>NC_137889.1:139251867-139939635 GCF_963455335.1 Martes martes
CCTGGTCCCAGATCAGCGTCCCAGGGATGACACCCACGAGCCCAGTGTGGGTGCAGGACTGCCCCCAACCAGTCACTATGGCTGTGGGGACGGAGATATGAGCGGCCAGCCTGGGCTGCACACCTGATTCTGGGCTGTGCCCGTGAGGCTCCGCAGGGCACAGAGGAGCCAGAGGGGGAGCAAGCTCCTGAGTCCTGAGCTGAGTATCCCCTGAGCTGTCCAGCATCAGGGCACTTGCAGGGATAGGGGGTGGAGAACTGGGGACATGCCAGAGAAAGGGCTGTGTGACTGGTCACGTCTGTGACTCTCAGGGACCCTCAGCTGTTCCCATCGGGCACACACCTGTCAGAGGCTGATGTGTCAGGGGGCAGGAGCAGGTGTCCGTCTGGCTTTGCTGAAGGAGCTGTTGGGGGGAGGGGGGTCTGAGTGTCAGGCCGCGTTCCCCCAACCCCACTGCATGCCTCTTCACATCCCTCCCTGCTCAGGCCCCATGATACTTACTTGAAACTGGAGTTTTTACTGCGCTGAAAGCTGTTTGCTGTGACAATCTCATCCTAAACAGATGGAGAGAAGGTGTGAATTAAACCCTAAACATTTACTCCCACATAAATCATCCCAGTTTGAAGCAAAAGAGGACAAACTCAGCCAAATGCTCCCTGTCTGCCTGGCCCCCCGCCCCTTGCCAGCTGCACTTTCCACCCAGAGAAGGCCCTGAGGACAGGCCTGTGGCTAGCTCAGACCTGCCAGTACCCAGTGCTGGGAGCGAGCAGGTGCTGGACAAGGACCTGCCAAGTGACTCAGTGACCAGGGGCTGGGGGCAGGTGGACATCAGCATCTGTGCCGTGGGGACCTTGCACCTCCGAGGGCACTGGCTCCTGCTTACAGACTTCGTAACACACGTCTGTTCGGGGCCAGCCTCCCCAGGACACAGCGTTGTCACCGAGTGCCAACCCAGCAACTCCCCCACAGTGACCACTGCCCTGCATGACTTCTGTTCCTCGTGCGCAGGCGGTGGTCTGGGGGAGGGTGTCCTCCTTCGAGGATGCAGGCCAAGCCAAGGACATGCACAGTGAGCCAGCAGAACAAGCCGACCCCACCCCAGCCAGGCCACAAGGGCCCTACCTGAAGCAGGAGCCCAAGGAGAACAGGTAGGATCTGGACTCACAGGGGTCGGGGTGTGGGAGACACACAGCCTGTCATGTGCCCAAACAGAAGACAGGGATGAAGATAAGCTGACCCCACAGTGGGGAAAATGACCAGGAACCTTCTAGGAATGCAAAACTGAGCAGCCAAAATAAAAGTGAGGCAGAAAAGTTGTGCAGCGCAGAGATGAGCAGAGAAGCTGGGCTGGGGGCTGCGGAGACAGGAGCACCCAGGGCAGCCCGGGAGAGACTGCGGCAGTGGACAGGTTCCCCAGAAAGAAAGCTGCTTATACACCAAGGAGAACAATCTGAGGGACCCTGCATGGGCACACTGCCCTCTCTGCCGCTCCCTGGACTCGGACAGAGCTCGCGGGGTCTCCAAGGCTGTGCTCACCCTCTTTCCCGAGCACTGAAGGCTATGTCAGCCCGGGGTGACCTCCACGGAGTATGCGGAGCCCAGAGCACACCCTCACCCTGGTGCTCAGGTCAGACAGGCCCTGCGCTGACCGTGTGACCACCAGCTGCCCGGTGCAACCCAGCAGCCAGCATCTACCAGCAGTGCGTGGGTCACCGCTGCACACGCGACCAGCTGGGTGGACAGCAGCTCCCCAGAGCCACTGACTTTAACTGAATGAGTGACCCGCAAATTGGGACTTCTGAAGAATCCCCATGTTAACACACCCAACAGAACCCTAGTCCATCTCACAGAACAGGAGCTGTGGCCCATGCAGGGGCCGTGTGGATGCTGCCCTAGGGGGACTGTGGGCTCCACACTGATGGGGACACGGGCTGCCCGCATTCACCGTCACAGGTGCCATGGTTCCTGGCAGAGGGGAGGCCAGCGGGCTGTGGGCAGGGGTCCAACAGGGCGTGGCTGCAGAGCCCCTCTGCCCCAGGACACACTGGGAGCCCCCTAGGTGTTTTCTGTGTGTTTTCGTGGCTCCTTTCCCTTCCCACTGCAGCTCCGCTCTGACAGAAGCTGCTAGCAAATGCAAGTGCTCTTTCTTCCCTCCTCGGTTACAAGGTCTTACTTGGTCTCAGACAGCTGAGTGGACAGCCATCAGCCACCCTGGGTGCGCTGGTGGGAAGGACTCACCCCTGCAGCTGTTCCATCCGCAACGCTGACCTCCGAAGGGACTCCTCCAGCTTTGTGATCTAGACACAATCAGACTCCAGTTATCAGGACATGCTGACCCTCTGGGTGTCATAAGCCACGAGTCAGAACGTGGTGGACTCGACACATGGGCCCCGCGTGCAGGCTGTTAGGGCCCCCGGGAGCCAGCGCTGAGAAGTGGTCCAGGCAGCCGTGCAGGGTGGCCCAGCCTTGGCAAGTGCCCTCGCCCCGGTGTTGCTTTGAGCCCTCCATCTACACTCCAAACCCGCTTTCACCGAGGCTTTGCTCTCCCTCTGTGTGGAGGAGGGTATTTATAGGGCAAACAGGCGTCTCAAATGTGCTTTTGTCAGCATCCCCCAGCACGACCTCCTAGCAGCACTGTGTGGACAGAGCCTGAGGCATTCCGGGGACATTCACGGGTCAGTGTTGGTGTTCCACAGGGAAACTGCTCCATGACCACAGCCGGGTACCCCAAACGGCCACGGGCCAACCATGGACGGGAACCTGTGCTGGGGCGTGGGCCAGCAGGACAGGTGCAGGCCCTAAGGCCCCTCACCTGGGTTCATGAGGCAGCAAGTCAGGGGAGTTACCTTTTCTCGATAGAAGGCCAAGAGTCTCTTTCTGTGCTTTTCTTGAAATTCTGAAATCTGAGCAGAGAATGCATGTCAGCTGCCGGCACTGGCATGGGGCCACGACCACGCACGCTGTCCCGGGAGCCGGCAGGGGCCTTCGGTGCAGGTACAAGCACGCTCCGTTCCCCCACGGCCTTGCCTGCCCCCTGGCCCCTGCCACCCTGTGCCCAGAGCTTGGTGCAGCCATGTGGTGCGTGTAGCGGTGCCTGTGTGCTGTGTGGCACTCAGGGTCTTGCCATGGCAAAGGACACAACCCAGTGGGCATAGCAACGGGATCATGGGATGGCCTCCTGACCAAACAGCACCCACGGGGACTCTCTGGATGAGGCTGGCTGGGGAGGGCACAGTGTGAAGCGGAGCCCAGGGACCTTGTCCAGACCCCCAGGACCTTCTGCACTCGGGACCAGTGCCACCTCTGCTTTTCCGCTTAGAGAAGGCCCAACTTCCACATCCGCAGGGGGCTCCCAAGAACACTGAGTCAGAAACCACAATCTGTGATTGCCTCGGGGCGGAAAGAGCCACCCCACATTAAGGAAAGTTCTTGTTATTTGTTGTATTTTTCTGTTGGGGGTGGGGAGCAAGAGGACCAGCAGGGTGAGGGGGGAGAGAGAGAAGCAGGATCCCTGCTGAGCAGGGAGCCCGATGTGGGTGGCTGATCTCAGGACTCCAGGATCACGACTTGAGGCAGAGCCCTCACCAACTGAACCCCCTAGGCACCCCTAAGGGAAGTATCCAGACAATTACACCTCACCTCTGGGAGCACTACACCGTGACTGCTGAAGCCTGAGCTGCTGCCCTGGGTAGGGTTCCTGTGGGCCTGGGATGTGAGGTCAGCATCCTCTGGGGCCAACACCCCATCAGTGCACCCCAGGACTGTGCTTAGTGGGTGGACACGAAGGGACAGCTGGCACTGTCCCCAGGCTTGCAGGGCTAGCACAGACAGAGGGAGAAACCACGGTGGACAGGATGGCCAGCCCACAGCAGGTCTTCAGTGCCTCCTCTACCGGCCAGGCCACCTCCACAAGATGGGGCCATGGTCAGGAGTGACCAACACCCTCTTCCTGTTCTCCTCATCTTCCCAGGGATTCCATGCCTTCAAGGTCTGGGGGACATGCTGCGTGGGGCTCCTGCTCCACAAGACAAGGACCGATGGACACAGACTCAGCCCAGAGTGTTAGTCTGTGGTGGGGGTGCCACGAGGGGCCAGCAGTGTTGCCCCCATGGACATCGTCTTCTTCAAGAGGCCATGTCCCAGAAATGTCCCCAATGCTTGGCCACAGCTCTCAGGCCCTGTGGCTCCCTGGAGGTGGCAAGGTGGTGTAGGGCAGAAAGGAAGGGCTGGCAGCTTCTGGATCAGAGGTGGGGACTGTGCACGGTGTGTAGAAGTTCTGGCAGAGCTAGACCCACCCCCTGCCTGTTTGCTTGGTCTCACTCCTCGACTAGCTCCGTGTCTGCGGCAGGAAGAGGGTGTCACACACTGATTCCTCAACCTCGTGTCCTGGTGCAGGGTCCACTCTGAGAAACAAAAAGCAGGAGCATCTGGAAGTGACCGCAGGACGGCCTACCTGGAGCATCTGGGAGCAGCGCTGTGCCCACACTGGTATGTGGGGCCTTAACCTCAGAAGCCCTGGGGTTCCACAGGGCCTACAGGTGGGCCCGTGGCTATTCGTAAATGAGTACAGGCAGAGAGCAAGCGTGCCGGCCTCCATGGCTGGCACAGACAAACAAGGCAGTGAGGCCACAAGTGAGACCATGGGCTAAGCTGAGCTGGGGAGAGTGGCCTGTGGACCAGACACCAAGCCCCTAGGGGCCTGGAGCAAGTCCAAGGGCAGCATGGATCCCCTGGGCCATAGGCTGCCAACCTATACTAGGCAGGGGCCAGCCTCTGGGACTCCGGGGTGTCCTGCCCCTCAGGCTGAGCTGCTATGGCCTTGACCCAGGCGGAGAATATGGACACCAGCAAAACAAAATGTAAAAGGGCCATGACCCTCCTCTGGTAGGAGTGCCCACCTGGACGGAGGTGGCACCTGTCTCGTGAGATTTTTATGAAGTGCAGAGGCTGAGGAAGCCAAGACCAAGAGCTGAGCATGTCCATGTCCTCTTTACTGGTCCCTGTGATAGGCTGGGGAGGCTGCAGGATGGCTCGAGACGCCTGCTACCCAGTGGGTCCATCCCCCTGGAGAGGCAGCCACATGTCCACACTCTGAGCAGCCGACACAGGCCAGCCCTGGCTCAGGGAAAGGAAGAGTTTCTGCTTCTTTGCAGCTGGATCAGGAAGGGCGACCTCCTGGCTGCTTCTGTGGACCCACCTGCCATGGGTCTGCCATCGTCAGGGCCCATGCCACAGCTTGAGGATGGCCTCACGCTCTTAAAGTTACTGTTGATGCGGCTTTGCCCTGTCAGTGCTAACCCCACTAGAAATTAATGTCAAGAGGAATTTATGACACATATCTGTTCCTTCAAGAATAGCAAGCCCAGGGGCGCCTGGGTGGCTCAGTGGGTTAAAGCCTCTGCCTTCGGCTCGGGTCATGATCCCAGGGTCCTGGGATCGAGCCCCGCATCGGGCTCTCTGCTCGGCAGGGAGCCTGCTTCCCTTCCTCTCTCTCTGCCTGCCTCCCTGCCGACTTGTGATCTCTGTCTGTCAAATAAATAAATAAATAATCTTTAAAAAAAAAAAAAAAAAAAGAATAGCAAGCCCAGTGTGTTAATGTGCATAATGATGCCACATTGTGTTGTGTGGCCTCTGGGAACTCCACTTCACACCTGGACAGACGGGCACATGGCCATGGGACGTGTGGCCCAGAGGAGTGAGGGAGGTCCCTTGGCAGCTGCCTCTGCAGCCTCCCCGCATCCAGCTCTGCACAGGCGAATGCTCTGGAAATGCCATGTCCTTGGCAAGACTCTTCCAAGCACAGGACTGCCCATGGTTCTGAGCACCGTGGGCTGGAGGACCGCCCAAGCTCTGGAACGCAGGTGGCTTCTGGGACATCTGTGTGTGGCTACGGGGCTACGTGTAGATGGGATAGCTGTGACACCGTGGGATTTCTGGCCGCGTCACAGCTGGAAAGCGGCCATGGGAATTAGGGGGTGGGGAGGTCTCGCCAGCACAGGTGGGACCAAGCATGCAAGCTGCTCCGGGGAAGGTCCTGGCTAGAGGTGGCTCCTGGCTGGTGCCCCACTTGGCCTCCTGCCCCAGAGGGTACATAGGAGGCAGCCCACAGGGGCTTCATGTTAACAGAACAGGGAGAAGCAGGATGGCTGGGGCTGGAGGGCTCCCTTCTCTCCCAAGCAGCTTCCTGGATAGAACGGTGGCCCGCACATTGTCCAGTGATTGTGGGAGGCCAGGCTTCTGGGGTGGGATGTGGGGTAAGCATGGAGTCACAACACTAGAGGGAGGAGGAGAGGCAGGGGAGACATGGGGGGCAAGGCAGGTGTGGACAGCGGAGCAGGACTGGGAGGAAGACAGGCACCCTGGGAGCTAGGGAAGAGCATGTCCGTGTGGACCATGACCCTTGGAAAGGACCTGCAGCCTTGATCTGGGGCCCTTTCAAGCCCAAACTCTCAGGTCTGCCCCAGATCATGAGGCTCAAAGGACAGTGATGTCCCCACACACAGCAAAGGCATAGCACAAACAACAGAACACAGCCGAATGACGGCTTCGTCACAGTGAAGGCAGAAAATCCCCGGAGGGGCTGCTCTCCAGAGCATGTAACACCCATGTCTTCCAAGGTCATCACAGCCCCGAGTCTCCTGAGGCTGTGGACATGGCACCACATACAGAGCTCACCTGGCAGGTCTCTCTTGAGTACTTCTTACACAGGCCGTCTATGCCCATGAAGAGCGCCTGGATGTCTGTGTCAGTCTGAAAGGGAAGGAAAGTCAGGGCCTGTGTTACTGCTTCCAACACGGCCATAGAGAGCCTGGGGACAAAACTGCACCTCTACACCCAGAACTAGCCAGAGAAGACACAAACCATCTCCAGGGGGCCTGCAGGGGTGCCCATGACCCGGCTGCCAGCGGCTGTCTGTCAGTCCAAGGGCTGAAAGGCAGTGCTACAGGGCCCTGGGACCCACCTGGGGTGCAGAGTAGCCTCGGTCACATCATCTGTGATGTTAGACATACCCCTCCTTAGAAGGACACCCCCAAAGCCAGGCTTTCACGGAGGGGGCACATGGAACTCAGAAGGAAAAAAGCAGAGGAACACAGCTTTCAACCAATCACAAGTACTTGCAAGTTACTTAGAAACATAAGGGCTGGGAGGGTATGTGCTATGACGAGTGCTGTGAAATGTGTAAACCTGGTGATTCACAGACCTGTACCCCTGGGGATAAAAATACATTATATGTTTATTAAAATATAAAAAAAAGGAAAAAAAAGAAACTTAAGGGCTGAAAAATGGTGTCTGCCTGCTTCTGGCCCCGAATGCGGACCTGCCTCCTGCCTGGACCACAACGGCATAAAGCCTGGGCGGCAGCCGTCCTGCCACAGTAGTCTGGTAGGAATGGCTATCAACCACACGGAACAGTACGGACACACGCCAGACCGAAAAGGTGTGGAAGAGCCTTGCTCGACCTCCCTGTCTGGTCTTTGGTCTAGACTGTAAGCAAGTCATGAATGTCAGGATGGCAGATGGCAGTTTGGGGGCCATCTGTGCCCCCAAACTCCACTATAACAACAGTGGAACTAAATTAGATCAGTGTTAGAAACTAGGGATTGTACCTTGAAGGGCCAGGGCCTTCTGGCGGGGAATGTGGAGGGGCCAGGACCAGGTCTGGCTTTGGGAGATGAGGGTCTGGTGTGGCATCGGGACAGCCGGGGGCCCCGCACAATACTGGCTGAGGGCCAGCCATGGGGGGGCATGGCCCACAGACAGGACCCAGGGCCTCTAGGTTCATGGGAGCTCTGCCCGGTGCTGGCTAGACCTGACAGCCCCGCACGTGGCCAGACCCTCTGAGCAAGGCCAGCAGGAAGGGTGCCTTCCCAAAGGGCCATGCAGAATGCCCCCAAAACAGCATGGCCAAGGCTGGTGCTCAGGAAGTGGGGACCACGCCTGTCTAGAAAGACACACTGCACATACACAGACAACCCTGGACTAGACAAACAGCTCCATGGACCAGAAATGCAAGCACCTGGGAACACCATCACTGATCTGTTAGGGCCCACTGCCTTCTGTGAGAGGAGTCAATCACTCTGCACGTGGCAGAGTCCCTGAATGGGACTGAGGCTGTGAGGACAGAGGAACCAGTGGTTCTCCAGTCTCACAAAGGCCGCCACTGCCCAGGGTGAGGGATCTCTGTGAAGCCAAGCAGGACAACTCTGCAGACACCTGTCATCACACATAGGATAGCTACGCTGTGAAAGGAGACAGACAAAGAAGGAATAGCATCAAAGCACCAAAAAAACCATGAATGTCCATTAAAGAATTCTAAGATCAGTGAAAATATTCTTCAAAATGGAGGCAAAAAAGGAGGTCCTTTTCAGACAAACAAAAACCAGAGAAACTGTCACCAACAGAAGGCACTGTCTTCAGGTAGGAAATGGTTCCTTGGTGGGAGCAGGGGGTTCAGGAGCCAGTGAGGAGCATGAGAGAAGGGGAATGTGGGGTAACCCAGACCAGAATGGTGACCACACACTAGCCGCCCTGCTGGGCTCCATGCAGACAAAATGAAACCATGCCCCAACACTGTAGAAGATATGAAACAGTGGGCCAGGGGCAGAAGTGTCTGACACCCTTGCGTCAGCAGGAAGATATACTGCACCTTAGACTTCAGAACGTCAAGGCCACGCCGTGGTCTCTGGGGTCACAGAAATGAACCCTGTCTCAGTTCAAGTGGTGGATATGTTCAGGTCACAATTAATTCCTGGAGCCACTTGTATCTGTGTGCTTTTCTGTATTAGACTTCAATAAAAGTCAGTGAAAAATAACTAAAAATCCATGAATATTTCTATGTCAATATACTTTCAGAAAACACACAGATCATGGGACTAACCAAGCAGAAATTTCAAATTATTTTGAAGTGAAAGACAATAAAAATATAAAATAGCCAACACATACAATGCAGGCAAGGGCAAACAGAGGGGCGCCCTAACCATGTAGCATAAATGCCAGAAAGGAAGTGGACAGAAGCACCCATCTTATAGAACAGACTAAATCCAAAGGGGAAAAAAAAGGAAATTAATAAGAACGCAGCTAAGAACAAATGTAAAGTGCAGATAAACACTAGTTCTCTGACAACACTGGCAAAAAGTCAATAAAACCAGGTAAGACTTTTGAAGAATAAGGAGAGGGCACAACAACTATTATGACAACGACAAAGGAGCATCACCACAGATCTCACAGACACTGAAAATACAGGTGACCACAGACACGCTGACGATGAGAAACTTGAAAATTCACATGAAGCGCGCACACACTCCTAGAGAAAGCCACTCACTTAAGCTGACCCAAGAATTAGGAACTCTGAAGAATCCCATATCTAATTAAAAAATTAAAACTCTAGTTAAAAACCTCCCCACAAAAAGCCTTCTAGGATCAGACAGTGTCAGGTATGAATTCTGGCATACATGCTCTGAATGACTCCAGTCTTAAAAAAATTTTTTTTGCCAGAGAAAAGAAAAATGAAAGAATTTCTACTCCTTTTATTAAGTCAGCAAAACCCTGATTCACCAAAACGTGAAAAGGGCTTGAAAGAAAGGAGACTTACAGGGCGCTTCTCACACAAATGGAGGTGCACAGCCCCCAGATCCCTCTGTGTATACTGCTTCACAACCAAGTTACAGGTTTAAAATCCTACTGTGGGTGCAGGGGCACCTGGCGGCTCAGTTGGTTGAACGTCCAAGTCCTGGTTTTGTTCAGGTCATGAACTCGAGCTCCACGTCAGGCCCCACACTCTGCACGGAGTCTGCTTTAGACTCTCTCTCTCTTCCTTTGTCCCTCTCCACAGTCAGATGTGCACACATGCTCTGTCTCTATAAAGTGATAAATAAAATCTTTAAAAAAAATTCTCCTGTGGGTTTAAAATTCTAAAAATAAATGCAATTTACATCACAAAATAAAATAGAAAAATCAAATGATAACCTTGACATTTATGGAAAAACCACTTGGTAGAATCCAACACTGCTCATGATTAAAACGCTCAGCAAGAAACTCAGGTGCACATGACTACTCGAACTGCTAGAAGCTCAATCCTGAAACGAGGAAGAGACAAAGGACGCCTGCTCTCACTACTGTGTCTCCTCATAGCCTGTGCGATGAGGAAAAGAAGGCAGAGAGAAAGAAAGGGAGGAATGACATGGAGATTAAACATTTAGAGATGTCACAGTTGTGCATAGAGAGAGTCCAGAAAGAGATAACATTTTAAGAAGTGAGTATAGCAACAACCCAACTCATCATACCTGAGCGCGAAGCTAACAGTGAGGCAGTCAGCCTCTGTGCAGAAAACCATCACTGAGATGAGAGAACATTGAAGAAAATGGACGTGTGCCAGCCTTGTGGACTAAGGAGTCCACATTGTAGAGACATCAATTTTATTGACATTACTGATGATGGGCAAACCCAACAGACCTTGTGTGTATGGAAACTGACAAAAGAAATTGATTCCCAAAGTTACATGGCGTGCTAAGACTAACTTAGGCTAATTGTACCACAGACAGCTCCCAACCTCAGTGGCTTAAGGGGACAATTCCCACCTGCACATTAGCAGAAGGCTGGGCTTGGTGAATGGCCTTCCACTTGGGACCCAGCAGCTCTGCCTTGTTGGGTCACCAGCATCCACTTGGCTGAGTTGGGGGGCTTTCCCGGACATTTTCTTATGGGCCAGGCCTGGAGTGGCATTGCTCATAGGAAGCAAGTGCGGAGAGAGAGTCTAGCTGGGGGCCCAGAAAGAAGGGCAACAGGGCCAAGGACAGCTCCCAGCCAGGCCAGTCTGCTGTTCTAATTTCTCTCTTCCCTTACACAGAAAAGTCACCATCCCCCAAAAGCCCCATCTCTCAGTTCATAGCAAACCCAAGTCCTCGCTGGCAAGTGGTCCTGTCCTCCAGGTTCTGATCTGGTCTGCAGCCTAGGGAGTAGGCCCATCCCCACCGTAAGCAATCTTGGGCCTGAGGCCTAGGGCAGGACAACGGAATCTACCCCTCAAAGGTCGGTGGAAGACAAGGAACATAGCAGTCATGGAGATCCTGTGGGTGGGTGTCCTGGGCCTCCTGCCCTGGGGCCATCTTCTTCTTCATCAGACAGGCCTCTGCCGCCTTGGGGAACCTCTGGTCTAGCCAGCTCCAGTCCCCAGTTCTGCCCACTGGGGGTTCTTCCTTGTCCCCTGGATCCCCAGGGCTGTACGTGAAGCGGGCATGAGGATGAATGCTCTGAGCACTCATGGCTTCCAGATCCCAGACACCACTGGCTTCTCTGGGGCCCGGGCCTCCCTGCGGCAGCCATCCCTCTCCATCTCTGCTGGAGAACCAGTGAACTGCAGTCTAATGGCAACCCCCTTCTTGTCCACACATCCTTCTGCTCTGCACTCTGCTTTCCCCAGAGGCTCCATCCCACACACCTGCCTGCCTCCCAGGTCCCCACAGGCCCAGCTTCCGTCTGCACTGTTCCCTCGCCACATGCCAGCCGACAGAGAAGGCAGTGTACTATTCTGTGTGTGTGACAGTGACAGTCCTTTTCCATGACAAACTAGCAAATACGCATGGTGCCCTGTGTGTGGAGCAGAAGGAGCAGGCTCCGGGAAATCAGCTTCGCCTGTTACACTGTGTTTGGTTGTAACAACAAAAAACCCAGTCAGAGCAGGAGCCATCAGGGCACGGCATTTAGCAAGGATGTGTTGTTTGGTGGAACTTATTTCCCATATGTGCACACAAACTGTGCCATGGTATCAGGTATCCTTCCTGCTACAGGTCAAGGAAGTCATGGTCACACAGAGCCATACGCAGGGACCTAAAGGCAGTGAAGAAGGGAGAAGGTGGAAGCAGCCCAGCCCCAGGAGCAGTGGCAAGTTAGTCACCAGCCAGGTGTCCACCAGGAGCCAGGCCACAGAGCCACGGGCATGAGGGGACAAGGGTTTTACTCCTGGGAAGTTGGGGCACATGACCCGTGCTTGCAGATTCCTCTGGCTCCAGGAAGCAGGAGGGAAAGCAGGAAAAATGGCTCTTAGGTGTCATGGCAGAAGGTGCTCACGTGGCCCGTGGAAAACAGAGGAGTGGCGTCCTGGAGAGACTGCTGGAAGTGCCCACAGAAAGCAGGTGTGCAGAGTAGCGTCAGGACCGTGAATGACTTCCCTCCCTCACATGCACAGAGAACAAAGAAGACATACTTCTTCAAGTATGTGTAGAACATTAACAATTACCAAGTAGTAAGCCACAATGAAAATCCTGACAATGAAAAAAACTAACTATATGGCCATGTTCTCTGGTCATAAAGACATAAAATTAAAAATTTTCCACAAAAATGATAGAGGAGATAAAATCTAACCTCTTAGAAATTAAGGAACATTCTCCTGAATAATTTTTTTAAAGATTTTTATTCATTTGAGAGGGAGAGAGAGAGCACAAGCAGGGGGAGTGGCAGAGAGAGAAGCAGGCTCCCCACTGAGGAGGGAGCCAGACACGGGGCTCGATCCCAGGACCCCAGGATCATCACCTCAGACGCTCAACCGTCTGAGCCACTTAGGCACCCCTCTCCTGAATAATTCTCGAGTCGAAAAAGAAGTTAAAAGAGAGGTTAAAGACTATCTAGAGCGGTGCCTGGGTGGCTCAGTGGGTTAATCCTCTGCCTTCGGCTCAGGTCGGGATCTCAGGGTCCTGGGATCAAGCCCGGCACCACTGGGCTCTCTGCTCAGCAGGGAGCCTGCTCCCCCCTCTATCTCTGCCTGCCTCTCTGCCTACTTGTGATCTCTCTCTCTGTGTCAAATAAATAAAATCTTTAAAAAAAAGACTATCTAGAAATGATAAAAGCTATGCACAAGGTGATGTACAACAAAAGGAAACAGACTGCCCTGAACACACTTACTAGAAAAGAAAAGAAATAAATGAACAGAGCGTCGGGCCCAGGAGGGCAGGGGAAAGCCAGGGCGCCCCTCCCTCAGAGTCAAGCCCGACCAGCAGTGCTCTGTGGCCGAGGGTTTAAATGGTACATTTCTTAAGGGAAATAAGGTGCTTTCTATTAAGTTGAAACACTTAAATCTGTGCCCTTATTTTTCCACTCCTAGGAATTTATGCTACAGAAATATGGTAAAAAAACATATTCACAGTAAGATTGAAACAGAGAAAAACTACCTCTTCCCCTGGAAAACAGCGAAATACTGTGCAGTCTTTCCAAAGTGCCAGTGTGCCAAAAATACCAAGTCAACTGAGAAAACACCATTTTGTAGAAAGAAGTCACAGTAACACACAGTGCAGGAACTATACTGCTTGTGGACATCTGTGGGAGACAGGATTTTTCTCCATTATGATTTTCTGTATCTTTAAAGTCTTGTGTGACTTTGTATTGTATTTGTAATCAGCAAAAAATGATTATTACAGATGAAAACATCAGATCAAATAAGTATCTTAGAACCTAAGTATAAAGAGAATAATTATTTGTAACTAAGTTTAAAGGAAACAGGTGAAACGGAAGTATTTCATAGACAGGACGGCAGACTTTGTTTTAAGCCTACTGCAACAGTAAGCACCCCTAAACTTACTTTCTTCCAACCCTCTTAATCAGCTATGATCCCCAGGGAAACTCGATCACCTTCTTAAAGAGCTTGTCTTGTGCTAAAGAAACCTATTCAACTCATCTTCACTTCCCAGAACACAGCACAGCAAACTCACAGAGGAAAACATCTATGGTTAAGAAAGTTGTGTGAAGTATTCAAAACCAAATCCTAATTGCACTTTACTCAGAAATCTCGTAAGATCTTCTAATTAATCTAGCAAAATGAAAGAAATTTTCAGAACCCCCCACATGACTGAAAACTGAATCTCAAATTTAAAAAAATTTAATATTTAGATAATACATATTTCAACTTACATGTTTTGAAAGGAAAACTGTGCGACAAGGGACTTTGCAAATCAAGCACTCGTTTTTGCCACCTATAAAAGAAACATAAACTTTAGTATATTATAGTGAGTAGTGCTTCTGAATATAACTGCACATTTCAAATTACAGTATTTCTTTAAAAACATACAGAATTAGAATACTTAGATTTTCCACGCTCAGACAATGAAAAGACTGCATGTGGACAGAGTTGAAAAGATTTATTCAATAATCCATTTTTCCTATTCTGCCAATATGTCCCAAAATAGTAATTATGAAGATCAACAATATTCAAACTTAACTCCAACTCAGATTTTCTTACAGTGAGACTCTGTAGTGATACCTTAATTTAAAATGCTTATTTATTCAAAATGAAAACAGCTCCTTGCATGCCATCCAAGAGATGAAGTAAAAGCTCTGTTCAGCCACCCCCCATCCGCCCCCTCCAGCCTCACCTTGGCAGCACCCGAGTCAGTACCCAGGAGCGCACTCTGGGGTATCTGTTGGGCTGCTAGGCCCATAAGGCAGTGCCTGGCCTGAAAGCACAGGCTAACTCCCCACCTGATCTTCTCCAGGGTCTCTGACCCAGACCCACCTACTGCACCACCTTCATCTCCATGACACTCCTGTTGTCCCCTGGAGAACCTGCTCCTCTGTGTGGCTGTCTGCTAAGGGCAGCCCTGCATTGCCTCACCTGCCCCCACATGGCACCAGAGCACCCAGTGTCACTGGAAAACTTCGGTGGGGGCAGCAGGGCCCCTCATTCTGGGCTCTGCCCCATCCCCACACATCTGAGCTTCCCTTTCTCACCAGCCAGCCTGGACCCCAGAGCTGGCCAGTCAATACTGAACCCTTGTCCTTCCAAGCAGCCACCCAGCCTGAACCCCAGCCTCTCTGTCTCCCCCTCTTCTGGTCCAGTACAGCTAAGAACCAGGGGGAAAAGGTCACTTAACTGGGAAGTGGATTCACAGACTTGATTCCAGCACTGCCGAATCTGCAACATTGCTGAGCAACCCTCCAGTTTTCTTGGGTGTTCCCCTGCCAGTTCCCTATGGTGGGTGTTCAAACAGGACCCCCTTTGCTCTTTACTGAGCGAAGAGTCATGAACTTCCTCAATCTCCCTGCCTCTCCTCCACTCACCACAGAACAACTCAACTCCCTCTGCTTTCTTCCTCTGTCTCATCTCATCTCATCCCCACAGCACATGCGATGGGGTCCTTGTGTAGAAAGACCTGTTCCCTCCCAACAGCCTCTGGAGTTGTCCCCTTGTCTCCATCCCTACAAACACATTCAAGTGGCCCTCTTCTGAAAGCACCCACACTCGGCAGTATGTTCTCGCCATCTGCGTCTCTCCAGGGATTACAGAGCCAGGAGATCCCTTGGAGCACTGCTACCGCCAGAAGCCACGGAGTAAGAGATGAACAGAGCTGGCTCCTAAAAATCCACGGGTTGCGTTGAGGGGGGGAAAGTAAGAGACTTGACAAAGAGAGGATCCATCTGCAGCTGATGGGCAGGCAAACTGACACAAACAGTGCTTACAAACCTATCAAACATAAGCACTCCAGTAAAAGGTGTGAAGGGGCCCAAATGAGTAGTTGGCAAAAGCGCAGACTGCTGCTAATATATGAGACAAAAATGCCAGTCATCCATGCTGGGGACAGGGGGCAGCCAGCTTTCTGGGGTGCCAGGTCCTAAGTGCTGGTTCTATCACACACGCCCCACAGCAGCACCTGCGCCCTTCTGGATATCCCAAAGGAAAACAACACACAAGTGAATGAGTGGTGCTTCACAGCAAAATACTAGAAAACATGCAGAGCTCTTAGGAGTGGATCTGTTAAATACATCATGGTATGGCAACTAAATGCAGCCTTAAAACTGATGACACAGACTTAACGTGAAAGGAGGTCCATGGCCTATTAAACTCAGGTAACTAAGTGGTATATACACAGTCCCATTTTTGTTGTAGAGATCTCTATCTGTAGGAAAAAAATCTGCAAGAATGTATACCAAAGCGTAGGGAGGGCTTATCCCTGAGTAACGATCATTAAACACCTAAGGAGCTGTGATCAGTGCTCCACCCAGAGCCCTCAAGCCCTTCCACTGCTTTTTGTGTGTCCCAGCATCAGTGGCTTTTTGGAGGAATGAACTTGGGCTACTGAACGTGCTTCAAGAGCCAGAGGTGCGTGGGAATCGCCTGCCCAAGGTCCAGAACCAGTCCCCAAAACTGTGAACACAGGCCTGTCTGCATTGTTCTCACCCAAGCTAACCCATGCCACTAACTCCTGTGGGAGGTTCCAATTCTGACTCTGCCCTGGGATGCCAAGTCAAGCTCTGCTTTCTTTTCCCCGCAGCCTCCTCCTACCTTAGCCTATCTTAAGAAATGCTCTTCCCAGGTGAAGCCATGTCCTAACCTTCCGCCCTCTCCTCACCCAGGGCCTTCAATTATTATCTATATGCCAATTCCCCAACCTATTCCTGTCTTGACTCCCAGACCTGTATACTCAGCTGCCTCCCCAGTCACTCCCCTTGGATGCTCTCAAAGAACCTCAGTGTCCAGTGTGGGCCTGGGAGCCTCACCCCTGGACACAGAAGGAGCTCCTGCAGCACAGAGATCCTCCTGCTGAGTGTTCAGATCAGTCAGATGAGCTCCACTGATGGACACCAGGACAGTGGTGACCTCTGAGGAGGCTACTGCTGTACTCTGGGAGCTGGTTTCACAGGTAAATTCACTCTGGGAAAACTCACTGTGCTTTGCATTAATGCACTTTTTCTATTTTATACTTCAAGGAGAACATCTTATAAAAAGAAAAATACACCTATGATCATGTCTCCTGCTTCAAACAATGGTCCCCTCCTGGCCAGGGCCCCCTGCAGGCATGCTTTGGCCTACCTGGCTCCCAGCTCTCCTGCAGCCCCCCGAGCTCCACAGGCCCGTCCACACTTCCTTCTACCCTAGGGCCCCTGCCACCCCGCTGCACCCTCGCGTGAGGCCAGGTGAGGACGCGCCCTCTGGGCCCTACCCTGGTCCTTCCGAGCATCCTTGTCCCAGGGTCTAGGTTCACGCTGCCTTCCGAAAGGTCAGCGCGTGCTGCATCCCCGGCGCTAAGATGACCACCGCGCTCTGCCAGCCCCCGCGGCCCCTCACCAGCTATGGCTCTGTCCCCGTGCCCGAGGTGGGTGGACGCAGGCCCCGCCAGGCGCCCCTGCCCAGCCCAGCCAGCCCTCACCTTCACCCAGGCAGACGTCACAGTACACGTGGCCGCAGTTGGTCAGGCTGAAGCACGACGTGCGATGCGGCGGCTGGAAGCAGCGATTACAGAACACCCAGCTGGCCATGCTGGACGCCGCGTCCACCAGCCGCCGCAGCCCAGGCCCGGGCGCTGCGCACGCGCAGCCCGGAAGCAGCCTCCGGAGCTTCTGCACCTGCGCAGACTGGAGCTGGTCACCCGCGCCTGCGCACAGGAGAGCACCGCCACTCCCGCCAAAACCTGTGTTGGAAGGTACCAACCGGATGGGGCAGGATTTGTGTGTGCTGTGAATAAGATTCTTCTCCCCTCAGGCTGTTCAGGCTGTTCCGGCTGCACGTGCTGAGGAGCAACACGCACACCAGGGCCGGGTCTCCCTCATTCAATCATTGCAACCCTCGGGGACTCGTCCTTGGGCAGCGTGTTGTCGTCCAGGCTGACATGGGCACGCCGGGAAGACACAGGCGCAGAGCGGGGTGGCGCCCTCTGTGCCTCCAGAAGTCGCGGTGGGCTGCGCAGGGGTCAGACGAGGCGAAGGGTGTGGGTGCATGGACGTGACCGCTGGGGGACAGTGTGTGCCCTAGGCACCCTCCGTAATGGGGGTGGGGAGCAGGGCCCGGACACTGGGCTGACCCGAGAAGCCAGGGGTCCTGGGCAGACCGAGGTGAGGGAGCCGGGAGGACAGAGCAGACCCGGCGGGGTAGGCGGGGGGACTGGACTGGGCTGGACGGTTTGCCGTTTGCAGCTTTTGATAGAGGCGGGCCGGGCCAGGGCCGCACGTGAGAAGGGCTGAACCGGGGGTGGGGTGGGGTTCCGTGTCTGGGACACTGGCCGGGTGGAGGTTGGGGACCTGACCCGTGCATGAAAGGCTGGACCCTGGGTGTGGGGGGCAGGGGGGGGCGTTCCCTGTCGGAGACATTGGCCAGGTGGTGTTGAGGAAAGGGACTCCTGGTGCTGCTCTTGCCACCTCCAGTGAGCTTATTCTTATTGCAGAGTGGACGGCTAGAGAAAGCAGATGGCCGTGACGTTTCACAGTGGCGCTCCACGGATGGTGCCCTCTGTGGCTTGGGGAGCAGAATCTCCATCCACATGTAGGTGGCCCGCTGGGGCCAAGTGAGAAAACGTGGTTCAGAGAAACCCGGGCTGTTTTCTTGTGTGGGCAAGGGCGCCCTTGTGCAGGGAAGTAGAGAAAGCAGAGGTTCAGAATGGCTTTTCCGGAGGGGAATGCAGTGGTGGGAAAGGGTGTACTCCCTTTGTCCAGTGTCTAGCTGTGAATGTCGCATGACCACTGGGCCCTTGAAATGTGACTGGACCAGACTGACCTGTGCTTTGAGTGCAGCACACACTTGTTCATATCAAAAAAGCGCCGTGAACTATCTCAATAATCTTGTATTATTTACATATTAAAATCGTAACATTTTTGGTGTTTTGGGTTATATATATATCACTAGGGTTAATTTCACCCTTCTGAAAGAAGAGTTTTTTTTTTAATGTGGCAAGCAGAAAACTTAAAACTTACATATGTAGCTTACATTTTATTTGTATGGGACAGTGCTGATCTATATACAAAGTTAAAATAACCAGATGATGAGCTTATTCTATTAAGTTGAAAGGCCACATAGTTGAAGTAATATTTTGTCAGTATAATATTAATTTCAATCTCTGAACATCTTTGAAATCATAAAAGTACATGGTTACGATGTATTTTGATTGATTAACTCAAATATTATGCATTAGCAGGTAGTTGCCTTTATTAACATTTTACACGAGTTTCTTAGCTATAAAGAAGTCTTTAAGGTATTTCATTTGGAAAATTCCAATTGAGATAAAGATTAATGTTTGTGCAAAAGCCCACCATAAAACATTGCCATTTGTATCTTCACTGATCATTCGAAAATTTTCTTCACGGTCCTATGTGGAAGAGAAATAGGCAGGTTTAGTTTCTTAAAGTATTTAACTATGAATTTGAGGGGAACGTGCTGTATGCTTTGAAGATATTTAGTATTTCCCAGTTTATATATCAAAGTGCAGTATATGATTTTCTAAGTTGGGGTATGTTGGTAACTAAAGACAAGGATTAAGAATCAACCATAAATAAAACATGTATTTGTATTTTGATGTAAAATATCTTCTGTTTGATCTATTATCTTGTATATTTTATTTCTCACCATTGAGCAAGTGAATGTTAGCCAATAGTGATAGATTTTCAAAATTGCTGTCCTTAACTTTACTTCAGGCTGGGCACTTTGCCAAGCACACCCGTCCTCCTCTTATTTTCCAGGTAAGGGAACTGGAGTCTGGATTTGATACCATCTCTGACCAGAGTCCACTGAGCACAGGGACCTGGGAGACACACAGTGTCACAAGAATAAAACTGTGATCTAGAAAATGGGCATTCTGAGCCTCTTCATACATGTTGGGTGTGTTTGGGAACATTTATTTATTCATTCTGTGAAGCCCACACCCCAAAGGCAAATGAGCTGCAGTCCCCTTTCCTAGAGGAGCTTGCAGTCTGGCAGAGAGTAAAAAGACAATGAAAGATTGTTCCTTTCCTTTACCCCAAGTGTCCCTACAGAGCTAGCTCAGAGAGAAAGACCAAGGAACAGGAGTTTATTTTTTCCATGGTTTGGGGGCTTTGTCTCCAGAATTGCGTTCCTGACAGGAAGAGATAAAATAAGCTGAACAGGCAAACTGACCCTTTGATAGTTTTGTTCTTTGACTATTTGCTCAATTTGCTCAATTAGGTGTTCCAACTTAAAGCTAACTTCATTAACTTTGTCCTTTGCTTGAGCAATGGCTGCATCAAGGTCATGTTGTCCAACTCGAATCTCTAAGTGGATCCGCTGTACAAAGAATAAAAAGGAAGAAGCATTCTTAAAACAGCTCTACCCTGTGTTTCCCTTGTTGTGTCCCCCGAATCCTGCCTCTCCCCACACCCCCTCTTTAAGAGCAGGCCCTGCTTCATTCTCCATCTCTCACTGCCTGTCTCCCCCAGCCATACTCAGTAGTCTTCCTCTGTAATACTCATTAATATTCTAATGACCCTGAGCATCAGATTTACTACGAGGTAAATGCTTTAAGCACTGAAATATTTGATTAAGGAAAATTTTCTTTTCATAGGACTTAAATTTCTGATCCTAAAATACAGATTCTGTTCCTCTGCTCTCAGCTCATTTAGAAAATAACCAATCACCATCTGCCATATAAGAGTTTTATTTATTGGAATTCCATTGTTAATTTACCCTCCAGCCTTTGCTTGTTTTCAGGCCTGAGTAATCACAGTTCTTTCAACCTTTCCCTCACGGTTCTTGTTTTTCAAGGCCTTTAATCAATGCTGTGGCTCTCCTTTGAACCCCTTCCAAGCTCTCCAGCTCCCTCTTTGGTTGCTACACTGAGATCTGGGCACAGGACTTTAATAAGTTTCTAGCCAGTCTGGGTATAATGGTTGGTATAAATACCAACGTCATGCCTGAATAGTGCTGGTGCTGTGTTCATCAACTAGGACATGGGAGGCGTACACTCACCAGCTTACTCCCACCAAATGACACAAGTCTCGTAGAATTAGATTCCAAGCAAATGATGTGTTCGCCAGGTGAATGTGAAGTAAAGTAGAACCTTCCTTGTGGGCCATATAACGTGGACAATAATACCTAGGATTAAAGATTTCCGTAGTTTATTTTCTACTTTCCCTTCTTAAAAATAGATCTCTCCTGTTGGTTTAGTAAAAACTGTGTAGTTCCTAAAGAAGAAATGGTCAATAAAATGAAAAATGTTTATTCTTGCTTGTAAAAACCACACACACACACACACACACACACACACACACACACACACAGAGTAAGACATCCCTTATTTACTATCAGATTGGCAAAGATTTAAATGAAAGTGCCCACGGATAGTATTGAGAAATACTAGCTCTAAACAATGATTTGGGAACGTAAGTTGAATAATCATTTGGAAAGCAGTTCAGTGATATGTATTAAAAATTAAAATGTATGTAACTGTAGACTCAGGTTCTACTTACAGGAATTTATTCTATGGAAGTGCACAAGTAGACAAAATTATATGTAAAGTGATACTCAATGTAGTATTTTTTGTAATGGTAAAGTTGTCTTCTTGAAATTATTTTAGTACCTTTCAGTAAGGGATTGATTAAATTCAGGCAAATCCAAATAAAGGAATGTTATGGGACAAAACCAAAGAGAGAATATTAACCCATAACCATTCTGTACTAAGATGTCCACGATATCCAGTGCTAAAGCAGTGTATATGGGATCCTGTTTTTTGTTAAAATATCATTTGTAAAAGTACGTGTGTGTGTGTTTCTATAAGCGTAGAAGAAGATTGAAGAATACACACCAAGCTTTTAGTCGGTTATATTTGTTGGGCAATTTTGATTTTATGTTTAGCTAATTTCTGTATTGTTTGCCATTTTAAAAACAGGTATAGGACTTCTGTCATCAAGGTGTTTGGAAGTTGCCATTCTGTCCCAGTAAGTAAAAAGATGAACACAATGAAAACCAATTCTTTTCTAGATCTGTCAGAGAAAAACACCTTAGCTATAGAGGGACAGAGGTAAAAAATTATACCTGACTTCCCTTCAGAAACCATGCAGGCAAGAAGAGCGGAGGGAATAAACCCACCAACCTAGAATTCTGTAACCTGCAAAACTCTCCTTCAAAAGTGGAGGAGAAATAAAAATTTTCTCAGACAAAGAAAAATGGAGGGAATTTGTCCCTGATAGACCTACCTTGCAAGAACTGTTACGTTCTTCAGGGAGAAGGAAAATGATACAGATCAGAAAGTCAGATCTACATAGAGAAGGGAAGAGCATCAGAGAAGGAGTAAGTGAAAGTAAAGGAAAACTCTTCTTAATTGATGTAATAGATAATCGTTTGTTCACAGAATAACAATGTATTTGATTGTAGTGGGTGTGCAAGTGACACAGGTGACAGCATGACAAGGGACAGGAGGGAGGAATTTGGAATATTTTGTTACTCGAAGTGCTTGCACTCCCTGTGAAGAGGTGTGGCGCTACTTGAAAGTGGACTTGTGTTAGTTGCAAATATGCATTGCAAACTCTAGGGCAACCATTTCTTAAAAAGTTAAAGTATAATTGATAGAAAGGAGATAAAATGCACATAAAATATGCCAATTAGAATCGCAAAAGATAGAAAAAGTGGAAGACAAAAATAGGAACAAAGAACAAGTGCAGTGAATAGGAAATGAGAACAAACATGGTGGATATTCATCCAGTGCTTTCAATAATCACTTTGAATGTCAACGGCCATACAACCCTGAACATGCCCTATCTTGTCTGATATTGGAAGCTAAGCAGGTTCAGGCCTGGTTAGTACTTGGATGGGAGATCAGTTATCAACTTGGAATGTCAGTGGTCTACATGTACCAAGTAGAAGAGATCATCAGAGTGGATCAAAAACCAAAACCATATGTTGTCTACAAGAAACCCACTTTAAATATAAAGACACATGTAGATTAAAAATTAAAGGATGGAGAAAGATGTATATGTTACCGTTAACCTTACAAAAAAAGCCAGAGTGCTCATATTAACTTCAGACTTCAGACAGTAGACTTCAGATCAAGGAAGATTATGGGGATAATTACATAATGGAGCATTACATAAAGACAATGAGGTCAATTATCCAAGAAGACAAAACAGTCCTTAATGAGTGAGCACTGAACGACACAACACAAAACTCTGTGCAACAAAAAAGGACAGGAATGCAGGAGGAGGAGAGTCTGCCTTGGAAGCTGGAGATGCCGACAGCCCTGTGCCCGGAGCGGGCAGATCCAGCAGCAGGTCGGGAAGGATCTCTCGGACTCAGCAGCACTGTCAGTCACCTGCACGTGACGTCCAAGGGCAGCCTGCCTCATGCAGTGACAGCAGAGTACACACATTTCTCCAGCTCACCTGGCGCACTGATCAAACCACACCAGTTCTGGCCCCAAAACACTCCTCAGCACATTTAAAATAGTAGAAACTATCAACTGTACTTCAATAAAGAATAATGGTAACAGAAGCCACACGAAGTCTGCTCTTAGAACACGATGGAGTTAAAGTAGAAATCAATACAACAACAAAGATAGCTTGTCAATAACAAAGATTCCAAAATATGTAGAGATGAAGCACATTTCTTTTTTTTTTAAAGATTTTATTTATTTATTTGACAGAGATCACAAGCAGGGAGAGGCAGGCAGAGAGAGAGGGGAAGCAGGCTCCCCACTGAGCAGAGAACCTGATGCAGGGCTTGATCCCAGGACCCTGAGATCATTACCCAAGCCAAAGGCAGAGGCTTAACCCACTGAGCCACCCAGGAGCCCAATGAAGCACATTTCTAAAGAACAGATATGTTGAGGAAGAAATCCTAAGAGAAATTTAAGAACATTTTGAACTAGGAGAGAATCCTGGGAAGATGGTGAGGTACACGGCACCAGGAGCCTGTCTTCCCATCTAGACCCCGATCATACTGTTAGAATCCATCTGATGTAACTGTTCCAGAACTATGGAGTCTAGTGAAGGCTTGCAACTTCCAGGGGAAGCCCCGTGTGGGAAACTGTGGTTAATTTTGGTGAGTGTCAGCTCTTAGCACTGTAGCAGCTACCCATCCTCAACCCCCAGCTCTATGGCAGACAGCTGTGTGTGAATTGCTGGACAGTCTGCCCACAGCATGGAAGCAGAGTGGGCGAAACGGACCCTGTCCTCCAAATAGCAAGGATCTTTATAACTGTCACATACAAGGGATCCTCAGTAAGAATATCAACAGACTTTGGGGCGCCTGGGTGGCTTAGTCAGTTAAGCATTCAACTCTTGATCTCAGCGCAGGGCTTGATCTCACCTTCATGAATTCAAACCCTGTGTTGGGCTCTATGCCGGGTGTGGAGCCTACTCAAAACAAGACTAAGATTAACAGCAGACTTCTGATCAGAAACTCTGGAGACCAGAAGGCAGTTGGTTGATACACTCAAATTGTTAAAAGAAAAAAAGGCCGGAAAGCACATGAAAAGATGTTCAACATCACTAATCATTAGGGAATTAATGGAATGCAAACCACATGTGTTTGTATGGTACATATAGGTTGTTACTGTCTGCCCTGCTTACCCTACCAGCCATGTCATTCCCTGGGGCTGTCAATCACACACCATAGGAATGGACAGATGATCAAGGTGGGCAACTTAGAATACCCCATGCTCCCAGACACACTGACCCAAGTGAAAACAGTCAGAGGCCTTGTGGAGGTGCTGATAAGGACATTAAATGGGGGAATCTCATAAGAAATTTTGAAACCAGGGCTCTTTCTTGTTCTTCAAAATGGGGAGAGCTCTCAAAAATCAGGCCTATGGGGTGAGAATTTTGTCTCTTAGGTCAAGAAGAGGGTTGGGTATATATTAGGCCTGTGATAAATATTTGTTGAATGCAGAATGAATGAAAATATCTTTCCTCCCTTGTAGAAGGGGGTATTGTTTCAGGCAATTTTATTTTTGAAGAATGAACCTTCTCTGTCTTAAAAATAATGACTGGGATGTTCTGTGATGGTTTTTAGCTCAACTAAAATTTGGATTCAGCGCTTAATAAATCATGGAGACATTTCCAGATTGCTCATTAAACAGCAGAGAAGAACTCAGTTTTGCTATAACTGGGCAAAAACTCAGGAGGTGGGCTGTAGGGAGGGGAGGTAGCTATGTGGACCAGCCCCAGCAGAACCACCGTCAAGCAGGTGCCAAGTGCACCAAGAGAAGGTGCTGTACCAGCCAGGGTCAAGGGTCCCAACAACTCAGCTGGAGTGGAGTCTCCCATGACCCCATTCCATGTCTCCACAGGAGTGGAGGTGTCAGAATGTCTCCTGAGCTCAGACCAAGCAATCACCAAGTTTAACAAGAACAGGAACTTTGCATCCTCTCCTCCCCAGAGGAGATGCCTGTTCTGCTCTATGAGGCTTTGCCACCCATCCTGCTGTCCTATAGGCATGTCCCCAGGGCAGCTCTAACTCCAAAGGGATATAGTTCTCGCAACAGTGTTTGAGTGATGGGACTGAGCAAGCCAGTATCTTGAGCTGTCACGGCAGGGAACAGAGGTCACTGCTACATTCATTGTACAGATGAGAAAACTGAGCACTGGAGCCGTCAACAGCCTACTGAAAATTGAGCTTGACAGTCTACACTTCAACTTGGCTCTGACTCCAACATTCACATTCTCACCACTGGACCTGGTGCCTCTTCCATTCCTGCTAATCCCCTAGAGAGGAGGAGGCCTGGGAGGCCAAACAGACCCAGAGGCTTGCCAGGAAGGAGAGGGGAGACTGTGGCCCAGACAGGCCAGCGAATCTCAGGGCGATGAGCATGAGGCCTCTCATTTACATTGTTCTAAAATACTTTATGTTAAGATCTCTGCTCTTGAACTAGACGACTGGCTCACTGGAGACTAGCACTTTCCACATCTCTGTGTAGCCCCTTTATTCAGGACTAGACACATTAAAAATTATCCATTCTGGTTAAGGAGTGCTTATGTGGAGATTTTTTTTTTAAGTCTGTGGGGGTACATGACGTGAATGTTCGGCAAGCGAAAAATTTTAATAACAAAACATAAAAGAATGTTTTACCTCATCATTGTAAGTTCTAACAGTCACAAACATTCCCAAGCCAGGAGCAGATTCAAGGAAATCTTGTCTGTGTATGTCCCACTGCTGTATCTTGAAAGTCCCTGTTTCAAAAAAGTAAGACATTTATTATAAAATAAGTGTAGGAAATACTTGCACATGATTACTGATAAATGAATTTATTTTATTCAAATTATCTAAATCACAAAACACTGTGAGTGTGGTGATGAGGTCACGTAGCTGAGTGGGAAGACCAGGGATATAGGGGGAGGTGGGGGCTCCTGGTCCAACCCTCGTTCTTGCTACCCCCCATCCCTCACCGGTGACTGCACCCCTCTGGCCTCCCCTACCTTGGAAAATAGGGATAATGTGTAACCCTCCCAAGTCTTCAGAGTTGCGAGGACTATTGAAAAAATAAAAAGCCCGTGAAAGCTTTCTATCTAGAATGTAAACTTTGTGTGGGTCAGGACTTTCCCAGTGACCCCAGTAGTTCTGTCTTTGGTCTCTTCCTTCTCTTACTCACCCAACACGATTCCCTCCTAAGGCATAGGTGTGTCCTGTCAAGTCCTTTCTATGCCTGCCTTCTGAGGCTCCTGCTAAAGTTTGCAGCACGGAGAGAGCCTCTCACTTCCTCCTTTTCGTATACGAAAGCATCATACAGCTTAACTTGCCCCTTGAGCCCTTGCAAGGTACAATGGTAATGAAAACAGAGTTCATGTTTATTGAAAGCCGTTGAAAAATAGCCAGTGGTGACTTATGCAGGCCAGGTACCGTGCCAGGCACCTAACATGCCACCCAGTGATTCTTCAAATGTTCTCCAAGCAGGTATTTTTACTCCTTCACCAAGTCCATTTTAAGTATGAGCTCCTTGCATGGAGATAGCACTGTTCTAGGAACTGAGGACAGAGAGTAAGGAAATAAGTATATAATGTGGGAGATGTTACAAATGCCATGAGAAAAAGCAAGGAAAAGGGATAGGAGACTTTGAGTATTATATGGGGAAGTTGGGAAAGCTTCTCTGAAGTTTGAGCAAAGACCCAAAGGAATGGGGGGGAAATATGTACTTATTTTATACTATGTTTAAGTTATGTCTGTACATCACATTTAGTGCTAACGATTTGCCAAGCATTCTAAGACTATTCTCTAAGAGTATTCTAATTCATAGTCAGAATTTTCATGACAACACTATGTGATACTATAGATATTCTTAAAAATTTGTTTATTTATTTTGGGGGAGGCAGGGGCAGAGAGAGAGAGAATCCCAAGCAGACTCTGCTCTGAGCACGGAGCCCCATGGGGGGCTCAATCCCACAACCCAAAGATCATGATCTGAGCCTAAACCAAGAGTCCAATGTCCAACCAGCGGCACCACTGAGACACCTCAGTGATACTAGTTTTATGACAATTTTACATATGATGAAACAAAAACACAGAAAAAGTAATTTGTGTAAGGTCCCACACCTAGCAAGTGGCAGAGTCAAGATTTAAACCCAGGCAGTGTAGTACCTTTCCCCTTTTTAGCACATCATGCTGGTGGCTCCTAGGGCAGGATGGTTTCGAGTGGGAGTGCATGCAGAGGTCCTGGGGCAGGAGCGTGCTGGAGTAGCCAAGGAACTGCAGAGTGGCTGGAGTGAGGGGAGCAGGGAGAGCATGGTAGGTGGCGTGGTGGGAGTGTGGCAGGGTCCAGGTCAGGGAGGGTCTGGGGAAGCGGCTGGCTGGAGTGGAATGCTGGGGTTTTCCTTCTGCCGTGTTGGCTGTGTGAGGAGAAGAGCAAAGGATTGAGAACAGAGCATGTGCAAGTGGCAGAGGTTGTGAAAAGTGTGGGATTGTGTGTTGCTGCCCCGATCTCACGGGTTGGAAAATGACTCCAGGATTAGGTCACATAGCTCATGAGCTGCAGAGGCTGAGCTCCATCTGCCTAGTCCAGAGCCCAGAGCCACAGGTCCAGGTCTAGGCCCTCCTTGGAGGTAAGGACACTGGTCCCTGACAGGCCTGAGAGGGGAACGTGGCTTGGGCGCAGACCGGAGGAGCAGCCCCTTCAGAGTGAGGCCCTCGGGATTCAGATGACAGACAGACACTGGCCCCACATTCTCCAGCCCCACATTCTCCGGCCCCACAGTCACCGGCCCCACAGTTGCAGGCCCCACAGTCTCTGGCCCCACAGTTGCCGGCCTCACAGTCACCGGCCTCACAGTCTCCAAACCTTCCTTCCTCCTGCTGGGATAGTAAAGTGGTAGCTAAGGTAATAGCAGGTGTAAGGTGCATGTCTTCCTGTTGGGTCTGCGGTTGACCTCGAGTGTAGGGTGGGAACTCCCCCTGCCCACCTCTAGACTCCATTCTTAAGGACAAAAATATATAAATGGAACATGGAGAGAGACCACGCATCACTGTTAGGGAAACCACAGTTTGAACGACTGCAAATTTCTCATCAGAAACATGGAGGCCAGAGGGAAGAGGCACATGTTGACAGAATTGTCCAACAACACTATATCCATAAAAAGTAGCCTTCAGAATGAAGGCAAAATATTCTTAGGTCAAGGAAAACCAAGGGAATTTTTCACCAAACACCTGCTTTAAAATAGTTGTTTAAAGAAGTTATTCAAAGAACTTCAAAGCAAATGATAAGGAACATTTGGAACATCAGGAAAGAGTAACTAGGAAAACAGCAGAGCATTCTCTATTCTTAAAATTGTTTGACAGTTGAAAGCAAACAGTACATATAATATTGTCTGATGTGGTTCTCAAAGCTTGTAGAGATTACATTTAAGACAACTCTATTATAAAAGGTGGGGAGGGCAAAGGCATATGGTCGTGAGGTTTCTGCATTCCTCTTGAAATGACAAAATATGGATGCATGTAGACTGTGAGAAGTATGCATAGTGTAATCCCTACAGCAACCACTAACAAAAACTACACAAAGATATATAGTGAAAAATATTATAGATAAAGCAAAAGTAGGATATTACAAAACATTCAAGTGACCCACAGGAAGCTAGGAAATGGAAAATGGGAACAAAAAGCAGAAGGAAGAAAAAGAAAAAAATAATAAAATAGCAGTCCTAAATCCTGACAATATAAATTATATGTAATAATTACATGTAAATGGCCTAAACAGAGATTAAACAAAGATTGTCCGAATGGATTTATTTTTATTTTTATTTATTTTTTTAACAAATACTTTTTTTAAAGGATTTTATTTATTATTTGTTAGAGAGAGAGAGAGCGCGAGCACAGGCAGACAGAGTGGTAGGCAGAAGCAAGAAGCAAGCTCCCTGCCGAGCAAGGAGCCCGATATGGGACTCGATCCCAGGATGCTGAGCCAAAGGCAGCCACTTAACCAACTGAGCCACCCAGGCATCCCTGGATTTTTTTTTTTTTTAATGACCTAACTATTATGTAGTGTACAAGGAAGTCACTTTGGATATAATGCTGTAGATAGGTTAAAAGTAAAAGGATAAAAAAAGCATATCATTCTGATGTTAATGAAAGAACTCTTGAGCGGCTCTATAAGTATCAGATAAAGTAGACTTCAGAGCAATGAAATTTACCAAGGACAAAGATGGACATTACATAATGATAAAGGGGTCCTTTCACTCTGAAGACAACCACCCTAAAAGCATAAACAGTTTGAAAACACATGACATAAAGCAACTGAAAAGAGAAGTAGACAAAGGCACAGTTGTGGGGACGGCACTTGTCAGTAACAGAAGGAGAACTAGCCAGCAGATGGAAGGGCTGAGCACCACCAGCCAGCAGGACCTACCTGACACCACAGAGCACGACCCCCAGCAAAAGCGGAATATGCATTTCCTTTCAAGTACTTAATGGAAAGTTCACCAACTTGAGCAAGAAAGCCCCAAACCTGATCTAGCACCTTTGCTGAAGCAGTTGAATGTTCCTGGAAGGAGCACAGGGCCAGGCTGACAGATCACTTTGCAAATGTTTGACCAGCTGGAAATCTCTGTTTCCCATTCTGTGAAACTTGTCAAATCTTCCTCCTGGCCCACTTCCAGCATCCTGCCCTAGCCTCTCAGATGGGAATGGTCCGCATCCCTGTACCCTAAGCCCTCTGCAACTCTCCCTTGCTGCCCTGGCTCTTGCTGGAGTGGTTGGGGCATCCCCTCCCATTTCTCTGGGACTTTATTCTTGTTGCTGTTCCCACACTTGCTCATACTGGGTGATTCTCGTCAGCATTCCAGCTGTCCTCGCAGTCGAGCAGTCCCCTTGTCTGCACTCTGCAAGGTGCTAGAGCTCAGGGGCCACTGTATTCCTCTCTCGTGGGCCTCTTGGACCTGACAACAAGCTGAGGGCAGTGTTTGGCTCTAGCGTAGGGGCTCAGTAAGGTTTTGTGAATGAGTGTGTTTCCCATGGAACATGTTCAATGAAGATTTTGAATGAATGAGAGCAGGTTGGGCCTATTATTAAAGCGCCAGTGTTCCTGGCATGCTGCCTTGCATTATCAGAACAAGTGAGAGTGGTTTTTGCTTGCTTTGCCATTTTCTGCTGGCCCTGAGCGTACCCCCTGCAGCCCCCCACAGCCCTCCACAACCCTCAAGGCTGGAGGGGAGGGAAGGTGGGATGTGTCATGCCCCTGTACCGCCACCAGATGGCAGTAGAGAAGCACCTTTCCCCGGGAATCCCCCACGGAGCGGTCACCGTCAGGGAAATGAGCACATTCGAAGAGGGGACAGGCTGCCCGGTGGTGCTTCTAACTACACGTCCAGAGAGCGGCAGGGTGTCTGGCTCTGAGCAGGGACACTTGGCCAAGACCTTGCCCTGCTCTGCTTCACGGTTCCCTTGGGTAAAGCCACGCTAGTAATGGTCAACCTCTTAGTGTAGGAAGAGTGTGTGTTTAATTCAGAACTTAGCATGTCATAAGCACAGTGTAAACACTTGATCAATTATTTCTGACCTTGTCATTGGACTTTTAATGTCCAGTGTCTTCCCTCAGCTCCCACAGACCCCTACAACCCTATAATGTCGGGAGAATACCTATTTTTACCAGTGAGGAGCCTGAGGCCAAAGGTGCCAGTTTATTGGAAACCGTCCAGATAATAAAAGGCCAAGCCGGTATTAAAACTCAGCTTGATTTGCAAATCAAGGGCGTTGGTCTCCTCACCACAAACTACACCACTCACCCCATGGCCTTGGAGAGAGGGAGAGTGTGTGTGTGTGTGTGTGTGTGTGTGTGTGTGTGAGTGGGCTTCCCAGGTGCATTTCGTGGCTATTCCCCTCAGTGAGCCCTGGTTGGGAGCCGCGGGGGGCCAGGCAGGCAGTGTGCACACGCCTCTCCTGGTTTCCCCGGGGACCCTGGGCACACCCTGGTCAGGCACTCAGTCCTGACATCTGACCTCTAATGTGGTTGCGCCTTCCACCCCAGACCGAGTCCTTGGGTCTGGGACCGGGAGCCATTGGTTGGTTTCAGACAAGTAAAATGCATTCATTGTAGGAACTGTAGAAAGTAAAAATCCACTCTGGAAGTTTTGGGTATTCAGGATTATCCTCCTAGTCTTTTTCCTCTAAGTACTTATTACCTATTTTACAAAAAGTAAAATCATACTGTATATACTATTGAAACCTAATTTTTTTGCCCAGTTTTTTGTGATCATCTTTCTCCATCCTCAAATATTCTTCTGTAACCTAGAGTCAAGTGTATTTAGGGAGCTGAAGAAAGATCTGGTGTCATTTGCCCAGGGCTGAACCCAGAGCTCTGCAGTCAGCCTTGGGCACACAAGCAAGGAACAAGGCCTATGGGATGCCCGCAGGGTGCTGGTTAAAAGCCAAATCGTCTGGTTGGCCCCCAGTGAGCCTGGCGTGAGAGCAGCTGCCTTCAGGAGTAGTGATGAATACAGAGTGATGTGTTCCAGAACGCTCCAGACAGCGCCCCTGAGGATGCTTTGTTTCCCTCCAAGCTGGGAGTGGTTTGGAGAGCCCATGTGGAGGGAGCGCAGGGAAGCATGGTGGAGCTGAAGGAGGGGACACACATGCACGTGCCACTCCCACGCTCATCGTCAACCAGTCATCAGCACCAAATCGCCCTGCTGGAAACAGCGTCAACAGCCCAGCTGCCCGCACTGGCTGCCTGCCTCTGACCAGTGAGGACAGATGCATCTGTGTGTCTACACGCTTGTGTCAGCTCCTCCTGGCCGGCAGGCGTGCAGGCTTCGAGCATGCTGTCGCCGGCGCACAGGCCTCGCCCTGGGCTGCTATTTGGAGAGGTGACTGCGTTGCACTCGTCCCTTGGGAGCTCCTGAGCTGCGACCGGTTTCTGGCCGATCTGATCGGGCTACTGTGAGGGTTGTGAGGCGTGTGTGCACACACATGTGCATCTTGATCAGGAGTTTCCAGTGCTCGCCTCGACCTACGCTTGTGGTGAAACCCGAGGCCTAGGGCATGACGGTCTGCATCTGCTTCCTTGCGGGGACATTTGGCCTCGGGTGTGGGTGGCTCAGTCCCCACGGGCTTTGCTCTATGTTGTCCCACCCCGTGAGAGGCCACGCGCCTTCCCATCGAGCTCCTGGCCGGTTAGGTCTTCTCTGTTCACCCTCTGCCGTGGTTCTGGCCCAGGAGCGTAGGCTCACCCTCATGCTGGTGGGTGGTTTCCAGGATGAAGGTCTCAGATATCCACACGTTTACATTTATGCTTGGGTGCTTGTCATTTCGTTGCTGAGGAGAAATGATCGAAGTGCAGACATTTGTCCCCAACTGTCGTTGTTAGAAATTGGGCATGTGGACAAAGGGCTTGTGGCAAGGCCAGGTGTCAGGTGAAGTTCGGGGCATTCTGGGGGCCAAGCGCTTTCCCTGCACCAGGAGAAATGGCGGCTCCAGTCCCTGTGCGGGCAGCCCTGATGACACCGCGACAGCTCCATCCCACCCCTCCGTGCCCCTCCGCCAGCTGTGTGCATGCCCCCCGGGCCGTGGTGGCTCTGCTGCTACGAGTGAGCCCTCAGGGGTGCTGTGTGCAGGGAGCGGGGAGGGTCCCTGAGCCTTAGAGACCCCCGCCTGGTGGGAAGTGTAAGGGGACACCTGCCAGGAGGTGGGACACACCACGGGGGCAGCTGATCCTCCATTTGTTTAATTCTAAAAATCATGGTAAAATACGTGTAACAAAATTTAACATTTTAACCATTTTTTAGGTGTACATTTCGGTAGCATCTGGTGTGTTCACATTGGGCAGCCACCATCCAGAGGTCGCGCTCCAGAGGTTTCCATCCGCTGAAACAGAAACTCTGTCCCCATGTCGGCAGGGCCCCACCCTCGCACCGGGTCCCCCCCCCCCGCCCCCAGTCTTGGCTTTGTGAACGTAGCTCCCCTCTGGGGCCTCACAGGCGTGAGGCTCCTCCTGTGGCCACTGTAGCTCAGCAACGGACGCCTCTCCGCTTCACCACCCCCCTCACCCCCGGCAAGTGTCAGAATGTCACTGTTATTTGTTTCATTCCTTCTTGGGACTAAATGACATCCCATCGTGTGGATGCCACATTCCCTCTATCTGTCCATCAGGTGCAGGCACCCGACTCGGCCCGCCTTCACTCCTGCGGGGTCTCCTCAGCCGGGGAAGTGCGGGGCGGTGTGTCTGTAGGATTACTGCATGTCCCTGTGCCCCTGGGCTCAGCACGAAACCTGGCTTCATCTGAAAGGTCCCTGGCCTGGCTGCTTTCCCTCTGTCTCCTCAGAGTATCTCCTCAGTGAACTACTTGCACAGAATCCTTGGTTCAGGGCGGGCTTCAGAAGATGCCTGACTTGAGACACCCCTGAGGTGTGTTGTGGTGTCCCGTGAAGACTTGGTTGGATGAGGTGCCTGGGGGGCTTGGTCGTTGAAGTGTCTGCCTTCGGCTGGGGTCATGATCCCAATGTCGTGGGATCGAGTCCCACATCAGGCTCCCTGCTCAGTGGGAAGCCTGCTTCTCCCTCTGCTGCTGCTCCCCCTGCTTGTGCTCCCCCTCTCACTGTCAAATAAATAGATAAAATCTTTAAAAAAAAAAAAAACTAAGCTAAACAACAAAACCCAAATACATGGTTGGGACTGCTCCAGAGGACGAATGAGATTGATCTTTGACTTGGTGATGCCTTCCTCTTCTCCTGTCTCCTGTTTCTTTCTAACAGGGTGTGTACTCTGAATTAAAAACAGAAATCCTGGGTACTTTGGCAAAGTGAGTCAAATCCAGGGACCTTTTGAACAGGACCATCCAGGAGCAAAATTTCATAGGTTCTGACTTCTAATTATTTCTTTCTAATGAGCAGTCTCCCACATTATGGTCACTGTGCTCCTGGCACAGTGCCCTCCCTCACTGCTTGCCTTTTACAAAGAAACCAGCAGCCTTGTTTGAAAAATGTCTCCAAGGACCAGCAAGCAAGTGCTTTAAAACTCATCAGAATAGCTGCCCGTGCCAGAGTTCCCTCCCTCTTCTCTTATCTCTCCCCCAGAAAGGCCACACTCCCTTTTTCCATTCATGACAATCTAGGATTTATTATCAAAGAACATTACTAGAAAGAACTAAGAAAAACAATGTAAAAAACCAGAATGTATTTGACCCTGAAGTTTCTAAACAAGTTTATGGAACCGGGATTTTTTTATCCTGAATCTGTTGGCAGTGCTGGGCTGGGCAGTGCACAGGTGCGTGGGAGCTCTCCTGCGCCCTCCCAGCCTCCTCTGGGGGTGGGGGGGGTGACACAGGGCTCTCCCCTGCTTCTCAGGCAGTGTCCTTCCTCTTGGGCCTGGGGGCGGGGTGGTGGTTGAGTGGGAGCCTCGGCCACACCTGCTTTGGTGGTTCAGAATAGAGCCTGCAAGGCCAAGCTGATAAGGCTAGAGACGGAGTGCCAGAGGGTGGGAACTCACAGGTGAACAGCGGCGTCTAGCCATCCACCATACGAGGTGCTGCGGTGCCCAAGGGCAGGTGTGAGCAGCAGGTTACAGATAAGGAAACAGGGCCCAAAGTCACCAAGCTATTGGGCAATGAGGGTGTTGATGCGAAAGCCTAGTCGATGTCTTCTGTGGCACTCTGGGCAGCCTCCCCCTGGGGACGGCAGAAGGCCGATTCCTCTGAGTCCTTGCAGTCTAGTTATTTGTAGTCCCAATAAGCAAAAACACATGTCTGGGCAAATCTGGATGACTGGCTCTGAGGTCATCTCTCTCCAACTTCCTAGACGGGTGTCTCTCATGGGATTTCTCTGTGCCTCAGAGGTAAAGAAACAAGAGATATCTCTGTGTGTGCTCCCTGGGACCAGAGATACCAGACAGGGTCTCAGAACCCCACCGATCCCCAGAAAAACTTAAAATTTGTGTTTTCACTTCCATGGCGATCTAAAAATTAAATATGAGTGTGTACTGTGGATGAGCACTTCTTAACCACGTGGTTTGGCACGTGCGTTTGCCACCACACATGCGCTGAGTAGAGTCAGAGATTTCATGGATGGTGGAGGGATAGGAAACAGAGTCATTTCCCGGCTCAGGCAGCATAGGCACTCAGAGCTCCAAAGAAGCTGGCCTCCAGTGTATTCATGCTGTGGGCAGGTGAACTCTGGTCCTGCCCACCCTTGACCTACAGCCAAGGTCCTGAATGTAGGGACAGGAGCTTGTAGCATATAATGAACAAGAGAGCAGAGAGTACTTTCTTCATAAAAGGGATTTTTTAAAGAAACGTTTAAGAATTGTATTTTGGTATGCTACTACATTATTTGGCACATCGAAGCAGTGGGCTAATGATTCAAGATACAATCATAGTTAAAGGAAAAGTAATGATAAGAATAGAGACTTAATTGATGGTTTGGCATCCTCAAATGCTCAAAATTCTCTTAGAAGAAACTCAAAATAGTCAAGTAGGAAACACATGCAGAACATCTTTCTGTTATTAAACCCAATACTGGTCCTTACGTGTCTTTTACTCTGGTAATACTTAGTGTCGTAAAGTCTGCTCTGACTACAATTTCTTTTCATTTATCTTTACATGTATGTCTTTTCCATCTTTTTACTTTCAACCTTTCCTTCTATTTAAAGTGTTTCATTTAGGGGGTGTCTGGGGGGCTCATTAGGTTAAGAGTCTAATTTTTGATTTTGGCTCAGGTCATGATCTCAAAGTCGTGAGATCAAGCCCTGCATTGGGCTCCATGCTGGTCCTAGAGGCTATTTTAGATTTTCTCTCCCTCTCCCTCTGCCACTACCCCCTCAAAAAATAGTGTTTCATTTGGGAACAGTATATAGGTGTTTTGTTTTTAAGTCCAGGCTCATGATCTCTGTCTTTCAATTGGAGAGTTTTGCCCATTTTCACTTAGTGTAATATAAAATGTAGTTGGGTTTAAGACCACTGTATTGCTATTTGTTTTCCATTTACCCTATTTGTTCCTTGTTCCTTATCCTTTCTTTCTTGCCTTTTTTCAGGTGGAGGGTTAATCAAGTATTTTTCTCCATTAGCATATTATGGAACTTAAGGATTGTGTTCTCTTTTTTAACAATAATGTTTTATAACTGGTGACATTTAATTTTTTTTAATTTTTAATTTCATTTATTTATTTTATGTAATCTCTGCACCCAGTGTTGGGCTTGAACTCATGACCCCAAGATCGAAGGTCACACGTTATAATGATTGAGCCAACCAGGTGCCCCAAGACCATATTCTATCTTTAAAAACATCGGAATATGTGAGCTGATGTGTTTCCACAATTTCCTTGTAGTTACAACACACTTTAGGGGACTGAGCTCTACCCAAAATAGTTGTATGGGGGGGGGCGGCTGAGGAGACCACAGACGGCAGGACAGAGTTGAGGTTGAGGAGGCAGGGCAAGGGGCATTCAGAGTTGGGAAGGACCAGTACAGAACAGTCTGGACAAGGAGTAGAAGAGTCCCCTGGCTCGGGCCTTGGGCCTGGCCAGCATGAGACCCGTCCTCCCCCTAGCTGCAGAGCACTGTCTGGCTGCATCTGCCTTCTGGCCTCAGGCCCCTCCAGAGGGTCAAGTGATCCTCGGGCTCACTGTCGTGGGTGTGTCCCGGGACATGTACATCCAGCAGGGGGACCAGGCAGCAGGAAGTGTGGGCAGGCTCCTCCTGTCCCTCTTATTCCTCCTCTGCCCATTCAAATGCAGGCTGAAATTCACAGGTCCCTAGGAAAATGGTTTGCAGCCACGGAGCTATTCACCCAAGTCAAGCGTCCCCTGGGATGAGAGAGCTGGGGTCAGGGGGCGTGAGCAAACACTTAGAGTGATATTCTGTCTGGATGCATTCTTAAGAGCTTTGCAGATATTAATCCCAACATTATTGTGACAAGAAGAGACAGATGTCATTATTTTTATCCCATTTCACAAATGAAGCAGAGAGGTTCAGTAGCTGGCCCAGGGATGCACAGCTCTTAGGTGGCCCGGCTCATGCCTCACAGCCCCAAACACAGTTTCTTCCCTCAACAGCTGTAGCTGCTGTGGGCATCTCCACACCACCCGGCTCTCCTCACTGTGCCTTCTGCCAGTTCTGCTCCTTCCCAGCCTGGTCTCACACTGCTGACTCTGGCTTTGTGCTGCGTGTGTTGGATGGGTTGATGCAGGGTGGGTTAATATGCTTCGCCATAGAGCACCCGGATGTAACGGCCAAGAGAAATGGAGAGGAGAACTTGGCACTAGTCAATGTAAGATAGAACTGGATGTAAAAATCCATGATGGACTTCTGGAGAATACTACTAGGGTTAGATTCTGCTGGGTTTTTTTTTTCCTCTTTTGCATTAAAATCAGGAGATTTGATATCAACTGGACTTGAATGTTGAATATACTGTATTTGCTATACAAATCTGAAACCCGTGGGTGCTTGTTTCTTTCTCCGGAGGCCAGGTAAGCACAGCCGTATGGAGATGTGTTTGGTGGCAGTGTGGGGAACGGGCAGAAATCACGTGCCGAGAACCGGATTCGCGGGCATTCTGCTTGGAAAGTAGCCTCAGTTCTGCACACGCGTGCACCACCCACATCACTCGCCATTGGGCTGCGGGGGCTCCAGGAGCTGAGGCTCAGAGCCCTCCCGCATCTGCTGTTTCTCACTGTTGCCCCGGACCAGGCCGGAGACATCATTCATCTTTAAAGAATTCAACCATAATTAGCATGATTAATGGTATCATAAATTATTTTACTTAAGGAAACCTGACAACCAGAAAAACAAATCAGGCTTGGATTCTGTGGCGTCCTATCTTTGTTTCCCAGTTTATGATTTAGTGCAATTCACTCCAAAGGCTACTTTCATGTTAAGTTTGCATAACCTGATAAACTCTCTCAAGAGGATACTGTATAGCGTGAACCAGGTAATATATGCACCGAGAAACTAGGACTGTTCCGTAAAATGACATGCTGAGTTCAACATTCAATGGAACACATCGTACGTACCTGTTATCAGTGTGTCGCTTGGAATGTCTTCTATTATGCATTTCTCCTCTCGTTCCCCTACGTGGAAATAAAAAGCAGTTGAAAGTGAAAAATAAAAACTGAAAACAAACGTTAACGTTTGCATTTCTGCTGCTTTAGCCACTCCTAGGAGCACTTCCCTTGAAACAGGTCAGTTACAAGTGACACTGCCCATGGAGAGCTTGTAGTTCATTGGATAATTCTGTAAATTGATTTTTGTGAGAAGGGACATATGGCGGCCACACTTGGGCAGGGCGACTGCAGCAAATCCCAGGGAACGAGATAAAAAGAGGTCTGGACCTTGGGGCCTTTCCAAGCACAGTGGCGGCAAAGTTCCTTCACCTCTCTAATATTTGAAGGATTTTGAAGTGTGATAATGGAATGAAAGACACTGCAGGGCCAAGGGCCAAGCACTGGAGGAGCCCTAAGTCCCCAGCTCAACAGGTGCCCAGCAATGGCCCGCACTGTGCTTTCCTGACCAAGCCAAGATGGCCATTCTGTAGTTGTTCCGACTGTATGGCAGGAGGTGAGGGAGGAGGAAGTGAGCATTGGGCCAGGGGGTGAGAACCGAGGGCAGGGGTGTGGGGTGGGGGGGCAGTGGGTGTGGGCTAGGAAGAGGTGGGAGGCCCAATTTAACTGAGGCCTCACCTCCGATGAGTCTCTAAGCTTGTTTTCTTGCAAAAAGGGCAGGAACTGCCTGATGTGGGACTCGATCCCAGGACCCTGGGATCATGACCTGAGCCGAAAGCAGACGCCTAATGACTGAGCCACCCAGGCTTCCCTCCTGGAGTATTTTAAAGCACGTTTCCAATCAGAGGTCATTTTCACCCACCAGAACTTCAATATGCGCACCTCTAATTCATAAGGACTAAAAAAAAACAGCTTTGTCACAATGCCACGGTGATGGCTAACAGATTAATGATAACCCTTCCTGTCACCCAGTAGCAAGTTCGCAGTCCCTTTTCCCTGACTGGGAAGGTCTTTGCCATTGACACGTTTGGATTAGTGTCTCCACAGGATCCCCACGTTGCATGTGATGATGTCTCTGAAATCTTTCATTTGGTTGGGCTCCCCTTCCCCTCAACCAGCCTTTTTCCTCCCAAGAACCCCAAGGGCCAGGCTGCATCCCAGGGGCAGGCACCGTGCCCAGCACGCATCTCCAGAGTCCTGGCTGACGCGCACTCCTCGGACCTGGGCGCCGGCCGCACTGCTGCTGCCACAGAGACCTGTCTGCTTGGGTGGGTTGGCAGGCTCTTACCACCGCTTCTCCAGAGATCGGGGGGCGCAGCTGGAGGCTTCATTCGACCCAGGCTCAGGTTTTTAGTAACAAGCATGTTCTTTATCAAGGTTGTTGGGGTCCCTCCTCGAGGTCCCTTAAGGTTCCATATGAAACTGAAGATGGGTTTTTCTGTTTCTGGAAAACATGCTGTGAGGATTTCGATGAGAGTTGTGTGGAATGTACCGCCCGTCGCAGCAACAGCCTGTCCCCCAAACCTCGGACATGGGCTGTGTCTTTACTCAATCATGGCCTCCAGCCTCTGAGCAGCGGCTTGCCTTGTCACCATACGCGCGTTTCCTGTGCATTTTCTTCTCTTTGATGCAATTGTAAATGCATTGTTCTGTGATTCCCTCTTCAGGTTGTTCATCGTTCACGCACAGAAACACAGCGGAGTTTTGTGCGTTGACTATGTCATGACACTTCGCTGCCGTCACGTGTTAGTCCTAAGCAGGCTTTGTGTTCGTGTCATCTCGAGGGTTTATACAAACAACATATATGCGGAGATAATTTTACTTCTTCTGTCCCAATTTGGAGGTATTTTATCTATTTTTCTTGCCTAATTGCTCTGACCAGAACTTCCAGCACCATGCAGAATGGAAGTGGTGAAAGCAGCAACCTTGCCTTGTTCCTCTTTGTTGAGAAAATGCTTCCAGTCTTTCACCATTAGTGATGTTTCTTCTGGGTTTTCATCTACGGGTCTTCTCATGTGGAGGCAGTTTCCATCTGTTCCTAGTTTGTTGAGTGTTTTTATCATTAAATTTAGTCAAGTGCTTTTCTACAGAAATTTGAATTTTGTCAAATGCTTTGCAGACCTGCATCAGTTGAGATGATCATGTGGTTTCCCTCTCCATCCTATTGCTGGGACATATTACCTTGATCAGTTTTTGTATGTTGAACCACAGTTCCATTTCAGAAATACCCACTTGGTCGTGGTATATAGTCCTTGTAACACACTGCTGAATTCTGTTTGCTAGTATTTCACGGAGGATTTTTGCATCTGTGCTCATCATCGTTGTTGGTCTATAGTTTTCTTTTCCTACAATGTCCCTGCCCAACTTTGATATCAAGGTAAGGCTGGCCCCATAGAATGAGCTGGGAAGTTTCTCTCCCCTTCAGTTTTTGGGAAAAGTTGGGGAAGGATTGGTGTTAATTCTTCTGTAAGTGGTAAAATTCACCTGTGAAGTCGTCCGGTCCTGGGCTTTGCTCTGTTGGGGATTTCTGATTACTGGTTCAGTCTCCTTACCAGTTGTAGTTCTGTTCAGACTTTCTGCGTCTCCGTGATGCAGTCTTGGTAGATTCTGTGTTTCCAGGAATTTGTCCAGTTATCTAAGTTTTCCTATTTGCTGGTGTACAACGGTTCACAGCACTCTCTGATAATCCTTTTTATTTCCGTAGAATCAGTGATAATGTTCCCACTTCATTTCTGATTTTAGTAATCAGAGTCTCTCTTTTTTTTCTTAGCCCCTATAGCTAAAGGTCTGTCAACTTTGATGATCTTTTCAAGGAAGCAGCTTTTTGTTTATGGATTTTCTTTACTGCTTTCCCATTCTCTATTTTGTTTATCTCCATTCTCATCTTTATCATTTCCTTCCTTCTGCTAGTTTTGGGTGTAGTCTATTCTTTTCTTCCTAGTTCATTAAGTAGTACATTTGGATTGCTAATTTAAAATCTTTTCTGTTTTTAAATGTGTTTATAGCTATAAATTTCCCCTGACTCTTAGAATTGCTTTCACTGCATTCCATAGTTTTGTTGTGCTGAAGATTTTTCATTTTCATTTGTTTCTAAGTATTTTCTAATTTTCTTGTGATTTCTTCTTTGATCAATTGATTTAAGAGATGTTACTTAATTTCCACAAATTTGTGAATGTTGCATTTTCCTTCTGTTCCTGATTTCTACCTTCATCCCCTTGTGGCCAGAGAAGACACTTTGTATGATATCTACCTTTTTAATCCTACTGAGACTAACCACGTGGTCTCCCATGTGGTCTGTCCTGTAAACTGTCCTGAGTGTGAGTGAGGAGAACTCGTGTGGGGTTGTCGCTGGGCAGGGGCTCTGTGTGTCTGCTGCATCTGGCTGGCTGCTTAGGGTAAGTCCTCTGTGCCCTTACTTATCTTCAGTCTGGCTGTTCATCCTCTACTGAGAGCGGAGGACTGACATTTCCAATTGTTACTGTACTGTTGGTAATTTCTCCTTTCAATTCTATCAGTTTTTGCTTCATATAGTTTGATGGTCTGTCACTGGGTGTATGAATGTTTATAATTGTTATGTTTTCTTATACTGAAATGTTATTAGTGTATACTGTCCTTTGTCTCTTGTAACCATTTTCAAATTTAAGTCTATTTTGTCTGATGTTAGTGTGGCCACCGCTGCTCTCCACTGGTCACTGCGTGGAGTACGTTTTTCCATCCTTTCACTTTCAGTCTATCTGTGTCTTTGGATCTCAAGTGAGTCTCTTGTAGACAACCTATGGTTGGATCAGGTGTTTTTATAGACTCTGCCAGTCTCTGTCTTTTAAGAATTTAATCCATTTACATGTAAGTAATTACAGATGAGAAGGGAGTCTAATCTAGTTCTCTGAGCATCTTTAAAGCCATTGTTCTAAATTATTTTTCTAGTATGTTTGCCATTAAACTTTTTTCAAGAGGCAGTTCCTGTTGATTTACTTTTTTCCTTTGATTGGACCATATTTCCCTGTGTCTTTGTATGCCTTGCAATTTTTTGTTGAACTCTGGACCTTTGAATGTAATAATGTGGCAACTCTGAAAATCAGATTCTCCCCATTCCCCAAGGTTTATGTTTTTTCTTTTCTTTCTTGCTTTCTTCCTTGCTTGCTTTCTTCCTTTCTTTCCTTCCTTTTTTTTTTTTTTAATTAAATAGGTTCCCCCAATGTGGAACCCAACACAGGGCTTGAACTCATTACCCTGATTAAGACCTGAGATTAAGACCTGAGCTAAGATCAAGAGTCAGATGCTTAACTGATTGAGCCACCCAGGCGCCCCTAGGTTTTTTCTTTGATTGCCGTAGGCTCTCTCTGTGCTGAGGATCCAGCTGAGGGTAACTTGACATCTTCCTAGGTCTTTTCAAGACTCTCTCTGGACATGTGTGGTCACTTCCTAATTTCCCTTATATGTACAATTGCTTTCGAATGTCCTTGTCTTTACTATTTAGCTCCCCAAAGAGGAAAAAGGTGAAAAATAAAGGGGGAGTGAGGAGAAAAGTGTGCTCTCCTTTCAAATTCCCTGGAGGGTACTTCAGCTGGAGAGGGAGAGTTTTGCAGTGGGGGGCGGGGCAGGGGACAACCACAGCAGTGCCCGCCTCTGTGTCTGCACCTTTGTTACTAGGAGCAGCAATCAGCTGTCAGAGAACAGATCCCCAGTATTCCAGGACAGGGTCTTTTTGCCCACCTTGGTTCCTGCAAACCATGTGCCCGCTGCTCCTGAAGCTTGTGCCCTGGCGGTGGGGCTGGGAAGCTGCTCTAGTGCTGAGAGCTGACAATGACCCGGGTAAGCCGTGATTTGTCATCCAAGCCTCCCCGGAGGTTGCAAGCCTTCAGAAGACTCAGGGTCCAACATAGTTACACCCAACACACTCTGCCCCTGCAGCTTTTGCCCCGGTCAGAGCCAGGTTCTCCCCTCACAGATGCGCCACACCCCGCTGTCGTTCCCTTGTCTTCTGGCTCCTTGCTCTGGCCCCTTAACGGGAGTGCGTGAGGTAAAGGCTGTTTGTTTCTACTGGATGACATTGCCTCCGAGCTGTTTCCGAGGGCAGAACTAGGGCGTGCTCAACCCTGAGAAGCTCCTTCAGGGCTATTCTCATGGTACGAGACTTTCTTCGTTTTTGTTAGCCTGAAGACATATACAAACCTCCGTTCTTTAAAGGGCGTGTTGGGTTCACGACTCTCTCAACATGTTAGAAGTACTCCTTGACTGCCTTCTGACTCCCTTTGCTGCTGTCCTGTCACTCTGACCAATGCTGTCCTGCTCTGCTGTGTCCTTTGAAGATCTTCTCTTGTGTGGAGCTCAGCACGTCCACGGGTACACGTGGACCTGGACGGCTTTCAGCTGGCCTGCTGGGGACGTGCTGTGCTCGCTGGGTCTGGAGGTACCTCTGTATTTTAGCAAGTTCTGGGACATCACATCCTTTAGAGTATCTCATTGAAAATATCTCAGAGCTGCTCATTTTATCTTCCATATCTTTGCCCTTTTCTGTCTGTGTGTGGGTGCCAGCCGACAGTCCCGGCTGAGACCCCAGGTCACTAAGTCTTTCCGCAGCTGTGCCTCCCTCAGCTCTTGGGCCGGGGGACTGGCGCTGTAGCCCTGCCAGTCCTTCCTTTCCAGATTGATCTGATTGTTTCCCATCCCATCCCACTCTCTCTTACCTGCTTTATACTCCTTTTCAAACACTTTCATTATCTATGATCTTATCTGAATGAGCCTCTTGGGCCCTTTTTCCTGCTGATTTTCCATAGTGAATTGTTTTCTTATTTAATTGGTGGTTTTTTGCATTGCCCTCATTGCTTGACTCCATGGGAGGGAGGCCTGAGACCCACACACAGAGCTGTGAAGCTTCCTGCAGAGAGATCTGAGGTGTCGAGGGATGGCTGCCACCACCCTCAAGGCCCGCTCAGCACGGGAGCACTCCGGGCTCCCCCTGACTCTGCCATGGCCACAGCTCAAGGGGGCAGCTCCGAGAGCCCTGCCTTTCCCAGCTGCTCCCAGGCTCACTTCCTTGGGCACCAACTCCTCTGCTCCAGGACCAGCCAGGTGTTTTGTTTACTTATTTGGGGAAGTGGGGGAGGGAGTGGGAGTTCTCTCCTCTTAGGAAAAGGGTGGGGGTCTCAGATGGACGCATTCACCGGGAGTTTAAGGTGCAGGTGTGTTGGGGGGAAGATGTGCCCCCCGAGTGCCTGGGCAGACACCGAGCCCCACGCAAGCACCTGACTTATGGATCCGACATCCCTTTTCTGTAATTTTGGTGGAGTTTGGGCAGGAGTGGAGTTAGGTTTGAGTTTTCAGTCTGCCTTCTCTACTGGGAAGATCCGTCTGACCACTCAGCCCATGCCCATCACCTGCCTGTGGTGGCTGAACGAGTGGATTGATTCTCATGAGCCCCCTCCCCGTCCTCGACATGCAGGCTCCTGGTCCTGCCACCCGTGGGGCCCTGCCAGCCATCCCCCAGGAATCAGCGTACATGGGTCTTGCCCATGCAGGAGGCCTACAGTGGTCAGCACAGGGGCTGGCACCCCCTCATCTGGTCCATTGTCCCTCATCCTTGAGCATAAGAGCAGTAAAGGAGCCCCTGGATCTCAGGAATGAACCCGGCCCCTGTCCCTCCCCCTCTCCGAGTTGACCCAGCAGGACCAGACCTATCTAAACTTCATGCTGTGAGTAAGGCAGGGCTTGAGGGGGACGTCCCTGGGTATAGACTTAGATGGTGCTCTATGAGCAACTCTCTCTTGCCTTTATGTCAAAATGAACTCGGACTTCATCCATTTATCCATTTTACCCACTTCTTACCATTTTGACCATATCTCCATGGCCCCTGCCATCCTCTCTTTGGGTTTGAGCAGGGACCACTCACTCTCTTCCTTCTCCTGCCCTTGGCCCCCTCCATGCTGCTCCGAAACAATCATGCACTGACGAGTTCTTTTCTCCTCAAGGATCCCCGTCACCAGCAGCGGACATTTCCTCGCTGCCCGCCCAACGGGCCTCCTGCTGGTGCCCCCTCTCTGGGCCCCACCTGGGCCTCCCGGCCATCCCCCCGACATGGCAGGGCCTGCGCCTCTAGCTGATACCCTGCTGGGACACACTCATCCCTGGTCACCACGGGCTCCCCCTCCATCAAGCTTTGTTCAGAGGTGGGCTGGTCATTGAGGGTGTCTCTGGCTGCCCTCTGAAAGGAGCAGCTCATGTCCCGGCCCGGCAGCACCGGCATCTGATGTAGGTTCTGTTTACAGCTTTATCCCGCACCCCTTAAATCTCAGTGCCTAACCCAGCCAGGGTTCTAAGCCGGCTGCGGGGGGCCGTCCGCAGGGTGCTGGCTCCGGCGTGGCTTCTGCCGAGGCCCCTCCAAGTCAGCTTGTGCTCCGGAGTCTGGAGCATCTTGGGGCAATAAATGTTCTGGCCCCAAAGAGTGATGCTCGTCACCCCCAGTGGCCCCACGCACCGCCATGCTCCCGAAGTAGGGAAGGGGCTGGGAGCTGCAGGGGGGGCCCCAGCACCAGCCCCGCCCCGCCCCCTGGCTAGGGCTCCAACAGGACCCTCCAGCCCCTGCAGACAGTACAGAGTCTTGTCCCTGACTGGCGCGCCCAGTCCAGCTTCTCAGGTTGAGGTCTGTGGTCAGGCCAGGTGCTCAGGTCTGTGGTACACTCCTGAGGTCTTCTTTTTTGAAAGAGTTTACCTATTTATTTGAGAGAGACAGAGAAAACATGAGCAGGGGGAGCGGCAGAGGCAGGGGAGAAGCAGGCTCCCCCCTGAACAAGAAGCCCAATGCAGGACTTGATCCCAGGACCCTGAGATCATGACCTGAGCCCAGGGTAGACACTTGACTGACGGAGCCCCCTGGGCTCTCTCTACTTTGGAGTTTTGAGTGCAGGTTCGGATCACACAGTCAACAGGCTTAGTCATGTCCTGTTCCCCGATCATCCCATCCGTGACTTCCTGGCTTTGATTCTGTGGTTTGCTGGCTTCCCTCATGTGATTGGTGAGTTCTGAGGGTGAGTCCATGCTACGGTGGGTGTTTGAGCCCCGAGTCCATAGTGAGGTCTTGGGAAGACTTGTGCTCAGGGCGTCACCAGCGCAGGACTCTCCAAGCAAAGCCTATAATTAGGGGTTTTCCAGCCTCATGCCCGTGTGAGTATGGGCTTCTACTGAGGAATGGGCTCATTCGCTACACAGTTCCAAATGCAAGAGAGGGTGGGCCCCTGAAATGCCAGCCCCACTCTGGGCCGGTGCCCGGGAGGGTCTCAGACACCCCAGACTGAAGGCGCCCAGGCCAGCAGAGCCTCCTGGAGGTGCCCAGCTCCTGCCGGTTCTTGCCTCGGCCCCCAAGGAACTGCCTGCTTCCCGCCCTCAGTCACTCCGTGATGCACACGTATCACACGTGTCTGGAAGAAGTCTTGGTTGTTCTAGTATTTGCAGGGGCTCAGGATCAGGCCTCTTGGAAGAGAAACAAAGATGACTGAGCTCTCCATTCATTCATTCAGCAGGCATGTGGCGGCTGTGCCTTATGCCCGGGCTGCGCTGTGTGGACCGCCGCCAAGTGCACGCCCTTCAACCCAGGCTATTTGCCAGGGGCCTACTGTGCCTGCTGCTGCCCATGGGCAAGCTGTGTGCCTGAGCAGACAGACCGAAACATCTGCTTGCAGCACTCCCAAGGAGTCTACCCGGAGCGGGGCTCCCCTGGAAGGCGGAGAGGCAAGCCTGTGGGAGGCTGAGGCATGGCTGCGAGGGGGCTGGGCTTTCTTGCATGTTCCAGGTCCTTCCGGGCTCTCACTGAGGAGCACAGGTGGGCACCCCAGCCCTGGAAAGCAAGGTGTCATGAGTTATCTCGGCTGTGCCCTGAGGTTATGTGTTTAGAGACCCTCAGGGACCGTCTGCTGAGAACATCTTTCAGGTGAGTCTCTCCTCCTAGGCAACAGCCCCCAGTCTGTTGGGTAGGACACACCCGAGGTGCTGGCTAGAAGTCGACTCCCTATTGGGGGATAAAGGGTCACAAGCTGCTCTTTCACTGCTTCCTCTCCTAGGTCGAGGGTCAAGGCGACCACTGGGGACATACATCTCTTCTGGAGAGAGGAATGGGTAAGGAGGTTAGCAACAATATAGAGCGGAGGGGCCTGAGATCAAGCTCATGGGGAGCGGTGGGGGGGATGTGGAGGAGAGCTGTGGGGAGGGGTGTCGGGGGGTGGAAGGGAGCTGTGGGGAGGGGTGTGGGGTGGTGGTCATGGGAAGGGGTTAGCGGGGTGAGGGGGAGACGTGGGGAGGGGCATTGCGGGGGGTGAAGGAGAGCAGTGGGGAGGGGTGTTGGGTGAGTGTAGGAGCACAGTGTGGAGGGGTGTCCAGGGTAGAGGAGCTCCATCAGAAGAGACGGGGAAGGAGAACGGCCTCTCCAGCAGGGACATATGGGGAGGGCAGGTGGGTGGGGGAGTGGTTGCTGAGAGGGAAAAGCCAAAGAGCAAGGAGCGTGGACCATGCGTGCAGTGGTGTGGTGGACATGGAGCCCCCCACGGCAGCAAAGCAGGGAGTCCCGTGTGGAGGGAGACACTGGGAACCAGAAATGGGGAGAGTCCTTCCTAGGCAAGTGGGTGGAAGTGGACACAGGAGGAGGACGTGATGGGGAAAGGGAGGCCAAGAGAAACGACCCCCAAGATAGGAGGGGCAGACACTGGCTGCTGAGAATGACCAAGTAGGGGACAGGAGAGGGATGGCCCTGGATGTGTCCGAGGCTGGGTATGGTGTCCTGCATGAGCTGCTTCTACGGGGTGTGGATGGCTCCTCAGCAGGAGGTCTAAGCATGTGGGGACCGGAGACTGCCCCTCAAGAGAGTGGGTGGGAGAAGTGTCAGAGAAAACAGAGAAGCAGAGGTAAGAGGGGTCTCTGTATGGAAGTAACCAGATATCAGCAGAGACATTGAGGGGGTGGTGGACAGGGGTGGGGGAGGTGTGTGGGAGAGGGCAGTGGACAGAAGTTGTTGGATCTGATTCTGCATGTGTCCAAGCAGATGGAAGAATGTTCTAGGAACAGAGAGGAGGCTTTCCCCATCTCCTGGTCTTTCTCTGAGGGGCCAGCCCAGCCCAGGGCTCAGGGACTCCCATGGGATCCATGCTGGTGGGTGAGGTGGGGACCCCTGACCTCAGATAAGGGCCCGGGCAGAGGAACAGTGAGCCCTCAGGGAAGCCATATGAGGTGGTGGGGCTTGGCGGTCAGTGGCCAGGCGCAGGGACCGGCCGGCCTCAGGGAACAGCTGTGGGCGGCTCCACATGGCCTCGCTGTTCCTCTGAAGTCCCCACTGGTCCCGCCAGCAGCCCCCTCGCGTGCTGGGTGTGTGTGAACACCTCCTTCATGCCAGTCAGAGGCTGCCCAGTGTCCTTCCAGGAATCTCGGCATGCTCTCCAGGCAGGGGAGACCCTACTTGGGGTGGGACAGTGGTCCTCCCGGGGCCCTGCCAGGAAATGCAAGACAAGGGCCCCTGATGTCAGGAAACAGTCTTTATTCAAGTGCAGGGAGATGGGTCACGTGACAATGCCAAGGTGAGGTGTCAGAGCCTGTTCTCCTTTATCCACCTGACCTGTGTGACCTATCCGGGGCAGTCTCGGCCTATGGGCGCTGGTGCCCCCAGGGACAGCAGGTCCAAGGTATTTCATATCTGCGGTAGCCTGGGGCTCCTGGGGCTGGGTGTGCAGCTCTCCTGTAGGTGGACCCGTGGATGCTGTGGGCCCTGTGGACATGCAGTCTGCACACAGGACGACCTCCGACCAGCAGGAAGTGGAGTAGAGCGCAATGTAACCTCAGGGCTGAACTCCCCCAGGAGAGTGGGTCCCAGGACTGGGTGCCCGAGGGGAGAGCTCGTTGAAAGGAGGTGCCTTCCCTGGGGTCCTGCTCCATCCAGCCACTGGAGGCCCATCTGTGTGGGGGGGTTGGTCAGCACCGGAGCTCAGAGACGTGGTGGACAGAGCCCTACGTGGTCCACTGAACCACCAGGCTCAGCCACCACAAGGGGTGGAGGGCCTGCAGGGCTCTGGTCTCAGACACAGTTGTCGGGGACGCACTCGGCCTCCTCTTCGAGCTCGGGGCAGGGTGCCCCGTGGTTGGCAGGCTGCACGCGGATGTAGCGAGTCCTGCTCTTGGCTCCCAGCTTCCCGCATGGACCTGTGCACAGCCCCCAGGATGACCACAGGGAGACCTCGCAGTCCAGCGGCGTTTCTGCAACTGGACCGAGCACAAGAGAGGCCTGTGAGCAGGTGTGTGTCTCTTGTACAAGTCCAGCCCCATGTGGGCATCACGAAGAGCGGGGATTTATCAGCATGCCTTAGAGCCCGCTGCAGGACTGCCAATCACACCGCCTGCAACCCCCCACTGAGACACCTCCAGGGACTCCCCCTCATGCATGGGGGACTCTGGGACGCGAGCTCTGGCAGTGGGGACCAGGAGGCCAGGGAAGGGGCCTGCTCTGATGTAGCTGGGCTGGCAGGGGGCTGTGTGTTTCAGACCGGGGTGGGCGCACCCCCACACCTGCTCACGGCTGGACTCCCACTGTCCCTTCTGCCAGGGAATGGGGGAGGGGAACAGAGTGGGATCCATTCAGTGGTGTCCTGACCATCAGCTGTGACACAGGTCACACGTGGGGATGCCACTGACGGGGGGCCTGCTTTACCACGCACTCCTGGGCAAATGTACAAGAGTTCACTGGTCAGCCAAAACCCACATCTCCCCAAACCCCCATCGTGCTGCACTAAGGGCTCCGAACCCACAGGGCCCCCAGCTTCCTAAGGGGAGGGTTAAACCTCAGAGCCCTTGCCATCTGATGCTGAACCAGGGAACCCTAGAGCCCACAGCGTCCTATGCCCAACACCTGGGCCCCTGTCTTTCTTCACACAGCCTCTGGCGGGTTTGACTCCGCCCCTTGCACACCCTAACACCACCTCCCCCGCCACCTCTCCCTCCCCCACGGCCCCCATTAGCCATGACGGCACATTACACCCAGGAGCCTGGCTTGGGAGGGAGCACCTTTCCCAGCTCTGCCATAGCTGGATGGGGGACTCCCCTGGGGGAATCACTGGAGTGGGTGGAAACGGAGGGGCGTGGTCCCTGGACCACTGGCGCCCATGGGGAGCAGGTTACCAGTGTGGCCTTGGGAAACGGAGTGTGTAGAGGTGTCACTGACTCCTCAAAGAGGTCCCTTTGGGACAGTTTCTGGCCCCGAGTGTCCTTTCCCGTTTCAGTGTGGTGTCCACTCGCCATTAAGGATTATTGCGCAGGTGGGACAGAAGGACCTCACTCACGGGGGTCAGTATTGACAGCTGCCCTGTCACGGGTCCCTGTGTGGCCCGCAAACCCGAGAGGTGCTTCTCCCCACTGCAGCCCGCGGGCCTTCAGGGCCTCCCTGGTGCCCAGGATGGCCGTGCTGCGGCCCGGAGCTTGCAGGGGTCCTGGCGGCGGGGCGCCAACGCGCTCACCTGAGACGCTGTCCGCGATCTCATTGCTCCCGCCAGCGCCCACGGGGCCTGGGGCGGGCGGGACGAAGGCCCTGGGGTTATGCCGGAGTCGCACCAAGGTCACTCTGGCGATGGGGGGCAGGGACTTCAGTCGGGGGTAGTAGAAGGAGTTTGCAGGGTGGCTGGGAGAGGAGGAGGTTATCTGTGGAGAGAGCAGCCTTATCCGCGGCGGCCAGGCTACACCCGGCGGCCTACTAGAGCACGCATGGGGCGGGGCGGCGGGGCGTGGTCTGCAGGTGGGGCCGCGGGGCGTGGTCTCGGGGCGGGGTCTCCAGGTGGGGCCGTGGGGCGGGGCCTCGGGGCCGGGCCGCGGGGCGGGGTCTCCAGGTGGGGCCGCGGGGTTCGCCCGGGCAGTCTGGTGCGCCGCCTAGGCCCTCCGCCCTGAAGAGCTGCCGCGTGCAGACCTGCGTCTTGCGGTCAGGGACGAGGCGGCGCACTAACCCGAGAGCCACCTGGTGGGGGGGACCCTGGTCCCTCCCCTCCATCATCCCCTCCCCTCCGTCCCCCCTTACCTCCGTCACCGTGTCCTGCGGGATGGTCGCGAAGTTGGGGGAGGAGAAGGTAAAGCCGCTGTCGGTCCCCGCGTCGTACGGGTAAAGGTCCACAGCAACCTGCTCCCTCCAGCGGTCCCCGTCGCATAGGTCCAGACTGTCCACGCCCACAAACCAGTCCGGGCTGGGAACGATGCGGACCACGAAGGACACCTGGGGGTAGGGTGGGAGCTTAGCCGGGCAGCCGCGGCCCCCCTCCTCCCCCCACCGCCGCCCGGCTCACCAGCGAGTGTCGCGAGTGGGCCTCCAGCTCCGCGGACGTCTGTCCGGTGCCGCTGGGCACGGCGGGCGCCGAGAACACCTCGTGCACGCTCTGCAGCTTCTCTCCCGCCGCCTCCATCTCCCGCATCAGGGCCCAGGCCTCGCCCCGCTCTGCAAAGTCCCTGAGCCCGTCGCTGACGTACTGGTTCTTCCTCCACAAGCTGTAGTCGGAGCTGTGCGCTGCCCCTGCGCGCGAGGCGGGCGTGTGAGCCGCGGGCTGAGGGGCGCATGTCCCCGGGGCAGGGCCCAAGCCCGCAGGACGTGCGCAGCAGAGATTTCTGGCACTGCAGGAAACGGGATGAGCGCGCCCACCCTGCCCATGGGGAAGTGCGGTGCAGCGCTGGGGTGGAGCGAGGGTCACCGCGGGTTGGGCGGGACCGGGCAGCACCGCTGCACTTACCCAGCAGGGAGGACCACTGTGCGGGGGGCCGAAACAGGGGGTACTGCTTGGGGAAGGCTGTCTGGCTCCACTTGCCCGTGAAGGTGATGCTGTACTTGGCCAGGGGCCGGGCTGTGCAGACAGACTCTCCCCCCAGCGGCTGGCTGGCCACAGAGCCAAGTGTGGTCAGGAGGACAGCCCAGAGGGCCCTGCCCCAGGTGGTGGCGTGACTTGGGGCTCCCATGACCTAGGAGCAGAGGGAGAGCTCCACCAGCTGGCACCGCATGTCCCTGGGGAGGGGGCAGAGGCAAGGACCTCCTGGAGTGCAGCGTTCCCCACCTATGCCTTCTCACCCCCACCCAGATCAGGCTCAAGGGGACCCCTGTCCCATCCCTGAAAGCCAAGCCGGGTCAGGTTACACTTGGATCCCAAGCCCAGCAGATTCGGAGTCCTGGCTTGGTCTCAGCCATGCGGGGGTGGGGGGGGGTGGGGAGGAGGGGGGGTTGGGGGGACAGCATCCCTGAGTCCCGGGAATCTGGAGGGTGCACTTCAGGCACGCGGTGCCCGGGATGACCCCAGCAAACGCAGGCTTCCCACTTGGGGTGCTGCGGGCTGCCGGGCCCAGGAAAGTGCCAGGAGGCCCAGTGCCTCCAGATGGGGACAGGGGCGCACCCCCCTCACACACCTACTCACCCAGCAGGAGTGGCGGGAGGGCTGGCGGCTGGTCTGTGGTAGCGAATGGTCCCTGCAGGAGCCCAGAGCCCAGAGCTCTAATTTACTCCCAGGACAGCCGGCCTGGGCGCCGCAGAGAGCCGAAGCTCAGACCGGGAGAGGGAGAGAAGGGGCTCCTCCAGTGCCGTCCGCCCTCGCTCTGACGCCGAGCAGATGCTTCTCCGGAGCTGAGGTCACTCTCCTCCCTCGGGCGCCTGCCACTTGCCGCACCCCTTTCTTTGTCTTTCCCTCCCGCCTCCCCGCCCTCCGCTCCTCTCCGGGCTGCTCCCCCTTCCCAACAAACCCGGCTTAGTGTCTCCCGGGAGGTGCTGCCACAGTTGCGGCTGGGAGGCTTGGGAGGTGAGCTGGGCTGGGGAGTGCCAGCATATTACACCCTCCAGGCAGGGTGGGACCGAGGGGCCACATTCCTGGCCTGACGTCAGTCCCTGTGTTGGAGATGAGCTGGAGAAGTGGGGGCTCCCAGTTCAGGCATCCCTTGGCTTGGGGTGCTGGGTTTGGGCACACACAGCCCATCAGCGTCCACACGGCTGCCGTCCACATGGCTGGCCAGGGCATTCTGAGGCTGTCCCTCCAGAGGGGAGCCAGAACCACGCGGGTAGAGTTGTCCCAGCTCCGGAAAGGCTCTCTGGGGCAGGGAGGTGGCTCAGGGTCCCCACCCTACTTCCCTCGTGGGGTAGAGCTCCATGGACACCTGGCAGGGGGACATGACCAAAGCTGGTCACCGCTCACGGTCATTAAAATATTTCTAGAACCCTAATTGTGGGGTCTGGGAACAGAAGGGAAGCTCTTATCAGAACTGCTCAGGGAGTTTTTAAGCTCAAACAGAAAGCATTCTGATTTTTGGAACTGTTAACATTCCAGATGGGGTGGGGGGGGGCGGGTGACCCAGGGACAGAGAAAAAAGAATCACCAGGAATAGAACACAAACAAAAACGAATGACCAATGACCTGAGCTGTATTTCAAATACACACACAGCCACAGAGAGCAGCCCGAGTAGCCAAACAGACTGCAGGTCCTCAGGCTGAACATGGATCCTCACGCGGGGTTTTCAAACTTTTTGGTCTCAGGACCCCCGGCACTCTTAGAAATCACTGAGAACCCCAAAGAGCTTTCATGTGTGTGGTTAGAGCCGTCAATACGTCCCATATTCGAAATCGTAACAGAAATGTTCAGAATACATATTAACTCACTTACCAATGAAAATACGTTCACATAAATAGCATAATGTTTCATGAAAAACAACTACGTTTTTCAAAGAGTGGCCTGGTTCTACGTTTGCACAGCTCTCTCTCTGCCCAGCTTTGTGGGCAGACAGCTGGGCCTCCACATGTGACCCTCCGGTGGGCAGTAGGTGCGGAGCAGAGCCTAGCCTGGCCAGACAGGCTTTGCAGCCTCTGGAGAAGCCCCACACGCCTGGCAGAGAATGTGAGCGAAGGCAAGTGCTGTCCATGCACCTGTGTCTTGTTTCGAGAAGCAGGGGCCTTTCTCTGGGAGAGAAAGCAGGAGATGGGCCCAAGGCCATGTTGCAGCTGGCTCTCCTGCCATGGTTTGCTCACGCACTGTCCAGGGGTGGCCGTGGCCTCAGGCTTGCCCCATCTTACGGGGGGCTCTGATCCCAGCACCCCCACACCCATGTGGAAAGCCTCTGCAACTCAAGGACCCTGGCATGGGGGGGCGGGATGTGCTGCCAGAGGACCCTGGCCTGGAGCTCACAGGCAGGGGCCCCCCTTCCTTGCTTGGGCTCCCCCAGGAGGGGCTCCACTTCCATTGTGGTGACTGCCCCCAGAAGGATATGCCTGAGGGGATTCTTGGGATACAATGGGACCTGGGAGGGAGAACTGAAGGCCAAGGTAGCTGACCTGTGGCCCCTTGGCCTCCGTTGGGCCTCAGGTGGGGACCTGGCCAGCAGGGAGTCGGCTCAGCTGCTGACCTAGTGCTGCCAGGTCCTGCCTCCCTTCGAGAATCACAGAATCCCCTGAGGGGGCTTTGGGAGCACTTGTCCACAGAGACCCCACTACAAAGGTCCCGCCAGACTTAGGCAGCGCCCCCCGCACCCCCCCCACCCCGCCAAGGGAAAGCCATCCAGTCATTAACCCTGAGGAATACCTCCTGGGTCTCAGTGCTGGGGGCCCAGAAGTGAGCCTGACCACCAAGCCCTACTCCCCTGGGTGTGGGGGAGGGGCTGCAGACCGTGTACATTCTGTAAATTGGGTTCTGTTAATTCGGCGAGTGCTGCTGCGTTAATTGCTTGACTCTGATTCCGGGGTCCCTTCCTGGAAGTCACTTCTTGACCAGTCACTCAGCTGGTTTTGGGCAGTGGGACTCAGGACAGTGGCTGCCTTTCAGGCCTCCACACCCCCACCCTCCCTGTCTGCACCCCCATCCTGTCTGAACCTCACCCTCCCTGTCTGCACCCCTACCTCCTTGTCTGCACCCACTGTGCTCTCTGTAGACCCCCCCATTGCTCCAGTGGCAGAGCTGTCCTGTCCGCCCCTCCACTCCACATGGCGGCAGTGGGCACCCCTTATCCCTGCCCCCCACTCAGGTGTCTGTTGTAGCTCAAATTAGTCTAGAGTAAGGATGAGCAATTGATGGGCCAGCCTCTTGGCTGAGGTTGGGTAGCTGTGACGTCCTTTCCACCTAGTGTGAGGGGTGGGGTTGGTGGGCTCTCACTGGCCCTTGAGGGCTGTGTGGGATTTCCAGAAGTCTGTGTTTGTGGGCTGCTGAGAATAGGCCTGGCAGGCAGGGGAGTGCTGGGTGAGCTCTGTGTCCTCATCCGCACCCCCTGGGCCGTGTCACTGCCCCTGGGTCCCAGAGCCCAGGCTGCCCCCGTGGGGTGCGGGGGGCCCTTGAGGTCTGGTATAACAAGGGTCCTTTCAGAGCCCTCTCCAGGTGTGGCACAGGCCTGCCTGGTACCCTACCCGGGGACAGGCTGTCTCAAGCACTGGTGTCTGGCTCCCCAGGGGGATCCTGCCAGTTAGACAGGCACACATTTGTCTGCTCATTTGCCCTCTCACCAGACATTTACCAAGGGCCTCGGTCCTGCCAGACACCACAGTCTCTGCACACACACCTTTCCCAATGGCCACCTCGGTCCTGAAGGTCTGAATAGTCCAGCAACAGGCCGTCCATCCAGGGGGTCTCCCCAGCTTGCTGTCCCAGCACCCCCTCCCTGTGCCCAGACACATCCCGCCTGTTCCACCCCAGGGCCTTTGCCCTGGCAGCTCCTTGGAGGTCGCCGTGTGTAAGTCTCAGGGAGTGCCATCTGGCCCTGTCTCGTCATGGCTTTGTTTCCAATCAGGACTCCCACAGAGCGAGTCTGACTAATATAAGCAGGGTGTGGCTTCCAGAGCCTTTAAGAAGGCTGAGCTTCCAAGAATGACTTCCAGGACTGTGTGCAGGGTGGCCGCCAGGCCCCACCTGCCCAGTCCCCTGCCTCCCTTGCACCCTTGACCTCTGCCCTGGAGCCAGGTTTCTCAGAGCCCTTCTGGTATGTGGAGCCCAGCTGGGTCTGGGAATCCTGGATCCCGGGTTTCTCTTTGCCACCTCTGCAGTCCAGGAAGGCACTAGAAGGGGCGGGTGCTAGCAAGCTGAGCCCCACACAGCACACCCCTGCCCTCCTCTCTTGCCGAGCTGTGGGCGCCTTGCCCAATGGGCTTCCCCTGCAGGCAGATCCCTGTGACCGTGCCTGACTTGCAGGGGCCCCGTGAGCCCAGAACTGTCCCAAGCATCCCTGTCTGCACCTGACAGGCCTTGCAGCCTCTGGATAGCCCCGCACGCCTGGGAGAGACTGGCAACACTGCCAGGCCCACTTTGTTGAGGAGGTGAGGCTGCGGAAGCTGAGTTGCAGGCCTAGGAGGGGACCAGCTTCCATCTGGCTGTAGATACAGGCAGGGTCTGCCTCCCATGGGCGTGGTCCTCTGCTCTCAGCGGTAGCCATGGTGCCTTTATCCAAATGAAGATGGCAGGACCTCAGCGGACATGGCAGAGTGAGGACCTCTGGAAATGCTTTCCTTTGTGAGAGCAGTGAGAACACGGGTAAGAGTGGCCACACAGACCTTTTCAGCACCTGGAGACCAACCCGGCTGCAACAGGCTTTGGAGAGTTCCTTGTTTTTGGTTGCAATCCAGAAAATTGGCTGAATCTTGGTGAGAACAGCAAGCCTTAAGGTGTTTGTTTTGTTTGCTATCATCCTGACCTTTTTTACGTGCACAGCTCAGTGGTATTAAACACGTTTCCACTGCTGAAGGGCCGTCACCACCATCCATCTCAGGATTCGATTATCTTGTGACTCTGAACCTTGGTGCCCATTCAGTAGTGACTCCCGTTTCCGCTCCTCCCAGCCCCTGGCAGCCCATCGGTCTCTGTGATTTTGGCTCCTCTAAGTACCTCATGCAAGTGGCGTCCTACAGGACTTGACCTTCTGTGGCCGGCTGCTCTCACTGGGCACAGCGTCCTCAAGGGTCACCAAGTGGCGACAGGTGGCAGATGGTCCTCCTCTCTGAGGCTGAGTACACGATGTGTACACATGTATGGGTGCCCATTCATCCGTCAAGTGGGCACTCAGGTGCTTCCGGGTCTTAGCCGCTGTGAGTCATGCTACAGTGAACAGGGGTGTGCACACATCCCTCGGAGGCCCTGCTCCCCGTTCCTTTGGATGTAGATACCCGGATGTGGAGTGGCTGGGCTGGATGGTGGTTCCACATCTAAAATCCTGAGGACCCTCCACACTGTTTTCCATGGCGGCTGCACCATTCCTCATTCCCACCAATGGGCCACAGGGTTCTATTGTCCCCATGTCTTCACCAAGGTACGAGGTGTTTTCACTTGGTCCGTCCCCCACTCTTCAGCTGTCTAGTAGCCTAAAAATGAGCAGCCTGTTAGCCCCTGGATGGAGCCAAAGCAGCATTCCTAGAAAAGGGTCCCAGTTTCTGTCTCGTGGTTTCCTGGAAGACCCCATTAGTAGAACTGTCTGCGTTTGACTTGGTCCAGAGCTGACCCCGCAGATAAGACTTTTCCCCAGGGGTAATAGTTGGAAACGGTCACAGACAATTAATGAACTTTGCCGTGGCCTGAGGTGTGAATAACAGTGGGGGCAAACAAGAGACTCACCAGAAAGCTGAGAAGGAAAGTCTGAGAGATGGGATGTCCACAGAGAGCCATGGAAAACACCAACGTATTCCCCGGGAGTCTAGAAGACCACACAAATTCCTAGGGCAGCACGTGTTCAGGTAAGACCCGAGCTTCCCTCCCACTAGCCCAGCAGGAAGGGGTGCATGCAGGCCATGGTTCAGCACCCACAGTCTGCCCCACCACAGGTCCATGATGTGACAGCAAGGTCCTGGGCATCTCAGGAGGTCTCTATCCAGTTGTTACCTGTCCACTAAGCTAATGAAGCAGAGCCTCAGTGGCCACATGTGGCAAAAATACAGATCTTGCAGAATTAATTCAGAGAAGTCACTCAACAGGCAACAAAAGCAACAAATCGAGAGGAGCTGGTAGGATCTGACTTCTGGGATTGGCGCTTTATATTATTTTAAGTCTTCAGCTTTCATCAAATACTATGTCACATGTGAAGACACGAGCACGTGGCCCATGCCCGCGGAAGGCAGGGAGCAGCCAATAGGAAGAATGTCCGCAGTGTCCTGGGGGCTGCACTTGCCACAGACTTCGACATGAGAAGTGTGTCCAGAGAATTAAATTATGAGATGATGTTTCACCAAACAGAGAACATTGGGAATGAATAGAAATGATAAAGAGAACCAAATCGAAATTCTGGAGCTGAGAGGGGAGTGAATGGAACTGAGAAATTTGCTGGAGCTAGTCCACAGCGTGGGAGCAGCAAAGAATCAGCTAGAAGGAGGTAGAAAAACGGGGGCTGCCCAGCTTGAGGAACAGAGCAGTGAAGGAAACTGAATAGGGGCCCTGAGACCCGTTAGGCACAGTCCCACGTGCCACCTGTGGTCACAGAAATCCCAGGAGAGGAGGGAGCTAATGGGGCAGAAACACTGTTTGGAGCCACAGTGGCCAGACATCCCCAAGTAGAGGAAAAACACTCCCATGTGCACCCAAGGAGAGCCTCGGCTCCCAAGGAGGAAAATGCCAGAAGGTCCGCATCCAGATGCCTCCCAAGCAAACCCTGTGAGACACAGAGAGACCAGCTCCCCACGTGTGAGGGATCCGCAGGTGGGTTCTGAGCTGACTTCTTTGGAAGCAGAAGCCACAGAGACAAGAGGCGGCGGGACAGGTGTTCAAGGTGTGGACAGACAAAATGACAATGGAGAATTCTCCAGGTGAAAAGACCGCCTTTCAAAACTGAAGGAGAAATGAAGACATTCCCAGATAAGGAAACCTGCTCTACAGAAACATGAAAGGGTCCGACCACAATGAGGGGAGTACGGACAAAGGCTTTAACCCCAGAAATGGCGCAGCCAATGGCAGAGGCGGAGGTCAGTGTGGAAGGCAGAGTGAATGTGCTCTGCGTCCAGGGTGCCTTCCTTGCCACACCCACACACAGCGATAGGCCTACCGGTTACATGTCTTGATGGGCAAGGAATGTGCACGTGTGTGATTTATAGACCACGATGGCTCTAAGGGAGGAGGGAACAGAGCTGTGTACCAGCAAAGTTTTTGTATGCTATTGAGCATAAAGTGGTATTAATCGGGAAGGGGCTTGCTATAAATTAAGAAATTAATTACAGTTCCCAGGGAAACCACTAACAAAATAAATCTTAGAAACACAATAAAAGAAATGACAAGTGAATTCAAATGGGACACTAGAAACTACCTATTTAACACAAAGGAAACCCATATGGGAGAAGAGAGGAACAGAACAGATTCAAGCAGCAAAGCCAGAACAGACGAGTGACACATGATGTCCCTGTATGTTGTCTAAAGGAGACGGGGGTTACACTCCAAGACACGAGCAAGCTCAGCGCACGATGGACAATGAACCGTGAGCAGCCAACAAGACTGCGCCCAAGAAGCAGGATGGCTTCCGGACAAACGCTGTTCTTAGAGACCAAGAGGGACACTTGGAGATAAGGAAGGGTAAATCCGTCAGGAACGTATCACCATGTGAACACACCTGCGCTGTTGAAAACCCACCTAAAGTGGCCTCCCTCCCAAGCTCACCTGCTCGTGCAGGGAGGCTCACCGCGGCCACGAACAGCCGCTCAGCCCAGACAGTGGTGCCGTGTGCGCTGGGTACTGTCTGAGGGTAAGGGACGCGAGAGAACAGACGTGACAACGAAAATCATGAGGGAGAGGAAACTACGTGTACGGGCCTGGACTGTCTGCAGACAGAATCCCTCTGACGGGGGATCTGCACCCTTCAGACCCTGTGGTTGGAGGGCCAAGTTGGAGACTTTCGACTTTCAATAGCTTGTTTTTAGCAATGGATAGAGCATCGAGATCAAAAAGAGAAGGAAAGAACACGCAACAGAGGCCCAGAAGGCTTGAGTAACTCTACAAGCCGGCTGGATCCCACACACGCCTGTGGCCTCTACCTGTTCCAACCTTCTCCACACCTGCCTGAACGACAAGTCTCAACACATTTAAAGGGAGCGAAATAACGTGTGTAAGTTCTCTCACCACAGTGGAAGGAAGTAGAAAGTAACGGGACAAAATTTGGCTTTAGCTTCTGTCCTGGAGCTTCTGGAAGACTGAAGGTCTACCTGGGACAAGGGGTCCCACCTAGGACAGGAGGTCCCACCTGAGACAGGGGGTCCTAACTGAGGGAGTCCTGACTGGGACAGGGGGTCCTATGTGAGACAGGGGTTCTAACTGAGACAGAGTGTCCTACCTGAGACAGGGGGTCCTCCGTGGGATGGGGGTCCTGCCTGAGACAGGGGTCCTCCCTGGAATGGGGGGTCCTCCCTGGGACATGGGTCCCACCTGAAAGCCCAGCCGTACTGCTCCCTGGCTGGCCGCCTGATCCATCTATTTCCTTCTCTGGGCTCAGGGCCTGAGGCTGTGCGGGGCTCTCTACAGAGCAGTGGGTGGAAGTCATAGGGACACAGCGAGCTGCTCTGGGCAGTGCCTGTCACTGGGCTGGTCCAGCAGGGCTGCCGGCAGGACCCCCGCCCTTGGGAGGAGATGCGCAGGATCCCCTGGAGAGACAGTCCTCCCATCTCTCCCCAGAATGTTCTGTACCTCTGCAGACCATCTTAGCCTTGGTGGTCCTGGTTCTCTGGGGACTGAACCTCTACATAAGGCCCTGGGACTCTGGCCAAATTTGGGTCCCCTCCCTCACCCCAGGCTCCCCTCCACCTGCACCCACCCAGGTGCACCCTCCGCCCCACCTGCCTCCCTCAGGCTGGGGGCAAGGCTCCCTGATCCCCCCGGCCCCTGGCCCTGGTGATAACAGGGACGAGTCATGCCTCTCCAGTGCGCAAAGCAACAGCAAGGCTGGGCAGTACAGGCACGGCCACCATGTACAACACCACTTGCCAGTGGCCCCGGTAGGACCTGCCAGATGGCAGGAAGGGAGGCCCACGAGGGGCAGGCCAAGGATGGGCTCAGGCTCCAGTGGCAAAGGCTGGGTGGATCCCAAGTGCCGGGGCAGGAGGGGGCGTTAAGGAATTTCATGGATATGCTGCCTTTGGGGAGACCAGGGACTGGGGGTTACTAGGGAGTGGGGACACCTAACCTCTATTCAGCAAAGCTCAGCAAGCAGACACAGTGCCCTAGCTTGAATGTCCAGGCGGGGCTGGTGAAGACCCCGGCTCCCTGTGCCTCACTTCCTGGCCGAGGGGGGTGGCATGCGATGTGGGCCCTGCTGTCCTTGTGACCACAGGACCCAGAAGCAAGTCCCTCCCCGGGCCACCTGGCAAGGGGGAGAACCGGCTACCCCACACCAGGCCTCTGCCTCTGGTGGCACCTGACAGGGAGAGGCTCCCTGTGATGTGGGGCCAGTGGGGCGGTGGGCCTGGCTGCCTGGTGCACGCGGGTGTGCATGACAAAGAAGAGTGACAAGGAAGCCTCCGTCGGTGTCCGGTCCTCCATATGTCTTGTCCCACCTGGACCGATGGCCCTTGGGAGAGCTGCATCTCCTGGGCCTTCTACTTGCCCCTGCCGTCCTAGGGGATGCTCATGGTGTTGGCCCTGGTGATGATTATACCAGCCTGTGGCTGCTTTTTATCCTATTTTATGATGAGAAAATGAAAGCTGAAGGATGGCCCTCAGCCCCTCCGGGGGACGGGTTGGTAGACTCTCCCATGGGCCACACTCTTGGGAAGGAGCCTGGAGGAAGACAGAAGACAGTCCTCAGAGGCTGCCAGCAGGGACGCACCTGCCAGGGAGGCAGACGGACGCAGAGCCCGCTTGCCCACAACAGCACCACGAGCCCCCCAGCTGCCAGCCCGGCGCTGTGCTTGACGTACTCAGAGACATGGGGGCAGGGCATGTGGTCTCCAGCCAAGTGAGACAGGATGGGAAAGAAGGAATGAGAAAATGGACAGTTCACAACAAACATGACGTTATTTCCCAATGAGAGTGAAACACACGGGCATGTTTTCAGAGATAGAGTAGAAGAAAACGTTCCTTAAATACAGTTCCAAATCTGCAAAGTAGAAGGACACACGGCATCCCAGAGATTGGTGAAGAGTGGGGACCGAGGGCAAATCTGAAGATAAAGAACCTGGTGGACCCAAGGGCAAGAATCCCAGGGACAGGCCAGACTGTGGTCAAACCTCCCCTCAGAAGGTTCTGGAAGACCTGAAGCCCTAAGGAGCTGGGCTCAGGCCAGGAACCCTTCCTGGGTTGGAGTGTGCTCTCAGAACCCAGCACTGCAGGGACACAGTTCCAGAAGGATCTGGAAGGAGCTCCGGCTGCCAGGCCCTCGGTGGGATTTGCTCTAGTTACTTTTTGGTGCATGACCTACCACCCAAACCCTCTGCATCAGAACCGAACAGCGTCTGCTCTGCCCCGGAGCCCACACTGTGGAGCAGAGCAGAGCGGGGAAGGAGGGGTGTCCTGCCAGCCACTGCTCTTGTCTCCTCTGGGGCCCCTGGGCAGCTGGAAGGCCGCGGCCACTGTTGCAGGAGGCCCCTTGGTGTAGTGCCAGAGGCTCATGCTGGGGGGACCCGGCTGGGCCTGTGCATGGCCCACGCTCCTCCCAGCATGGCAGCTTGTTCCAGGCTGGCATCCAGAGCACCAGCCCGGAGGAGGCTGCACGGTTGTTAACCTTCCCCCATGCATCACAGGGGCCCCCCAGGCTCATGGGGAGGGGGGTGGCATGACTCCAGAAGACATGGGGCTGGAGGGTGTGTGGACATTTGGGGAACACGTGAGCTGCCCTGGGGTCTTTGCAGTGGCTCGAGGGACAGGCAGGTGGTGGCACTCATGCCGGGGGTGTGCGAGCCTCCAGGTCCCAGCAGCACATACCAGTCGCAGGGCCAAGGAGTTGTGCCCCCTGCAAACGCCCCCTTTGTCTATAGCCCTGTGCCAGGATGCTGCGCCAGGGGGGCCCAGGATGTGGTCCCTGTGGCTGTGCCCCCAGCCTCTGTCCCAGCGCCGCCCGGGGGCCTGCCTCCCCCGCCTGGCTCGGGAAGCAGACACACAGTCCTGAGGGGGGTCCTCTCCCCTGAAAACCCCGCAGTGGAGGCAGGCGGGTCTTCCCTGCTCCCACCTGACATCCACCCTGGAGCACCTCTTCTTGGGGGTGACCCTGGGAGCTGGGTGTCAGGGACCGGCCCCGAAGTGCATAGGGAAGGTCCCGAGGGCTGTGGGAAGCTCCAAGGCTGCGTGGGGCGAGACCGTGTGCGCTGTGTGTGCTGCCTGAGGGAGGCTGAAACCGCGAGTCCCTGCCTCCCCCAGCGTGCATTCTCCGCGGAGGGAGGAGGCAAGGGACCCCAGGACAGCCAGCCCCCTCCTCCAGGCCTGTGGGCCTTACCCCAAGTGCGTCCCGTGCTAGGCTCCGATGGGACAGCAAACGCCCAGCACTGGGGAGGGGGGGCACTCCCGGGGCTGTGGGGGAAGCTGGGCCCTTCCCTGGCTCCCCACGTCCTGACCCTGTGCAGGCCACACCCCCTCGGGGCCTCAGTTTCTCCCTCTGCAGGGCGTGGGAGGGACCAGGCTCACCAGATGGCCATCCGGCCCCCACACGCTTGAGCACTGAGATCACCCTTTGCCTCATGACCCCGAGGCCCAGCCAAGCCGCTGTGCTGCACCCAGGGCTCCGTCCAAGCTCTGAGTCAGGCCTCGCTGGCGGCCAGGCTGGCCGTGCCTCCTGGGAGTGGGTTCGGGCGCGGGGACCTCTGCATTCATTCTCACTTTCTCCCTCCCCGCGGGTTTTCCCTCGCTCCTCACGGGCCAGAGAAGTCATCTTCGGAGCCAGAGCTGGAGGCCGGCTCTGACAGGCCTCAGGGTGCCAGCAGCTAGTTCCACAGGAAAAGCACCTTCCAAGGACAGCCCTGGGTTCGGAGGGGTGAAGTGGTGGTGAGGCGAGGGTGCGCAGCCAGGGGGACTGGCCCCTTCTGGGGTCTGTGGCACCAAGTCCAGGCCCTTCCCTCCTGGTCAGGAAAGTGGTCCAGCCTCGCCCCATGAGGGTGGAGGGACTGAAGGGAGGGGGCCCCTTTCAGAGGTGTAGGGAACACCAAAGGACCCAGCCCCAGTGAGGAGGAGCTGCGGTGCCCAGCCCAGTGGCTCTTTCCCTGTCCCCTGCCCATGCTGTCCCCCGCCCTGGGAGGCCTGGACGTGCAGGCTGAGGGTCGGGCTCCCTGACAGGGCCAAGTGAACAGGCGCACACACAGCTTCCTCTCAGCAGGGCTCAGCCTGATCCCCAGCTTGGAGGCCAGTAGCCCCTGAGGACCAGGGGAAGGCCTTCCTCCCCACTCAGGGATCTGCTTCCCAGCCTGGAAATTCTGAGCAGGCTCTGGCGGCCCCATAGCCTTGCGGCTGGACGCCCTGGCTCCAGGCTTGCTGGTGGCCGACTTTCCGCCTGGGCCCAGTGGAAATGTGGGTCAGCGCTGGCTCCCCTGGCCTGGGGCCATACCCCACGGACGGAAGAGCACAGCCTGGGGGCTGTCTGGCAGGGCCAGTCCCCACAGCAGCCTGCCCCACTCCAGCAGCACCCCCGCCCCTCGCCACCCCCCATGCTGCTCCGCAGGCCCAGGCTGTCCACCTCTTCATCATGATTCATTCATTTCTAGGTCTGGCTGTGAGGTTCAGAGTTGGGTAGGCCTGTCACTAAGGGAAGACCCACACTGTCCCAGGTCATCTTCTCCCCCAGAGACAGCTGGACTGAGCCCACTGACCCCAGTGGGTGACCCTATAGACCACACCCAGCCGGGCCAGCCTGATGGGCCCCTTGCCCTCCAGCACCCAGAGCCCAACGACTTCACCCCTCCCAGGTGTCTGTACCATATCCTAGAGTTGCAGCACCCTGCTTCCCGTGGGTGCCCTAATCTTCCACAAGCCTCCAGGGGCACTGCTCATGAGGGGTCCTGGACCCCAGATTTAGGGGGGCACCCTGGAGTTGTGCCAGTTGCAGCCCCTTCTTCAGGATCCTCCTGGTCGACCATGGAAAGTCCACCTAGTGGTCAGCTGGGATATGGGCAGGGCAGCGGTCAGGATGCCCTCTAGGTTCTGGGAGATGGCTGGGAGACAGGCAGGGGAGAGGCCAGGACGTCCTGCGGGTTCTGGGCACTGTCACGCTGCACTTCTTGAGGTGTCTGCTTCCTTGCCTTCTAGGGATTCCAAAGGAGATCTAAAAGCATAGAAAGCCTTGTTCTCAATGATTTAAAGAAAGGATCAGTGTCCCTTTCCTCTCAGCCTCTGAAAGGGAAAGAAGGAGTAGGGCTGGTGGGCTTTGAAGGGCACTGGTCAGTGTCCTATCTCATCCCACGTTGGCATATGTCTGCTGATCCTCTTTCCCGGAGCTGGTTTGGGGAGGAATCCTGTGGGAGAGGAGTGTCTATTCTCAGCAGCCAGGTCCCAGGTCGTGCCTATTTTTGTCACTACCTTAAGGCCTGGGCAATGAGTCCCCAAGGTCAGCCGCCTGGGTTGGGGGGGTGTCCAGCCAGGCACAGACATCACAGATGGAGTTATAGAAGTTCCAACAGTGCTCATGACCGTCTGAATGGGCAAGGCCATGCTTCTGGGGGTTCTTCGCAGGCAACGCCTTCCAGTCCCTTCTTCCTTCTCTGGAGGGTTCTGCCTCCATAGGGGAGGAGTTGGCAGTCAGGACACTGGAAGCCCTAGATGTGTGGCTGCAGCCTCTGGTCAGGCGCCTTGGGTCTGGGATGGCGACAAGTGGTGAGTGTTCTAGCTCAACGCCTGGTTCAGCTTTCCCGGGGGGCAGCCCATCCTGCGGAAGCAGCCCCTGGACTTAGCAGGGCCCAGCAGGGTGTGTGTGGAGGAGGGCGGCCTGCCTTCCACTTCCATTGTGAAAGCGGTAACTCAGCTTTGCGGCCGTGGTCTGAATTGGGGTCCTCTGCAAGAGACAGGGGGAGGCCTGTCCTGGTGCACTTGCCCCCAGGAGGCTCATGGAAGCTGGAGACCTCCCCCCCCTCCACCCAGACAGGCCCTCACCTTCTCTTCTCTGCTTCCCAGCAAGGGAAGGAGGCCAGTGCCCTGGGGTCAGAGGGGCCGGGGGATTCAACCTCACGGAGGTCACGTTACGCAGTTCCAGGTCTACCAGTCTCTAAAGCACCGGGGGGGGGGGCGCACTGTCTTACCTCTCACTCTGCTGCCACACTTTTGAGAAAGCAGCCATGGGCAAATGAGCACGAGTGTGCATGGCTGTGTTCCAGTAAAACGTTACTGACCAAGACCCGAGGAGGGCTTGAGAGCACCACAGAAGGCTGAAGGCCTCCATTGCTAGGACCCACACACTCCACTGGAGCGTCTGCCTGTCCTTCCCCACACCCTTGCAAACCCATGAAGTCCTGGAACCTTGTGGGCGGATGGGGCAGCCAGGGCGGGGAAACTACATGCTTGCTGACAGGAAGAACATGTTACTTCAAGAGAGAAAATCTTAACAAGGCCTGGAGATCTCATCTGTAATGTTGGAAGCAGAGGACAGTGAAATGTCATCCATGGGTCATGGAGAGAGGAGGACTCCACCCCAGGCATCTTACACTAGCCCAGAAGTAGTTGCTGTGAGCATGGAAATATTAGTACGAATGTCATCATATCCCGCATTCAAGGGGAATACCAGAAGAAGTCCAGGAAACTGACCGTGAATCAGAACAGAGGATGCAAGATTGATGTCAAGACAGCACTAAGAGGACAGGAGCCTGAGCACAAACACTGGGGCACACTGATGTACACACTGAGTAAGTGAGCACATGTTGGGAATGACGGAAACAAGTCATCAACCTCTTTGTACCACACAACATGGGAACTAAACACATAAAGCCAAACTGAAAGGCAGCGCAGGGACTGAGCAATGCAGACAAGGGAACGCTCACTGGTTCTTTTCATGTTTAGGTCTAGTAACGACTGAAAAACACAACAGACTTGGATATAGACTAGGATCTTCCCATTCCTCCGAGGGAAGACATAGGACTTTCTACATGGCCATGACATTACATACTTGGACGGAAAGAAAACCTCTGAATGAAAAAGTAGGTCAGTGAAAATGATCTTATTATAATCTGACAAAACCTGAAATAAATAACAAAAAGCCACATACGTACTCCCAGTTTTAACCACTCAGAGACTAAGAAACACATTCCTAGGTAATGCTCAGATAAAACAGGAAGTCGAATCTGAACATGAAAGCTCTCTGGAAAGCTATGAAAATGTAAACACCTCTCAGCACAGCCCAGAAGCTCAACTGATACAATGCTCAGATGCCCAGAGGAAGGAATAAAAGTGAGGGACTTTGTGCCCATTTTAGGAAATTAGAATGAGAACAATAAAAGAACTTCTTAAAAAGCAGAAAGAAGGAATTATGAAGAGAAAACCAGAAATTAATTAAGTAGAAAACAAGTAAAAAGGAGAGATGATGAAGTATTTTTTCTAAAAGAAAATAAAATAGAACTCCCTAGTCCTGCCTAAAAGCCTGGTTAAGGAGTGACAAGCTCTGTTTAGAATTTGTGTATATTGAAATTTAGAAACCCGCATGCAACTGGGAGCTGGAAGGAGATCAAGGGAGGAGCTGGGAGATCTAACAGCATGACTTGCAAATCTGGGGCAGCTGCCTGGAAACCTGGAGCAAAAAGGTAATTTTTTAGTGAACAACAATTATTGAAATAACTTACAATATAAGGGGAAACACGGACAGACATCTATAAGACAGTGGAAATATGGTTAAATATGAAGGAAAGAAGGAAAGCAGCTGGAAGAGATGTCCACAGCTGAGTATGTTTTAAGTTAAGTCAGAGGAAAAGTCGTCCCAGTGTTATTTTAACTTTTCCAAGACACATAAAAAGATGGAAAACTCTGTAATTCATCTCATAAAACCAGTATAATTTAATCTAAAAACCTGATGTTGTAAAAAAAAAAAAGAGAGAGAGAGAGACTACAGACAAATACCACTTATAAATGCAGATGAGAAAAAAATCTAAATAGGAGAATAGCAGAAAGTATCCAATGCAGTATCTGCAGAACTACACACTGTGACTTGGTAGGTCTGTTCCAGACTTCCAGCGGCGGCTCAGTGATTGAGTTCAGTAAGTTCATTGACAAAATAGCATGGAAAATTCATAGAACCAGATCAATAAATACTGAGGGAATGTGACAAAGTTCGGCAATCATTAATAATACAGATTATCAACGTATATAATAATCAATTACAGTATTATTGATCTGTGTAATCTACTTCAGTAGAATGGTAACAGTAATCATTATTTGTAACATAATAAAATAGAAAAAGAAATGAAAATCTTTGCACACGGCACTGGCCGAGATCATTCTGTCTAGAAAACACAAAACTTCCAACCAACGCAGGTGTGAATAGTGATTCTTGCCTCTGCCTTTACTGTTCAACGTTTTCTTGGAGGTTCTACCAAATATAATAAAAAATCAAATAAATGGTGTAAACATCAGAAAAAATGGATAAAATTATTTGCGTGGCTAGATGACCGTAAGACACCAGACCCTAGTTTAAAAACTTAAAGCCCAGTAAGAAACATTGATACGAGATAAATATATGAAAATGGGCAACTTGTCACTCAGCAGTGAGCACCTGTGGGTGACAGCAAGAGACATTCGGTCCCAGGAGGAACCTGGGAGCTGATGTGAGGGTGCTGGATGGGCCCCTCCCTGCTTCCGCCTCCATAATGGGAGGAATGTGTGGATGCAGCTGCCACCTCTTCCAAGGCCCACTTTCCTGTTCGCATTCTCGTGGACCCCAAGTGGCAGGCGGTTGTCTGGCGGGGCGGAGGGGCCCTCTGGGACAGGGACGGACAGGACGAGCAAGGTGAGTGGCGGTGTTCTCAGGACAACAGAAACCGTTCAGCACTTGCCAAGAAATACGGAATAGACAGGAATAGAACTGTACAAGCTCAGTGCAGGGCAGACGGGCCCTGAGCGAACGGAGAGACACAGCAGAGTCTCAGGAAGGCCTGCAGCCCAGAGTCCCCAGGCACACACGCTCCCTGCTGGATTCCCAGCTTTTCAAATGGGATGAAGCAACTTGAAGATCACTCTGGAAGGTTTTGTGCCCGGCCTGCAAGAAATGAAGGAGCAGTGTGGACCCTGGTTCTGACCCTGGCTCTGCTGGTTGCCAGCTGCGTGTGTGGGGTGCGGTGACTTAGCCATCCTGTGCGTCAGTTTCCCCACCTGGGAGTTGCCTGGAGAGGGCGTTAACCTATGAGAAGGAACCGCTCTGGATAAACGTCGGCTCACCTGAGTGGTGTTTGCAGGTGTCAGAACATCCCTGAAACCCACCCAAATCCAATCTGCATGCCATCGACACACAGGAGGTGATCCCTGCTCAGAACAGAGTCCGGACCGTGTGACAGGGTCCTGAATGACAAAGCCGAGGGTCAGCATCCCAGAGGAGACAGTGTCTTGCGTCATAATGAGCGATGATGTGGGCAAGAAGCAGGCCCCAGGCCCCGGGGCGGAGAGCGGGCGCCGGGAGGGCCGGGGCCATGAGTGGCAGGGGCCTACCCAGCATGAGGGGCCTCGGCCACCGCTAGGAGGTGGCTGGGCCTTAGAACAAGCAGCCAGGATGTGGAGGCTGGGACCCCAACGCCTGAAGAGGAGGTCGTGGGTGGGCCGGCTGGCTCAGTGCCAGGATCGTCCAGCTCCCGTGGCCTGTCCCTGTCTGCCGAGAATGTAAACCATGACCTCATGGCTCAGGGAATGTGGTTTCCGTTGGCTGCCCCGCCGCTCACAGCTGTTCCCCATCAGGGCAGCGCCAGCCACCAGGCTCTAGCTGCCACTTGTTTTCCAGCAGGAAGCCCGAGGCCCAACAACTGCAGGCCAGGTGTGGACAGCCCTCCCATCACCACCCCTGCTCAGGACCAGCTCTAGCTCCATACCCGTGGGGAAGGCAGGCAGGGCCTGGGCAGGTAAAGGGCTGGATGTGGCTGCCCTCCCATCTGCGGGACATCACATCCCCGGGCTCGAGCTGGGGGAAAGACAGGGGGCAAAGGGAGCAAGGAGGTGGGGCTCTGTGTTCCCCTCCCTGTTGTGGAGGGCACTGCACTTGGGGACCCTCAGGTCCCCAGGACCAGATGCAGCCTGAGCACTTGCTGGTGGATGAATCCCCCACCCCAGTTCCCTAATCAGCCTCTGGGTGGTGCTTCCTACCCAGCCCAAGCATCTTAGCTTCCTGGTGGGTTCCACTGGTCACATCTACAGGCCAGAAGTTTCTGGAAGTTTCAGAGGCCTCTGTGTGGCCTGGTTCCTCCCTGGCTCTTCATTTCCTTCTGCACAAGCACAAGCTGCACAAGACTGAGCCTTTGTGTTTGAGCCTATGACCCCCATCCCCTCCCACCCCTGTGAGATCTGCCCCAGGGGGCTGTGTGGGTGCAGCTGCCCAGGGTACCACTACCTCCTCCATCTGGCTGGGCCTAAGTCCCTGCTGTGATACCTGCTCCCTGAGCCCCACCACACTCGGGATGTGCTCTATGCATGAATGGTGGGGCTCCCACCAGGCCAGGGGCTGTGCCCACTCAAGCTGGAATGAGTCGGGGATTCCTGAGTACCCTACTGGACACCCTGGGTGGGCTCTTTCCAGCCCAAAGCTTCCCCTCCACGGGCCCAGCAAAGGCCTGGGCAGTTCCCCAAGCTCGCCACCCTGGACAGGGCTGTGGGGTCCTCCAGTGGGTTAGGCCTGTGCCCAGCAGTTCAGGGGCTGTGTGTGAACAGAATGTTTTGGGGGGCAGCCCTGCAAAACCGCATGGGAGGTCAGAGTCCCTGTAGGAGGAAGGTCAGAGGGAGCCATATGTTCCTGGGGAAACTATTCTCCTCCGTGGCATCACCAGGGCTGGGCCTTGGCACGAGCCTCCCTCTCATAATAGGTGCCCATGGTTGCCACCGAAAGACAGATGGAGGAAGAATATTTGCTTTAAAAAAAAAAAAAGCTCCATTGAGATATGACTCGCATGACATAAAATTCACCTTTAAAGTATTTACTTCAGTGGTTTTTAGTTTATTCATGAGGTTGTGCAACCATCGCGTCTATCTACTTCCAGAATATTCCATCACTCCCAAAGACGTCCTGTCCCCTTGGTGGCCCCTCTCAGTCCCTGGCCAGCACTCAGCTGCCCTCTATGCCTGCGGACGTCCCCATCCCAGACATGTCTGTAAACAGAGTCACATGGTAGGTGGCCTGTACATTTGCTTCTTTCCTTCCTGCTTCATTGTTTTCAAGCTTCATTGGTGCTCACACATGTGCCAGAGCTTAGTTCCCGCCTACAGCTGACTGAACTCTGAGGCATCCTGTCCCCTGTGGAGTCAGTCCCTGTCCCCCTGATAGAGCCATCCCGTCCCCCGTGGAGTCGGTCCCCATCCCCCCGATGGAGTAATCCTGTCCCCCGAGGAGTCAGTCCCTGTCCCCCTTATAGAGCCGTCGTCCCGTCCCCCATGTAGTTGGTCCCTATCCCCCGTGGAGTTGGTCCCCTGTGCGTATGGATCGCTGTCATGTCCTCTGGTGGCAGCAGCCGGGCACACACATGCCAGCGCCATGTGGACCCCGCTGGTTGTCGCCTGAGGGTATTCATCAGCTTCAGGGATGTGTGGTTTCCTTGCAGCTTTTTTCTTCCACAATTCCTTAGTTATGAGGTCCATGTTGGCTGCTCAGTACTAAACTTGTGATCAGCGTACCTAGTGAGAGACGGTCTCCAGCCTGCATCACGTTCAGATGCGCTTGCGATGAGGGGATGCCGCCGTGAGCTCCAGCGTCCCTCCTTGGGCAGCTCTGTCCCCCAGAGACAGGAAGCAGGCCCAGACCACGCTGGGATGATCCATCATTTTGATTGCTGCTGTAAACACGGCTTCTGTCCTCTCTTCTTGGAAGCCGCTCGAATTGGGAAGATCCCCTGGTTTCTGAACACACATTTTGTGCACAGCTGCCTTCCTGAACGGTTCTGGCAGTTTCTGGGCCTGCATGGAGCCGCAGTTCTCTGGAGCACCCGTCTGGGTGAGGCCTGTGGTTGGGGTAGGAGACGGGGCCAGTCCCCACCTGTGCCCCTCGAACCACCCGTCTGGGCTCTGGACAAGCCGCCATGGGGCGGGGGACAGGGGACCACGGGGAGAACTGGCACGGCTGTTGGGGGAAGCCCGGTGCCGGTGCTGGCGTCACCCGGGATATTCCTCCAAGCTGGGGCTCTTGTCAGAGCTGCACCCTGGGGCCTGTGCTTGCCTGTCCCTGTGTCTCATTTTCCTGTCTTCACCGAACGGCAGTTTGTGCCCACAGAGCTGGGCGCTTTGTCGAGAGGAGGTTGCCTGGCAGCTGGAGGCTCTGGATGGGCGTTAGGACTGAGGGCCCCACCCCTGAGTCTCCCTCAAGGAGGTCAGCCACAGTCCAGCACCAACTGTCCCCAATAGCCCCCACTGGGTGCCCGCTGAAGTCCCCTGATGTATTTACCAGTGGCACCTGCAGGGATGGTGGCCTGGGGCGGGGAGCTGGCTGCGGAGGGGCTGAATGCTCTCTAGTGTTGTCCAGGTCCTCCCAGGCACGCCTGTCCTCACTCATCCAGACAACCCACCCCTATACACCCCAGACTGCCCACTTCCCAGGCCCCCACAAGTTGCCCCCGGCTCTGATGCTGGGCAGGCTTTGACAGGGCGGGGGGTGGGGAGGCTCAGGGCTCAGTGACCAGCAGGTTTTGGGGGTCTCTGAGGTACTGGGCCCCAGGGGAGGCAGGGTAGTAGGAAGTGACTTGGTCCCTGGTCTCCTACCTTGAGCTCTCACAGGGACAGCCCAGTCGGAGAAGGGCTGGGAGCAAGAGCAGAGGGTAGGATCCCAGGCCAAGCCCTGCCCTGCTGACTAGCCCGGGCCTGGGGAGCCGCCAGGCCCCAGCATGTGGTTCTCATTTTGGGTGTGATACCTCTTCCTGGTGGATTCTTCCTTCTCTGTCCCCCAGGCCGGGGGCCACCAGGGTGACCCTGCCCTACCCGGGGCCAGACAGGGGCCTGAGCACGAGGGGGGTCTCACTCTGTGTCCCCCAGCCTCACCATGTGGGCCATGAGCAGCAGCCCAGCCTTGGCCACCTTGCAGGGTGTCTTGGGTTGGGTAGTTGGCCTTTGGAACTAGAAGGAGCCCGCCGGAGGGTGGACCAGCACTGCCCACCCACTTTGTCGCAGAGGGCCCCATCGGCTGACCCCTGGTGCATCCGGGCCACCTCGGCACCTGCGTCCCTGACCTGGCCACTGGGCCCACCCAGGGCTGCCACGGCTCTGCCAAGACAGGCAGAGCCCAGCAGGCAAGGTCACCTGGCTTATGTGCCACCCTGGCCATGGGTCATGTGGCCATCCCCACCTCCACTGACTGCTGGCCCCATTCACCCATCCATTCACTTCTGCCACCAAGAGTGACCACAGCAGTGACCACAACAAGGCTACGCCCACCCCCCAGCCCAGCCCTGCTGTGGGAACCCCGGTTCAGGGGCAGAGACCCCCCATGAGGGCTGGAGGTGATAGTCACTGTGGAAAGAAGGGGTGGGGAGGCAGAGATTGGGGGATGACCTGCGGCAGACACCCCCAGCCCCAGACAAGCCTCCATGCCCCCTGCTGCAGGCCTGCCCGCACAGGGGCTCAGCTGGGACACAGGGACCCAGCAAGCCTCCTCACAGACAAGGTGCCCTGGTGCTAACAGGATCTCTGAGCAAGAGGGGTGCCCCTGAGACGGGCCCCCAGGAGCATCAACCAGTCCAGCAACCCTTCAAGGTGCCCTCGGAAGAGAGCTCCCTCAGACTCAGGGCTTGGCCCAGCTTGGGGGGAAACAAGGGGGAGGGGTTCCCTGAGGGGCTGTAGGTCTTTCCTGGGGGTCTCAGTTAGGGGGCAGAGGAGCCAGGCTCCCCCAGGCCAGGAACACAAACTCACCCAAGCCCGACCCAGGCGTGTGTATAGGGGGCTAAGCAGGGGTGTGTGAGGCTGCTGCTTGGGCAGGTGAGTTGGACCACAGGGGCCACCTGGCCTGAGTGGCAGGTGTGAGGGGTTTGTGCAGGCGGGGTCAGGCAGACAGGGTCCCGTGGTGCGGGCCAGGCTAAGCCTTTAAGGAGGGAGAGACGCCGTCCAACCTGTTGGTGGGATCAGAGCTTCCCCCATCCCCTTTCCGTCCCTTCCCCCTACAAGTTTCCTGGCTTCCAGCCTCAGTGTCCCCACCAAGCAGGGAGGCAGCCACGGCCCCCAGGGCCATAGTTGCTCAGGGCACCAGTGCTGGTAGCTATCCTGGGGGCCAGTAGCCGGGTAGAGGGAGGCCCTGTAGCCACAGCCCACTCGCAGGGCTGGTGGGCAGCCTTCCAATAAAAGTGGTGAGTGTTTTCACCAATGGAGGATCCTGGAAATGGCTAAGGAAAAAAACAGTCTGTGGGCCGTGCCAGGCTTGGCTGGGGAGACCCAAGAGGGGAGCAGTAGCCCTCAGCTCCCTGGACTCACCAGATGGCCTTGGCAGGGACAGAGGTGGCCAGGCCCCCTGCCAAGGCCATGTCATGGGCACGGGTAGAGTTCTGGAGTAGAGTTCTGGTTCTGGAACGTACGTTCCCCAACCCATCCAGGCCAGAGCTGGGGCCTGAGGCTGCGGGGGTCTTGATAGGGGCCTTGAGGTACTGGAGGCCTTCCAGGGCTGGGCGGAGGGTAGGAGGGGGCAGGACCAGCTCCAGTCTGGTTCTGGTTGGGCTGGGGCCCTGGACGCATAGTCAGCCCTGGGCCAGAGGCTGGTGAGGAGGGGGGCTGGGAGGGAGGAGCTACCACGTGGAGCAGAGCCATGAGGAGAAGGAACCTTCCCTTTTCACATGGTGGCACGGGGTGAGGAGTGTGCATATGTGGGTTTTGGTGTGGATGTGGTGTGGATTTTGGGAGGATGCACTGTAACAGCCGGGTGGAACAAAATGGGGGAGGGGTGCACAGGTTGGACTGGGGCCCAGAGTTGGCCTGACTGCCATGGAGCTGCCCATACTCTGGAAGACACAAAATTAGCTGAGAGCCCAGGCAGTTTCCTGGGTGAAGGAGACAATGTGTTTGGGCACTCAGACATTCCTTGCCCTCCTGGGGCTGGACATCCAGTGGCAGAGAAAGATAATAAATGTGTAAACAGTTAAATAAACAACAAATGAGGAAACTGCATTTACAACTCATACTATAGATAAAAGTTGGATTTCCTTAATAAATAAAGAGCACTTGCAAATCAATAAGAAAAAGACAAGTCATAATTTCCCAAATAGAAAATAGAGTTTGAAACAGTTTGAAAATAGGACATGGAGACATGGGCTGTATGCAGTCTCACTAGCGCTAGGAGAAAAGCCAATAAAAGTGCATAGAGGCAGAGCTTCTCACCTGCCCCACTGATGTGAATTATGTGGTTTGATCTTGCAGTGCCTGGGTGGCTGTGGGAGTGTACATTGGTTAATCTGTACTGCACGCAATTTGGGACTATCTCCCCAGATTGCACATGGACGTTTCCTGGATTAGCAATTCCAGTCCTGGGAACCCACTTTGGATGAATGTGTTCACCCACAACAACCACTCAAGGACAAGCCAGAGGCTGGTTTGTAACACCAAAAACAGGAAGGCGCAGGGGGGCCTGGGGGAAAGTGCAGTGACTTATTCCCAGCCAGGAATCCTACACAGACTCCCCAGTGCTGCCCATGGGGAGAGGAGGCCCCGGGTGCTTACTGCTCCCAAGTGTAAGAATGCATGGAGACCGGGGGCCCACTGGCCGCTGAGGGCAGCTGCTGTGGGGTCTTGTGATGTCACTCCATCTTTTTCTGCCTCTTGAATATCATTGAGTCATTTGTGCCCATGGCACCCCTCTGACTGTTCCTGGGGGGTGGACTGGAGGGGCAGCAGGTGCTCATGCTGTCCCAGTGAGTGCTCAGGCTTGGGCCAGGGGTGTGGCCACGGGCTGGGGCATCGCTGCCTGGTGACCCCAGCTTGTCTGAAAGTTCTGTGCCAAGGGCAGAGGTCTGTAAGGTAGCATGCGGGAGGAGTGCTGGTCACGGGAACCCGAGGTCCCCCTCCGAGTGCTTGGCACCAGCCCCTGGCCCAGTGGACCAGATGCTTTCCTTTATGAACAGAGCGCTGGCCGCCCGGGCAGCAAGCCCAGAAGAGCCGTACAGCTGGCCCTTGTCTCCGTTTTCTCCCTGATGCTTTTTGCTGAAAAATCAATTCTGCAAACCCAGCTGGCACTGGCTGGGAGCAGCTGGGGACGGTGCAGCCGACGCTCCAGCAGATGTGGCCCTGACACCCCCAGTCCTGCCCGAGTGAGGGGGCGGCAGGAGCAGGACGGGGCCAGCCTGGGGAAGGCTGAGGTTGCAGGGAGGGAGGCTGCCTCCCTGCCTGGTCCCTGCTCAGGTCACCCCACCCCACATCCTGCCCAGGGCCCTGCCGGTGCTCACAGAGCCCTTGCTGGGCATCCACCCACTATACTGAGCCCCCAGAGCAGCCCTCAGACATCCCCTTCCAGCCCTGTCAGAGAGGACAGGGGGCTGAGGGCAGCAGACCCCCTCCCAATGGGGACCTCTGCCCAGCCCACCCCGGAGCCCCATCCACGCTCTGCCAGCCAGGCTCAGCACTGGAAGGGCACAGCCGCATACACACACACGCACGCGCACGCGCGCGCATATGGGCAGCACACTGGCTCCAGGCCCCGACTCCCCTGAGGACCCTGTGTCTGCCTTGGCTACTCTCTGCGTGAGCCCTCCCACGGGTCCAAGAAGTGTGAGTGAAGCAGCCGCCGCGGCCCATAGTGCGAGTCCTGCCAGTCCGCGGACAGAACGTCCACATCAGTGCCCATGTTTGCTAACCGAAACACATCCAGAGGGTTTTTCACATTTATCCAAAAGCCTTCCCCAGACTAATGTGGGTCTTTCACAAAAGAAAAGGGCGGAGTTGAACTTCTGGAAAGCTGGGAGACCTGTGCCCAGACCCCTGTGATTCCAGACCCGTTTGGGGATAAGATAGTGGAATTGCAGCTGGAGTTGTAAGGAACTTCTGTGCGGTTAGAGAGGAGTCTCTTATCTTGTCAGGAGTCTTCCCCGCCCCTGCACAGCCTTGTGGCTGCTGCCATGGCCCAGAGTCCGCCAGGGGCCCGAGCGCCTGTGCTGAGTCGTACACAGGCTGCCCATCAGCCTATTGGCACCCGCGGTCGGTTGATGCTGGGTTTCCTACACCGACGCCTGCTGGCGAGTGTCAGGAGCTTGCCTCTTCCCTTCCAACCTTCTCCTCATGCTCTGGTCTCGTGCTGTGGTCGCGGCCTCCACTGCACAGATGGGGAAACCAAGGCACAGGGCCATGAAGAGTGGGGACCCACACGCTCTGCCTCCTGCCCCCACGCCGGGGGCCTTGCTCTGAGGGCTGTTGGGTGGGCCGGAGGCCAGAGCAGAGCATGGCATCTCCCACAGGCCTACCCACAGCCCCAGACCCTGGGAGTCCCCTTTCCAGCTCCTCCGGCCACACCCACAGCCTTGGCACCATCAAAGCAGGCTGCAGTTTCCTCCCAATGGATCCCACTCCCTTCCCGCTGTGGTCTAGCCCCACTGTGTGCTCCCGGGGCCCAGAGGCAGAGGCTCCTCTGACTATCAGGGGGTGGGGCCCTGAGCAGACGCCGGGTGGGCTCATGGAAGGGATCCACAGGACTTGGTTGTGGGAGGGGAGACGTGGGGTCTGGAGATCTCGGGCTCCTGGTTTGGGCCCTGGAGCCTTCCAAGGGGGCTCCAGGAGGCAGCTGGCTGGCCTCATGGGGTGGCCCTCGAGACAGAGATGGGCTGGGTAGCCTTCAGCAGGGAAGCGAACTCACCTTCTGGGTGGGGCCAAGGGAAGTGGTCTCAAGCACAGTGAGGCAGGAACCACCCATGGGGTTGCCCCCAAGACCACAGGCCACTGGCTGCACCTCCACTGACCTGTGCAGCACTTGAGAGCCAGGAGCCCGGTGGGGGATCCCAACAGCTGGCACCTGGGCTGGGAAATGTACCCTACTGCGACCAAGCAAGGGCAGGGCTAGGGGCAAGGGGACTGGGTGGGTGGGGGTTCACTTTAGGGACTGGTGACTAGACCCCCTTCCTCCTGGCTGCTAGTGGGTTTACCCTGTTGGTTTCCGTTGCTGTGGGGTGCTTCGTTGTGTAAGACACACCAGCTCCCCCTGAGCATTCACAAGACAATGTTTTCAGTCTCTGATCATCAGGAGAGCTTCTGCCAACCTGCCTGCTCCTTCCCTATGGGTCTATGTCTGTGCTGGGGGAGGGGGGCTGAAGCGGGGGTACTGTGGCTACAACTGAGTCCACCTGCCCGGGGAAAGGCTCATCAGACAGGCATCTGCACATGGTGGACACAGACTATCCCAGCAGCACTGGGATAGGCACTTATAGGCACTGGGAGCATGGCCGCAGAGGGAGCATCACTGCAGAGGGAAAAGCTAGGAGCACAGCCTCAGAGGGAGAAGCTGGGAGCACAGCTTCCCATAAGCGGGGGGGGGGGGGGGGGAATGGCCACAGAGGGAGAAACAGGAAGCATCACTGCAGAGAGAGAAGCTGGGGGCACGGGTGTAGAGGGAAAAGCTGGGAGCACAGCCACAGAGGGATAAGCAGGGGAATGGCTGCAGAGGGAGAAGCAGGGGAGCATCACTGCAGAGGGAGAAGCTCGGAGCATGGCTGCAGAGGGAGAAGCAAAGGGAATGGCTGCAGAGGAAGAAACAGGGGGCATTACTGCAGAGGGAAAAGCTGGGTCCACAGGTGATCAGAGCTGGCAGACCTTCAGAACTGTCCTGAACTGAGCCAAACAGCAGATCTTTCTACCAATGTCCGCAGGTGGGCTTCCCAGGGGAGAGGCAGCTCTCCCCGGCTGAGGACCACACCCAGAGCAGACCCAGATGTGAGCCATGAGCAGACAACACTACTAGCAGCTGGGGAATGAAACCTGAATACCAGCTGAGAACCAAGGTGCCCCAGGCAGCCTGCCCCTGCTCCTGGGGGGAACACGACCCCATGGAGGTGCCCCGGGCAGCCCACCCCATGCACCAACTGGATTCACTTTGTAAGTTCATCCCATTTGGGAACACTTCAGGACGATTCTACATGGTGCTTTTTCTTTCAGGAATTCAGAGTCCGAGTCAATTTCACAAACTGTGTTGGGAGGGTGTCCTCCTCTTTGTCCTCTGAAGTGTGTGTGAAACGAGTTCTTTCTTTCTTAAGCATTTGTTGAGGCTAATGATAGAAGCCATCTAGACTTGCAATTTCTTTGCAGAAGTGTTTCTAAGTTCAATTTCCTTAAGGTTATAGAGATACTCAGACTCTGCATGTTCCCTGTCGGTTTGGGCAAGTGGCTTTTCACTTCCCCGAGATTTCCGGTGTCCGTGACCTTGGGGGCAGCCTCTCTGTCTTCATCTGTCTGGCAGACTTTGATCAATTCTATTAATTTTTTTCCAAGAACCAACTCTTGACTTTGTTGGTCCTTTGCCACCTGATTAATTCCCTCTCATTTGTTCCTTCCGCCCGTCGACAACCTTAGACTTGATCTGTCATTCTTTGTCCAGGTGCTCAGGTCCTGCTCTTCAGGACTGCTCACACTCCTGCTCAGGCTGTGCTTTCTTCTTGCATGTTTCCCTCTGGGAGAAACAGAACAAAGGCAAACAACCGAAGACAGAAAGGCCAAGAACAGCCCAGAATTGAGTGGAGACACAAAGCCCCCAGCTCCAGGAGGATGATGAGTTCTGGGAGAAGATCCACGGAGGAGTAGGGGGTCTGGAAACCCGGCCAAGACACCACGTGGGATTTCGGAGGCCCAAAGACGATGGAAGGGCGTGTGTGCAGAGGGAAGGCAGCTCCCAGTCTAGAATTCTGTCCCCTGCAGATGCCTAATCAAATGTGGACAAAACCAAGGCGTTTCCCCATAAGCTCTCTCAAAGGGGCGCTTGTCCCCAGTGCTTCCCCTGGTGCAACCATGTGGGAAAGACTGCTGACGGGTGAGCTCCGTCCGGGAGGCATAGCAGTGGCTTGGGCCAGGGCACGGGGTGGTGAGGGGTGGTGGGAACACTGGCTGGGGGAGGCTCCATCCCTGCCCCTAGGGCGCCATCTAGCTAGAGACTCGGGAGCAAGCCTGGACCTCGCGGGTGCCCCTCGGACCATGGGCCAGTGCAGGGTAGGGGTGCAGGACCTGAGGGCGCCAATGAGCCTTCCAGGAGAACCCGTGAAAACTGCCAGGTGGGACGAGGGACAATTTGGTCCCGAGCTGCTGTGAGGAAAGGACCACTCTGCTTCACGCATGTCTGCGAGCTGGCAGACCAGAGGTCCCTGCAGCCTTCTGGGCCTTTCAGAACTTCCATCTGCCAAGGCCGTGGCATTTGCTCTTGCCCCAGGCAGGCCCCGGGGAGGCACATGAGGGAGAGAGGGAGCTGTGCCCTGGCAAATGCCATCACTTGCACCTGCACCCACACCACCTGCTGCCCCACGGCAGCAGCTTCTGAGCCTGGACCCACCACCCCCGCCAGGACCACTGACCCCCAGGGTTCCCCAGGGCCACCCGTGGCAGCCAGGACTGGGGCCTGCCAGAGTCCCTAGGAGGCAAAGCCACTGAAACAGACGCTGGGCCTGCCGGCTCTTTCTGGGATTTTTATTTCTTTAAAATAATTCATACAAATGGTTACAGTCACAAACATGATTTTAACCCAAATATTGCTAGCCTACCACATCAGCAGGACGGCACCCGCACAGGCCGGACGCTGGGCCCCACGTCCCCGGGACAGACGCCAACGGCCAGAGTGCGCTGTGGCCCAGATGCGGCCTCGTCTCTGGCAGCCGCTTGATGCCGTCTTCGTTTGGAACAAGGGGATTCATGCCAAAATTAGGAAAAACAGCCTTTGTTTTGTTTTTCTAAATTATTCTAAAAATAAGACAAGCAGGTAGAAAAAACAATGCACTGTGTGGCGTAGAAAGAAAAACGGGAAGGATTCGTTGTCCTGAGAAGTTTGCCAACTGCCTCGTTTCAGGGCGCGTTCCAACACACAAGGGACACAGTCTGTGAGACCGACCTGCTGAACGCACCCTCAGCTTTCTCTCTGTCGACAGCTATGCAAACAAATCCTTTGTAATGTTCTAAAGACTGTACACAGACAAGAACATCCATGATAGAGTTAACTACTAACTTCTTCTGCTTAACGAGGACGCAAAGGACACAGGACAGCGGCTGGCCCTTGGGACAGGACGACTACGGCTGATGCGGGGAGGCCGGCGCCACCTCTGCCCGCCGGGCGCCTGGACAGTCTCTGGAGCGCCGCGGCCACCGCAGGCACCGCCTCTGCACACGCCTGTCCGAGGGCACCGCCCGGCCCGCGCTCCGCCCGGGCTACAACTGGTCGCTTGCGTGGTCTCTATCTGCCTCGGGCTTGACAGTCTGGCCAGGAGAAGGGGCGTGGGGTGGGTGGGACACAGGGGGCAGGCCGTGGGACAGGGACATGGCGCTGGGGACAATGCCTTCCACTGCTGTCGGGATGCCACTGGGGGCCACGCCCACCACACCTGGCGGGTACCTGCTGGGAGAAGGGACGGCGTGTGAGGCTGGCGGGGTTCCTCCTGTGGCCGAGGCTCAGGCCCAGGATGGCTAGGGGCTGCTCCCAAAGGCCCTGCCTGGCGGTACCACCACCCCCTAGGTCTGACATGTCCAGCTCTCACCCCCAGACCTTCTGGTCCATGGGGCCCACAGGAGCATGCACGTCCAGGAAACCCCCCACCCCCAGGACCCCGCCTACAGTCATCACAGAAGTGCTGTGTCCCCTGAGCCCACCCCACCCACTCACCTGTAGGCGGCACCATTGAGCTCAGGGTGCACGACTGCAGGATCCATGCTGGCCCAGTGGGTGGCAGCAGTCAGGTGGTCCTTGTTGACACAGTTTTTCAGGCTGTCAGGGATGCGGCCTGGAGACGCAGCAGGGACGTGAAGGGCAGCACCATGTTACACGCAGCAGGGACGCGAAGGGCAGCACCATGTTACACGTCACACGGCTGCATCTGGGAGTGCTGTGGCTTGGGGGGGTGCGCAAGGCTGCAGGGTCCCCACAGCTGGGCCTCCATCCCTCCCGCTCTCCTCCCCTTGTCTGGATGTGGTCCTCTGACAGCTTAGAGACCACCCACCAGGCCTGAGCAGTGCCCTCAGCTCCCCCCTGGCCCCATGTCTGCCAAGCCCAGGGATTTCAGGGAACAGCAGACAAGGTCCAGCCCAGCTGCACCAGCATAGCCAGGCTTGAGGTAAGAAAGGGCACACATGCTGGATTCCCACAGGGTGACGGTGAGCAAGTGTCCTAAATGTGACGCACCAGGGGGACCAAGGGCTGCGTGGGGAGACCATGTGTAAACCGCGTGCTGACCTCCGCCCCTGGGGGGATGGCATGGGGTGGGCCCCCTCGTAGGGCTGCCTGGCGATGCAAGCCTGGGGAGGAGGCTCGGTCCTGCTGGCCCCCCTCACCTGTGATGGCTCTCCTGATTTCCCGGGCGGCCTCCTCTCGCATCTCGATGGATGCCTGCTCGCTGTACCAGGCTGCGTGGGGGGTGCAGATCAGGTTGGGCGCGTCCTTTAGGGGCCCCTGGCTGAAGCTACAGATGGTACGAAGCAGGTCAGGGTAGGGCAGAGGGTACCTGACCCCGCCTGGCACGAAAGTCCACCCTGGGGTCAGACCAGGGCACCCCAGGTGGGTCACCCTGGCCATGAGCCCAGGGGGAAGGAGTCAGCAGCAGGGAGGAGTCCCAGCCTGGGGTATAGCAACCCATCCCTCCCAACAGGGAGGGCACCAGTCCCCACAGTGACCGGCTCCCGATAACAGGACTGGCTGCTGCCCCAGACGGGTTTCTCAGCGGTGGGGTCCTCAGAGACGTGGCTGCACAGGGGTTGGCTGGCCCCTGCACCGGGGCACCCCCAGACAGTCTACATGAAGCACAGGTCCGAGCCCTCCCGCCCCATCCCCTGCCCGCAGCTGGACCTCAGGCTGGACCCGAAGCCCTAGGACGGGGCCCATAGACTGCAGGGGGGCATCAGGCCCAGCCTCACACCCGACCGGGGCCAACATGGGCCGTGAGCCAGCGCGAGGGCCTGGCGTGGGAGAGGCGGCAGCCAGGAATCACCCAGGTGCTGCCAAGAGGCACCTGAAGGGCTCGGACTCGTGCACGTCTAGGGCGGCGCCCCGGATCCGCCCCTCCTTCAGGGCCTGGGCCAGGGCCTTCTCATCCACCAGGCCACCCCGGGCCGTGTTCACCAGGAAGGCGCCTTGTCGCATCTGGGAGGAGAAAAAAACAGCGTGGCAGTGAATCAACACAGGCCTCTGCACTTAGCCCCCGCCAACACCCAGGGGACAGGACTGGCAGGGACGCAAAGCAGACAGGGGCTGGTGGCAGGATGAGGGCTCAGGGGTCTGTGCGAACCGTGCCCCACCCTGAGGACGCCTGGTTGGGGCACAAGCGCCAACACGCAGCCTGCCTCCTCCTGTTCCTGGCAGTGAGGTGCGGGTTGGGGCGCAGGGTGTCCTGGCCCGGCCCCTAGGATGCACTGGAGAGCCTAGAAAGGGTGTGGCATATCTAGGACGCACTGTGGCCAGGAGTGAGGAACCCAGGCCCTAAGACAGCATCCTCAGTGCAGTGGCCCCACCAGAGGCCCCCATTTCCAAAGCTGGACAGCAGCTTCATCTCCCTTTGCTAAAGGCCCTCAGAGCTGCCCTGAAGGCGCTCCCATTCAGGCTCCGTGGTAACGGGGGCTTCCCCTGCGCTGAGGGGATTGAGGGGACAGACTCCTAGAGACCAAGTAAGCTGCCCCTGCCTCGAGGCTCAGGGCAGCTCCTCCTCGGTGGGCTCTCCCATCCTGGTTTCACAGCTGGTTCTTGGCAACAGCACTCCAGGGCCATGCCCACCCTGACCCCCTGTCCACACCCACCGATGGCAGATAGATAAGACCCCAGGCGCCAGGCCTCATGCTCCCTGAGGGGGCAGGAACCGTGGTGTATAGCACACAAGTACAAGGCAACCAGCAATCGGTGTGCACGCACGCACACACACACGCATGTGCACACATGCCCACACCCGCAGGCTACACCCAGGACGAGGCCCAAGACCCTAAGCGCGGCATGTGCTGCAGCCATGGGGACGCTGGGAGCCTTGGCACAGCTCCAAGCGCAGGCCGGTCTGCAGTGGGCTCCCCAGCCTGTGGGTGCACCCACCTGCTTCACGGTGAAGTCGTTGATGAGGTGGTGGTTGTGCTCATTGAGGCCGCAGTGCAGGGTCACACAGTCACTGTGGAAAAGCAGGTCCTGCAAGGTGCTCACCCGCTGCAGCCCCAGTGCCCGCTCAGTGCCGTCCGACAGATACGGGTCGTAGAAGAGCACGTTGAAGCCGAAGGCCTTGGCCCGGAGCGCCACCGCCTGCCCCACGCGGCCTGACAGGGCGAGACTTGGCGTCACCATGGCCACGGACAAAACAACACCCACACAGCCTGCATCCCCACGGACCAGGACTGACACCGAGGGGAGCGAGGCCCTGTCTGCCCCAGGGCCCCTGCCCAGCCATGTGGCGGACAGGGCATTTGGAGAGGAGGGCAGGGGGCTGGAGGGGCTCCCCGGGGGGTGTATGGGGTCACAGCCGCAGCATCGCAGGTGTGGACCCTACACCTGGGAGGGTGCAGGCCAGAGGGCTCACAGCCCCGTGCCTGAGGAGGCAGGTGCCAACCTGGACACCGGGGGCCACCGGGCAGCCAAGCGCTGGAGGTGGTGGCCAAGGTTCCAACATCTCAGGGGGCTCCCCCCAACCCCTGGAGCTTGCTCTGAGCAAGAGGATGCTGACAAAGAAAACAAGCAGGGAATGGAATGGTCCCATCTGCACCTGCCTGCCAGAGAGCATCTGCCACAAGTGCAGGGTCACCAAGGCCCTAGGGAACCGCCTTGCCCATGAGTGACCCCAGGTGAGGCCAGAGTGGAGCCATCCTGCCAATTCTACCCAAAACACGAACCCACAGCACCGTGAGGTCAAGTACTGGCTGTCTCCTCCTGTCTACCTCCCGACACAAGCTGGCAGATGGCACCTGACATGTACCCAGACCTGGACCACGGTGTAAACAGTTGCAAAATGGTGCCCTGGTGTCAGACTAGACCGAGCATCTGACTCCTGACCACAGCTTGGGCCACGACCTCAGGATGGGGATAGGCAGCCCCACCAGGTCGGGGCTGCACTGAAATCAGGCCTGCTGAGTCTCCCAACAACACTGCTTCAGGAGACCAGGTGGCCCCCAAATCCAGCCAGCCAGGCAAGCCCAGCTCCCCACCAGCCCCCAACAACCCCACCCCAGGCCCCAAGGTGTAGGGTGCCCCTGGGGACCAGTGCTAGGGACCACGTGCCCACGGGCACCAAGACAGTAAGCTTTTCTGGACAAGAGGCCCATGTTGTGGACAGCCGTGGCCCTGGCGTCTTCTACTAATGCAGGCGTGTACCTGTCAGGTGTCCCCCACGTGGCCCAATAGGGGACAAGTCGGGTAGGAGCAGGCAAGGGGCCTCCCCAGAAGAAGCGCGGGAAGCAGTGCAACAAGGGGCTGCTAGTTAGTTCCGACCCCATCCACCCCAGGGCCTCCCAGATGCACAGATCTCAAGTTCAGAGATGGAGACGGACCACAAACAGGGCAGAGGAAAGGGCTGTCACCGACCCCGGATGGCTGCCGTCACCGCGGGTGAACCAGCTCGCTCCACCCACAGCAGGGCTGGGGCCACCTGGCCCTCACCTGAAAGCCAATTCCCCTCAACCATGGGGTGGGGCGGGGGGAGGCAGAGGGAGCATGTCCGAGTGTGGTAAGCACCCGTCAGTATGTGTGACAGGCATGAGTGCACGGCTGTATGCACAGGAATGGGATCGTGGCCCTGTCGCACATGTGTGTGTGTGATCCACACTCAGCACTCCTGGGCAGACAGGTCAGCCCCATGCAGGCCCTGTGCGGGAGGACTATCCGGCAGCCCCGCCAAGCCCTGGCTCACGGGCTCTGAGCCCCTGCAAGAGTGAAGACGGAGCTGAACTCACCCAGTCCAATGATGCCCAAGGTCTCCCCGCGGATCCTGGCAGCTCCAGAAGCCACTTCCCGGATCTGTTCCACGCTCTGGACCCGAGTGCCCTCCCGCAGCGCCTGGTGCAGCCATGTGGTCCTGCGGTACAGGTTCAGGATGTGGCACATGGTTGAGTCAGCCGTTTCCTCGACAGACGCCGCCGGCACATTGCAGACAGCGATGCCTGGGAAACACAAGACACACGGGGGCGGTCACCCAAGCCAGTCCTGGCACTCCCCTCTCCCCACAAAAGATCGGACCATGACACAAATGCAGGGGACACGCTCCAAGCCACCCGGAGAAGCTACCAATAGGTCCAGCAAGTAGACAAGATAGGACACAAGAGAGGCTGCCTGGGCAAATGCCAACACCTGGGTCTGCCCTGCCTGAACTGCTGGCCACTGGACCTTCCAGGAAGGGGTCACAGGCTGGTTGGCATCTAGAGCTATCTGCAGCCTCACACACCCACACAGGCCCCACCCCGCCTGCCTTTGTTGGCTCCCAGGCCAACTGGGACACTCCATTGGACAGGGTGGCCCCATTCTCCCAGCTCCCACAGACCTATCAGCCCCAGCAGCCGCAGACAGAGAGCTGGTCCAGGCTTCTCCTCTGTACTGAGCTTCACTGGCTTGTCCCGTGCCCGCATGGGCTGGTTACCACTGGGGGCCAATGGTTCGTCAGGGCCTCATGGTCCAGAGGTGGAACCAGCCCCTCCACGTTTCTATGCGCCTCTCCCAAGCCTGGCCCCTTCCACCCTCGTTCTGCCCTGTCCTGCCATCTCCTCACTCTGCCTGGGGACTAGTCACCTCCCTGCTTGCCAGAAGGAGCGCTGATGCTCCTTGAGCTATTCCAAATGCCAAGACAATACTCAACACACCCACAGGGCTCCATGAGAGGGCCCAGGGTGGACCTCTACTCCCTTCCAGAAAAAACTCAGCCTACCAGGAAATGCAAGGACAGGTGGGAAGCAGGAGAACCGTGCTATGCCATCCCCCAGATTTGGGGACAAAGCTGCTGGTGGAGAGCGTAGACCAGGTCCTGGGACTTCTAAGTCCCCACCTACCAGGCCTGACCACAGGGCAAGGCCCTGCCTGTCCCAGGTGCAGGAGCAGAGCCCTGGCTTGTAACATCACAAAACAGGCAGACTTGGTACATAGGGACAAAGGCCCCCAGGAGCCCACGGGGTAGAAAGCACGCAGGCCATGGTTCCCCACAGCTGCAGGCACCTTCCTTGGGAGGCTGCCCAGGGATGGGCGACAGTAGGGCCAGAGGGCTCCACCATGTGAGCCGGTGCTGGGCAGGGGCATCTGCACAAGCAGAGTAAACCAAGTCTGTGGCAGATACCGACGCCAGGCCACTCTGACTCCAGCGCTGTCAGCGGCCTTCCGGCTGAAAGGACGGGCAAAACCAGGCACCGGGGGCACCCCCTGCAGTTGCAGGCCCTGGGCACACGCTCACCTCACCAGGCCTGGCCACTACAGATGCACAGGACGTGCATGCCCCCCACAAGGCTTCCTGCGCAAGCTGTGCTGACCTGGGCGCTGGCATGGGGGCTGCACCCCGACAGCGGGCTCACAAGTCGCCTCCAACCAAACTAGGGGCTGCAACGCGATCCTTGGTGTAAAGCGAAGCCAGCCCACAAGACTAAAGAGCTGGGATGCAGCCGCTAAGAGAAAGGCTGTGCACGCCCTACCTAGATCCCCAGCTGACTTGATGTCGATGTTGTCGTAGCCGCTGCCAATCCTGACAATGACACGCAGAGCCTTGAACTTCTCCAGGTCCTCCCGGGTCAGCGCGATGGTGTGGTACATCAGTGCTCCCACTGCCTCGTTCAGCACCTGCCATCAGGACAGCAGCCACCCAGTCAGACGCTGGCCCTCAGGGACCGAGCCTGGCTCTCTGCCGGCTAGCCTGCTGCCCCCAGGCTCCAGCTGCCCCAAACCAGCCCAGACAACCCACTGGGGGGGTGAAGGGGAGTGCCTGCTGCCCAAACCAGCCCAGACAACCCCCTGGGGAGACAGGGGGTGCTGCAAACACTCTCCCCACCCCCAGCCTGGAGGCAGGCTGGGACAGTCCTGAGTGGCCCACAGTTCCCACAGGTCTCCTCCCCTAACTGCACCGCAGGCGGCCTTCTCAGGGCAGGAGCAGGGCAGGAGCCCCTGCTACGATATTGGGGTGGGCAACCCTGCTGACTCTGGGCTCAACTCCCCAAGCAGCGGAGGGTCCCGCCCAGGGGAGAACACTGTGTGTGTGCTGGGGGAGAGGGGAGGGAGGGGTGTGGGCTCACCTTCCCTGTGGGCACCAGTGAAACAGGATGCTGAGGATGGAGAGCATCCAAAACCCCCAGACCCTGCGAGGGCCACGCTGTCACACTATGGGGCAGTGGGTGTGGAGGGGGCGGACAGCAACAAACGGTCCCAGCACAAACACACCCAGGGTCCCCAGACGGCGACACGCCCCCGGGGAAGGGTCGGCCTCCGGGTCACCGTCCCCCACGCCCACCCCATGTGCTCCCCTGCAGCTTCCACAAACGGGCATGAGCTCCACAACAGCCCTGGATGCCTGCCCTGGTGTCCATGGGTCTCTGTGGCCTGGGTCACCTTGCGAGAAGCCCCATGAGCAGGTCGGTATCCTGTCTCCCCAGGGTTTGGATGACATGCTCTGAGGACACTCTGTAAAACTGCCCAGTGGGGAAAACCCTCCCCAAAGTTGGGGATCCACCCACAGCCCCACCCCCACAGGAGTCATAACTCGAATTCTCCATAGGTGAGGACAAACCCTGAAAAGGCAGGCCCATGCGGGACCCACACAGACCATACCCACGCCCTACACAGGGCCAGGTGGAGCAGACCACTCCCCATACTGCTGCTGCACTGTCCCCAGCATGCATCGCACCCCCCCCCTTGGTGCCTTGGAAACGACTGAAGCCCCCAGATGTGCCCCAGCCAGGCTGGGGGGGGCCGGTCGGGGACGCCCAACTTCTTGGGGGCTTGTCCCAGGTCCAGCAGGGCGGTGGGCCTGTGCCCCAGGGCCATGAGCGCTGCCTTAAAGGGCTGTTGTGTTGCACCTGGGACACACTCTGACGACAGCCAGACGCTGGCAGAGGGCGGGCACTATCCAATTTCCCAGCCCAAGGGCAGGGGGCCCAGGATGCAATCCATGACCTGTCATGGTTGAGAGGCGGGCTTTATTTGCCCCTGGCGGATACAATGAGCCTTACGGCCAAGGACATGTCACATTCAGCAAAATGCTATAGGGCACCTATAACCCGGTGTGGGCCACCCCATCCTCCTCCACACGGGAGTCTCAAGGATGGCGACGGAGGCCCGTCCAACAGGTGAGGGAGGCCACCCCAGGGGCTGTGCGCAGGCTGCTGATCCACAGGCCCCATGCGTGAGCCAAGGGCACCACACCCCTCCCAGCCCGCATGTGGGTTATGTGCCGAGTGGCCTAGAGCAGTGTCTCGTGTGGGGTACATGGCCTACAGTGAGCTGCCCACTCTCCCTCTCATCCCCTTCTCCCCAAGAGCTGAGTCTCTATCACACAAATGGCAACCCAAAATGCGGACAGCTCCCTCTGAGGCTGGCATGACCTCCCTTCCCCTTCTAATGGCAGATGGAGCCAGGAGCACTTGTCCTTAGCGGACCACACAAAATAGGTGAAGGAAGAGACAGTTAAATAGCAGGACAGAGGCCGCGTAGGTCCCTGGTCCTGGGAGCCCTGGCGGGCCTGACGTTAAGGGAATGGTTGGGTGTTGCTGGCACCCGCTAGGATTCCTACACTGAAGATTCTAGAAATCTCAGCTCCTGTTCCTACACCAAAGACCCCAGGAACCCCGGCTCCTGATCCCGCAACTGAAGATCCCAGGAACCCCTACTCCTGATCTCACACCAAAGATCCCAGGAACCCCGGCCCCTGATCCCACACCGAAGGTCCCAGCAACTCCAGCTCCTGATCCCACACTGAAGATCCCAGGAAGCTCAAACTCGGTTCCCACACTGAAGATCCCAAGAAGCTCGACCCCAGTTCCCACACTAAAGATCCCAGGAAGCTCAGTCCTGGATTCCTGGGAGGACATCAAGGCTGCACAGGCACGGACTCCTGGTACCTTGACTGGACCTGGTGTAGGTGGGGTGCGGGCACACATGGGACAGCTGAGTGGCAGTGAGTGCCCACAGGGCAAAATGCATGGGGACAGCAGCTAATAAGTGGACACGGTGAGGGCCTGAGATGGAGGGGAGAAAGCAGACCTTGCTGACAAGACCCGAGGAAGACCCCCTCTGGCCACCCTGTGCTGAGCTGCGTGGACTGGAGAGGAAGGCGGCCACGATAGTGGGGGGCGAGTGGACAGATTTGTCAGTGCCTACTGTGGGCAGACAGAGCCGTGCACTGGGAAAAGAAAGATGCATCCGGGCCAGCACGAGCAGCAGCAGCCCTGGTCTCAGGGACAGAAAGACTGTAGAGAGGGACTCTCCAGAGGTGAGTCTGAGTCTCTGGCCTGGGCAGCAGGACACATGTGGGCCTCCTCCTGAGATGACCATGGGGAGGAGGCTTAGCTGTGAACAGGCGGGGAGGAAGAGCCTCAGAGCACAGGCCAGCGGTGTATGTGTAGATGGCAGCCTTCTCTCTATCTTGAGCACTGAACCACGGCATAATCAGTCTCCAAATCACAACTTTGTCCCATGTTCCACCCTGACACCGACAAGCCATGATTCGTCTGGATGTTCCCTACTGCTAGGGCTTCTGGACTGCTTCCACTGTTGGCTGGGCCATGGTAAAAATGCATGGTTTCCTTGAGCTGAGTCCATAGGATGGAAATTAGCGGGTATGCTGGAGATCCATCTGTGAGGCTCTGGTGACGGCCACCAGCTGCCCCTAGCAGTACACCCACCCTTGGGCATGGACTGCACAGCCCTGGGTGGGCCGGAGAGCAAAACCCCACACGTGGTACATACAAACTGGCATCCGTTGTTTTCACCTTAATTTGCATTTCTGAGGGTGACTTGCCCACATACGTCTCTAGATAAATTACTTTTTCACGTCCTAGTTGTTTTTCTGCCGAGCATATTTTTAATCACATGGAACCCAGTGAAGCATTCTCAAAACCGGGACTAGAACCCACTTGGTGGCTGCCCAACCCTGACCCTGGGCCAGGGAGGCCCCACTCAGCTGCAGGTTGGAAGCCCACTGCATGGGCAGCTCTGTCCAGAGGGATGCAGGCCTGGGCCACCGCACTGCTCCAGCCAGCCCCTAGGTCCACTGTCCTTGCAGGTTCCTCTTATTCCTGGTTGTGACTGCAAAGTGGCCAGGACAGCCCCAGGTATAACAAAGACCTCCCAGGGAGGAAGTCAGCAGGAATCCCCAGGGCCCAGTCTGTCTCCGTAAGCTGGAAACCAGTAAATGTCCATTCATATCACCCTCCACCAGCTGTGTGACCAGGTGGGTGACTTGTGTCCCTAGCCCCGGAACAAGGTACATGGGGCCCACCTTGCAGAATGAACCCAGAGCCCTGGGTGCTTCCAGTGGCAGCAGGGCCTGAGGGAAGCCGGGTCTGGCTGGCCAGAAGGATGCCTGCTGGTGGGCTCTCACCAGGGCCCACCACACGATCCCAGAGGTGGGTACCCCGCTCACATCCGTCACACACAGACATGCATGATTTGTAAGCGTCCCGTGACTTCTATAGATTTTACTTACTTTCTGGGTCATTTTGTGTGACTTCAGCTCAGAAAAGTGTGGCACAGGGCCTCCAACACACTTCTCTATGGTTCCAGACACTTTCCTGTGGCAAACAGCCATGTGCAGGTCCAGAGAACACCACACCCTTCAGGTCTGCACAGCCATGCCGAAAGCCCACCAGAGCCAATGTGGCCATGCCCCCCGCGGAGCAGGAGCCGTGCCTCACGCCTCTAGGTGTGCCCATGGGGTGGGGACAGTGTTACCTGCTTACCAGCAGTCACTCTGTCTTTGCCCAAACGCCCCCTCTGCCACCCACCTTCTTCTGGGAGGCTGAGCATCCGACATCAAGCCCTGGCCGCTGCAGGGACTGCCACTGTCCACCCACTTCTCTTATGTTCTGTTCTTTCTTTAGCCACGATTGTTTCCGATTGCCTCTGAATCAAACCACTTTCCCTATACACGGCCCCATTTTGTGCACCCATATATCTCACTCACTCAGGTAGGAAGCACGTCCCCTCCAGAAGGTCCCCTAATACATCTGCTGTGGGGGCGCCTGGGTGGCTCAGTGGGTTAAAGCCTCTGCCTTCGGCCCGGGTCATGGTCCCAGGGTCCTGGGAACGAGCCCCGCGTCGGGCTCTCTGCTCAGTGGGGAGCCTGCTTCCTCCTCTCTCTCTGCCTGCCTCTCTGCCTGCTTGTGATCTCTGTCTGTCAGGTGAGTAAATGAAATCTTAAAAAAAAAAAACATCTGCTGTGAGGCGTGCACACCTGCAGCTGTGCCAGGACTTACTTCCCCACCCTCTCCCCTTCCCCAGGGGGTCTGTCCCATTGACTCACAGGCACCGACTCACAGTCCAACTTTCTGCCCAGTTACTGGGGCTCTCCTGCCGCCCTCCGCTCACATCTGAGCCTATTTCTGCACGTGCCTGGACGTTCCCCTCACGTCTCCCTCCCAGGACTGGCTCCTCGAGGTTTTCCCTGGCATGTCCCTGAAGGGCCGCCTTACTGCCCACTGCTACAGGTGTCCCGCTTTCCCAGATGTGCTCCTGGGGGACCCCTGCTCCGGGTCAGCAGACAGCACCCTCCCACCCCACACAGCCCTCTCTCATGAGGACCCCTTCCTTTGCAGCTGAAGATCTTCAAAGAGCTCTCCAAGAGAGTAACGGAAACACCCCGCTCCAGTTCCGTCGGACACACAGCGCTGGGTGAAAGCTGTTTTCCCCGGAAGTTATAAAGCACCTGGCGTGGGGCTGGTCTGATTCTCATCTCTTTGCCGGGAACACTGGGGCAGCAGAGCATCCTGCGAACCCTGTCCTGGGTTCACACTGCAAGAGCTAGTCTCCACTGACCTTAGAAGGTTTCTTCAGCATGACGTGCTGAGGATGGCACGGTCTGTCCTCTGTGACACTCAGCGTCTGCCATATAGCTAGTTACAAGGGTCCACAGAGATGCGTTGTTTCCCTCCAAGCCAAAGCCTGCAGACAGGTGGTCCAGGGCCCTGGGTCAGCTCCACGGCCAGCAAGGGCCAGGGCTGCTGTCTTGTTGCTTGGCCAATCCCAAACATGGTTCCCCTTGTCCAGATGGTTGCACAGGGTCCAGCCATCACGTCTGGTTTCCCACAGAGAAGGGAGCTCTGCTGTGCTCTCCCTGGTTGGACTCTGTCACTTGGCCACAGCAGCAGCAAGGCTCGGAAAAGGAAGCTAGCTGAGGCCTTCGGCTGCACCCAGCAAGGAGCTCCCCTTTAGCCTCCTCGCCTCGTCTTCCTCCCAGGCTCCCCTTAACTGCGTCTTCCAGGCTCCTTGTTAAAATTTAAATCTTCCACTCGCACGTTTAATTTCCAAGAGCGCCTTCAAGTTCTCGGATGACCCCTTTCAATACTGCTGGCTGCACGGGTCTTGCGAGGGCTCACTCCTGCTCATCTCCAGAGCACCACTCACCCGTTTCCTGCAGACTCACCCGTTCTCCAGATGGGCACCGTCCATGTGCTGGCGTGGGGCAGAGTCGCCAGCTCGCTAAGGCTGTCCCTGCCCCTCCCCGGGGCTCTGACTCGCTTCTCTAGGTCGTATGCTAACTTGAGATCATTTTGGTAAATTACAATCTTAAAGGAAAACATCCGTTTTGTCTTAGTTTTCAGATTTATTGACAGAACTTGTTTTAATATTGCTCACAATTTTTAAACATTTCTGTCTCTTTCATTTACTATCTCTGATTTTTTTTAGTATCTTCTTAGTTCAAAACCGTTTCAAATTCACAGAAAGTTGCCAGAAGCTGCCCTCCCCAACTCTGCCGCCTGTCTGTCCACTGTGCCTGCACGTGCGCAGACGAGTGGCTCTAGCCCCCGGTGGTGAGAGCACCCCCAACCCCGAACCCCGGCTACTCTGCTCCATCCTCTGACCTTGTCGCTGAGATGAGCAGAAGCACACAGCACCGAGCCCCAAGGCGCCAGCTGCGTGTCGCACACGCTCCTCCCACGGCCCAGGACACCGGGCGCCCCCGTGCTGCCAAGGCCACCCACTTCTTCTGCTTCTGGGGAGCAGGGCTGCGGCCACACTCGAGGGCAGGATTCGGCGGACACTGAACTTCGCCTTTCTGGGGCAGACACCAGGGGTGTCACCGGCAGGCACGTCACGGCATGTGCCTGCTCCAGAGGGACCACAGCCGGCTGGTGGGTGACACCTCATCACGTTCCTGCACAACCCCAACCCCACGGGGTCCCAAGGTTTCTGTCAACGGCGCCGGACCCTCAGCTGCCCCACCCCCATCCCCTCCTGCTGCGTGAGGACCCTCTGGGTCTTCTAGACTTTCCCCAAAGCTGCTCCCGGAGCTCTCAGCTCCTTGTGAGGCTGCAAGCCCAGTCTTTCTCTCTGCCTGTGTCCTCGGTCCTGGGACAGACATGCAGCAGGAAAACGAGTGCTGGGGATGATCTGAGGTCCAGCCAACGGGCCTTTCCTGGGCAGAGGACTGTCTGTTGCTCCTACCAGCACCCCCAGGACAGCAGGATCCCCGTTCAAGGCTTGCTGTGGCGGCTACCAGGCTGCATGGTAGGCAGTATGTGAGCACAGCTGTGTCCCATCCATCCTGGCACCAGGACCCGGACCTAGACCCAGGGCATCAGCTCCGCTTCCAGAAGGGCGGACACTCCAGGCCTAAGTACTTGACCGCCAGCCAGGGACAACCTGGGAGACCAAGGTGGGACCAGGTGACACAGCTCATCGGCCCCCACTGCTGTCGGCCAGGGGCTGACGGCGCCAGGCTCCACGCTCTGGTAACATGTGGTTACAATGGCAGTGGCTCACAGAGCCACAGAGTAGCCCTGGCTCCACGTCAGCAGGGGGTATGACAGGGGCCCCAAGTCTTGGTGGCCTGGGAGCCACGGAGGCACACGCTTGAGACCCTGCCCTCCTCGCTCCCCCAAGCACCCTGCACAGTTACCTTCTCGTGGATCTCCTGAGTGGACTGTGCATCACAGAAGGCCACCGTGGCCACGTCTTTCAGGATGGGCATCTCCACCGTGCAGTCCCGGCCATCGAGCAGGGCCACCAGGGGCCGGGGGTGCATGGGCCCGTTCATGATCGGGGGTCGGACGCCTACAGAGACAGGAGTGATGCTCAGTGCCCATGGTGGCCCCACCAGAGACCTCGCTTCCCCTGGCGCCCACCACCACCCACAGCCCCACGAGTCCCAAGTGTCCACCCGTCGGGATCTTGTCAAACCTGAGTAAAAACACCTCTCCTAAAAGCCAACCCGTGTCAGCTACGGCTCACCGACCCCAAGCGAACAAGGACCCCAGCCGACCGGCACCCCCGCCACAGGACCTGGGGCCTAGCCACATGTGGAGGTGCCACGGCAGCCCTGCGCCAGGATCTGGACCGTCTTGACCAGGCACACGCAGACTATGATGTCACCAGCTTCCAGACAGCACCCACTGGCCCTTTTCCATCCGCGGCTGCCACATGGCTGCCCAGAAACACTGATGGGACCATCCCCCAGGCCCAGCACCCTCTCATGCACAGAAGGTGCAGAGGTGGGGAAGGGCTAAAACATGGGGGATGCAGCTGGAACCCCCGACCTGCCTGGAACAAGATAACAACAACCAACAGCTCTTTCCGTAGGAGAGGTAAGCTTGCCTTGTCCTGCACCAAGCGGATACACGAGGCCTCCCAGGTGACCAAACCCATGGCCTCACCAAGACCAGCCCAACCACTGCAAAGGCAGCCCTCCCTCGCAGGAGAACGGGGGCGGGGACAGCGGGCTGCCTGGAGCCTGGAGCCCAGTTGTGGCCTCCCCCCGCCCCCGGGCAGGAGGTTCACCCTCCACCACGTGAGCGGCACAGACCTGGCAGCCCCGCTGGCGGCTCCGTGTGGGCCCCGTGAGGCCAGAACGCCTCCTGGGCTGTGTCCCCCACTCCCTGCTGAGCAAAGTGATTCCTGCCCCTGCAGGGTGACAAGTCACCCGCATCCGGAGAGACAACATGGGAGTCCTGTGTGTGGGGACCGCACCACTCCTCTCCCCAGCCTTCCTCAGAGAACGGCGATGTCTCATGTGTGAGGGTTATCTACGTGCTCGGAGCGCGCTGATCATCACTGCTTCCGAGTGAACTGGAAAATGCCTCCCACCGTGTCCTTCAGCTTCAGTTTCTAGAGAACACGGCCTGAAGGACCGCCTGTGAGGGGAGCTCGTGGCACAGCTACGAGGCCGTGAGAAAGGCTGTAGCATGTGGGTGGAGCTGCCGCCAGGTACGAGAGACCACCCCCCCCCACCCCGCCAGAAACTGCTGTGACCCACTGGGCAGCGTATGAGAGGATGCTGCCTCCTGACCCCGCAGTCGGCGCCAGAACAGGCCTCGGGTTTCCACGGTAACACGGAGCTCATGGGAGGACAACCAGAATAGACCTACCAGCAACCTGTGAGGCCTGGCCCACCAGCGGCTTCAGACCTCCGTCCGGGACCCCCAAGGAACTGCTGTGCTCTGCTGCCTGGGGGGGCCTCATTGTGGCTGGCGTACCACAGGGTGTGTCGCCGCCCTGACCCACCGCATTCACCACAGGGAGACCCCGGAGTCCACCGGCCCCTTCCTGGTGCTCAGGCCGCCCCGCGCTGCACGGACATGAGCGCCGCACAGTCTCCAAGGGACTGGAGTAGAGCGGCTGCACGCTCCAGGAGCCCCTACCAACCTGACATTTCTTAATATGGGCTCGGCTTCCACGACCATGAATTCGACTTTTCAAAGCGTTTTATCTTCAGAATCCCCGGGCAGAACCGCGTCCTGTCACTGGATCCTCATCCCACGTCTTTAATTGTCTCGAACCAAAGCTCTTAGGCTCCTGATCCGCAGCAACCACTGAAGCCTGCACCGGGGTCAAAGTCTGACTAAAAATTAAACACAAGAGACACGTTAAAATCCATCCAGGGCCAACAGGAACTTGCAGACGCCAGAAGGTCCACAAGGGGGAAGCTTCTCGCTGCATCTCTTTGTGGCCAGGCTGGGACCCACGAGTGAGCAGGGGCCACCCCCGGTATTCCGAGCAGACAGCGGGGCACGGCCAGCGTACGAGTCTCCCTCTAGGGGCCTGGCCCCAGCGTTCCCTGCAAGGACTCAGGAACCCCGCCCCGGGGTGCCACCAGTGTCCATGATGTGTGAGGTCTGTGGTCAGCTCCAGACATTAGTATCTCGCTGCCAACAGCCTCCCAGGCCTGTGACCACGCAGAGAGAGGGGACTGCAGATGAGGCTTCCAGGAATGACCAGGGGAGGCCAACTGGGACACAGGCCCCCCTGGCCAGTCCCTGTAGGCCACACCCCAGGGAGAGGCATTCGACTCAGGCACAGCTCACCTAACAAGGCACAGAGGACACGCATGCACACGGGTCACACACCTGTCAGGGATAGGCTGAGGTTTCAGGAGTGCTCCAGATCCACCCCAAACATGGGACCCCTGCTCCCAGCATGAGGACCCCACACCGGCTGGCCCCCAAGGCGAGGCTAGACATCACTCTGACCAGGACCCACAACACCACCGGCGTGTACCTCAGGAGCCCCGCACAGAGCAGGAACGTCACAAGGGTAGGAGGCTGCATGGATGGACGCAGGGGTTAGCTGCACCCCGCCCCCAAATGCTGGTCACATGGAAACTGGGCAGACAAGCCCCAGCAGGGACGGGCCTGCAGCCCACGGAACCCGGGCAGACCCCTGCTGCAAGCAGCATGTCCACACCTAGGATGGGTGTCCCGCTGTCCTGCCCTGTGAGCCTGGGCTTCTGCAGGCGTGATTTCTGACTGAGCTCCTCTGTCCCCACCCCAATGCGCATGTGCCTGAGAACCCACACTGCGATTGGGCTCAACTACACAGGATCCAGACTGGCCTGTGGGGAAGCCACGGCCAGGCCAGCCACGTGCAGCCGGCAGCAACACCAGGATGTGTGGGGGTACGGGGCAGGAGGGCAGCTGTGTGTGCTGGGGGTCTCAGGCCCAAGCTGGGGCCAGTCTGAGTGCTTCTCCCCTTGATTCCTTCTGTGGGTTTCAAGCACCCATACTCCTGACCAGCTCCCAGGTGGCTGAGTACACTGGCTCTCTGCCAGGACGTGGATGGCTCACAGGCCTTTATCCCCGCGACGGGCTCCACACTGGGCCGCCTGGTCAGAGAGCACTGAAGCCCCAATGTGGGAGGAAGGGGTCCCGGCAGGTAGCCCAGGGTCCGCAAAGACCCTCAGTTCCATGAGGCTTCGTGCCAAGGCCCTTCCCTGGGCTGGGCCAAACTGCCCAGGCCAGCATCCCGCTCCCCATGTCCCGCCACAGCTTGCCATAGCCGACCACCGGGCAGGGACCACTGGCCAGCTCAGGCCTGGCCAAACTGGCTCCGTCCTGTGCTGTTGCGGGCTGAGCTATTCCCTCTGTGGGAAGAGGGACCCTCCCTCAGTAGAGGATATCGGAGCCCCTTCTCTCCCTGTCACTGCAGTCATAGCTAAGAGTCCTTCACAGGCAGGTGGGCGGCAACGGGTGGGCCCCCAGCAGGGGACTGTGTCATGCTCTGCCCAGGTCAGACCCACGCCAGTGCTGCTCTGAGGTCAGGCACAGATGGCAGGAGGGCCTGAACCCTCCTGATGCACATGAACTTCTCCTCACAAACTTGTAGCTTCAGGACACCTGGCTCAAGAAAATACAAAATGTGGGAAATCGTCTGTGATGGACCCTCCTTTAACTCTGTTCCACAAAGAACATGCCCGATGAGCCACGAAATAAGACAAATCGCTCACACTTCATGACGCAGGAGGGGGTGCTCTGTGACAGGGTGACGTCCCAGAGAGCTCTCAGGGACCCTCGGGGACCGTCCAGCCCTGGCCTCTATGGGTGTAGAAAGTGGCGGCAAGTGTGAGGTGTCTGGACGGGGAGCGGCAAGTTGGCCGCCAAGAACGCAGACCACCCTAAGGATGTAGGCCTCAGGTCAGGGGTGAACCAACCTCAGCCCAACAAAGCACTCTGGTCTGGCTGGCTGGCCCGGCTTCCTCAGGGCTTCCCACCCCCACACAGCGGCGAGTACCCTAGATCAGGCCCCACGGGAACCCCACGCTGCCAGGCGCCTGCAGATGGTAAGGGAGGGAGACACCAGCTGCAGACAGACTGGGGCTGCGATGAGGCAGAGGCAGGAGAGAGCGCCACAGAACCCCAGGCCCTGCAAGCCAAGTCCATTCCATCTCGCCAGGTCTCCGCGCTCCTCGACTTTCCGGCACTGGCCCCACACCTACTCCAACAGCAGCCACAAGATAGCAGTGGCCTCACGCTGGGCAAAACCACAGCCATCCCCTCCACGGAGCCCAGGGCGCTCAGCCCTCCTCAGCCTGGAGGGCCCCGTGAATCATGCTCAGCACGTGCAGGCGACAGAGAGTTTGGAAGGGGTCACACCAACCATGCGGTCACAAGGCTTTCTGCAGTTTTCTTCCTAAATTCTAGAGAAGGAAGCACCAGGCATGCCTGACAGCAACCAGAGTCCCCCGCTGGGTCCTCCATGGTCGGTGTGGCCCCAGCAGACAGCATAGGCCAGTGGTGCATGTGCAGATAGCGGCCTTCTTCACATCTGCATGCTCGTTCCCACTGAAGGTAGGGAGAACCAGACCCCTTGGGCATGTGAGGCATCTCACCCCATGCTTGACATTGTCCCTGGCTCACCTTTCTCGTGAAAATGATTTCAAATGGAAGCATTGCTTTGCCAACAGCTGACCGAGGTTCAGAAGCGCACAAGCAGCCTAATGGGCCAGGGTGCGTCCCAGGCTGCCTTCCCAGGGGTGCTAACATGTGCCCACCCAGGGGAGGGCAGGCAGGTGTGGGGCCCCAAAGTCAGGCTGCAGGTCGCAGGACCCAGCGTGCAGATGTGTGGTGATTCCAGGCCCAGTTTGTACATATACAAAGGTGAGCCTGGCTCTTGCCCATCCTGGCCCCGGGGCCCCACAAAGAGCATGATGGCATCTTAGGGTGGGGGAGGCTGAGCCCAGCCCAGCAACAGCAAGTGACATGGGACCCTGCCACCCACCCAACTGTGCGGGAGAGCATGAGACCGAGTGACAACAAAAAGAATCTGGACTAGTGCTGGGGGGGCGTGGAAATACCACACTCCACTTCTCTCCTGGAAAACGCCCAACAGAAGCCCTGCCAGGTGACCTCACGGTGCAGAACGACCACGGACACAGGCGGTAGAGGGGGTACGGCGAAGGATGATGGAAACACATGGGGTGGCCATCACCCAGACGTGGAGGGAAGGCCCCCACACGCAGTGTGGGGCTAAGGACAGGGCTGAGGGGACAGGGCCTCATGGCCAGCAGGCCACCAGCACCTGCCATGGGTCCTCTGGTCACCGCTGCCCAACCAGGTCTAAGGTTTTCACTGAAAGCATCTTTTCTCAAGCATTTGCGCTGCACGCCTAACCATCTGTAAGACAGCTTTGCTGTAAAAGATAAAATCAAACTAAAGGACATTCATTAAAATGAATGTAATAAAACTTAAAAAACAGACAGCAAAATCATAGAAATGTTACTGCAAAATGCTTGCTATTTGAACATATTTAAACGGTGGAGGGCAGGTTCGGGTGGTCCCAGCCAACAGCTGGTTGCATTCTGCACCCACCCCCCAGGTGGCAGGTACTGCCCCTGTGCTGAACCCCAACAGGGAGCACAGCCATGGTGGCTCAGACCCACACCCCAGGAGGCCATCAGGGGGCTACACATTACAGAAGATCCTGCCCCCCACCCCCAGAAACGAAACAGAAATGCCCCCCAGTCAAGGAAGCCGATACAGCTACAGCGTCTGCAGTCATTTTCCAGAGCAAAACGCCCGGCAGGTAGTTAGGGACACGGTACTCATGCCTGCACCTACAGGAGGCCAGGCCTCTGCTCACCGTCTGCCCCCAGGCGATGGCCCACATTTACAAAGGGACAGCTGATGGGTGGACCCTGGGTTGGCCTGTAGCCCTCAGCTCCACTCCACATCTCCCGGGTGCCTGTCCCACAGCCGCTGACATGGGGCTCCTGGGAGCCACCTGCTCCAAACAGCCGGCCCGAGAGCCCCTTGACCAGGGATGGGCCTGAGTGTCAGGGGTGGGATGCAGGCTGCTGCACCCCAGCCCTTCCCCCAGGGTTCCTCCCTGGCCACCTCTGGCCCGATTCTGATGTCCCACTCTGGATGGACACCTGGGCTGCTCACAGCTTCACAGAAAAAGGGGCTCATGGGCACCAGCTCCACACCTCGCAGGCACCGGGCACACAGCGGCTCCCGCACCTACAGCTCACAGGGAGTGACTGAATCCTGATCACCACCTTGACACGTGCACGGGCTTTATTCCCGTATGATAAGCTGTGCACTGAGAGGTGGCCCTGGGGGGCTGGGCGCCCACAGAGGGAGGTGACCAAGCACACACACCTGCACCCCTACAACTCAGTAAGGTGGTGGGGGAAATGCAACAGTCAGCATGGCTGGCGACACAGGAGGCCCTCACGGGGAGGTGGGGCATGGGGCAGCGGCAGGACCCCAAACGTGGGCACAGAATTCCAGGTCAGACAGGCAGGTGCTGGTCTGGCGGCAGTGGAAGGGGTCCCACCCCGGGGCAGCTGCCTGCAGGGACTGCAGACCAACCGTGCTGCCTTCAGCATCTTCCTGCCAGTCTACAACTGGTCTCAAAGTTCATTTTAAAGACAACAAGCAAAGGAAGGGACCGCAGCCCACCGGTGATTGGGCCACTGGGCGGAGCTCTAATCGGCTCAACCCCACCCAGCTGACCTCCAGAGGGATTGGGGGTGCAGCTGGCACACTCTGGGGACACTCGAGGAGTTCCCCCCTCCCCAGACCAATCACAGCAGCTCCCTGGCACCTACACCAGCAGGAACCCCTGGGGGGTGCTGAGAACCCAGGCCCATCTGACCTTGGGATCCCATCCCTGGCTGGTCAAGCCTTCCCCTTGCAACTCTGACAAGCATCCACACTCAACACCCAGAATTCACCCCTAGAGTGCTCCCTGATACTTCTCCAGCCTCAGAAACTAGGCCATCTCCCACCTGCTCAGGCCCCAGACTCTGGTCTACCAAACCCCAGAGCACCACCCCACCCCCCTGGGCCTACATGCTCCCACTAGGACAGCGCCCCCCCCCCCCAAGTCAGAGACTTCAGAAAGGAGACCCAGAGCTCCTCACAGACTCAGCATAAACACGAACTCCTTAGTATGGCTGGCCCCTGCTAGCCCTTCCCTCCACCTCCACGAAGCCAGGCCCTCCGCCACAACAGGCTTCCCATCATCGCTCACAGCCTCCCAGAAAGGGGCTCTGGAAGAGCCGGCGGCAGGGAGACATCACTCCCTGCTGTGTGGGAGCCTTTCCCAGAAGACCAGGAGCTCCGCTCCCTCAGGTGATGAACTGAAGGCCACTGGCATAGAGCTGTCCCCTTAACTCATCGTGAACCAGCAAGGCGCTCACACCCCCACACGTAAGTCTACTGTAGACGCATGTTCTCATCCCAAGACTCCCACATGCTCTTCTCTCGCACTATTATGTGTGCGCACATGTGTGCTGCTAGTCTGGTGGTGCCTCAGAATCCCAGCCTGAGAACCTGGGGCTGAAGGACCGTCACCTTCCTGCCCTCTGCGTGTGATACTCAACAGCTGCTGCAGGGAGACCCCAAGTGGGGATGCAACTCCCAAGGCCGGGCCTCCCTGCACCACACGGACGTCACAGACTCAGGAAGACCAGAGTTAACAGCTCCGCAGCCCAAGGCAGGCAGCCTGACAAGGGGCCCAGGGGTAAGGAGCAGGGGTCCGACAGGCCAGAGTTCATGCCTGGGGTGTCCAAAAAGCGGCCCCACCCACACTAGGATTTCTTCTCAACTGTCCCAAGTTCCAATCCTACCAGGTGGTCACCGTCCTCCCAGCCCCAGTCTAGGGCCAGGCTGCAGAGCTGGCAAGGACATAAAGGACCCCCCCTCCCGGGGGCCACAGGAAGAAACTCGGCCTCCCCTTGGCATTGGCACGTGACGAGAAGTCCGTGAGCTCTCTGGCTCGGCAGAACATTGGTGCCCCCCTCAGGACATCCGGGGGCTCGTTGGGGCAGACAAGCACGGGCCCCACACCAGGGCACAGCCCGTGGGCAGATCCACAGCTGAGCTTCCGCAGACAGTAGTAACCTGGGATGTGAAGTCCCGTTTGGGACCTGGAGGCAGGTGCACTGCGGCCTGCCCGCCCCCCCCAATGCAGATGACGGTGCTAGGGCCAGACACAGCCTCCCCTCCCCCGGAGCCTGCCATGGGTCCTCCTTCGCACCACCAGTGCAGGGAAACCAGGAGTCTTCTAGAAAGACTTCTGCCACAGGATAAAAAGCCTCATGGTGTACAAGCCTTGGACTGGGTAGCTCCTCCACAACCAAGAGCTGCAGGCAGCCAGCAACCAGCTGTGCTCCAGCTGCTCAGACCTGGCAACAGCCCAAGGGCACTGGCACAGGGTGCTCCAGGGCAGGTGAGAGGCCACGGCAGAGAATGGCCATGTCATGGGCCCAGCCCTCTGCTCGTGGCTGGCTGGCCACAGGAAGTCGCTGCCAATCTCAGCTTCCAGCCGGCTGGTGGGGCGCCAAGGCCAGACCCACTTCTGAGCCCCAAAGGCCCTTCTCCTACAGGGATGTGCTCAACTCTGCCCCGGGGTCCCCCCAGTGAACATCTGACAGCTCACCCCATGGCCAAGCCACGTGTACACACGGATAGAGATAGGGCGGCTCCAGCCTCCCAGGGCATGGGGCTCTCAAAACAGTTAGCAGGACATCAGCAGCTCTGGGCTTCCAGGCGCCCACCCCTGTGTGTCCTCAAACTCAAGAAGAGGCTATAAGGGAAACCCCAAATGCAGCCGGGAGAGAGGGTCCAGGGCTGAGACAGCTCACTCCAGCCACAAGTCCATTTCTCAGAGGGGGCAGCAACCCGTCCAGGCAGAACAGGCTGGAACCGCACAGACACCCCCAGGGAGGCTGGACGAGACATGCCTGCACACAGCAGACGCGATGCCCCAGGTGTGCGTCTCTCCCAAGATCTCATAGAGATGCCCAAAGCAAACCATGTGCTCAATGGTGCTAAAACCCAAGTGAGAAGAAACCTGGAAAGCCAAAGGAGCAGAGCACATAGCAGGCACCGCCAGGGGCTGCAAGGAGGGGGGACAGACCAAAGCCCGGGTCCAGAGAGAACCCCCATGGCCAACTATGACAAAGTTCTGAAGGGCAGAGGAAAGGCGAACCATAGATGCCACGCATGGCCAGGATGTCTTCCAGGGACAGCAGGACAATGATGGTGAGCACACACAGCAGCTACGGAAAGCAGGGGCCCCTCACCCTGACCCTGTTCCCACCGTGGCCCTGACACCAGACCCCAACACTTGGCAGATGCTCACTTGTGATCCTAGATGGCCTCACATGGCCATCTCCACCTTACAGACACTGGTCAATGGCTTGGCCGGGATATCCCAGGGATGGGCTTGGGTCTGTGTGTTGGCCTTCTCTGATCACTCCTCCAAGAACATTGGGGATGCCCACCCACGCAAGAGCGGATGGCCTGTGAGGACCCTGGGGTGGGTGTGCACAGATCCAGGTGCCTCCAACGCCTGCACTGCTGGAGGCCAGCCGCTCCCAAGAACTCTCTTGTGTATGTTTTTATACAAACGAAGTCACTGCTCTTGAAGGGGAGGCTGATCCTGGAAAAGGGGATGTGGACGTTCCAGCCACCCCAAGAAGTGGGAGCTGAGTGAGGATTTCATGTCTGTGAGTACTCCATTCAGACTAACCAGAAGAAAGCCAATCCTGTTCAGCTTCTAGATGGCAAATGGTTCCCCTCTCCCCCATCCAGGTTAATCTGTCCTAAACCACGGGGAAAATGATCACTGCAAAAGGGTCTGGCTGCTGGCCAGGTTCCGGGCTTCTCCAAGATGCTGCCAACGTGAAGGCCGTCCTCCCGGGCATGCCCAGAGGTGGTGCCCTCATTTCTCAGCAGGCGGGCAGAGAACTGGGCAGAGCACCCAGCCAGAGAAAGATCTAACCTCCAACGCGGAGGCTCAGGTGTGGCTGCAGGGAGCCCCAGGCTCCGACGGCCCGGCAGAGGTGAGGAGGAGGAGCGGCGGCCGCGGGCCCACCCAGGCCGGCCCCTCCCCGGCCACCCCCGGGAGCGCCACTGTGGACGAGGCCCGAGCCCGGGAGGCTGGAAGTGGACCAGGAACTGCAAGATGGCCCCCGACGCTTGGGCTCGACAGGGGCACCAGGCACGGAGCGGGCCAGCGAGCCAGGACCCACCCGGCGCGTCCCCCGCTGGCCCGCCGCCCCCGGCCGCAGGCCCCCCGTGTGGTCCAGAGCGGCCGCCAGGGGCCCGGACACCCTTCAGGACACCGAGGGGGGCAGCTGCCGTGGGGGCAGCAGAGCCGGGGCCACAGCTCCGAGCGACTGCGGGAGCGACGGGAGAGCCAAGAGCGTGCGCGGCGACCAGGGCGCCGAGCTGGGATGCGTGCACCCGGGCCGCCCTCCCCACCGGCGCGGCCTCCTGACTGTAAACGTGCGACAAACGAGAGATGCCGCGATGCGGGGCCGCCCGGGGGCACGCGGGGCTCGGGGCCCGCACGCAGCCCGCACCCCGCCGGCCCACGCCGGCCCCCGAGGTGATTGCGCACGCCGGCGCGCCAGAGCCCCGGGGAGCAGGAACGCCGGCAAAGGCCCCCGAGGCCCAGGCGGGGCGAGCCCACGCGACCGCCAGGAGCCCGGCCCCCGCAGGGTGCGCGCGGGCCTGGAGGCAGAGGGCCGGGCCCGGGAGGGGGCCGTGGGTCAGCCGGGTCCGAACGCCGGGGCGCGCCGCGGGTGTGGCGGGGCCTGGACCAGGGGTCAGGGGCCCGAGTGCGGCGCCCCTTTGTGTCACCTGCGCGGGCGGCTGCGGCGGCGGCGGAGGGCGGGCGAGCAGGCGGGCGGGGCGGGCGTGACGGCGGCGCCGGCGCACGCGCATTCACAAGGCGCGGCTCGCGCACGCGCACGGCCTTTTGCAGCCCCGCCCCTGACCCCGCCCCCGACGGCGCGCGGATGCCGGCGCGCACGCGCACTCGCACACAAAGCCAGGGCCCGCGCGCCCCCGCCCGCCCCGCCCGCCGCCCCGCCCCCGCGGCCGGAAATGCGCGCGCGCGGCCTTACCGAGCGGCAGGCCCTTGTTGAGCAAGTGCGAGCTGCCCATTGAAAGGCGCGGGCGGCCGCGGGCCCCGACGAGTCCGGCGCGCTCCGCCGCGAGCCCGGCGCGTGGGGCGGCCTGGGCGCCGTCCGCTGCTCCGCCCGCTCGCCTGCGCCCGGGCGCCGCCGTGCCGAGCCGCGCCGCGCCGCGCCAGCAGCCGCTCCACCGGGCGGGGACAGGCGGCGCGCGCGCGGGCGGGGCTTCCGGCCCAGCAGTCTCCTGTTTCCAAGGCGCGGGCGCCGCGCTGCACGACGCGGGCGGCTGCAGGCCGCGCCCGCCCGCCCCGCCCGCCCCGCCCGCCCCGCCGGGGCAGCGTCGCTCTCCTGCCTGCGGCGCCTGCCCACACCTGCCTGCGTCCGCACAGAATCCTGCTCCGCACCCACCAGGCGCCCCTTGCCCCGCACCCGGGCTCACGCGCGCGCGCACACACACACACACACACATACACACACACACAAACACACATGCCCGCCACCACCGGGCCCCACCTGCCCGCACACATATAAACACACGTGCACCTGCCACGCACCTGCCCTGCAACCACCAGGCCCCACCTGCCCCGTGCGCGCGCACACGTACACACGCATCTGCCCCGCACAGGGCCCACCTGCCCGCACACATATACACACACACATACTGCTGCAGACCCGCACACCCACACAACCATCCATCTACACACTGACCATACACACACGTTCACCAGGCCCCATCTGCTCCACACCTGCTGAGCCTTAACCGCCAGGCCGCACCTGCCTTACCCCCACATCCCAGGCATCCCGGGCGTGGTGTGTGACCCGCATCTGCCCCACACCTCGGAGCGCTTCCTGGCTGGGATCATTTTAATGTACCCGGACCACCGCGAGAAGACACTGCAGGTGCACAGCTGTTGGCCTTCGGGCTCTGGGCCCATGCGGGGTCGCAGGAGGCCGCAGCGGGGATCCCAGAGGGTTTCTCTGGGCAGACCTGGCCTTATGCTTGGATTCCTGGGGCTCAGAAGGAGGTGCACCCCTGGTTGGGAGGCCCCAGGGTGAGCCTCCTGATCCTGCAGAGAACACAACGGCCAGAAGTCAGCATCAAGTAGCCTCAGCAGGGACTTCCTGATCCCAGTGGTGGCCAGATGTGGCTGAAGCAGGGTCCCCGGTGCTCCCCTCCCCACCCGCCCCAAGCAACCTATGCTTCATTCCAGAAAGGCACCAGTGGGAGGGTCATGAGAGTTGCCCTGGGATGGGAGCTAGCCAGGCCCCTAGGGTGAGATGATGGGGAGATGGAAAAGGGACTGAGGCCAGCCCTGGCAGACCCTGATCCTGGGAGCTGGAGTGTTCTCAGGTGACAGTGAGCATAGGCAACATAACTGTCATCTCAGGTGAAAACACATTAGCACATGACACTGCGACACTGCGTAACTAGCACTGACCTACTGTACTGTTCACTGGGACATGGGGAACAATCCTGAAATCCTGTTATCAATCCTGCTATTGTTTTTTAAATTCTATAACTGAAGAGGAAGCTTGGGTGGATTCAATCAAAGGTAGTAGGGAACTGGATATCTATTTGCAAAACAAATGGTTTTAAACCTTATTTCGTACTCACCTACAAAAATACCTCTCAAATTGGATTAACTAGAACACGGGGGAAATGAAAAAAACAGGGTACAAGTGCACATTTAGCAAATGTCTCAGAGAACTTTCCAAAACACAGGCTCAAAATGAGTCACAGGGGACAGATCAAAACTCCAGACCTGGGTGCATGTCTTACCCACATCTCCCTCACTTCCTCAGGCTGTGGTCACGCATTTAGCAGAGTCCAGGACTAGAGCCTTCAACGTGGCCTGGACCAGCAGCTCCAGCTCCTCCTGTCCCGTGCTAAGACCCATGGTACCCCTCAATGCCTATCCCCTCCATCTCACTCTCACGCAGACCAGGGTCATAGGGCATGGCTTCTTACACGAGAGGGGCCCTAGAATGTAAAAACGATGCTGTCATCCCCTGCTCAAATCCTTTTGTGGCTTCTCATGAACTGAACAGGAAATCCAAGCTTCTTATCATAGAGAGCCCTGGGTCTGGGCCACCTAACCTTCTTCTAACCTCCCTTTCATCCTTCAGTTAGGAGTCCCTCCCTGCCTACTATGTTCCAGCCATATGGCCCTTCTTCCCCCTGACCACAGGACCTTTGCACATGCTATTTCTGCGGCCTTCCCCTGCTCTTCCCTCCTTACCCTCTTGCCTGGTATTGAAATTACCTTTCTGTCTGAACTTTCTCCCTGATGTACTGCCAGCTCCCTGGAGGCAGGGGTTTTTGCTCCCCTATCCCCATGTATTTGAGGTGGGACCCTGCTCAATGGAGATGTGAAAAGAAGTGGTGTGCTCTTCCAAACATGCGCATGCCATGCTGCATGCCTCCCCTGCCCTCAGGACTGGCCAAAGGCACCAAAGCCACCTCCAGGAGCCCGCCACCCTGATGCCTTCCACCCCCGGTCACCACTCCCTCCCCATCTTTGCACATGACCCTGAAGACCCTGAATTACCTTCAGAGAACTGGCCTGAACACAAGGACCTGAGGTGGGCAGATGAGAAGGCCCAAGGGAAGTTCATTCCTGCCCTGGGTGTCCCCAACACAGCCCACAGGGTGGACCCTGACACTTAGGACAGTACAGGCCCCACCCTGCCTGGCCCAGGAAACTGTCCCCTCCAGGTGAAGCTCCCCCTCCCCAGAAAACTCACCACCTGGAAGGACAGGATGGGAGGAACGCCACCCCTTTGCTCCTCACAAGAAGAGCTGGGGCTGGGTTTACAGCCAAAGTATGCCCTGGTTACTCAGCTCCACCTTCTGTTGAAGCAAACCCAAACACAGACTCCACTGTGACTGCAGAGGACAGCCCCGAGCCCAGGAAGGCTAGCCTGGGTTCCTCTTTGGGAAAGAGGCCAGGCCCACCCCACCAGTCCATGGAGATGTTGCCTGGCGGTCAGGCTACTTTCCTTAAGGAATTTCAGAATATTTCTTTTTTTTTTTTTTTAAGATTTTATTTATTTATTTATTTGACAGACAGAGATCACAAGGAGGCAGAGAGGCAGGCAGAGAGAGGGGGGAAGCAGGCTCCCCGCCGAGCAGAGAGCCCGACGCAGGGCTCAATCCCAGGACACCGAGATCATGATCTGAGCTGAAGGCAGAGGCTCAACCCACTGAGCCACCCAGGCGCTCCCAGAGTTCTGGTACCTTCCCTAACACCACTCTCTGCAGCTTCCCTGTGCAGGCCTTGTCAGTGTCTGACCATGGCTCCTATGTGGCCCCAGACCCCAACCCTCCATCCCCAGGGGCTTTCTTCAGTTGTTGTTACTAGATCTGCAGTGATTCCCACGCAGAAAAGAGGCAGCCCAGCTTTGTGCAGGCCCTGCCTGACTCTCTTCCCTCCATCTCCGCACCCACCCCTTCTGGGTGTGAGTGTTTGGGCCTGCCAGCCGGCTCCTGTGCCCAGGTCTGTCCTGGGCCTGCCCAGGGCAGGGACCCAGTCCCCATTGCCCTGCAATGGACGCAATTGTCCCCGGAGCTGCTGAGGAGTCCCCTCAGTGAGAAGCCGGTGCCCAGAGCTCTGGTCCAGTAGCACCAGCTTCAGCCCCTGGGGACGACCTGGAATTGAGGGAAACCACATCCACAAAGAGCCACTAACGTGTGGATGATTCTTCGTGGAGCTCCGTGTTCGCGGCCTTGCATTCCACATATTTGTGAGTCTCTTGTGGTCCCATGTGGAGGCAGAACCCCATTCAAAGCATCCACACAGGTTGCCACTGGGAAGATGGGAACATCTACTCCCCTTGTTGTCACTTCTCATTCTGGCACAGAGACTGGGGGCAGCCACGTTTCACCCAGGGCCTGGGGTGCAACCCAAGACTGTGTTCATTGGCCAATAAAGCCGGAGCATTAGCTCCTGTGTCCCTGGAAATTCTGAGGCGACAAAGCAGCTACAGTAAAAAACAATGGGAAAATGGAATCACCACGAACTGCACTGGAGACAGGAGTAAGCAAGTCCTGTGGCAGCCGGGGGCTCTGTCCGTGAAGCGTCTGCCTTTGGCCAAGGTCATGATCCCAGGGTCCTGAGATCAAGCCCTGCATTGGGCTCCTTCATCAGCGGCAAGCTTGCTTCTCCCTCTGCCTCTCCCCCTGCTTGTGTTCCCCTCTTTCTGGCAAATAAATTGATTAATTAATCTTTTAAAAAAGGAAAGAAGTGGAAAAATTCCTGCAGCATTTGTCCCACACAGACTGAGACTGTCCTGCACACTCCTAAGTCCTGTAAGCCTCGGTTGTCTGCCATGAGATGGGACAGGTATGAGGCTCCACCCGCACAGGCTCAGGGAGGGCCGTGGGGCTGGGAGGTCAACCTGCTGCTTTACTGGCCCAAGTCTGGCTTCCTCCATCAGCAAATGAGAACACAAGGTCACTATTGGCAGGCTTGCTAGGCTCAGTGAGACAAGTCACAGCAACTGAAGGTGGCCTCTTTCCCCAGCCTGCAGGGTTGAGGAAGGTGTGGAGGTCCTGGCCATAGCAAGCCCCTTGCTCCCAGCAACTCCCCTCGTTGGCACAATGCTGAAATCGGATTTTTCAGGGACAAAGTTCCCAAGACAAGTCACATCAGCTGAGTTCAGCAAAAACATGGAGCTTATGAGCCATTCACAGGGTTTTAGGTAAGAGAGGATGTTATAGGTTGAATTGTGTCCCCCTCAAATTCACAAGTTGGAGCCCCAGTATCTTAGAATGTGACCTTACTTAGAAATAGGGTCTTTGCACACAATCAGGTTAAAATGAGGTCATTTGGGCGGGCCCTACCTGAATGACTGGGACAGAGACACAGAGAATGTCATGTGTAGGTAGATGCATTGACAAGGCTCTGGAGATTGCCAGCAAAGCCCCAGGTGTGAGGGGAGAGGCAGGAACAGACTGTTCTCGGTGCCCTCAGATGGAAACACCTTGCCAACAGCTTGATCTCAGACTTCTGGCATCAAGAGCTGGGAGGCAGTCAGTTTCTGCTCTGATACCCTGTTATGATAGCGGTAGAAGACTGACACCGAGGGGAAAAGACCAGAACATGATCCCGGAAGGAAGGCAGACACAGCCTCCCATGTGTGGTGTCCCCTGTCCCTCCAGGGGGACAGGATCCTCCAGACCCTGTCCCTGCAGAATGTGCAAGTACAGGATGGAAACAGCTACCTTTCACACTACAGCTGAGCTCCCAAGGAAGTTGGGACTGTCATGGGCACCATGGAGGGCGGAGGCGTCAGAGATGTCTTGCACCCTCATGAGGGAGGAGAGAGGCCTGCGAGGCCCACACAAGGCAAGGGCTGGGCAGACAACCTCTCAGGGAGGGCATGAGCAGGAGAGCTTGCCCAGAGGAATGCCTGGCCAGCTTGGACACATCTCTGTGGAGAGCCCATAACCAGGGCCTGCAGCCTCACAGAGTGTGGGTCCTGAATTCTAGAACAGTCACAGTCCAGGCCGCTTTATCCCTGCAACAGATAAACTAGCATACAAACCTGGGCCCAGGACAGAAGAAGTATAATTGGTGTGGGGGAGAAGCTCTTGGTCCAGCCCCATATGATTCCTACCAATAAAAGATGAACTCACAATCAGAAAGTACAAAACTCACCAAGAAAGAGCCAGCGGGCGGGGGGCAGGGGGAAAGGGGATGGAGAGCAGACATGCAAACAGGAGGACCCCCAGCAAAGAACATGGGATAACATGGGATAAGAGCATGTGAATTCCCACAGTGAACACGATGAACACAGTGAAAGGACTGGAGGAACGAGAGGAGAGGTGAATGAATAGGGATGAGGTTCCAAGGGAGGGGGAGAATGGGCAGATTTGGGGTGTTTGGACAAGGCAGCCATAGTTACTAAAATGACTCAGTACCTGGGTTCAAAGGCGGTTTGGATGCAGCCAATCGCCACGCTTGCCAGAGAGGCTCGCAACGCCCAGGATGCGAATGAAACCAAGAATATGAAAGACATGAAATTTAAGAGGAAAAAACCCCTCAGATTGCCTCAAAAGCAGTTATTATGACAGCAGACTTATCAGCAATGATGATAAAAATCTAACAATAATTGTGTATCTGTGTTTTCAAAGTTTCAAGATGAAAACTATTAATTTGGGATTTTACACGTAGCATTAATTTCTATTGTGGTGTAAAATTTACCACAAGGTGTGTCTTAGCTGGGTCCTCTTCCTGATGGGTTTCCACTCAGCTGCAGTCCTGGCACTGGCCGGGGACTGTGGCCTCATCTGAAGGCATGGCTGGGGACGCCCGCTTCCAGACTCGCCCCGTGGTCTCAGTCCCCCTGGCTCTCAGGCAGACGCACCTCACCTCCAGGCCTCCTGCACCTCTCCCAGATGGCATATGGCCAGGACGGCAATGGGGAGTCTGCTAGCAGGACAGAAGGTGCAGTCATTGCTAACCTGATGGTGGTAGCCGTCGCTCTAGCTCCCAGGACGGACAGGCAGTGTGCCCAAGTGCACAATCAGACTGCCATCCAGCGAGGGCTGAAACAAAGTCACCTGCACACATACACGATTCAGAGCTGACTCCCCCCCCCCCCCATCCACGTGGAAGGCTCTCCTGGAGCTTCAGGGGGAGCTGAGTGGGATGGAGGGAGAGGTTTGTAGCACAAAGCAACTGAGACTATGAACAGTGCCCCAACCATGGACGAACAGAGCAGTGGAGCTGAAGGGACGATGCTGAGCCAGCCCAGCTCTACCAGGCCCTCACGTCATTCAGGAGGAGGCTGGCCCTGCATCATCCGTCCCTGCTCCTAAGTCAAGGACTGGGTTTAAAAAGGGAAGTCAGCTGCTACCAGGACACAGAGAGCTTCCAAGTCTGCAGGGGATCTCGCAGGGGTCAGGAAAGGGGATAACAAGGCAAAGATGAAGTCTGGTAAAGGGAAAACACAAAATGGGGGAAAACTCAATCAGGACTCTGATTACAATGAAGTTCAATGGATTAAACTAGCCGGTTTTTAAAAAATCACTAATCGACTTGGGTGGAGAACAGGAAATGTAGCTGTGTCCTCATTTGCAGGACGCAGCTGAAGCAATAAGGAAAGAGAGGCGAGACGTAGCTGGTCACCAGCAGAGAGCTGTGATGACATTCTTGATGCAGATAAAAGGCGGGGGAAGAGGAACAGCGTGGGCGGGAGGAGGGGGCCGCCGCCAATCTCGAAGAGGTTTGCTGGGGAGACTAAATCACACTGAACTTGTATGTGCCAAACACGTGGCCTGAAAACCTGTAAGGCAGATGTTGGCAGAAGTCCAAGAACAAATGATGGGCTGTGCAGTCAGAAGGCAGTTGAGATGCACATCTCTCAGGACAGACAAGGCAGACCTTGAATTCATAAGGTCACAAAAACTCGAGGAACCCAGTTACAAGTGAGACTCAGTAGACGTAAAACCCTGCACACAGAATTGAAGAATTCCCCATTTTCAAGCACACGTGAGATGTTTACCAGCAAGGGACACACTGCACAGCCACCAAACCAAATCTAAACAAAATATCTGAGAATCTATGTTATTTTGATCATGTTCTCTGACCACATGCAGTGACAACAGGACAAACAATCACCAAACATTAGGAACTGTAAAACGGTAAAATAATATTTGACTAATGGTTCAAGGAATGCATCAGAAGGGGACCCGAAAACAGGTAGAACCCAACAACAAACAAACACCACGTGCAAAACTTCTGAGGGTGTAGCCAAGCTGGACCTTGGGAAGGAATTTCTATCCTGAAAGTTCACGCATAAGTGAGCAGGAAAGGTGGAAAAGCAGCTGTCTCATTAGAGATGCGAAGAAAACGATGAAGACTAAAGAAGTGATTTGTGGGATCAAAAACTGGAAAGAAAAGCAAACATTAGGCAGAATGGACAAAACTCCAAACTGGCTCTTTGGGGTAAGAAGCCTCTAAGATGGCCTCCAGTGACCCCACCTCCTGGTGCTCACTCGCAGCCAAGTCCCTGCCCGAGCCAGGGCGAGGCTGGCCAACCATTCCAGGGAATAGGATACAGCAGAAGCGATGGGACATCCCCTCCAAGACTAGACCACAAGAAGTTTGTGGCTTCTGTGCTCCCCAGATCCCCCGCTCTGGAGAAAGCAGCTGCCACGGGAAGAACGGATGCCTCCAGCTGAAGGCCACAGGAGTGAACTTGGAAGTGGATCCTCCCAGCTGAGCCCGCCAATGGCTGCAGCCCCAGCCAAGGCCTTGCAGCCTGTCAGACCCCGAGAGAGAGCCACCAAATTTGGCCACACCTGGTTCCTAACACACAGAAACTGTGAGAGAATCCATGTTTGCTGTTTTCGGCCACTAAATTCTGATGCCATGTGTTGCCCAGCAATAGGTTGGTCAACATAAACTAGAAGGGTCACAATGAGGCAAGACAGAAGAAGAAAGGAGGAAAGAGCACATCCCTGAACAGTATTAAGAACGAACAAGGACACACAGCCACAGAAAGAACAGAGACCTGAAAATCAAAAGGAAAGATTATAACCAATTTTTGTCAATAAATTCAAAGCTTAAATAAGATAAACAGTATTCTATAAAAAATTGAACATAACAAAATCACTCGAGGAAAAAATACAATACAATACCCCAACAGCTCGATAACCATAAAGAAAATGAGTTGGTGGTTTATAGAAGTACCCCACCCAAAGAAACAGATGCAGATGGTCTAAAGAAAAATTCTATCAAGCATTTAAATAGGCCAAAAAAAAAAACAAAACAAAAACCATCCCCAGGTGCCTGGGTGGCTCAGTCGTTAAGTGTCTGCCTTTGGCTCAGGTCATGGTCCCAGGGTCATGGGATCAAGGCCCAAATCAGGCTCCCTGCTCGGTGGGAAGCCCGTTTCTCCCTCTCCCACTCCCCCTGCTTTTTTTTCCCTCTCTAACTGTCTCTGTCTCTGTCAAATAAATAAATAAAATCTTTAAAACAAAAATAAAGAATAGGCCATCCAAATCTTACACAAAGTGTTTTAGGTTATTAAGAAGTTGGGAAGCTACCCAAGTAATCTTGAGAGATGAAAACCAGATAGGGTTAAAATGAAATTTAAAATAAGATGTAGACTAATAATATGTAGAAACAGAAATACAAATTTATAAAATGACATATGAACAAATGGAATCTATCAACATGCACAAAAATAATAATTATGCCAAATCAGGTTTATTCCAGGATTGGAAGAAGGAAGGACTTATCATTAGAAAATAAATGAACATTTAACACATTAACAAATCAACGGAACTTTTCTACTGAATCATCACAACACATACAAGAAAAACTGATAAAATCTAGCGCAAACTACTCTCTCATTGAGGTAAAACTGACATAACATCAAATTTAACCCTTTTAAAGTGTATAATTCAGTGGCTTCCAGTGTATGTTCACAGTGTCATCCAACCAACACCACTAAATAATTCTAGACAATTTCATCACCCCAAAAAGAACCCCATACCCATTTAGCTGCCACTCCCCATTTTCCCTCCCCTCAGACCCTGACAACCATTAATTTGCTTTCTGTCTCCGTGAACTTGTCTATACTGGATATTTCATATAAATTAAATCATACAACTCATAGCTTTTTGTGTCTGATTTCTTTCACTTGATACAATGTTTCAAGCATGTATCAGTGCATCATTTTTATGGCTGAACAAAATACCATTATATAGATATACATTTTGTTAGTCCATTCATCAGCTGATTGACATGTAAACACTCTTTTGGTTGACTGTTGATTGGAGAGTCTAATCAATTTATATTTAGTGTAATTATTGATACGGAAGGACTTCTGCCATTTTGCTACTTGTTTTCTATTTGTCTTACATCTTTTTTATTTTACCTGGATTCCTCCATTTCTGCATCTTTTGGCTAGGTAGATATCTTCTGGTGTAACATTTTGATTTTCTTCTCATTTCTTTAACTCTCTGTATATTTGTTATTAGGGCCTGCCATGTGGCTTACAAGTAACATCTTAATTTATGATGATCTAGTCTGAATAAATACAAACTTAGTTTCCATAGTATACAAACTTTGCTCCTACATAGTTTCATTCTCCCATGTTGCTTTTGTTGCAAATCACATTTTTATACATTGCATGCCCATTGACAGGATTTATAATTATTGTTTTACGTAACTGTCTTTTAAAGCAACAGGAAATGAAAGAGGATTTAGAAACCAAAAGCACAATAATACTGGCTTTCATGTTTATTGTTGTTCTATATTTCTTCATATGGATTTGAGTTGCCATCTAGTGTCCTTTCATTTCAACCTGAAAGGATTCTCTTTAGCATTCTTGCATGGCAGGTCTCCTAGTGACAGATTCTCTCAATTTTTGTTTATCTGAGGATGTCTTAATTTCTACTTAAATTTGGAAGGATAGTTTTGCTGGGTACTGAATTCTTGGTTGGCATTTCTTTGTTCAGTGTTTTCCAAGCATCACACCAATGCTTTCTGGTGCCCATGATCTCCAATGAGAAATCAGCTTGTCATTCTTAGAGAAGACGCCTTATAGATGTTCACAGTGTATTTGGTTTCCAGCAGTTTGATTATCACATGTCTTGGTGTGGATCCGTTGGAGGAGTTTTCAAACTTGGACTTTGTTAAGCTTCTTGGCTGAGTACATTCATGGTATTCATCAAATTTGGGAAGGTTTGGTTCATTATTTCTTCAAATATTCTTTCTTCCCTGTTCCCTCCTCCTAATATGCATATGTTGGTTCACCTGGTGGTATTCCGTAAGTCTCTTAGGTTGGCTTATTTTTCTTTCTTCTTTTTTTCTTCTCAGACTTTCTAATGGCTGTTGACCTATATTCGAGTTCACTGAGTCCTTCTTATGTCCACTCAAATCTCCTGTTGAAACACCTCAACTGAATTTTTTCTTTTCAGTTATTGTACTTTTCAACTTGAGAATTCCCATTTGGTTCCTTTTAATAATTTCTATATTTTCAGTGACATTCTCCATTTCATTAGACAATGTTTCCATGGTTTCCTTTGGTTATTTCTACGTGGTTTCTTTAGCTCTTTGAGCATGTTTAATTAGTTTATTTAAGGCTCTTGTATGATTAATCTAGTATCTAGGCTTTTTCAGGGACAGTTTCTAGATACTTCTTTTTGTTCTGTGTGTGGACCATATGCTCTCATTTATTTGTATGCCTCATAACCTTTATTGTTGTTGAAAACTGCAAATTCTACACATTATAGTGTGGCATCCTTGGAAATCAGATTCTCCTTCTTCCTCACGATTTGTTATCACTTCTCAGGGTTGCTGTTGTTTAATGACTTTTCTGAACTAATTTTGTGAGGTCTGCATTATTTGTCATGTGGCCACTGATGTTTTTGTTGAGCTAACTTAGTGGTCAGTTAGTGATTTTACAAAGACTTCTTTAAAAGTCTAGAACAGCAATACCTTCCCAGACCACAAAAGCTCCCAGTCTTTGCAGATGGCCATGTATATGGATTGGGGCACACTTTTGACACTCATCCAAGCAGTTTAATACTCTGCCTCCTCCCTCACTGCAATTTGCATGGAGCCTGAAGGCCACCCAGGGATGACAGATGAGGCCACTTGGGCTGTCCTCTGCCCAGGGAATGTGCATGCAGCTTAGACCCACAGAAACTCCCAGCCTAGCCTCTCCTGCCAAGCCTTTCAATGTGTCTGTTGTTTGCCCCCCAGCCATCAGCAGCTAATAAATACATGTGCCTTTAAAAGTTTTAACAGGAATCATCCCTCCCCCCATAGCTACTTCTCCGTCCTGGAGACTTCCTAGTTGAGTGAAAAAGAGGCAAGACTTTTTTGCAAGAGTGCTTCAGGGAGCGCCCAGAAGATCAGAACAAAGAGTGACAGTTCTTACTGCCCCTCTGGCTCCAGGCACCCACACCTGGTTTTCATGGCTGCCAACCAAGCACGGCACAAGGGGCAGGCCAAGGGCAGGCACAAATGCCCAGAGCCCTCAGACCATGACTGAACTGCTTTTTCTCAATCAAGCATTAACCTGTTGGTATAAATCTTTGGTCATTTTCCAGAGTTTCAATAAAGTTGAATCTGATATAATTTTTTTGCCAGTTTACTTGCTGGTTTCTGAAGTTTCTTACTCCACCCTTTTCATGGGCATCACTGCCTAAAAAGCATTTTTGATGAAACCCTGTCAGAAAACTGTAAGTTGAAGGAGAATTCCTTGAGTTGATACAGAATATCAGCCAAAAGTGGGCAGTGAGCATCATAAAGAAGGGCATGATGGTGGTCACGTAATGCAGGGTACTTAAAATGACTGAAATGGTCACCTTATGCTGTATTTTACTATTCGTAACATTCTGTATCCAGTAGCCATTTAAAAAAAAAAAAACGCGAAGCGTCCTAAGCCCTTACTGTTGGGAACAACAATGCGCCTGCCTTACCACAACCCTGTGCTGGGTTTTTGTGCCCCAGTAGCCCAAGTACCCTTAAAGCTGACTGGAGGGCATATGGAAACCTACACAGAAAATCAGGGGTCTGCAGACTAATATTAGCACCAATAAAACATCTTTAAACATAAAATATAAGACAATAGAAACAGTTAGAAAAAGGAATCCTTTGACAAGAGATACAGCAGCCGGGACCTGTAGAGCGACCTGTGTCTGGTCTGCTCCCCTTTCTGTTGCACCGAGGAGCACATGTCCGGACCCCCTGCACTGGGGTCAGCCCCAGAGATCAGCCCAGGCCAGAGAACTGGCGGGAGGCACGTGTTAGTCCTGAGCCAAAATCTTCCAGCGCTCTCTTCTGCCAGGTCAGCCATCGGACCACTAACTGTGGCTGTGCTGCCTTGTGTCCCCACCTCCTGTCCCCGTGCTCATGGACTGTGGGGGGTTCCCTCTGAGCCCGAGGGGGAACTTGCAATATGTTTTAGCCGGTAGAACGTGCAACTGTGATGCAATGTCACTTCCATGATCATCACTGTGATGAGATTTTAGTGCCCACATGGCGAAGCGACACCCCCCTTGCTGGCCTGGGGAAGATCCATGGGGCGAGTCGCTAAGGGTGACCTCCAGCTGGTAGTCAGAAACTGAGGCCCTCAGTGCCGCCCCCTGCAAGAAGCAGAACGCAGCCATGGCCATTGAGCTCGGAGGTGGGTCCTTTCTGGGCTGGCCTCAGAGGAGAGGGGGCCGGGTTGATTCCTGACCCATCAGGAATCACGTGTTAAAGTGTGTGTTGTTTTAAGTCACTGAGTCTGTGGCAATGTGGTCACACAGCCGCGGCCACCTGCTGTGGTGATGGAGGGGGGTGCTGGCCACAGTGCCCCACAGTATAAGGAAAGTCAGGCTTTGGTTTGGAGTCATTGCTGTCTGGGGCCTTGGTGACCACACAGAACCTGACCTGATGATTATCATTCATCTTTGGAAAATGACCTTCAGCCCACGAGCAATGTGTGAGGTCAGTGAGGGGGTAGGGGAAGCAGGGGGCAGTTCCTGCAACCCACGGGGGAGCTGCCAGACAGAGCAGAGGCTCGGGCCTTCATCGGAGGATGAGGAACAGCCAGCACGAGGGGACCCGGCAGGACCACCTCACCTCCTGCCTGCCAGAGGTCCTCTGGGGCCACGGGCAGGTGGGAAAGGGGAGAAAGGGGGACATCTGGTGCACCTCCTCATTTGATGTCAGGGCTTGACCCACGAAGGATCACTCAAGTCCAGGGCAAATAGCCCAGCACCAAAAAGAAAATGGATGGAAGCCAGAGCCAAGCCCCAAGGGCTGAAGACCCAATTGGCCACTCACTTCCCCAACCTCTCCTGCCTCCTCCCTACTCCCCCTGTGGCAGGAGTTTGGGGTGTGAGAGCTCCCCAGCACCTGCCTCTGGAAACATAATCTAGCCAACTTCCCTCCAGCTCGGCCTGCAGGGTGGGGGTCAAAGTGCAGCAAACCCCTGGTGTCGGACGAACCACGGAGAGAGAACCATCCCAATGGCAACAATTTACTCCCTCCGCCAGGCGACAAATCAAAGCAGCTCAGCAGAGACATTTTGGGGAATCTCTGAAAGGAAAACTGCACTGGCAGGAAATGGGGCCACGGCCGCCGGACATGGGAAGGCTCCCCTTCTCAGAGCTGCCGGAGTCTGGGTGCTCAGGTGCTCAGCCTTTCCTGGGGCGCCCCCCAAAAGTCCTCTCCCCACTGCATGCACCCAAAAATCCCTCAGACCCGCAAGAAAGCAGAGTACACCCCGGGCCTGGATCTGAGGCCCCAGCCGGCGCAGGGTCTCCAGGGCCTGGGAGTCATGAAGGACAGAGTGTGGTACAAACCAGGCTCCAGGTCAGAGCCCGAGCCTAAGAGCCACAGAGTCGTGGCTGCTGGCAGAGTGTAGATGCCACGGAAGCGGGCAGATAAGACGGAGCATAGCCTGCAAGGACAAGGAGGGTACTTACTCGCAGAAACCTGGAGAACCCCAGAACCAGTCTGCACTGGGAGACTTGCCTAACTCCCAGAACCAGTGAATGCGACCTTGTTGGTGTTGGAGTGAACCCAAATCTGGCATGGAGGAGGGACATTCTGGCACACAGAGAGAGAGAGGAGGGATGGCTGAGCCCAGGGCCACCGTGCACCTTCCATGACTCCAGCAGCTGCAAGAGGCTAGGAGAACCGTCCCCAGGAGCCTGGGTGGGAGCAGTGCCCTGGACACCTGAACGTCAGACTTCTGGCCTCCAGAACTGAGAGGGTAAGTTTCTGGGGTTTGAAGCTGGCCCAGGGCTGCTGCTTGGCTGCAGCAGTCACAGGGAGCAAATACGGACTGTGACCGCTCACTGGCCATCAGAACCTTCTTCTCAGGAGTAAGGAGCTCTCACGATGCAAACGCCCAGATGCCTGCCTTCTGTCCTTCCTAGTTCACTCATCCCTGCTGCTTCTATTCAAATTATGGGAAAGTAATTTAACATGCCCACCGCTCAGCTCTTCACCCCTCCGCCTCCCCCAGCGCCGCTCTCTCCCTGAGTGGGTGCCTCAAGTGTTTTCCTATGGGATGGTCACCAGCTCAGCCGGGGACAGATGGGACAGTGAACACTCTCCTGCTTTTACAGTTTGTGCTCCTCTATATTTCTTGGGTTATTATCCTAAGATTGCACATTTTTATAAAAACAGTGCTGTTTTGGGCGCCTGGGTAGCTCAGTTGGTTAAGCATCCGCCTTCGGCTCTGGTCATGATCCCAGGGTCCTGGGATCAAGTCCGGATGGGGTCCCCTGCTCAGCGGGGAGTCAGCTTCTCCCTCTGACCTTCCCCGCTCTTGTGCTCCCTCTCTCTCTCAAATAAATAAAATCTTAAAAAAACAAAACAAAAACCACAATGCTATTTTAGCAGATCTGAAAAACTTGAGTGGGACTCCCAGAGGCTGTGGCTGTGGAGCATGGCCCGCAAGTGGGGCCATGTATTTTGTAACATTTCTTTGAGTCAAGAATCTTGAGAGAAAACCACTGTTACCTGGCGTTGTTGGTTTCCTAGGGTTTCCGTAACAAGCCAGATAGCAGGAATGGATTGTCTCACCATTACGAGTTGGGAGCCTGAGACCAAGCTGTCCGCAGGGCGGTGCTTCCCCTGGGGACCAGGTGCTCCTGGGCACATGGGCCTCTGACTTCTGCACCCGTCCCCACGTGGCCTCCCTCTCTTCCTGTGGCTCATCTTATAAGCACACGAGTTATGGTGCACTGAGGGCCTACCCTGCACCAGCAGGGCCCCGTCTTAACCGATTACACCTGCCATGACCCTATCTGATTCCGGTCACTGTTTGAGATCCTGGGAGTTACAGTGTTGACGTGACTTATTGTGGGACACAATCCAATCCCCGGCACCGGGTCCAGGGTCGGATATGCCCAATAGCCCGCTTGCTTCCACAGCTCGCCAGTCTCCCTCCAGAGCTCTCCATCAGAGCTGGTGGAGAGGGCCAGAGGCCCCCAGGGGCAGGCACTGACTGGGCCCCTCTGGTCATGAGAGGGGCTACATCACCACCATGAGGCTCCTTCTGCATGAGACGCCACCGATGTTTGCTCACAGGCCCCTTCTGTGCTGGTATCATTTAAAATCATTACTATGGGGGCGCCTGGGTGGCTCAGCGGGTTAAGCCTCTGCCTTCGGCTCAGGTCATGATCCCAGGGTCCTGGGATCGAGCCCCACATCAGGCTCTCTGTTCAGCAGGGAGCCTGCTTCCCCTCTCTCTCAGCCTGCCTCTTTGTCTACTTGTGATCTCTGTCTGTCAAATAAATAAAATCTAAAAAAATAAAAAATAAAATAAAATTATTACTATGAAAATCAAAATCATTACCATTAAAGTTACAGATGTTTGTTTTAAAAACCTTCCAAGTCGCTACCATGGCCTTAAACTTGAGGGATTTCTTTGCTCTCCACGGCTTTGCACGGACTCAGTTTTCTTTCTGCGTGCACGCTTTCACAATCTTTTCAGAGAATGAGTATGAACTCCCAGAATCTGGGCATGCGGGGAACCGCTTGTCTCTGGTCTTGAAGGATCGTTTGGCACAACTACTCTTCACCTGTGGGCCGTGGAACTCTGACATCCAGCTTTTTCAGTTGAATATGTAGGAACAATTTACTCATTAAAAAATATTTTGGGGGTGCCTGGGTGGCTCAGTCGGTTAAGTGCCTGACTCTTGATTTCAGGGTCATGTGCTTGAGCCCTGCTTTGGGCCCCAGCACCTAAACAAAATGTGTATTTTTGGCGGCTGCCATACAGATCTCATGCAGCCACGAACAGGACAGGCAGAGCCCTCCTCACGGACCTGACACACCACGGGCATGGGGGAGCCACACTAGCTACCATGCAGTGCCAGGAGGTGACAGCTGCCACAGAGAAAGACGTGGGGGAGATACCAGGAGCAGACCCAGATGACACAGGAAGGGTGCTCCAAGGAGAGTCCTGAATGGCAGGAACAGTGGGCCTGCACAAATGGCTAGAGCCCAGGGGATGGCTCTCGGCACCCTGTTGTCAGTGCAATCTGTCCCTGCTCCTGCTGCTCTATTTCCGTTTGTCCTGCACACTCAGGGGTCCTTTCTCCCCCAGGACAACGGTGGGGTGGGGAGGGGTGCAGCCAGCCCTGGCCTCACCATGGAGCCCGTGTCCTCATGTCCTGTCCAGATGACCTCCTCAGAGCTCTCCGTCCTCATGCCACCAGGAGTTCCTTGAAACAGTCACCTCCCATTTCTGCTCCCACCCCCAGCTCTGAGATCTGCTCAGATGATTTCCCACTTTCTTTTCCAAGTGATTATCAGGCATTTCTGGCAGCACATGTACACCTATGTTCTTGAAGGTCCCATGCAGATTTCCTAGGAGGCTGGGGAGCACAGGCCCCCAAGCTTGGGGCTGGGAGCCCACAAACCTGTGCTCACCAGCCGGGTGCTGGAGGCCAGGGGCCCGTCTCTGCACCTGCCGGTCCTCACCTGGGGTTCAAGCCTGGGAGGGCATGGTGCCCTCTGTACTGGTCGCTGGAGCCTAAGAGGATTGACGAGAAATGTGGACCATGCCCTGCATCCCCCATGTGTTCTGAGAGCAGGGTTAGTACGATGTCCCTTTCCCTGGGGTGACTGGGGGGCTGAAATCAATTGATGGCAAGTGGAGAATATGACAACCTCTTCCCCCCAGATTCCTGGCAGACTGAGGGAGATTGATGGGGAGGAGATGGGCTGTGAATCGAGCTTCTGGGACTCTGAGATCCCGAGATGCCTTCAAGAGAACGCTTGGGCAGAAGCAGTTGAGCTCATGGATGTCCGCCCACATGGGGCTGGCCGGCGGAACCAGGTGGGTGTGCTGTCCCCTGGGAGCTCATGATGGAAAGTGCAGATTACCTCCTGGAGTTGCCAGGCGGAAGAGGACAAGAGGACAGGGATACTTGTCAGCTCCTTACTCACAGATGGTCGGCAAGGAAGGTGGCGAACTCCCTGACCAGCTCCTCCTGGAGCTGGTGGGAGGGTGAGAAGTGTAGGTTGTGACAGCACCCTGCTGGAGGTCTGGACTTGGGACTGTGGGCTGGGAGGTGAGGGGTTGAGGGAAATGGGCATGATGACCATGCGTCTTCCCACGTGGCCAGGGAGCAACAGTGGCAGAGTGGAGGAAACGTGGTGAGTGTACCCTGTGCGGCTGACAGGCTGAACTGGACCCGCTGACGCTGGGAGGGCCATCAGCAGGGGGACTTCAGAGATCAGCCGGAGTCCTTCAGGCGGGACACAGACAGGCCTGTGGTAACATGGAGAACCCCGCCCACCCCTCCAATGACCAGGCTCCCAGGATGCCCCTCTTCTACCTCAGTCCCCACTGCACCCAGAGCTCTAGCTTACCTCTCATCTTCCCAGTGACCCCCCCCACCCCGTGTGTGTGTCTCTCTCTCCCCTTGGGTCTACCCAGCACCATCTAGGAACCACCTACAGGGCCCTGGTGTCCATCCCCCTACCTGCTTTGCTGTGGTTGACCCAACCGGGCAGAGCTCAGACCCTCCAGGTGTGCAGATATGCACCTCCTCAGACCGTGTGCACTGTCTGCCCCCCCTCAGGAACTTGTTCCTCAGTCCCTCCCCCCCCTCCAAGCGGCCTCCTGTCACCTCTGCCCTTCTGTCTTCACCCCCCCACCAACAGCCTCCCCACAACGGGCTCCAGCCCCACAGGAGCTCCACCTGTGTCTTCTCGAGGGGGAAGGTGGACTGTCCTGTGTGCAGCCCCTGGAGCCGGTGCTAGGCCCTGGACAGCCCTGCAACCTGTTTCCTCAGGCACCTCCAAGAACACAATGTGGAAGAATGCCCTGGAGCTGGCCAGACCCGGGGAATGGAGTCTGGGCTTTCTCCGGGATCAGGCAGGCAGGCACCGAGCACCTCTTGCGCTCCTCACGCGCCTCTCCCTGCGGCTCCGGGACCTGGTCTCCCATCACACCTGCTTTCTGGTTGCAGCGCCACCTGCCTAAAATGATACCACGGGAAAGGGTCGGGCTTTTCGGCTACCGCCGCCCCCTGGCTTGGCACAGGCTGTGCGGACAGAGGGGAGCAGGACCACGGGCAGGGCAACATCCGCCACACGTGCTGGCAACAGTGAGGAAGTCAGGGAACCAGGAGGGCACCCGGAGGAAAGGACGTACCGTGGAGTGCGGGGCAGGGAGCCGACCCATTGGTTTGGGAACCTGGGGAAGGTCGCTGCCCCAAGGAGCAGGAGCTGCAGGAGTGTCCGCGAGGGCAGGTGGGAGGCCTGTCCTGTGCCGGCGGCTGGCGGGGCGGTCCCTAACCCGAGCAGCCAAGCAGCGCGGGTGGGACTGCTATCAGCCGAGGGTCAGCGAATCTGCGTGGAAGGAAACGCCGAGGGGACGACTCAGAGAAGGAAGCGACCCTCCCTCCCGACGCGCAGATTAGCTTTGTGTACGTCCGCCTGCTCGTCGCCTCTAGAGGCTTCCGTCCTGGAGCTGCACCTGCAGCAGAAGACCGGAGACCCACGCGGCCCTTCTCTGGACACAGAAGGACGACGAGCGTCCACTGCGGAACCTCCAGCTCCAGGGACCGATCTCCGTCCGGGGTAGGTGCCTGTGCCCTCCCGAAGATTCCGGGCCCCACGCTCACCTGCCAGGGTGCAGGGCGGCCCCGGAGTCTCCGGGTCACCAGGCGCTGGCGGCCGGAACCGGAGCCCCCGCGGCCTAGCGCCGCCCCACGTGGCGGGACCCTGAACTCGGACCGCTAGCAGTTCTCCGGGCGACACCGCGTGTCCGCGCGAAGACCCGGGGCCGGCGGCGCAGGACAAACCGGCACCAACGCACCGCGGAGGCGGGAGAACCCAACGAAGGACGTGTTTGGGGGACACCGCCTCCACACAGCCCGCGGGGCAGACTGAGAGCTGGAAGGGCAGTGGCTTCTCACTGACTGGGCTGTTCCAGTATCTCACAGGCTGGGCTGGGACTGTCTCTCATTAGCTGGGCTGGGACTGTCATTGGCTGGGCTGAGACTGTCTCTCGTTGGCTAGGCTGGGACTCTCACTGACTGAGCTATGGCAGTTTCTCATTAGCTGGGTTGTGCCTGTGTCTCATTGGCTGGATTGTGACTCTCTCTCATTGGCTGGGCTGTTGCTGGGGGAGGAGAAAATCTTCCTTCCTCCTGCTGGGAGAGTAAAGTGGTAGCTAAGGTAATAGCAGGTGTAAGGTGTATGTCTTCCTGTTGGGTCCGGGGCTGACCCGGAGCGTAGGGTGGGAACTCCCCCCGCCCGCCTCCAGACTCCATTCTAAACGCAGCTTCTTACCAATGTTCACGTGGTGGCATCCCTACAGCAGCCCCATCGCTGGCCTATGGAACGAAGGCTCTGCCGGGGAGGTGAGCAAGGGGCCCGGGGAAGGGTCCGCATGGGCGCTGGTCCGGCTGGCAGGGCCTCCAGGAAGGGGTCCCAGTAATGACGTCAGGAGGTCCATGGCTGGGGAGGGGAGCAGGGGTGACATCCGGAGGAGGCTGGTGATCGCCCGGCTGTCGTTGGACGCTGGTCCGGGCGAGGCCCCACCGTGCAGGGAGACGCGCTTCCGCTGCAGCCCCGCACCTCCCCCTCACTGTGTGACCTGTCCCCGCGGATGGCGGGCCCTCTCCCACGCCCCCTGCGGCCCTCCCAGTCCCGCCCCCCCCCACCTGCAGGCTGGCACCACCTTCATGCCCCGCTGTCCCGCACGCCAACACCTGGCACCTGGCGCTTGTCAGACCCGCGACCCCGGGGCCGGCCTGACCGTCCCGGGCATGTTCCCATCCAGCAGGCGGAGGAGGGGTCCTCACCTGTCAGGAGAACCCCTCCCGGACCTGCAGGGCCGCAGCCGGGTCAGCACAGGGAGGTGACCCCCAGCACCCTGCCCTACGCGGACGCACACAGGGAGCCTCCCTGACCTCCAGCCAGTCAGGGGGTGTCTACCCTCCAGCCCGAGGCAGACCGGTCTGCCGGCCGGAGCCCTCCGACCAGCTCAGCTCAAACCCGTGCCGCAGCCACAGGGCTGGCCGGGCCTCCCACCAAGCGGCTCGGGGTGGCAGGTGCCCGCAAGCCCAGCCCACGAGCTGGTAACATGCACCCAGAGACCACCCGCCGGCCGGAGCCCCCTGATCCAGCTTCTGGAGAACCCGTCAAGCCGTCTTCCCAGAGTGGCCATGCCCGCGACAGTCCCACCAGCGACCTGGGACAGAGCCCCGTCCTCCCAGCCTCGGGGTGTCCCTTAGCTTACCCACGTGCTGCAGGGGGCGGGGATGTACATTCGGGTCCTTGTTTGGATTTTCCTAATGGCTAAGGACACTGAATACCTTCCGTTCGCTTATTTGCCATCTGTCCATTCTCTTTGCTGAAATGTCTGTGTCTTTTGCCCATTTTCTGTTTGGCTAGTTTGGGGTTTTTTTCCTGTTGACTTTTGAGCATTCTATATACATTCTAGATACAAGTCCTTTGTCAGCTATGCAGTTTGCAAACAAACCCAGGGGATACCTTGTCTTTCATCCTCCCGACAGGGTCTTTACTAGAGCAAGTTTAAATCCAGTTTTTCAAGTGTTTTCTTGTATGGGTTGTGCTTCTGGTCCCATGTTTAGAACCCAGCAATACCAAGGTCCTGAGGATTGTCTCCCACGCCTCCTTCTGAAAGGGTGGCCCTTTCACAGTTTTCACTGAATACATGGCTGTGGTCAGTTTGAGCTCACATTTGTATAAGGAGTGAAGTTTAGGTCGAGGTCTTTCTATTTGTTTTGTTTTTGTTTCTCATCTGATGGATGTCCAATGGCTCTAGCACCTTTTGTGGAGAAGCCTGTCCTTCTGATGAAGTGGATTCTTCACTTTTGTCAAAAATCAAGGAGTCAGGGGCATCTGGGTAGCTCAGTTAGTTGAACATCCAACTCTTGGCTTCAGCTCAGGTCCCGATCTCAGGGTTGTGAGATAGAGCTCCTCACTGGGCTCTGTGCTGGGCATGGAGTCTGCTTGAGATTCTCTCTCTCCCTCTGCCCCCCACACCCCCTGCTCGCTCTCAGGCTCTTTCTCTCTCTCAAAACAAACAAACAAACTCAGTGAGTCATACTGGCGTAGGTCTGCTCCTGAGTCCTCTCCTCAACTGAACCTATGTCTTTCCCTCCACCAACACCTGACGGTCTTGAGACTGAGCACAGATTCCCCCATTTTATTCCTTTTCAGAAGTGTTTTAGCTCTCCTAGTTCATATAGAAATAACATATAGAAATAAAGTTGATGTTTATCTTATATCCAGAAACTGTGCCAAACTCACATATTCATTCTAAAGCGGTTTTTGGTTTGAGATCCAGGAGGTGGAGGATTTGTTTGTTTGTTAGATTTTTTGTTTGTTTGTTAGATTCATTGGAATTTTCTGCATAGACAGTCGTGCTATCTACAAATGAAGACAGTTTAATTTTCCCTTTTCAAACAGTATGCCTCCCCAACTCCTTGCCTTGCCTTCCTTCACTGACTGGAACTTGGAGCACTAGGGTTGAATAAGAGTGGTGAAGGAAGATTTCCTTGCCTTGTTCTGATCGTAGGAGAGAAGCATCAGTTTTTCACTATTCTGTATTCTGTAGCTAGAGGTTTTTTATTGAGGTTCTTCATCAAGATAGAGAATTCCTTCTATTTCGATGTTTTCTGAGTTTTTACCATAAATGGGTGTTGAATTATGAATCAAAAGAAATGTTCTTTCTGCACCACCTGATGTGCTCATGGGACTTCTCTTTTTCAGCCTGTTGATAGGATGGATTAGTATTGATTGATTTGCAAGTATCGGACTATCTCAGACGTCTGGGGAATATGCCCCATATGGTTGTGGTGAGCAATTGTTTTTATACGGGGATGAGTTCTATTTGGTAATGTTCTGATGTGGATTTTGGCACCTCAGTTAATGAGGGATATTAGTCTGCAGTTTTCTTTTTCTATACTATCTTTCTCAAGTTGAGTATCAGGGTAATACTGGCTTCATCAAATAAATTAGGAGATGCTCCCTTGTTTTCTCTCAATTTCCTGGAAAATATTATGTAAAATTGATGTTAATTCTTCTTTAAATGTTTGTAAGAATTCTCCAGTGAAACAACCTAGGCCTGGAGATACCTTTTTTTGGTGCTCTCTTAAGAACTTGGTGCATTTCACCTAAGGTGTCAAACTTGTGTAGGGGGAGTATTTCCTCCTCATTCTTCCCTGTGTGCAGTGTCAGAGCTGAGGCCCCTGGTTCATCCCTGATATTGATTCTCTGTGTCTTCTCTTTTTCTTTATCAATTTTGCTAGAGGTCTATCAATTTTATGGCCCGCTGTTTAATTGATTTTCTGTTTCTTTTTCCAATTTCATTGATTTCTGCATGTTTTTATTGTTTCCTTCTGTATGTCTTGGGCTTATTTTGCTCTTCTTTTTCCTAGTTTCTTAAGGTGTAAGTTTAGATGATTGGTTTAAGAGTTTTCCTTTTTTTTAAGGTAAGCATTTAATGCTGTAAACTTTCCTCATGGTACCTCTTTAATTGTGTACCACAAATCTTAATATCTTGTATTTTATTATAACTTAATTCATTAATTTTAATTTCCCTGGAGACTTGCTTTTTGTCCTGTGGATTATCAGAAGTGTGTTGTTCTGTTTCCAAGTGCTTGGAGATTTTCTTGTAATCTTTCTATCATTTCTTAGTATGATTCCATTGTGGTTGGAGAACATAGTCTGCATAATTTCAGTTATTTTACGTTTGTTGAGATTTGTTTTGTGACCCAAGATACAGGCCATCTTGTTACATGTTCCATGGGGACATAAAAACAACTTGAACTTTGCAACTGTTGTGTGGAGTATTCTATAAATGTCTACGTCAGGAACCTAAATGTGTACTTTCTGGTAATTTACTTTCTGTCTCTATGGATTTGCCTGTTTGGGACATTTCATATAAATGACGCCATACCGTATGTGACCTTCTGTGTCTGGCCCCTTCCACTCCACGTGTTTTCAGGGTTCATCCATGCTGTATGTTAGTCCTTAGTTCCTTCTCATGGCTGAAGAATTTCCCGTTGTAGGGATGGACCATATTTTGTTTACCCATCAGTTGATATTTGGATTGTTTCCACTTTTTGGCTATTGTCGGTAGTGCTGTTTTGAACAGATGGGTAAATTTTTTTTGTATGAACGTCTCTTTCCGTTCTCTTGGGTTTCTACTTAAGTGTGGAGCTGCGGGATCATACAGTAATTCTATGTTCGAAACTTTGAGGGACTTCCAGACTCTTTTCCACGACAGCTGCACCATTTTTCATTCCTACCAGCAAAGTAGGAGAGTCCCACTTTCCACTCTGTCCCTAACTAACTTGTTGTTTTCTGGTTTTGAATTATTTTGTTATTTGCCCTTTGGGATTATGGCTGTCCTAGTGGGTGTGTGAAGTGGTATCTTTTTTTTAAGATTTTCAAAAATTTATTCATTTGAGAGAGATGCAGAGACAGAGACAGAGAAAGCACAAGCAAGGGGAGAGGTGGAGGAAGAGGGAGAAGCAGGCTCCCTGCTGAGCAGGCAGCCCTATGCGATGCGGTGATTGATCTCAGGACCTGGAGAATATGACCTGAGCGGAACACTTCACCATCTGAGCCCCCCAGGCGCTCTGTGAAGTGGTATCTTACTGTGGTTTTGATTTGCATTTCCCCCATGATAAGGTATGGGAGGAAAACTTACCCTTGACCCTCTTAGGGTTTCTGGCTAGGACTGGTGTTAAGTGTGTATGGGGGAGTCCTCGTGGAAAAAAACACCCGAAGGAGTGATGAGATCTGGTGTTCATAGAGCAGGTGAACAAGGAAAGGTAACCAGGAACCATGACTAAAACACCCAGGGAGGGCGAAGGCAGAGGAAAGCTATCTTAACAAGCTCTGTCTGCACAAAATTACCTCAGCCTGACTCCTTGTCTCTGGTGATAAGAGTGTTACTTTCCTTTTGGTCGGGGGGGGGGGGGGGGGGACTGTCTTCCGCATGGGAGGTCTAGCTTCTGTGTTCAGGAAGAAATGCTAGTGCTGGGAGGTCAGGGCCTTTCTTGCACCTGCTCTCTTTCAAGCAAGGAACAGGACAGCCTGATGGACTCTGGAGTGGCGAGTCTAGCCTGACAGACTCGAGTGACACGTCCCCAACTGCTTCGCTGGTGGTCAAGCATCTTCCCATGGACTTACTGGCCATTCATGGACCTTCTTTGGGGAAATGTCTGTGCAGGTTCTTTGTCCTCATCTGAAAGGGGTCGTCTGTCCTTTTGTCATTCAGTTGTCAGAATTCTTTCTGTACCCATGTCGTATAGATGGTTTGCAAATATTCTTCTTCCCTCTTCTGTAGGTTGTCTTTTCACTTTCTCGATTATGTCCTTTGATGCACAAAAGTTTTTAATTTTGATGAAGTATGATCTTTCTATTTTTTTTTCTTCTTCTTCTGTTACTCGTGACTTCGGTGTCACATGTGGGAATCTGTTACCAAACTGAGGCTTGGCTCCCTGGAGTGTGGTTTGCTCTGGCCTCTCTGTCCTCAGCTGTCACTGGTGTGACACTGCACCTTGGTCTCTACATGCTCTGCCCACGTGGTGCTGTCCACACTGACGTCCAGGTCCTGTGTGTCCCGTCCCTCAATCCTGCTTGCCTTGGCCACCCCTGCACTTCTCCAAACCCTTACCTTTAGCCACCTCTTGAACTCGAGTATGCACACTCACTGTGCTGTCCAACCCCAGGGAGCTGGTCGGGGCCCGCCCACAGGGGCCCGGCAGCAGGCTCCAGACTGGTCGGTGGGATTCTGAGGCTGCAAGCATATAGGCAAATTCTAGAAGGGAGAGGGTGTATGGATGCACACGGCCCCTTGGCCCAAAAGACCCATCTATGGGGACGAGCGTGACCGGAGACGGACCCCCAGGAAGGTCCTGCCTCCAGTACACCTCCTTTTGGTGCTGCAGATGGTTGGATGCTGCATTGGAAAGCAGCACCACACGGTTTTAATCCCCTGTAAGGAAAAGGGCTCCGTACGCAGAAATGTTAACCACAGATGTGTGAGTATTTATACCACCACAGGGTAGAGGATCCTGGGAGGCTATCTTGTCAACCTGACTCCTTTCTTTGTTTCAGTGTATTTTCTACAAAGGAATTTAAAATTACTACTAGTGCCCTAAATGGGTTACCTAATTAAAATTCTGCCTGTGAGCTTAAATGAATAACATACACCTGTCAAGGTGCATCACTGATTTCATATGAAAATAAAGTCAAAATTCGAGAGCAGGGGCACCTGGGCAGCTCAGTTAAGCATCAAAGTCTTAAAGCATCATTAAGTCAGTTAAGCATCCAACTCTTGATCTTGGCTTAGGTCATGGTCTCAGGGTTGTGGGATCGAGCCCCGCTTTAGGTTCTGCTTTGGGCATGTAATCTGCTCAAGATTTTCTCTCTCCCTCTCCCACTGCCCCTCCCCCTTCTCTAAAATGAAAAGAAAAAAAAAATTCAGAGAGCAGCCATGTAGAATGTGGAACATCTAGAATGAGTCATTACCCTTAGAAAGCAAAGGGGCTCTCAGCTGGTGATGATGACAAATCCACTTTTATTCTAGTAAAAGTTAGCAAATCCCAATGAGCTGGAGAATCGGCAGAATATCATTCTTACTAAATGTGTTGGATGGGGCCAGATACGCCATCACAGCACCCGGCAGATGAGATCACAGTTTTGGCCACATTAGCCCATCTCTCCCGGGCACTGAAACAAACCTTCAGAGAGGACATATATCTCCACATAAGGTGGACATGGTCACCCCCATCATTCTGTGCTTGCATTTAAGGGTTCCCTGTTCATTTTGAACTTCACAAGAAAGCTAAGAATGTCTGGATAAGGCAGATTCCAGAGTCGTACACCTGTCCTGGGAGGGGAGAGAGCCACCCCTGCATTCCCTTCTGTGGAGTGGTGAGAATGCCATGCATGGTCAGGGCAGGAATACACTGGCCGAACCTCCAGGGGACAGGCTGGAGCAGCACGTGGCCAGTGTGGTGACTAGCATGGAGGGAGCATCCCCCCCCCTCAAGTGGGGTCTGTACTCCTGCCTGCTCGCCCTCAGGGCTTGCTGAGTGGGTGGGCAGAGTGGAGGCCCTGGGGGCACCCTCCCAGACGTGGACCCTTGCTGTGTGCCGGCAGCAGCCTGTGAAGTTGGGGACAGCACACAGGGCAGAGAGGGACATCCTGTCATGGAGAGCAGGGAGCAGGACAGGAGTCCTGCCCAAACAGTGGACAGCTGGGCTCTCAGGCAGAGAAAGAGGTCTCCCAGGTCAGGGTCCCAGGGCCCTGAAAAGTCTCACCAGAGCTCAGATCCCAGGAAGCCAGAGCCTCCCTTTTCATCCCTCATTTATTTAAAATAGAAGCATAGTTGACACACAATGGGGCATTAGTTTCCGGTGTATAGCATAGTAGTTGGACCATTCTGTTCCACTCTGCTTATGAGGGTAGCGACTGTCACTTTACAACATTGTACTCTGTGTGTTGTACCTTTTATCCCCTTGACTTATTCATTCCACAGCTGGAAGTCTGGACCTCCCACTCCCCTTCATCCATTTTGCCTGCCTCTTCTTCTCCCCCAATTTTTAAATTGTAATATATATTAGAGATCACTTGAAACTTACCATCTTAACCATTTTTAAAAAGATTTTGACAGAGAGAGAGAGAGAGCACAAGCAGGGGGTGCAGCAGAGAGGAGAGGGAGAAGCAGGCTCCTCACCGAGCAGGGAGCCTGACTTGGGGCTTGATCCCAGGACACTGAGATCATGACCTGAACTGAAGGCAGAGGCTTAACCCACTGAGCCACCGAGGCATCCCCATCTTAATCAGTTTTATATAGTTCAGGGATATTTAATACATTCATAATGTTCTGAAACCAGCCCCACCCTCCATCTCCAGAACTCTTTTCATCTTGTAAAACCGACACTTGGTTCCCATCAAGCACTGACTCCCCCCTCCCAGCGCCTGACACCCACTATTCTGTTCTGTTTCTATACTCTGACTCCTCTAATGGCCTCTCATACAGGTGGAATCACACATGGTCCGTCCTTTTGTGTCTGGGTTATTTCAATGAGCATCATGTCCTCAAGGTTCTTCCATGCTGTAGCAGGTGTCAGAACTTTCTTCATTTTTAAGGCTGAATAATGTGCCATTGTATGGATGGACCACATTTTGGTAATCATTCATCTGTCCATGGATACTCAGGTTGCTTCACCTTCTTTAGCTGCTGTAACTAGTGCTGCAGTGAACATGGTTGTGCAAATATCTCTTCAAGACCCTGCCCTTGATTCTTTTGGGAACATACCTGCAGGTAGAATGGTGGGATCATATGATAATTCTATTTTAATGCTTTGAGTAACCTCCATCCTCTTTTCCCCACCAGTAGCATTCAGCACTCCAGTTCCCCCACATCCCTGTAACAACCATTATTTACCGTTGTTGTGTCGTGATCATCCCACTGGAGGAATGTCTGTTCAAGTTCTTTGCCCATTTTTGACTCGGGTTGTTTGTTTTTTTTTGTTCTTGAGTTTTAGAGGTTCTCTACATAGTCTGCATAATAATACCTTGTGAGACACGTCATTTGCAAATATTTTCTCCCATCCTGTGGACTGCTTTTTTATTTTGTTGAGAGTGTCTCTGGATGCACAAAATTTGAAAATTTTCATGAAGTATAATTTGTCTATCTTTTCTTTTGTTTCCTGTGCCTTTGCTGTCCTATCCAAGAAATCATGTCAAATGTCGTGAAGCTTTTGTCTGTGTTTTCCCCTAAGAGATTTATAGTTTTAGGTCTTTGATCCATTTTGAGTTAATTTTTTCATATAAGGTAAGCCTCCAAAGTCATTTTTTGCTTGGGGATATCCAGTTTTCCCAACACCATTTGTTGAAAAGACTGCCCTTTCCCTATTGAGTGGTCTTGGCACCCTTGTTGAAAATCACTTGACCATGTTTGTGAGGGTGTGTTTCTGAGCTGTCTATTCCCTTCTATTGGTTTATATGACTGTCTTTTTGCCAACACCACACTGTTTTGATTATTGTAGCTTTGTAGTAAGTTTCAAAACCAGAAACTGTTATTCCTCTAGTTTTGGTCTCCTTTTTCAAGATTATTTTGGCTATTCAGGGTCCCTTGAGATTTCATGTGAAATTTAGAATGGGATTTCCAGTTTCTGCCAAAAATGAAATTTGGATTTTATAAGGATTGTACTGAAACTATAGATTACTTTGGGAACTTGGACATTTTCACAATATTGAGACTTCAAATCCACAAACACAGAAAATGTGTTTCCATTTATTTATGACTTCTTTAATTTTTTTCAGCAACACTTTGTAGTTTTCATTGTACAAGTATTTCACTTCCTTGGTTAAGTTAATCCCTGAGTACTTGATTCTTCTTTATGTTATTGTAAGTGGAATTTTTTTTTACAATTTCCTTTTAATATTGTGCATTGTTCAAGTGTAGAAATGCAACTGATATTTTGTTGACTTTGTATCCTGCCACTTTGCTGAAATCATCTATTAGTTCTAATGGGTATTTTATGTATTCTTTCAGGTTTTCTAATATAAGATTACATAATCTTCAAACAGAGACAGCTTTAGTTCTTCCTAAAATTTTTTAAAGATTTTATTCACTTATTTGACAGACAGAGATCACAAGTAGGCAGAGAGGCAGGCAGAGAGAGAGGAAGGGAAGCAGGCTCCCCGATGAGCAGAGTGCCCGAATTGGGGCTCGATTCCAGGACTCTGCGATCATGACCTGAGCCGAAGGCAGAGGCTTTAACCCACTGAGCCACCCAGGCGCCCCAGTTCTTCCTAATTTTGATGCCACTTAGTATTCTTGTCTAATTATTTTTTATTATTATTCTTTTTATTTATTTTTTAACAAATAAAAAGATTTTATTTATTTATTTGACAGAGAGAGAGAGCACGCATGCACAAGCAGGGGGAGTGGCAGGCAGAGAGAGAGAGAAAAACATGCTCCCTGCTGAGAAGTGAGCCCCATGTGAGGTTTGACCCTAGGAACCTAGGATCTTGACCTGAGCTAAGGGCAGAAGCTTAACTGACTGATCCAGCCAGGTGCCCCAATTATTGTTCTTTTTTTTTTTTTTAAGATTTTATTTATTTATTTGACAGAGATCACAAGTAGGCAGAGAGGCAGGCAGAGAGAGATGGAGAAGCAGGCTCCCTGCTGAGCAGAGAGCCCAATGCGGGACTCGATCCCAGGATCCTGGGATCGTGACCTGAGCAGAAGGCAGAGGCTTTAACCCACTGAGCCACCCACGTGCCCAATTATTGTTCTTTTTTTTTTTTTCAATTATTGTTCTTTTTAAGTAGGCTTCCATGGGGCTTGAACTCATGACCCTGAGGTCAAGAATCACATGCTCTACTGACTGATGCTATCTTGCCTAGTTGTTCTGGCTAGAATTTCCAGTACTATGTTTAATAGAAGTGGTAAATGTGGGCATCCTTACCTTAGTCTTGATTGTAGAAGAAAAGCTTTAAGTGTTTGACCACTGAGTTTGATGGACACTATGGGTTTTATCCTATATGGCTTTTATTATATTGAGTTATTTTAATCTTTCTAAGTGTTTTTTTTTTTTAATCGTGAGAGAGTGTTGAATTCTTTCAAATATTTTTTCTGCATCAATTGAAATGACCACATGGGTTTTTTTTTCCCTTCACGCTGTTAATGTGGTACATTACATTGATTTTCATGTGTTTTTTTTTAAAGATTTTATTTATTTATTTGACAGACAGAGATCACAAGTAGGCAAAGAGGCAGGCAGAGAGAGAGGAAGGGAAGCGGGCTCCCTGCTGAGCAGAGAGCCTGATGCGGGACTCAATCCCAGGACCCTGGGATCATGACCTGAGCCAAAGGCAGAGGGTTTAACCCACGGAGCCACCCAGGCACCCATGATTTTCATATGTTGAACCATCCTTGCATGCCAGAGATAAATCCCACTTGGTCGTGGGATAGAATCCTTTTAAATATGCTGCTGAATTCTGTTTGCTTGTATTTTGTTGAGGATTTTGGCATCAACGTTCATAAGTGATACCACTCTGTAGTTTCTTTTCTTGTAGGCCTTGCCTGGCTTTGGCTCAGGGCAATGCTGACCTCATAAAAATGAGTTAATAAGTGTTCCCTCATTTTCAATTTTTGGAAAAATTTGAAAATAATTAGTATTAGTTCTTTAGATGTTGGGACAACATTTTTGTAGTTTCCTACAGTTGTAGGTGAAACCATCAGGTCTGGGGCTTTTCTTTGTCAAGAGATTGTTTTACTTTTTAATTTTTTTACAGATTTTACTTATTTATTTGACAGAGCGAGAGACACAAGCAGGTAGAGCAGCAGAGGGAGAGGGAGAAGCAGGCTCCCTACCAAGCAGTGAGCCCAATGTGGGGCTCAATCCCAGGACCCTGGGATCATGACCTGAACCGAAGGCAGTTGCTTAACCAACTGAGCCACCCAGGCGCCCTGTCAAGAGATTTTTTATTATTCGTTCAATTTACTTACTAGTTCTATGTCTATTAAGATGTTCTATTTCTTCATGATTTAGTCTTGGTGGGTTTTGTGTTTCTAAGAATCTGCCCATTTCATCTAGGTTACCCAATTTTTTGATGTACATTTATTCATAGTACTGTCTTATAATCCTTTTTATTTCTGTCACATTTGTTTGAAAATTTCCACTTTCATTTCTAATTTTAGTAACCTGTTTTTTTTTCCTGGCCCATCTAGCTAAAGTTTTGTCAATTATGTTGATTTATCCAAAGAACCAACTTTTGGTTTCATTGATTTTCTCTGTTGTTTTCTCTCCTCTATTTTGTTTTTCTCTGCTCTCATCTTTATTATTTTCTTCCTACTGCTAGCTTTGGGTTTAGTCTGTTCTTGTTTCTCTGATTCCTTAAGTTGTAAATTTAGGTCATTGACTTGAAATCACTCTTGTTTTTAAATATGTTTATAGTATAAATTTCCTCTAAGACCACTGTCAATGAATTCATTAGTTTTAGTAAATTGTGCTTCCTTTTTCATTCATCTCTAATTATTTTCTAATTTTCTTCATGATTTTTAACATAGATTCATATCTGATTCATTGGTTGTGTAAAAGTGTGCTGTTTGGACAACAGATTGAGCCTCTGATGTTCAAAATAGGTCCAAAGTTGTTGACCATAATTACAGTCTCTACAAACTTACAGCTTCTAAACATAAAATGAATATTGAAAATATGAACAGAAGAATTCTTTTATAAGCATTCCTTTTATTCTGGAAACACCTGTGAGAAGCAGAATAGCTTCAAGACTTGAAACAGTTGATTTTTGAGAAGAGAGAACATGGAAGAAATCACAAGCCCCCAGCAAGCTGCTCAGATGGTGATGGTCATGCTTGGTCCTCCTCAGTAAATGTGAACATTCTAAGTCAGTACAGTAAAAGCAAAGACTAAATATTAAAGCTACATGAATATGTGAAGTGTTTTTAGCTTTCTTTGTACAGCTTCTAAAATCCGAGTTTGTATTAAAATTAAATATATATATCAATAAAAAATAAAAGTGCATTGTTTGATTTCCACAATTCTGTGAATTTTCTACTTTTCCTTCCATTATTGATTTCTAGCCTCATCCCATTGTGATCAGAGAAGCCCTTTGTATGATATCTTTTTTTTTTAACTCGGCTCCATGCCCAGTATGAGGCCCAATGAGGGGTCTGAACTTATGACCCTGAGACCAAGACCTGAGCCAAGATCAAGAGTTGGGCACCCAACTGACTGAGCTACCCAGGCATCCCAATATCTATCTTTTAAAATCCCCTGAGACTTAACTAGTAGCCTCAAAGATGGTTCATCCTGGGAAATACCTGGTGTGCACTTGTGAAGAATGTGTGCATGGTTGTTGATGGGTGGGTGTTCTGTATGTCTTTTGGATCTGGTTGGTTTATTGTGTTAAGTCCTGTTTCCTTATTTATCTTTTTTCTAGTTCTACCTGTTATTGTAAGTGAGGTAATCAAATCTCCAAATGTTATTGTAAAACTGGCTATTTCTCCCTTCAATTTTGTCAGTTTTTTGCCTTATGTATTTTGATGGTCGTTGTTAGCTATGTAAATTTTATATTTCCTCTAAGTTCTTGCTGTATTAATTTAAAGTCTATTTTGTCTGATATTAGTGTAACCACCCCTATTTCTCCTTTGGTCAGTATTTTCATAGAGTATGTTTTTACATCCCTTCACTTTCAATCTGTTTGTGTCTTTGGATCTCAAGTGAGTTTCTTATAGACAACCTATGGTTAGATTACATATTTTTCCCATTCTGCCAATCTCTGTTTTTGTTTAGAGAGTTTGGTTCATTTATATTTATGATTTTGCTGAAAAGGAAATATTTAGTTCTGTCACTATACTGTTTCCCATGTGCATTATAGTTTCTTGTCACTTGTTCCTGCATTACTATCTTCTTTTGTGCTTAGTTGATTTTTTATAGTGAAATATTTAAATTCCTTTCCCTTTTCTGTTTGTGTATATTCCATAGCTGTTTTATTTGTGGGACTTATATTTAAAATACCAAAATTTGGGGTACCTGGGTGGCTCAGTCATTGGGCATCTGCCTTCAGCTTGGGTCATGGTCCCAGGATCCTGGAATTGAGCCCTGCGTTGAGCTCCCTGTTCAGTGGGGAGTCTGCTTCTCCCTCTCCCACTCTCCCTGCTTGTGTTCCCTCTCTTTCTGTCAAATAAATAAATAAAAATCTTTAGGAAAAAAACTACCAAAGATACAATAGTCTAATTTGAATTTATATAATTTATATCAGATTAATTTGAAGAACAATAAAATGTCTGTTCCTTTATAGCTCTGTCCCCTCCCCCTTCAATTATCAATGTCACAACATTATACCTTTGTACACTGTGTGCACAGAAACATAAATTAAAAATTCTTTGAAATGAATCATTCTCTTAAATTATGCAGAAAACAAGAATTGGAATTATAAACAAAGTTACAATACTAGCTTTTAAACTAATAATTTCTTAAAATGTATTAGTCTCTTAAATCATGTAGGAAACAAAAAGTACAATTACAAACCGATGTTACAATACTTTTAAAATTGTTCATGTATTTACTTTTATTGAGATTCTTTATTTCTCCATATGGCTTCAAATTACTGTTTAGTGTCCTTTCATTTCACCCTGCAGGACTCCCTTGAACATTTCTTCCAGGGCAGGTCTAGGTGGCCATGAAAACCCTTAGCTTTTGTTTATCTGGGAATGTTTTGTTGGATATAGGATTCTTGATTGACAGGGTTGTTTCTCCCCCTGCCTCTTAACACTTTGAATATGTTGACCCACTATCTTCTGGCTTCCAAAATTTCTAATGAAAAGTCTGCTTATCATCTTATTCAAGAGCTGTGGGGTTTTTTTTTAAAGATTTTATTTATTTATTTGACAGACAGAAATCAAAGTAGGCAGAGAGGCAGGCAGAGAGAGCAGGGGAAGCAGGCTCTCTGCTGAGCAGAGAGCCCAAAGTGGGCTTGATCCCAGGACTCCGGGATCATGACCTGAGCCGAAGGCAGAGGCTTTAACCCACTGAGCCACCCGGGCACCCTCAAGAGCTGTTTTATGTGATGAGTTGCTTGTCTTTTGCTGCCTTTGAGATTCTCTTTGTCTTTGTCTTTGTCTGCAATGCCCACAATGGGTAGCCTGATCTGCTTGCTATGTCCCATAGGTCCCTTAGGCTCTGTTGGTGTTTTTCATAAAGTTTCTGTTGATATATTTTTTTCCCTCTAAATGGGCCATACTTTCCAGTTTCTTTGTATGCCTTGAGATTTTCCATTGAACATTGAACCCTGAACATTTGGATTTAATAATGTGGTTTCTCTGGAAATCAGATTCTCCCCCTACCTTAAGGTTTGCTGTTTTTTGTTATTGTTTTTATTTTGCTTTGATTGTTGTGCTGAGGATCAGCCTGAGTTATAACTTAAGGTCTTCTCAAGTCTTTTTTGAGCCCTTTCTTGGACATGCATGGCCCACTTTCTAATTTTCCCCTCATATGCAGTTGTTCTAAATATCTGGCTCCCAAAAAATGAAAAAGAAAAAGTAAAGTAGTGGGAAGGGAGCTGGCAGTGAATTCCCCTAGAAGTCTGTTCAGCCAGAGGGAGAGGGCTTACAACAATGTGGGGAGGGGCAACAACCGTGGCTGCCTGACTATTTGTCTGAACCTGTGTTAGTAGAAGGAACAATCAGTAGTCAAAGCCCAGATCCCTACTCTTTGGAAGACAGGGTCTTTTTGCCTATACTGGCTTCTGCATACTGTTCAGGAAATAGGTGGACAATTGCCTGTGGTGTGACTGGGGCTGGAAAGATGGGGATGGGTAGCTGCTACTGTCCTAAGAGCTGAAATTGACCAAAAGTAGCTGTAATTTACCTTCCAAGTCTGGAAGTTTCAAGCCTCCAACAGACTCCTGAGTCCAAGATGGTCATTGCATCAGATGGTTTCTGCAACTGTAGCTGTGGTCCAGATGGGGAGGCAGTTTCTCAACTTACATGCACTTCCTACTCTGCCGTCTTCCCAGAATCCTCTCCTTAAAAACTTTCTTTTTATTTGGGGTTAAAATATTTGGGGTTCTTTCTTTTGAAGATCCTGTATATAAAATGATGACCCCCTAAAGTGTGGGAAATGTTACCCCTTCCAGTGTGGTATTTTTGTTGTAAAGCAGTATTTCTGGAGTGCCTGGGTAGCTCAGTCAGTTTATCATCTGACTCTTGGTTTTGGCTCAGGTCGTGATCTCAAGGTCCTGGAATCAGTCCCACATCAGTCTCTGTGCTCAGCAGAGTCTGCTTCTCCCTCTGCTAGTGCTCTCTCTCTCTAATAAATAAAAAAATGCAGTAACTTTAATAACACATTTTAGTCACACAGTTAACATGGAACATAGACAATCGATAGCTTTAACACAGAAGGTGGATCGAGTGCATCTGAATTTTAATGCTTTCAGTTTCAGTATTTGGTAGCTTCCAGCACTGTCCTAAGACACATAACTGATTTAACTGTTTGTTTCTTTACCAAAGCAGACACTAGTTGGAACATTTAGATCAGAGAAAATCCAAAACAGAAAAAATGTCACTCTTTTTTTTCTCCGGGCCTTTTAGGAACCAAATCAAATTATAAATCATTCAAAATTCCTATTAAGCAGTGGTGTTTTCCTGTGTGTAATTGTCTAGAAAACAAACCAAAGAAGAATTCCTTATTACTACGAGAGCATTAACTTGGTACACTTCTATTAGAATTTGGGAACCTTGAATAGCATTTTGGAGTTCTCTTATACACCCCGGTTTGCCCTGTCTTTTGCCAGCTATTATGGCCAGTGCATTTGGGGGGCCATGCTTGACAACTGAGGCTTAAAGACCCTTTTTTAGAGAGCTCTCTAGCTGAGTAGAGATCCTTCTGTAAAGCTGGCTGTGACCTGAAGCTATACTACAAAACTATAGTAATTTTAAAAAGTGTATTACTGACATAAAAACAGACACGTAGACCAATGGAACAGAATAGAGAGCCTAGAAATAAACCTCACACATATGGTCAACTAATATTTGATAAAGGAGCCAAGAACATCCAGCAAGGAAAGGATAGTCTCTTCAACAAGTGGTACTGGGAAAACAAGATAAACACACACAGAAGAATGAAATTGGACCCCCTTCTCACCACTCACAAAAATTAACTCAAAATGCATCAGTCTTAAGCTTAAGAACTGAAACCCTAAAGTTCCTAAAAGGAAACAGGGAAGAAACTGCTCCATATTGGTCTTGACAATGATTTTTTTATGACACCAAGAGAACAAACAACAAAAGAAAAATATCAACAAGTGAGACTACATCAAACTTAAAAGTTTCTGCACAGCAAAATAAGCCATCAACAAAATGAAAAGACAATCTACAAAATGGAAAAAAAAATTGTAAACCAAATATTTGCAGTTAATATCTAAACTCTGTCAAGAACTCATAAACTCAACAACAAGAATAACAACAAAACCCCCCGAACTATCCAGCTTAAAAATGGGCAGAGAACCTAAATAGACCAAAACTGAATTTTCCCAAAGAAGACATCCAAATAACCAACAGGTACATGAGTGGGTGCTCAATATCAATAATCACCAGGGAAATGCAAATCAAAAAGCATGATGAGATATTGCCTTACACATGTAAGAATGGCTAAGTATCAAAAAGACAAGAGATGGGGTCCCTGCGTGGCTCAGTGGGTTCAGCTCAGGTCATGATCTCAGGGTCCTGGGATCGAGCCCTGCATCGGGCTCTCTGCTCAGCAGGGATCCTGCTTCCCCCTCTCTCTCTGCCTGCCTCTCTGCCTACTTGTGATCTCTGCCTGTCAAATAAATAAATAAAATATTTAAAAAGAAAAAAGACAAGAGATAACAAGTGTTGGTGAGGATGTGGGAAAAGGGTGCCCTTGTGCACAGTTGGTGGGAATGTAAACTGGTTCAACCACCACTGAGAACAATATGGAGGTTCCTCAAAAAGTTAAAAATAGAACTACTATATGATTCAGCAATCCCACTTGTGGATATGCATCCAAAGGAAATGAAAACAGGATACCAAAGAAACATATATACTCCTGTGTTTAAGGCAGCATTATTCACAATAGTCAAGTTTTTAAATAACCTGTGTCTTATCAATGGATGAATGGATAAAGAAATGGTGTGTATATACACAGTGGATAACTATTCAGCAATGAGAAAAGAGGAAATTCTGCCATTTGCAACAATGGATGGACCTTGAGGACATTAAGCTGAGTAATGTAAGTCAGACAAAGAGAAATACTTCATGATTCATATCTCTTGCATGTGGAACCTAAATAAGCTGAAATCATAAGTGGCAAGTAAAATGATGGTTACCAGGGCTTGCAGGGTGGGGGAATGGGAGAGAAGTAGTTTAAAGGTACTTATTGGAACTAGTAAGCCACTTAGTCCCAGAGACCTAGTACACAGTACAGTGATTATAGACAACAAAAATGTATTGAGCATTAAACTTGCTCAGTGATCAGAACCGAATTGTTCTCAACACTAGAAGAAGTGACAGTTTGTGATCCATGGCTGCATGCCCAACTCTATGATAGCAATTATATTGTAATGTAAATGTATCAAATCAATACATTGTATACCTTAAATTTACACACAGTGTATCTCAATTTTTTAAAAACTTGGTGGGTTCTGTTACTCTAGAGAAAACTTGCTGTCTCTTGGAATAATCAAATGGCATTTCCTTTTGGGAAAGAGCATAGAGATAATGAGGATTTATTTTATCGACAACTTAGAAGGCAATGTATTAACCTTAAAAATGGAACAATTTTGGGGTGCCTGGGTGGCTCAGTGGGTTAAAGCCTCTGCCTTCAGCTCAGATCATGATCCCAGGGTCTTGGGATCGAGCCCCGCATCAGGCTCTCTGCTTCCTCCTCTCTCTCTTTCTGCCTGCCTCTCTGACTACTTGTGATCTCTATCTGTCAAATAAATAAATAAAATCTTTTTTAAAAAATAGAACAATTTTGGGGTGCCTGGGTGGCTCAGTGGGTTGAAGCCTCTGCCTTCAGCTCAGGTCATTGTTGGGTCCATGGTCAAAGGAGCGAGACTGATACAAAGTGAAGGTCAAGCAAAGCTTTATTTCACGCCAAGCATCGAGAATCAAACTGACCGGCCAGGGCCATCTCTTGCAGAGAGGGTGACCCCTCCCTGCCTTACAGACTAACTTTTATAGAGCAAAGGCCATGTGCTTGGGCCTGGTCACACACAGGTGGCTAATGAGATTGTAACACACAGAGAAAGCTGCACAGTCATGCTAGGTCCCACACGGGTGGCCAGTTGAATTGCAGTTCACCCCATAGTAGCTATTTGAACTAGCCTATCACCTTATTCAGAATTGGTGCCCAAAAGGCGCCCAAAAAGTGGGGCTCACACTCCTTGGTAACTAGGGAGACAGTATGCACGCTTTACTGATTTCATTTCTCCACCTGACTCATCACTGCATTTGGGCCGTTATCTTCACCTGACCTGACCCACCCTTGTATTTGGGGTGTTATCTCCACCTGACCTGACCCACCCTTGTATTTGGGCTTTGTTACCTGGGACTGGTTTCCTGGACTTGCTTTTAAGTAAGTTCCCCGGGGGGCGGGCAGGGTCAATTTAAGTTTTACTGCATAAACAACAAAATGGCTGTTCAACCGGGGTGGGGTCGCTCTGGCTGAATAGGCCCTTACAGTCACGATCCCAGAGTCCTGGGATGGAGCCCTGGGTCAGGCTTCCTGCTTAGCAGGGAGCCTGCTCCCCAACCCCTTGCCTGGCTCTCTGCCTACTTGTGATCTCTGTCTGTCAAATAAATAAATAAAAATCTATTTTTTTAAAAGGACAATTTTTCTTGCTATTTTCCCTATAAAACTGGGTTTTTTTTTAGGAATAGCAGAGGACTGCAGTGCAGGGCCAACAACCCAGGTCAAAACCATAGGCAAGTCAAGAGAATAAGGCAGAGGAGGCCCATTTACAGAGGAAAGAGGAGCTGGGAGGGCTGTTGTAAACAGTAAGTCCACTGGGGTATACTAGGAATTTAAATGTAGTGGCAGTGTCTCATTGGCTGGGCTATGACTCTCTTGCCTTGGCTAGGCTGTGGCAGTCCCTCATTGGCTGGGCTGTTACTGGGGGAGGAGGAAACCTTCCTTCCTCCTGCTGATAGTAAAGTGGTAACTAAGGTAATAGCAGGTGTAAGGTGCATGTCTTCCTGTTGGATCCCCAGTTAACCTGGAGTGTAGGGCAGGAGTTCCCCTGCCCGCCTCCAGACTCCATTCTAAACCACATTTGGTTTCAATTTCCACAGTACTTTAGTTTTTAAACTCCTGCAAACTGAAAACAAGACAACCTAGGTTAAATAATACAGTTCTCCAAAGCTGCACGTGCTAATTTCAAGTTCAGTTTTTCTCCTTGAAATACAAAAACAACTTGCTAAACTAGACAGGAACACCACTATTCTGATGAACTGTGATTAGATCTGGGATCAATCATAGTTCGTAGCATCCCTTTTTATCCTTGCTAAGGGTTTAAAAAATGCTAAGATGGTGCACTTTTTTTTTCTTTTTTTTCTTTTTTTGCTTCAAATTACTGCCTTTGTATTTCCCATAAGCTCACTACTGTTCAGTATTTTCTGAAGTCTTTTTAAAAATTTGATTTTATTTTAATCCAGTTAATTAACATATAGTGTATTAACTCATGTCAAAGGTAGAGTTCAGTGATTTATCAGTTGCATGTAACACCCAGTGCTCATTATATCATGCGCCCTCTTTAATGTCCATCACTCCGTCACCCCATTTCCCCAGCTCCCTCCCCTCCAGCAACCCTCAGTTTGTTCCCTACGATTAAGAGTCTCTTATGGTTCTCCCTCTTTGATTTCATTTTATTTTTCCCTCTCTTCCCCATCCACCTCTGTTTTGTTTCTTAAATTCCACATATGAATGAAATCGTATGATAATTGTCTTATATCACTTAGCATAATACCCTCTAGTTCCATCCATGTCATTGCAAATGGCAAGGTTTCATTTTTGATGGCTGAGTAATATTCCATTGTCTCTATGTATATTTATATACCACATCTTCTTTATCTGTTCACCTGTCAATGGACATCTGGGCTCTTTCCATAGTTTGGCTATTGTGGACATTGCTGCTATAAACATTTGGGTGCACATGATGCTTCGGATCACTACATTTGTATCTTTGTGGCAAATACCCAGTAGTGCGATTGCTGGGTCATAGGATAGCTCTATTTTTAACTTTTTAAGGAACCTCCACACTATTTTCCAGAGTGGCTGTATGGGTTTGCATTCCCACCAGCACTGTAAGAGGGTTCCCCTTTCTCCACATCCTTACCAACATTTGTTATTTCTTGACTTATTAATTTAGCCATTCTGACTGGTGTGAGGTGGTATCTCACTGTGCTTTCGATTTTTATCTCCCTGATGCCAATCGATGTTGAGCATATTTTCATGTGTCTGTTGGCCATTTGTGTGTCTTCTTTGGGGACATGTTTGTTCATGTCTTCTGCCCATTTCTTAACTGGATTATTTGTTCTTTGGTGTTGATTTTGATAAGTTCTTTATAGATTTTGGATGCTAGCCCTTTATCTGATAAGACATTTGCAAATATCTTCTCCCACAGAATGCTGCTTTTTTCTAGTCTTACACCAATTTCTTTTTTTTTTAAGATTTTATTTATTTGACAGATCACAAGTAGGCAGAGAGACAGACAGAGAGAGAGAGAGGAAGGGAAGCAGGCTCCCCGCTGAGCAGAGAGCCCAATGTGGGGCTCGATCCCAGGACCCTGAGATCATGACCTGAGCCGAAGGCAGAGGCTTTAACCCACTGAGCCACCCAGGCGCCCCTCTTTTTTTTTTTTTTTCAAGGATTTATTTCAGAGAGACAGTGTGTGTGCACTTTCGTGCAAGTTGGGGCAGAGGCAGAGGGAGAGAGAGAATTCCATTAAGACTCCCTGATTGAGGGACGCCTGGGTGGCTCAGTTGGTTAAGCGGCTGCCTTCGGCTCAGGTCATGATCCCAGCGTCCTGGGATCGAGTCCCACATCGGGCTCCTTGCTCGGCAGGGAGCCTACTTCTCCCTCTGCCTCTGCCTACCACTCTGCTTGTGCTCGCTCGCGCTCTCTCTCTCTCTAACAAATAAATAAATTTAAAAAAAAATTAAAAAAAAAAAAAAAAGACACCCTGATTGAGCCTCACGTGGAGCTCCATCTAACAATCCTGAGATCATGACCTGAGCCAAAACCTAGAGTCCCACATTTAACGGACTGAGCCAGCCAGGCGCCCCTAGTCTTACATCAATTTCATTCCCAATGTCTCCTTAGAGGCATACACCATATGCAGGAATCTGTTTTCCTCCTTCTCACTTTAACACTTCATCGGGATGGACCTGTCGCATCTATTCACCAACTGGGAGAAAGCATGATTAGTACTGAGCTGTAAGCACTTTCTGATGATCCTGATGAATTCACTCCTGCTGATGCAACCAGTACAAGGACTTCAGCCGGATCCAGGACAGGAAGCTGCCTCTCACCCTGATGTGGTTCCCTCCTCACCTGCATGGCATACGGGCTGGGCAGAGGTGGGGGCAGAAGGTCGTGGCGGTTCCCCCTCCCACAATAGCGGTCCCGCCTTGTGTAGTCTTAGGTGTTTCACACTAAGCTTCAGTTTTAAAAAATTGTTTCGGGAATGAGTGAGAAAGACAAGAAACGGTTTAACTCGAAAGTCTTCTCCTAATTAATGAAACCTAATTTCATTTCTGTTTTAAAAGGGAAGTAAGAGGGTTATTTGGAAAGGCTGGATCGTGAAGTGGTTGGCAAGGAACTGGAGCGCCGCGGTGGACACCGGGCCACGTGCCCCTGGTGGGGAGGGCACACTTGCGGCGCTTTCCGGACATTCGGTTGTACCAAGTCCGCCTTTCCTTCCCCGACGGGGCAGCGGCCACCCCATCCGTGAGGAGGGAAATCCAGGCGGCCCGCAGCTCCGTGCCTCTTCCCGCTCAGCCTCCCAGCTCCGGCGGATGCTCGGGGCCTTCCGCGCACAGACGCCGGGACTGGCCGGAGCAACCCCGCGGAGAGCCTGTCCTTCCCGGCCGCTAGTTCCAGGGGGAGCCGCCGAGCCGGGCTCCCCGCTGATTGGCTGAACGAGAGGACGGCCAGAGATGATTGGTCGGGCCGGACGCCTCTCCGCGCACACGCCGCGGCCGCGCCTTCTTCCGCCGCCACTGCCTGGTAGGCGGACGCGATTGGAACAGACGCGTCGGCCCGCCCCAGCCAGGGCCGCCCCAGCCGGGCCCGCCCCACGGGAGGGCGCGACGTCACTACCCGGCGTGCCGCGCGCGGCGCTTCCCCCACCCGCTAATGTTTTGGCCGATTCAAGATGGCGGTGCAGGAGTCAGCTGCTCAGCTCTCCATGACCCTGAAGGTGCAGGAGTATCCGACCCTCAAGGTGGGGTCTGCGGGCCGGGCGAGCGGCCGCGCTTGGTTGGTGCCCGCGGACCGCGGGGGGGGGGGGTCGGAGGGGAGGGAGGAGGGGCAGGGTGGGGGCCGGGGCGCGGCCTGGGGCACCGGGCGGGGTCTGGGGGGGCTTCTGCGGGGCCGGGCTTCCGGGATCCGGGGGGCTCAGTGCAGCCGGGCTCCCGGGTGCCCCGGGGTCTGGGAGTCGGGAGGCCCGCGAGGCCGGCGCTTCCCAAGGTCCGGGGGTCTACAGCGCCGGGTTCTCCGAGATCGGGGGGTGTGTAGGGCCGGCCTCCCCAGGGCCTGGGGGTCTGCGAGACCGACTCCCTGGGCTTCCCGGCGGCGGCGGGGCCGGGGGGCCAGGCTTTCCGGGATCTGGGGTCCTTCAGGCCGGGCGGGTGTGGTGTGGGGCGGTCCATTGCCGGCCCTACCTTCGACTTCGTGGCAGGGCGTGGAGCGCGTCTGTCTGGCGCCCCGCTTCGTCCTCCGGAGCCCGATTGTGGCCCCTTCGTCCAAAAGAAAAAAAAAAAAAAGGGAAATACAAACAAACGTGACATTTTGCGGTAGGCAGGCTGGTGGTTTTGGGGGCTGAGATGGAGGCCGGGGTTTGCAGGGTGTGGGGTCGCGGGCTCCCGGCAAGAGTGCCTGACGGTTGGTATCCAGCAGTCTTAATGTCAGGAGGTGTTGGTGTACTGACTTCCAGTCTCTAATTAGGGAACCTGTAAAGAGAGACCTAACGACCTAATGGGAACCCATCTTGTGGGGCGCCACCAAACCTGAAATATAGCCCTTGCCACTAGCTTCCCAGTTGGGTGACCTTGGATGGCCACTTACCCAAGTCGCCTTCCCTGAGCGTGAAGTCTGTGTCTCTAGTATGAGGGGCCATACTTGCTGCCTACCTAGTTAGCAGAGGATTTGATGGCGATGAGAACAAAGCACCTGGAAACGAATTTCTTAGGAGATCAAGGTCATAACATTCCAGGAGAACCGTGGCTGGGCATTTGTGATTCTGGACTCGTTCCCTGAGAGGCCAGGTAGCTTTGCTCTCCTCCTGGGAGACCCCCACGTCCCCATCCACCTCAGTGGTGACAGGTGGTGGTGGGTGCCGCGTGGCGGGTTTAAATACTGCCCCACTGTGTTCATCACTGTCGGGGAGAACCCAGGTAGGGGACACGCCTGCTCTGAGTTTGCTGACCCCTATCACACGTAGGTAATGATAGCACCAGAGCCACCCCAGGTGAATCAGGGGACTCTGCTGCCAGTCGTCTCCACTCAAGTCAGACTGCCCTGTGCAGTCCTCGCTGGAAAGCGGAAGCGAGGCTTTGTTGTTTTTCATTGACTAGCGGTGGAGCAGTGCTGTTTGTCCGCACCTTGTTTGATCAGGAAGGGCAGGGGAACTCTGGGGACTGCACCAGAAGCCTGTTGTCTAGGCCCTTTCAGAATTAGGTGGTAGGTGTTCTTGTATTCAGCTCCTTGAAGACCCTGTGGCTCGGAGAAGCCATGACATCATGCCTCCCAAGGCCCCCAAGGAGACATCATTTGGGTTGATGTTTATACCCGCCCCCACACACACACCACATGAATAAATGAGGCTTTCATGGGGGAGCCGCTCATCTCTGGCCTATTGTCTCACTCAGCCTACTCCCAGGCCTGGCACTGGAACTGACAAAACTGTGGCAGTTTGGGACTAGCTGGTGAGTGTGGGCAACAACAGACAGGAAGGGATTTCCCCTCCAAGTTCTCTTCTGTGGTTTCATAATCCTGACTATTGTTGATTTCTAGAGTTATCAAATAGCCTTTGATTAAAAATAATCCTGCAGGGACGCCTGGGTGGCTCAGTTGGTTAAGCAGCTGCCTTCGGCTCGGGTCATGATCCCAGCGTCCTGGGATCGAGTCCCACATCGGGCTCCTTGCTTGGCAGGGAGCCTGCTTCTCCCTCTCCCTCTGCCTATGCTCGTGCTCTCTCTCTCCCTCTCTCTCTCTGACAAATAAATAAATAAAATCTTTAAAAAAAAAATAAAAAAAAAATAATCCTGCAGTTACTTATACAGGTAAAGAGATACTATAGTGTCAAGTGAGCTTGCCTGGTTAAAAGGAGTTTTACTTCTGCTTTAGAATGATTTAAATGAATTTTTGAAATCGGGGAAGCTACTTCCACCATTTTCCCTCACAGGTTGTCTGGATCACCTGTAATCCATCAACATGTGTCATTGTTGAGAGTTGACATTTTTTCCTAGATATTTTCAGGAGTGATTTCTAGTGGATAAGGAGGAAGTTTTCCTGGGAAACAAGGGTCCCTTGACATAGGAGCATAAGTTAATACGGAATTCCTAGGACACTTGGGAGCTATGCCATTCACAGTCTTGAGCATGGTCCAGATGCACGAGCCTCGGCATGGAGCACTGTGCAGACAGCGTAAAGAGGGGATTGAGGGCCGAGGGCTGGAGTTCTACAAGGTGTGTAGTATGCTTCTGGGCTTCAAGGGCACGCTCTCCTGCAAGGTAATGGGAGCCAAGTTCTCATTGCTTTCCTGACAGGCAGTGCCTCCTTGGACACGTTGGAGGCAAATCCAGGCAGGTTCCTCACAGCCCCGGGGCTGGTGGCAGGCTCCTGGGTACCTGTGGCACGGGTCTTACCTCCTGGCACAGCGGGAAGAGAATGGCACAGCTGTGACATAACCGCCCCGCATGGGTTAAGCTGGATGCCCTCTGCTCACTGAGCCCGCAGTCCTGGGGTGGGATGGTCTAGTGTGGGCTTTTGGGCCATGTGAGTTCTTGTAGTGGGGGATGTGCATTGTAGGATGTGTAGCAGCACCCCTGGCTTCTGCCCATCCCCAGAGTGTCTCCAGACATTGCCACATGTCCCCTGGGAGGCAGAATCGCCCTGGTAAGAACCACTGGACTGGATTTTGCTTTGGGGAACTTGTTTTTTATGTTTTTAGAACAGCAGGGAGAGTGGGGTTTGTGGAAAACACGTTTGTGTTTCGGGCCTAGCTGTGAGTCTTTACCTGTGAGCACCTGGAACTGGAGGCCCTCTTTTAATTGTGCTTTTAAAAGTGTTCTCTGGGCGCGCCTGGGTGGCTCAGTTGATGAAGCATCTGCCTTCAGCTCAGGTCATGATCCGGGGGTCCTAGGATCGAGCCCCATGTTGGGCTCCCTGCTCCCAGAAGCAGACTCTGGGAGTCTGCTTTTCCCTCTCCTGCTCATGTTCTCTCATTCTCTCTCTTTCTCACATAAATAGACAGAATCTTAAAAAAAAATTCTCTTATCAAAGTAACATGTTTATTTTTCAAATTATTCTGCTAACCATCCTGTTTATATTTTGGAGTCTTGACTTCTGTTTTTCCCCCTCAGAGAGTTGAAGTAAAGTAGTATCTTAGAGACCTTCTTTACCACCGCCCAAATCAGGTGGGGGTCTTCACAGCCCAGGAGAGAGGGTCTGGCCTTGGTCCCTGGGAGACCTGGCTCTGGACCCTCCTTCCCCCAACTCCTCACCTTGAGTCTCACCTGTGCCTCTCTCTATGCTCTCCTGGTGCCTCTTCTTGGTCCTCCCAGCCTGACCCAGCTATGTCCCCCTCCCAGCTGCCCTCTCTTCTTCACACGTGACAGGCTGGGGGAGGGGGAGCATGGGGCATTGTTCCCAGCAGGGTCTGTGGGCATATTCTCCTGTGTCTCTCAATTCTCTACGGGACTATTGAAATGTTCTGCTTTTAATTTGGTGACAGTCTTGTTGACCAGATACTGGTCTGCAGTTTTAAAGCCGGGGTTTGTGCCTGTTGTAGAAAGTCCAGTGCCAATTATATGCCTAAAGTTACAGCTTTTCCAGCTTGGTCTTGGCCGGATGTAGGGGATCATATGTTCTCAAGTTTGAGAAACAGTGGTAAGCATGAGCATGTGGTCTGAAGGACAAAATCCTAAGTATGCTGAGTCCAGGAGGGAGGCAGTAGTCTGGGTCCTGACTCCTTTTTACTTTAGATCTTGTGGTTTACAGAGTGAGCCGTTCCCTCTCTCAGAGGTGGTTGTATCCCGTGAATGACACCACCTCTCTCTCTGGCTCCAGGCTTCTGAGCGTGATGCCCTTCCTCTTCTCAGGCTCCAACTTTGTCAGACCTCCAGAGCTCAGTCTGCTCCTACCCCGAGGGGCCTCAGACTGCCTTTGCCATCCAGGACCCTACCAAAGCCAGAGCACAGTTGAAACGCTTTCCTCTTCCCCTTTGCATCCTCCTGACCTTCTACTCTTGTCTCTTGTGCTGCTCCTCAGATCCTGGGCCACAGACAAGATGTTGGGGTGGGTGGGCCTTTGGGGACAGGGGCTGCTCCATGTCAGGGTGGGTGCCCGGGTGGGTGCAGGCTGTTCTTGGTAGTCTAAACAAGCTTCACGCCAGGAAAGGAAGGGCTTCCAGCGCCCCACTCTCTGTAGCAGTGGGGTAGGCTGGAGCCAGTTCGAGCCCCCGCCCAGGCAAGCAGTTTCAGCAGTGGTCAAGGGGCAACAGTGTGACAGACGCTAGCGTGAGGTCTGCAGGTGGGGCTCGCTGGTGCTTCTCCCTCCCAGAGCCACCTCGAGGCACCCCGGAGCTGAGGTGCCAGACTCTGAAGGCCTCATGCTCCTTTGGCTTGTGCTCCTTGCTTGAAGAACCTCTGTGTGCTCAGTGGGCACAGCAGGGGACACTGGGGTGACACAGAGAAAAAGATAGGGCAAGGGGGAGGCATTAAACAAGTAATCTCAAACATCTCCAACCTTGAACAGGTGGAGTCAGGCCTGTGTGGGGCAGCGGGGGCTGGGGGCCCTGAGGGGGGCGGGGGGGATGGTCTTCAGTGGGCAGCCAGGGCACTTGCGCTTTGGGGCACAGCTTTGGGGCTGTGTCGAGGTCTTGGCTGACCCTAGCACCACTGGCACACAGACCTGTCAGAGCCGTAGGGCTCAGGTGTTCTGGGAGCCACACACAGGTCTTGACAGTGGGGCCCTGAGGGCCTGGGCCTGGCCACGGACTGCAAGTGCAGGGGCGGGAGGGGCAAGCTGGGAGGAGGCCAGCCACTGTGTGCGGCGTGTGCCCTGCTTGGTGCAGACCAAGACAACGGCAGAGCTCAGTGCGCCTCTGGTCTTTCTAGGTGTACGTTGTTTTAGAATCTGTATCCCTGGGGGCTGTTTGTTTGAAAGCTTTCTGAAAAAAAATTTATTCACTGTTTCAGTAACAACTAAGTGATAGAAAAGAGGTATTATTAGTTTAACAACCCAGCTATTGAGCTGAATGTGGCTGATGGAGAAAACCCCCCAGCTGTGCTAATGGCCTCACTGATCATCCCCCCCCCCCATCTATGAACACGAGTACTGCACACTGCACAGCCCTGCTTCCTGCTGCTCCTAGCCCACGTGGCCCCAGCCTGGCCTCCTCACCCACTTTCCACTTGTGACCGCTGCCGCCTTCCTTGGGTCTGCCCTCCCTTGTGGGGGGCTTCCCCTGAAGTGGTCAGCTGTGCCTGGAGCCCGCCCCTTCTTGCCTGCGGCTCCAGCACGTGTATCTCTTCCCTCCCGACTCAGTTTCCCCTTTTCAATGGGTTCCATCAGCCCCTGGCTCTGATGGCCCCAGGTCCTCCTCCAGCCACTGCCTCCTATTCCTGCCCCATCCCGTGTGTCTCCCTGGTTCAGGTTAGAAGTCTGGCCCCTGACATTCCTTGAAAATGTGTTTGTCAGGGTCACAGTCCATTTGACGCTGCTAAGTGGCCAGTTGCCGGGCAGTTGCCTCCTTTACTTGGCCCCCCTGCTGCCATTCTCTTGCTTCTCCTGGCTAGTCTTCTGCCTTCAGGTTACCTCCAGCCTGGGGTCCTTGAGTCTCCGTGGCAGCAAGCAGCCCTGGAGAGGTCTCAAGTCCTGCCTCCAGGCAGGCCTGACCCTGAACTCCCTCCTGGATGGTGGGCCATCTGCCAGGCCCCCTCACGCAACTGAGTGGGGCTCCCTGCCCCAGAACTCGTGCTTCTTGGCACCCAGCCAGCCCATCTTATGTGAAGACTATCCTCCTGCACCTTGTGCAGGGTTTGTTCAAAGGCCCTGGGGTGTTCCTGAGGCCTGTGTTTCCCACGATCTTTCTGTGATCTGTGATCCCCTTGGTCTCCACGGGCTGCAGGGCTCCAGTCTGCTTGCAGGCGGCAGGCAGGAGGGAGGGGAAGGGGGAAGGTGCCTGCTCCTTCCCGGGGGCCTCCTGGAAATGCCATTCAGCATTTTGCTTCTGCTCAGAGGCCAGAGCTTATGGCTGGCCCTACCCAGCTTTGGGGGGACCTTAGGACAGCCTGGTGGGGGGCTTATTGCTGCCCTGGCCCTGAGTGCAGCTGGGGTTTGTGGCCCCTGCTGTGCTCGGTTCCTTCCTCTACTATATGCTCTTTACAGCTTTAGTCAAAGTCCGACAGAACTGCCCCCAGTCCCTCTGCTTGCTTTTCTGTCAGAGCCCTCATTACAACCCACGCTCCTCAGGGCAAGAGGCTGCGTTCTGCTTCCTCACTCCCGGGCTCTGGCCAGGCCCTCAGTGATCCTCATAGTGTCTGGCAGTGAGCACCCACTGACAGCCCCTCCTCCTTGCAACAGGGCCCTGTTTGGCTCCCGGGTTTGTCACCGGCTCACAGCTGCCCTCCCCCAGTGTGACTGCATGCCGTGTTGGTGATCTTGTGTGGTCTCATGAGTCTGAGGACTCTCTGTGCGTACTGGTGACTCCCAGATGGTTAGCTCCCCAGTCCCCAGGCCCAGGATCCAGTAGTCTCGCTGGAATCTCTGCAAGGTCGCTCGGCACATGGAGGTCTGAACTCCCTACTTTACATGCCTCCTCCCCAGACCTCCTCCCCATCTTTCTTCCTTCCCCACCAGGTTAGAGCCTTGAGCCGTCTGTCCTCACAGCTTACATCCGTGTGTCTTTCCGCTCTAGCTCCAGCATGTGTTCAGAGTTGGACTGTGTCTTACCTTCCTTCTTCCTGCTGCCGTGGTGCTGGCAGTGGGGGTGGGGGAGCTCAGAGCCTTTGCACATGTTTCCTTCTCCTGGAATTCTCTTCCTTCAGGTGTTCCTCTTATTCCGTTGCCTTCTTGGATCTTGGCTCCGCTGTAACCTCAGTGAGGTCACTGTTTCAACCGGGAGCCCTACCGTCTCCCTTCTCTCTCTTTCTCCTTAGCTGTTACTGTCATACTGCATTTTGCTTCTTTGGTTCTAACCCCTGAGATTGTAGGCTTTGTGGAGGGCAGAGAAGAAATATTTCTTCAGTTAACGAATGAACTGTTAGTTAAATATTACTTTGGCAATTTTGTCCAAAGAAGTAAAAGTTGAAACAAGTAAGTGTAACTTCAAATGGATGAGACATAATATATGTCTGTGTATCTAGAGAACACAAACAAATTGGAAAATTACTAGACTTAATGAGAAAGTTCAACACAATAACTGGGCACATAAAAAATATACAAAAATCAGTCACTTTTCTGGGTCAGCAACAACCAGTTAAAGCACCTCATGGGAAAATACCCGTTCACAATAACCTAACAGCAACAGAAAATACCAAGGGAAGCTTTAGCAGCTAGCATGATGGGCGCTGCGGGAGACACACAGGGAGTCTCAGGAAAGGCCTAGAGGAGGACCAGCACCAGCAGGGAGTGTTGTGTCTGAACGTACTGATGGCTGAAGATGCCATCTGACTTGCTTGTGCTGGAGCCTGGACTTATGTGTAATCAGGGAAACACAGGGAAGGGCGGGGCCGTGCCAAGGCCAGTGGCCGGCGTCCCCCTTGCCGACAGCCGCCACTTCCCGTCACTCGCTGCTCAGCAGTGAGGAAGCCTGCTCTGCTGGTGTTATGTACACAGGTTGACCCTGGTGCCCATCTGTGGTTGCTGTGTCATGTTTGGCCAGTGAGCCCATCCCGAGGGGTGGACAGCACTTGACCATGGGGAGGCACGGCCGTGGTGCTCCCCCAACATGGGGGTCCACCGCCTGTGGGACGCTGCAGTGTGTGCGTGCTGGCTGTTGCTTTGCTCAGACCTCCCTTTCTAAGATGGACCAGTGGCACGGACAGATGTCTGCAGGTACCCGGCAGACCGTCCTGCGCTGAGGGAGGAGGGCATGGAGTTACTGCTGGCGCTATTCCCGCGGTGAGCTCTGTCTGCTGCCCTGTGCTGTGAATGGGCTGTCTCCTCGCCCCCTGAAGCTGACCAGAAATGTCACTGTTTTAAGAAGCCATTTGAAACTGCATGAGCCTCCCTTGGGGTGTGTGCTGTGCTTGGGAGATAAGCTCCGGGAAGGAGGAAGCCTTTGTGATTTGGGAAACTGTCCCATGCGACACATCCGAACACGAGGCGGACTCTTCAGGATGTAGATGTCTGCTGCCGCTCAGCGCTCAATCTAACACTTTATTTTTTGGTAAAGATCTTATTTATGTGACAGACATAGCAAGAGAGGGAACACAAACAGAGGCATAGGCAGAGGGAGAAGCAGGCTTCCCACGGAGCAGGGAGCCTGATGTGGGGCTCGACCCCAGGACCCTGAGATCCTGACCTGAGCCAAAGGCAGACACTTAACCAACTGAACCACCCAGACACCCCTTCAGTCTTACACTTTAGAAGATGTCCTTAGCTTTGTGAGAAATAGAAACCTCTTCTGAGGTTTCTTCATTGTGAAAGATAAAAAGTCCCATGACATTGGGGAAATCCTTCCTGTACTGGTAAAAATGGCTGAAAACATTATGATGACAAACTAAAATGCATTTCTTTGTCTGCAAATACTGTCAGAAAACCCACAGCAAACATTGGAGAAGGTTTGAAGAAACACATACTAAAGCAAATGACACAGTGTAGGAGGATTGCTATAGAGCTGGTGAAAGTACAGATGTTTCATAGAAATCTTATGGTGTTTGCCAGATTCTGTTTCAATTATGAAAACAGGAAGGATTACTTTTTGTGAGTCACTGAAGGGGAAAAATGTACTGAAGGAAATATAATTTAACATCAGCTAACTAAACAGAAATCCTGAGATCTTAAAACCTACATTGCAACAAATTACCAAGGAAAAATTAAGTGGATTTAATTAATACAAATTTAAATCTCTGGTATACTCAGATAAAATATAACCAGAATTTAAAACAAATAACGATTTTAAAAATCCACCAAATGTGACCCATAAAGAGCTGAGTCACATTGATGAGAAAGATCCAAGACCTCTTTTCCTCCTTGACTGTTAGACAAGGAACACAAAGGGAAAATATGTTGGATTGAACCATGTAAAATTGCTGTTTTGTGGATTAAAAGACAATGGTTGAATAGGCCTATAACATGTAAAGAGATTTAAAAAAAGAAAAGAAAACTTTCCATTAAGAAAAGCCCAGGATCAAGTGGCTTCACTAGTGTATTCTGGTAAATGTTTAAAGAAGAATTAACAAAAAAAAATTAAAGATTCTTAACAAACTCTTCCCAAAAATAGAAGAGAAAGGAACATTTCCCAGCTTACTCTGTGGTCAGTATTACCCTGATACCAAAACCAGACACAGATATCCAAGAAGACTATAGACCAGTAGTCCCCAAGAGTGAATATCGGTGACACTAGCAAATTGTGTCTGACAACATAGGAAAAGAATTATGTACCATGAGTAAATGGGATAAACCCCAGGAATGCAAGGTTGGTTCAAGGTGGAAAAAGCAGTGTAACATACACCACAACAGTATAAAGGACAAACCCCACATGATCATCTTCATAGACAGAGAAAAAAAAGCACTTGACAGAATCCAGCACTTTTTCATGATAAAAACACTCAACAAGGGGCGCCTGGGTGGCTCAGTGGGTTAAAGCCTCTGTCTTCAGCTCAGGTCATGATCCCAGGGTCCTGGGATCGAGCCCCACATCGGGCTCTTTGCTCAGCAGGGATCCTGCTTCCCTCTCTCTCTCTGCCTGCCTCTCTGCCTACTTGTGATATTGTCTGTCAAATAAATAAATAAATAAAATATTTTTAAAAAAAGGCTAAAGATAGATCAGTGAGCTAGAACTTAGAGTCCAGATATAAGCCTATACATAGTAACTCTCAGTAAGGGTGCCAGGACAGTTAATAGGGAAGGGAGAGGCTTTTTCAGCAAATGGTTCCGAGACAACTGGATATCCACATGGAAAAGAAAGAAGTTGAGATCTTCGCTCACACCGTATGCAAGCATTAAGTCAGAGTAGATCAAAGAGTTAAATGTAAGAGCTAAGATTCTTAGATATCACACCTAAAGCACAGGAAACCTAAACAAAGTTATAGGTTGGACTTCAAAAGTAAAAAGCCTGTGCTTCAAACGACAGAATGGAGCGAAATGTTTGCATGTCACACCTGGTAGGAATCTAGTAGTATCCAGAATCTACGGGAAAACAGTTCCTAAGGTTCAATAATGGAAAGACAACCCAATTTTAAAATGATTTTAAATTTTAAATTTAAAATAAAATAAAATAAAATTTTAAATTTTAAATTTTAAATAAAATTTTCAATTTTAAAATGAGCAAATGATTTGAATAGACTTTTCCAGAGAAGATATACAAATGGCTGATAAGCAAGCATTGAGAAGATTCTCAACAATATTACTCATTTATGAGATTCAGATTGAAAACCACAATGAGATACCACTTTCTGCCCCCTAGAATGATGAATCAGAAAGATGGCTGGTAGCAGGTGTTGGGTGAGGGTATGGAGGAAGCAGAGCTGTCCTGCAGTGCAGGGCATGTAAAATGGCAAAGACACTATGCAGAGCAGTCTGGTGTTTCTCGAAAAAGCTCGACATAGAGTGGCCTGCCATTCCATTCCTCAGTAGAGCCCCCAAAGAAGCGAAAGGTGTCCACATGAAAACGGTGCAGGAGTCTCTGTAGCCTTATTATTCATAATAGCCCAAAATTTGGAAGCAGTCAAAATGTCCATCAACATATGAATGCATAAACAAATGTGGTATGTTTGTGTGACGGAATGCCATTCTTCAGCAGTAAAAAGGCATGAAATACACGTTACATCATGGCTGAACTGTGAAAACATTACGCTGAAGCCAGCCCAAAGGCCGTAGGCTATCTGAGTCCATGTGTGTGAAGTGTCTGCAATGGGCAGACCCAGACAGGTTGTTCGTGGCTGGTTGTCTGCCTGTGGGAAGGACCTCCATGGCGATGGGATTTCTCTTTGGGTTGAGGAAATGTTCTAGAGGTATTCTATGGTGATAGTTGTGCAACCTTGTGATTATATTAAAAACTGTGAAATTGTACACTCTGAGTGTGAGCTTTATGGTATCTGAGTTATATCTTAATTAAAATTGGTAAAATAATGATGGCCTGTCAGCATTTTTGTATGCTTCTCCGCCCTCCTCCAATCCTGGTGTGTTCACTGTCACTTCATGGGAGCTGTGGAAATCAGATACCATTGCTGTGTGTTATCAGCACCATAGGAATATTTTTTATCGTGGTAAAGCATAGCATGAACTAATCATTTTTTTTAAAGATTTTATTTATTTATTTGATGGACAGATTACAAGTAGGCAGAGAGACAGGCAGAGAGAGAGAGGAGGAAGCAGGATCCCTGCTGAGCAGAGAGCCCGATATGGGGCTCGATCCCAGGACCCTGGGATCATGACCTGAGCCGAAGGCAGAGGCTTTAACCCACTGAGCCACCCAGGCGCCCCTAGTCATCTCCATTTTTAAGTGTGCAGCAGTATTAGCCATATATATGTAAGGTCTCTTGAGCTTTTTAGCTTGCACAACTGAAACTGTGTACCTGTTTGTCTTGATCAGTTCAAAATGTGGTTGGCTGGGTGCTTGTAAAGTACAGAAAGTTCTTCTCCCAGGTCCTGGAGACTGGAAGTCCAAGATGAGAGTGCCAGGGTGGTCCATGTTGCTGACGGCTGCCTTCTCCTGTGTCACATGTGGTGAAGACAGTGGGCAGTCCTTTCAGAAGGATGCTGATCCCAGTCATGAGGGCCGCACCTTGTAACCCAGTCCCCTCCCGAAGCTCCATGTCCACATTGGGGGTATGTGGGTGCATTATGGGGATGGGGACACATCTGTCTGTTGCACCACTAAATCCCTCCCCTTTTCCCCAGTCTCCCGCAGCTGCCCTCCTTTGTTCTGTTTCTGATCATTTGGCTACTCTCAGTGTCTCCTGGGAGAAGAACCCTACCCCCTTCGGTGTTGGTGACTGGCCATTTCACTTGGTGTGATGTCCTGCAGCTCCTCCGTGGTATGGCATGTGGGAGGGTTTCCTTTCTGAGGCTGAAACATATTCCATTGGGTGTATACACCACATTTTGGTAGTCCATCCATCCATTTGTCCATCCGCCCACGGACACTTGGGTGCCTCCCTATCTCAGCTGCAGGGCCAAACGCTGCCATGATCATGGAGGTGCCGGCATCTCATGGAGACCCTGCTCTCTGTTCCCCAGGGAACATGCCCAGGCGTGGAATGCTGGGCTGTGAGCTCATCCTGGATCCTCCACACTGTTTTCCACAGCGGCCGCAGCCCACAGTGCATGGGGCTCCCGTCGGTCCACATCCTCGCCACGGCTTGTCGGTGTCTGCTCCTCCGAGAGCACCCGTCCTGCGGGCTGTGACGTGGGGTCACCCGTGGTTCTGACCCGCATTTCCCTGATCCCTGGTGACGCTCAGCAGCCTATCCTGTGTGGCTTGGCCACTGCGCGGCTCCTCCAGAGAGCTGTCCGCTCAGCTTCCCTGCCTGCCTGGGGCTGGGGGTTCGCGCCTTTGCTCTGGAGCTGGAGCTGTCCACCTGCCCCAGGTACCAGACCCTTGTCAGCCTCGCATTCTGCCTGGGTGCCCTCCTCTTCTGGGGTTACGGTCTCAATGTAGATCGCTTCCTTTGCTTAGCACGAGTTTTAAGCTTGGCTAATCCCATTTGTCTGCTTTTGGTTTTGTTGCCTGTGCATTTAAGACTACATTTCACATTTGCCTCTTACTTTGGAATTTTTTCAAAATCTCTTGGACTTAGAGTCACCTTATCCACGTTCCTTAGGCTGTGGATTGGTTTCTTTCCTTCTTGTTCGACTCTGTTATTTACTGGTTTCTTGCCTCACTGCTTTTTGCTGTATCTTGTTTCCTCTCATTGATTTTGTTGTTTGTCTCACTGAGGGCTCTCTGAGTAATTTTCCTCCCAGAAAAGGGATGTGGGCGCTAACCTTGGCAGGGCCGCATGTCTAGAAGTATCTTAATCTTGCCCTTTTGGAATGATAGTTTGGCTGCTTTTAGTATCTTCGGCATTTCAGAAATTCCATTCCTTCATTTGGCCAAAGCCCTTCTTGAAGGAGGCTATGAAGGAGCTGTTGGTGACTGAGCAGCAGGGGACAGTTGGGGAAAGGCAGGGGAGGCCAGGACCCCAGGCTGGATGCCCTGTGGGCAGAACGCTGAGCGGCTTTCCAGGGCCAGCTGCCTGGTGTCCTCGGGACAGAAGCTGGCACGGGAGACTGCTCAGTGCTCCTGGGACGTAAATTCTGAGAGCTCCTGGTGGGGGAATGAGGGATGTTGCTATGGGCCAGACCGGTGGGGGGCACAGGACACGTCAGGGTGTGGGCAGCAGAAGGTGAGGTCCTGAGAGCTCAGCCCTGTGGTGCTTGTGACCAGGTGTGGGGCGGGAGCACCAGGGACAGCTCAGGGGTCCTTGGGTGGGAGGAGTGGCCCCGGAAAGCTCCTGTCCAGGCCATTTGGAGGTCAGACTCAGGAGTGGAGCCTGAGGGGCTGACTCAGGCCCAGGAAAGATGCAGGCCACATGGTGGGAGAGCATAGCGGGGCTCACAGCCCCCCAGAAGTGTACGAAGTCCTGACTTAGTTTCTTTTATCAAAAGATAGAGGAATTAATGTTGACTGTAACCTTATAAGTTGGGCCTGGGTATCGATGATGGACTGAAGATGAGTGTTAGAGTGTTACCTGCTTCTTTTTGGGTAAAAGTTAAAAATGGAGATCCAGGCCTGTAGCGCCTGCTTCAGAGTCTCCTTTTCCTCCCCTTGGCTCTGAGGGATGAGCATCATGCCAGGTGTCGTGAGCAGAAGGCAGGACCTGAGACTCCTGGAAGTCCCGTGCCGGTGTCCCCTGAGCTTGGGTACGTTGACCACAGGGAGACCTGCTGGATCTTAGGGGCACGGCAGTGTCCAGTAGGTGTGACGGTGCTCACTGGCTGCTCCCATGACTTTTCATTTGCCTGGAGCTGGAGATGTTCCTGTCCCCTGGCTTGTGCTTGGGCTGACAGTGTGTGCAGGTGTATGGCTTTTTCTCTTTTCCTGTGTTGTGGTTGTTTTGTTTGTATTTATTGAAATGTAGTTTTAACATCTGAATTTAAAATAAAACTTTGAAGCTTTTGTTATCGGGCATCACGGGATTTGTTTCAGTTCACTTTTCAGTAATTCTCTTGATTGTGTTTTATGGAAATATCAGCCTGGTCATATTGGAAACACACACAACATATTGGAAACACACAAACCATCTGACACAGACGGTTTGCAGGCCCTGGGGTGGGTGGGGCTCTGAGAACAGTCCAAGATTCTGAAAGGGAGGAAGCGTGCATCAGCATCCCACAGTCGGCCGGCCTCAGGGCCTCTGCCGAGAGCTGCTCTGCTCTTGGCGAGGGGCGTCAAGCACAATGCACGCACCTGGGTCTCCGTGCTGTGCTGTGTTATTAGGAGAGACGTTTGCCAAAACTGAGGCTCAAGGCAGGGAGCCCTTTCCTTTGGATGTGGAGGATGGGACCCATGTCTGCGCCTGGCACCTTCTCGTGGCTTCACCCTTGTCCACGCGCCACAGTGGAAGGCTCTTCAGGGACTGAAGCCGGGACAGGCCTGGTTAGGGCGGGGACCTCAGTGCAGATGACGGTGCATGGGTGTTGCGGGCGCTCTGCGCCACTCCATGTTAGGGATGGTCCTTTTACTTTGTCTAGAGACTCTCCTGTCTTGCTTGTGCGAGACCATGGCGCAGTTGCAGGAAAGCCTGCTAGACCCGGCTGCTGGGGATGAGCCCTCCCCAACTGGTGGAGGTGGTTTGTCTAACAGCATTTTGCCTCTTGAGCCGGGAAGACCCAAGGTGTAGTGGACAGGAATGTTTACCCACTGCCACCGTGTCTACAGGGCAGCTTGGGGGGGTGGCAGCTGGGGCAAGGGCAGTACTGGACCCCTGGCCAGGAGGTCCTGCTGCTGGGGCCCCTGGTTGGTGTCTAGGTCCACTAGGTGTCCCTGCTCCTGGGAATCCCAGGCTCCTCCCTGCCATGCATGGTGCCTGGCACCTGGCGGAGCAGCAGCGCAGACTTCTGTGGTGAACTGCTGGCTGCCAGGGGGTCCACGCCGCATGAGCTGCATTTGACGCGAGTGGGAAGTACTGGACCTGGAGCCCGGAGAAGGGCCGGGAGCAGTGTTGGCAGCCACTGTCTCTCAGTGACACGCCATCCTTCCTGGGTCTTTTGTTGGCTGTTCTATAGGGAGAGGTGGTTTTGTCCCTGGGGGCTGAATAAATGTGGTCTGACTAAGATGACTTAGATGCATACCTGTGGCGACATGCTGACACCCCAACCGTCTGCGCTTCCACCCCGTCCCGCGTGGCCTTCCCGGTATCCCGAGTCCGCGGCACCCACTGGCCCCATCACAGGCCGCTGCAGGTTTTCCATCTGATGGGTCTTGTGGTGGTCGTCTCCTTCAACTGTTTGGCATCCTGGATGAACTTTGGGATTATTTTGTCGGTGTGCCCTTAACAGTGTTCTGGAAAGAAAGGAGCTGCCTCTGTGGATTTTGGGGGGTTATGCATCCTCTCATCAGTGTCCTCATCCAGGAACACAAATGAGCCTCCGTTCACACAGGCCTTTTGTGGGCCTCGGTCAGGGTTAGAGTAGATGTGTCTGTAAAGTGCGAGGAGCCTAGGACGTGTGCCTGCCAAAACGCTGTGAAAGGGGGTCTGGGCGTCGCACGTGTAGGACTGCTGGTGCTCACACACCAATTACTGTTCTTCCCCAGGTGCCCTACGAAACACTAAATAAACGCTTTCGGGCTGCTCAGAAAAACATAGATCGAGAAACGAGCCACGTCACCATGGTGGTGGCCGAGCTGGAGAAGACTTTGAGCAGCTGCCCCGCCGTGGACTCTGTGGTCAGCCTTCTGGATGGTGTGGTGGAGAAGCTCAGTGTCCTCAAGAGGAAGGTTGGTGCGGCTTCTGGACCGTCCTGCCCGCCTGCCTACATGTGGGCTATAGTGTGGGTCCCACGGCCCAGCATTCTGATGGACCCAGGCTGTCCCCAAAAGGGCTGTCTTCTGCGGGAGCCAGGATGCAGCAGAGACCAGACAGCCGTGCCTTGGGGAGGTGGGCTCTCACGGCCAGAGTATGGGAGAGGCGAGCCCCTCCATGCTCTATGTGCTCTGCACCCTCTGCGGGGCTGGCGGCCAACTTCCGGTCCTGTGCTCCTGTTCCTGTGTCGCTGGGTTTTCCTGGCTCTGGAGTGTCTCAAGCACAGACGGGAGGCAGATGATTTATTATTTTTAGGCTTTCCCTTCAAAGCTTCATGTAGGGTTTCTCATTTCTGGGAGAGGGAAGTAGGGTACACTACTGTGCCCGGGGAACCACCCAGAGAACACAGCAAGATGCTTTATAACATCCTACTGAACATGTCAAAGGGCTCATGGGACAGAAAGTTGAGCACCAGAATTGGAGGGCAGGAGCCAAGAGGAGAGAAGGGCAGGACCCAAGGCTGCCTTGCTGGCCAGTGCCTGGGTCCAGCTTGGGGGTGGGGGGAGGTCAGGGCTGGTGGTGCGACCTGGTCGCCATGTATGTCAGGTAGGGGTGCCCCAACGGTGGCCTCCTGTGGCAGAGCATCACAGCCTGTTTCAGAACACCAGGGGAGCCAGGACCCTCCTCTTCAGCCTGGGGTAAGTGGTCCCAGCTGATGGAGCCTCCAGGCGCCAGGCACACTAAATGCATTTCCCGGGGGCCAGACACCGTCCGCCAGAGCGTTAGGGGTCACAGAGGACCACGAGGTGCATGGGAGGCTGTGGTTGAGGTTTGTTGAGGTGTGGCAGGAACAGGAGACTTCACTCAGATTTCAGACATAGAGATTATCAGGGACCAAACTTGACTATATCCAAAGATTAAACAGCTGAGAATATTTGTAAGGGGATGTAAAGCATAAAGCATACTTGAGAGTTTAAACCAAATAAAACGTAAATTAAAAGTATAACTGAAATGAAAAACTCAGTATAACTGAGTATAACTGAAATGAAAAGTGTTTGCTTATAACACACTTTTTAACATTTAACAATCAGACAAAGCTAAAGAGAGGATTTGTGAGCTGGAAGGTAGGTGTGAGGAAATTACCGAGAAATTCTAGCAGCACACAGAACCAAAAACACAGAGCTGTGTAAGAGGGTGGGAAGCCACAGAGACTAGATTGGAGACCATGTTTGACCAAAGTCAAGAGAGGGCACAGGAAGAGTAGCCAAGATTCTCAGAATTGATGGAAGTTACCAGTTCAGAGTCCTAAATGGATAAAAAAAAAAATAAACCTAGGATTTCACATCATGAAACTGAAAAGAGAGAAAAATCTTAAAAGCAGCTGTGGGAAGAAAACCACTTCCAAAGGAGCAGCAAGTATCCTGGCAGCAGGGGGCAGCTGGAGAGCATGGCGAGCGCTTGAGGGAAACGCAGGCTGATCGGAGCCCTGGATGCATTTGCGTGTCTGGCTCCTTGGTGGCCCTGACCATGTGTCACCTACTTGGCGGTCAGCTGCCATCCCAGCCAGAGCTGACATGGAACGTGTCCGCGGAGCTGTGTTCATTTTCAACAGACTTGACGTTGAGGGAGAAAGTATTAGCAAAGATAGAAAGCCTCAAAATGGTAACAGATGGCTGAGTTAGCCAGGAAGCGGCAACAAATGTGCAGTCAGGCTTTGGTGGCAGCTCAGCCCCAGACCACAGAGGGCGAGAAGGGACATCCCCAGAGAGAAGGTGCGGCTCCGAGGGGCAGGTGTTGACTTGCCTCTGGGTGGTGACGGGGGGGCAGGAGGGCCCTCCCTTTTGCTACTTCTGTCCCCCAGCCCCAAGGACACCCCCCTCCAGCCCCCTCTGATGTCTCCCGCCACGTGGCGGCAAGGTCCCTGTGCTGAAGTGCCTGTGCCCACGTCACAGGCAGTGGAGTCTATCCAGGCGGAGGACGAGAGCGCCAAGCTGTGCAAGCGGCGGATCGAGCACCTCAAGGAGCACAGCAGCGACCAGCCGGCGGCCGCCAGCATGTGGAAGAGGAAGCGCATGGACCGCATGATGGTGGAGCACTTGCTGCGCTGCGGCTACTACAACACCGCCGTGAAGCTGGCACGCCAGAGTGGCATTGAGGTGGGCACACGCAGGCCCCCGCCTTCCCAGTCCGGGCACCAGGGCCAGTGTGCTGCACGTTCTGGCAGCAGCCTGCGGCAGGGGGTCATCCCCACTCTGTACCCATCCTTTGGGACTGTTCGCGGTGTCCCACCCGCCTGTCTGCAGCAGTTCCCGCAGTTCAGGCATAGAGACAGGCGATGCTCTGGCCCTCAGTGCCCACGCAGGCCAGGCTCTGTGGAGCTTCGGGAGGAAAGCTGCTCAGCAGTGGCAGAGGTGTCCAGTGCCCTCACCCCGTGCCAGCACTTCTCAGACTCCTGTGCACCTCTGTCTGTTGTCGAGCCTGTGTGCTGCCCTTCTGTCGTCGGGCCATGTTCATCTCCCTGGCCCACCGATCTCCACTCTGCACCCAGTGGTCCCTTGGCCCTGCTCCTCCTACCCTCTTCCTTCCCTGCCCAGCACGGCCATTGTATACCTGATGGATGGGCTCTGTGGTCCTTGTGTTTGTCTGGCACAGCCGGTGCCTCTGCATGGTCACATGGGTGCTCGCAGATAGCCCGCGCTCCTCTCCCTGCCCCTGTGGGCAGAGCATGGCCAGGTGCTCCTAGCCTCAGGAACATGGGCTTTGAAGGGGAGAGAGGCAGGTGGTCCAACAGGATTGTTTACAGGGGTGCATAGGGCGAAGAGGCAGGATGGCTGGTGATTTTCAGAAGGCTGGTTGGGGTCAGCTTGCAGAGATGAGGGGAGGGTCCCGGGACAGGCCTGGGAGCCACCCGGTACTGGGGTATGCGGGGTCTGAGCACGTGTAGAACTCGTAGAGTGGGGCTTCCCCTCAACTGAGATGGGTGTGGGGTGGGGGTGTTGAGTTGGAAGCATTGCTCTAATAGGCTCACTCTGGTTCCTCTGTGAGTCACGGTGATGGCAGTGGTATGACCTTGGACATCTGCTAAAGGGTCCCTTTGAGATTTACATGTGGAATGCCCAGCTCCGCAGCTATAGGTAGAATTAAGGTTGCTTCCAGAAGCAAGCTCAGGCCCTTGGGGTAGGGGGAGGTCTCCTGATGAGATGGGGTGCTGTCACCAGCCAAGAGGTTGATGTACTAGGGTTCATTCACATTTAAAACTTCTGTTTGTCAAAAAACACCATGGAGGGAGAGCTCATCAGGTCAGCCCAGATAGGGGCCTGTGTGTCCCACGCAGAGCCATGGTCTTAGAGGAGAGTCCTATCCCACTGGTGTCCTGGTGTGTCTGTCTGCATTTGAAATCAATGCTGGCACCTCATATGGGGCGACCCTGGTTGTCTGGCATGATTTCCAGCCCACCTCCAGTCATCTGGTTTAACACCTCTGGTGTGGCTCCCACACCCCAGGGTCCATGGACATCCAAGACAGCCATCGGCAGAAGAGAAAGATGGCAAAGACCCAAACCCTGAGGCCGTGTGGACCAAAGACACAGGTGGACCCTGAGGTGGGGGCAGGAGAGGCCACCTCTCAGAATTTATAGGAAAACTGAAATCCAGAGATGGGAAATAGGAAAGATGACCCTCATGTAGGAGGCCCAGTGTTTCCCTGCAGGGAGGTTCTAGAAAAGAGAAGAAAGTGCCAGAGAGGTGGCCAAAGCAGTGGTTCATGAGAACAGCCGAGCTCTGAGACAATGTGAGGCTGCGGTGCTCAGCACTTACTGTCAGAGCTCATGTCAGGAGGGTTGGGGTTGGGGGCCAAGGAAGCAGGGCTCCCACCCACATATGAGGGGCAGAGCAGTGTCTCTCTGGTCCTGCCCCTATCTGACCTTGCTGCCTTGACAGGCCTGCAGTCAGGGTGTGGGGCCTGAGGCCGAGTGAGGTTCGGGATCCATCTGTTGGTTCTGGAAGACTGGGGCGACCTGGCCCAGACTGCCCACTGCTGGGCTGCTGTACCGAGCTGGCGAGCCCCTGGGTCATCTGCAGGGTGCCGACCCTGACGGCAGCACACTGCTTGCCCTTCAGGTCAGGGGCTCTTCTGCCCTGGACCGGCTATGGCTTGTCCCCAGCGAGATGCCCGGGCAGTGCCTGTGCTGGCCCATGGTCGCATGTAATGGCACTCCAATGACTGTGGTTTTAACAATGGCATTATTAGCCATGGCATCCTGATCTCGTGACTAGACCCATTGCTGGTTTTTGCCGTGGTGCTTTTATTTGAAACCTCCTGTCTTTTGCTGCACTCACCAGAAGGACAGCGGCGCTTCTCCACACACTGTGCCTGCGAGGAGCAGGACACAACCCATCTCCTTAGACATGCAGGTTCTGTGGTAGGCTCTTGACTTGGCTGGACTGAGGAGGACCCAAGCTGGAGATAGCGTGGCAAGAAGGCTGCCTTGTGCTGTACTTTGCCGGCCTGAGTGGCTCCACCTGAGGCCGCGAGGGTCGTGGGAGCCCACCAGCCGCCCCACACTCGCCTCCTGGCCGCAGGACCCTGGCCAGAGAATTCAAGGGATTTGTTTGTGTTGGATATTCCCTCTCTGTTCACCAAGAAGCTGACATGTGGTGACAGTGTTGGCTCTAGTCGTTCGAGATGGGAGAGATATTTACTCTCTGAAATCAGTTTTCTTCCAGTGGCTTCCCCCTCTTTGGTGGTGTGCAGGCATCTATGATCCCTTCCTGCCTCCGTGGCCAGGAGCCCTTGTTGCTGGCTGCGCTCCAGCCACTTGGTGGGGACTGTCAGGTCCTGGGCCCCATGTGGGTGTCATGACACTGGGTCCCTGGCCCACCTTGGATCCTCCAGAGCTCAGTAGATGTGGCTCCACAGGCGTGGGAGAAGAGCAAACAGACTGGCAGACACAGCCCTGACGCCACCCACCGGCCCTTGGCCCTCACTGCTCCTTCTCAGAATCTCAAATACATATTCAGAGGGAAAAAACAAAACAAAACAAAATGAGGGTATGGGTTCCCAGGGTTCCCAGGTCTGATTGTGAAGGTGTGTAACAGGGTCAAGCCGCTGCTAGGGTTGGGGGCGAGGTTGTGGATTGGGCCTTTGGTTTGGGAGACTGTATCCAAATGCTTTGCAGGCCTCTAAACTGTGGGCCTGCCCCTCATCTTGGCCCAGGGAAGCTGGAGAAGCTGGCTGAGCTGGCTGGTGGGCTGTGCTCGGGCACAGGGTGGGAGCTTAGGAGCTGGCTGGGTGGGGTGTGCTGGGGGGTGGGGGAGCATCCACAGACTTGGCCTGGGGTCCTGACATCCGGTGTTCTGAGCGCAGACCGCTTCCTTCCCCTAAGGACTTAGTGAACATCGAGATGTTCCTGACGGCCAAAGAAGTGGAGGAGTCCCTGGAGAGGCGGGAGACGGCCACCTGTCTGGCCTGGTGTCACGACAACAAATCCCGGCTGCGCAAGATGAAGGTGTGCAGGAGCCCGGGTGCGGCTGTGGGGAGGGACCACTCAGGGTGGGGCTGGGGGCATGGCACCTGAGGGCGGGGCAGACACCTGCCTGCTGCCCACACGCCTGCACCTGTTGACTCAGAGTTCTGTGCTTCTGGTTTGAGGGGGGGTGGTTTGTGGGGTTTGGTGTAGCTTTGGGGTTACTTTTTGGTTGTGATGTTTGGGTTTTAGGTAAAATCCCTAAAAAGTACACCCCGTTCTGCATTATGGTTTGGACAAGTGTTCTGAGCATGGGGTTCTGAAGGAGCAAGGTGCCGCCTGCCTGCGTGTGCTCAGCTTGTTAGCGGCTGCAGGTCCTTCCCGCCCCTGACCCCTTAGTCACCAAGGCAGGAAAGCCCGGTCCAGAAGGCTGGTCGCCTGCAGCGGTGCAGCGTTCCAGGCTGGGCTCCTCTCCGGTACAGCTTTTCTTGAGACCCACAAGCAGCTTCCAGAGTGGACCCTTAATCATAACTTAGAGACCCGAAACATGCTTACTGACAGGTGTTGCCCCCGGAGCTTGCAGAAATGTTTAACTTCTATTAACCTTCCCCTGCCTCCGTTAGAAAAACTGTTTGTTTTCTGTTTTCTAAACCGAGCGCCTTTAACCTCTTCCCGGTTGAGCTTGTCATGTGCACATAGTCACCAGCCAAGGGTGACGCTCTCTGCCACTCAGGGCCGCCAAAGCGAGCACGACGCGAAGACGGGACGGAAAAGTAGAGTGGCCAGTGGTCCCCCTAAAGAGAGTGAGGATCTTGGTATGGAAACCATAAAAGGAAAGCCAGAATTGGTATGTAACACTTGCCCTGCTCTCCTGCTCCAGCCCCCAAGCTGTGCCGCACGGTGGGAACCAGGTCCAAAGGCACGTAGCTCCCCATCCCGACAGGTGGTTTCTGCAAGCCCTGCTACGTCCAGTCAACGCGCTGCTGCTTGGCGAGGGCACCGCCGCATAGCCGGGTCCCGGCGGGGAGGGCGGGCGGCCGTATCCACGACGGCAGGCTCCCGTCACCGGAGACTCCCGTCACCGGAACATTTAACTGCAGAGAGCGTAAACAGCCGTTCCAAGTGCTCCGGGAAGACCAGCTAATGACCTGAAAACAGGCTTCTTATGCAGTGTCAGCTGAGCAGAGTAGGCCCGGACAATGTGCGCACGTGTGTGTACACGCGTGAGTGCACACGCAGGCCGGGGAGGGGACAGATGGGGGAGGGGGGGCCATGCCCGACGACCACGGATCCCTCACATCAGTCGTGAGACTCTAGGCAAGAAAAGGAACTTTGAGACACAAGTTTCACATAGCTGGAAAATACTTCTAAGGTGGTGGGCGCCTGTCTGTTGAGTTGACTCCCATCCTCAGACGCCTAAGGACAGCCGAAGCCACAACACGGGCGCTGCGTCTGGGAAGCCAACGGAGTCACAAATGTGCATGTGCCAGGCCCTCCCGGCTCGCATGGGAAGGACCTGTTCAGCCCCCCGTGCTTGGCGTGATCACCTGGAATTGTGGTATTTCACATTTGAGTCTGAGCACCTGGGTTTCAGTACACACGTGTTTGTCCATTAGCGGACTGTTTGGAAGGTGACCTGCCAGAAAAGAGCTGTATGTTAGTAGAACATGTTCAAACATGTCAGTCGTGGGGAGTTGACCATGACCTTGTCTGGTGGCCCCCTCCTGGTGGCCCCCTCCTGCCGGTAGAGCTGCCGGCATCCCTGGGCACAGCAGTGGCGACTGTGGGGTGCCCTAGGGAGGCAGGCAGGGCCCCTCCCCACTGTCTCCACCCCTCGGGCTCTGCTAGTCTGGCCTCAGAAGGGAGCTCATAGCTGGGACTGGTTTGTGCTGCCACCCAGCACACAGCATCGGCTCCATCCAGTTGGGGGTCAGGACAGACTGCCACCTTGGTGCAGAGGGCAGGAGAGGAGGGGGCCAGGGAACACACTCAGGCCCCGAGCTCCTGTGGTGTGGATGCACTGGGCTCCACGTAGGTGGCTCTCTGCACCTTTGCCTCTGACGGCCTGGTGGGCCCCCAGGGAAGTCACACCAGCCAGTGCTCCACCCTGGTGTCCGTGGAACTGGGATGGGGGCTTGGAGGGCTCCGTCCCCGGGGCCTGGCTAAGAGGCTTCATCAGAATGCCAGAGTGCACACTTGGAGGCTCGTGTGGGAGCAGTCCACATGATTGGTAAACTTGAGTGTAAGCACTGGACGTTTGGGGTTGACTGACGGACTTGCCTCATAGACCGTCCATATCATCTCATGATCCAGGTGCCGTGGAAGGCAAAATGGTAAATGAGTGGAGAACACAGAGATTTTTCTCTTGTTCTGTTAATTCCATGTATTTTGCTTCTGGTTGGAAATACTGAGTGTTTTCCTGAAACCACGTTGAAGATATTTGAGTTTAAATTAGCATCTTTGTTAAATAATCCAGTTTTTCGTCTTAGGTTATAAAAGTTAATTTCTCCTGCCTTCCTCCGTCCCCAGCCAACTGGAGGGATATTGCAGAGTTAGCCCTTGGGCTTCTGCTGGTGGTGCCCCCTGGTAGCGTCCCCTCAGAACCACACGTGCCGTGTTTGGACAGATGCCTGTCAGACACGTGGCTGATGGGCATGGCAGTGCTGCTTCTGGCAGCTGATGTCCCAGACCTCGTGCCCTCTGGAAACCCCACGCCTTCCATCTTTTGCTCTGACGGCCCCCACCAGCCCTGCGCTCCTCCTGGTCCCACCTGCCCTCCCCAGGGCCTTTGGACTGGCTCTTCCTCTGCCTGGAAGGTTCCCCCCAGGCATCCCTGCGGATTGTCCGCACCTCAGCCCGGAGTCCCTGCTCCGGGACCGGGCTTCTCTCACTGGCTCTGTGCTCATTGCTTCTGCCCTCACTTTTCTGTGAGGCGCCACCTCGCAGTCTCTCCTCCTCTCCTCCCACCAGGCATCAGAGCCTCGAGCCGGGACTGGCCTCCTCCTCCCAGAGCAGGTCGGGGTAGACAGTGCCACACGGGGTTCTGGGGGCACGTCCCCATGCTTTTACTTTATCACCTCGAGACCAAATCCAGACAGCTGCTTTGTCCTTGGAAAGGGGGTAGAAACTTGTGTTCTAGGGCTCACGTGCTTCCCATGGGAAGTCCTGTCTCACACCCTCCGAACTGCTGAGGGTCTGCGGCCTCCTCACAGGGACTTGGGGTAAAGCCTGGCAGCCCACCTACACCTGTGCCTGCCTGTCCTGCTGTCCCGAAGCCTGGCCAGTGGGTAACCACTCAGGGCCAGCGGTCCCTGCATTCAGTGCTGCTCCCACTGTGCCAGGAATGCTGGGCCCACGTGCTGTCAGAGCCAGGAAAGCGTTGACAGCAGGCGGAAATTACGGTCTTGGTACCAGACCCACCTCCCTGGGGGCTCTGAGCTTGCTTGGCGGGGTGTGCAGTGTCCAGCAGGTCTGGCAGGGTCAGCCTGTGAGTGTGGCTCCGTGGCAACCCTCCCCAAGCCTGGTCTTGTCTTTACTCCCAGAGTTGCCTGGAGTTCAGCCTAAGGATTCAGGAGTTCATTGAGCTCATCCGGCAGAATAAGAGACTCGACGCCGTGAGGTATGTAGAGAGGGCCTCCTGGGCTCTGGAGAATGAAGTGTGGAGGGTCAGGTCTGCCCTGACCGGCTGGGCCCTGCCTGTGATCAGCAGGGTGCTGACGCCTGGCACCCAGGCTCCGTTCTAATCCAGGCAGCATGAGGCTGACTTAGCATGTGGGCTCAGGGCCCTTGGTTCTGAGGCTGTGTCCACCCGCCCCAGAATAGTGCTGGCCCTCAGGTGGGCACAGGGAGCCTTTGGGCAGGAGGCTGGTCTGCAGGTATGGGAGCATGGGCTACCCCAGAGGTAGGCAGTGCAGGGAGGCCTGGGTCAAGCCCAATCTGTGCAGCCGGGGCAGGTAGGGGCTGTTCCTTTGGGGTGGCAGGTGGGCTCTCAGAGTTGGAAGGGGAGTTTTTGAAGCACTACGAGAGCTGGACTGCCTCTGGGTCCTCCCAGGGCTTTGTCGTCGAGGTTTGGGTTCATGTACACCAGGGTCACTTGGAAGGGCTTGGGTCGCTGCCTCTGGGTGTTTTCTGAATGGGATTCTGTGCTCGGGGCCTCAAGCCTTGTCCCTCTCCCTGTCCCCTTGAGGAGAGGGACCCTCGCCTCACCTCGCTGTGGCAGACCCTGGCCCAGGTCACTTGAGGTGGGGCTTACTTGGTACTGAGGCTCTGGCAGATGGGGAGCTCTGATTCTTAAAGATAGAAAGGCAAATTCAGACAAATCTGGAATGTTTCATAGACATGCGAGGAAGCACTTCAGTCAGGCCGAAGGGAGCCAGCTGGATGAGGTCCGCCAGGTGATGGGCATGCTGGCCTTCCCCCCGGACACGCATATCTCGCCCTACAAGGTAAGCCACACCTGTGGGCTCTTGGGGCTGGGGAGGGCCTGGGCGTGGGACCACACACCATGCGGGCTTTCCCCATCTCGCTCCCGCCTTGCCAGTGGGAGACTTGGGTCAGAACCACGCATGAGGGGTCTTGGCCTGGAGATGTTTCATGCCTGGGTGCCTCACCTGTCGCCTTCCCCATTTGCCCCATGTTCTGCCTCACCTCCGTTGTCTCTCCGCTGCTCCCCTTGGCCTTGGAGGTCCATGTGGGGTCTGGGCGGGTGTGGTCACATAGCATTACTAGCCAGCTTGCTCAGCGTTGCTAGGGCAGTGTGTCTGGCCCCTTGAAACCAGGTGATGCCCATCTGGGACCCTCAGGACAGCCCTGGTAATCTCTGATCTGCCTTTAGGGCCCTTCTCTTGTCTTGAGAGATGTTACGTGTTTGCATCTGAACTGCTCACAGTGGTGACCTGGAGAACCTGGGAATTCGGACAGCCTTCCCACTTTCCTTCTGGCTCCTCCCTGTGCGGGCCCCTTGGCCATCAGCCCTTGGTCATACCCCCATGGGTGTCCTTAGGCTTGCTTGGATACGCCCTTGTGTTCTCTCTGGAGCAGCTTTCTCATTTCTTATAACATGGATGGAAGTTTCCAAATCATCAACTCCTGCTTTCTTTAGATGAGCAGTTCATCCCTGTGTCAGTTTTCTGTTCACATGTTTTACTGTAAACGTTTCCAGAGAAGCCAGGCACCCCCTGCTGCCCACCCCACCCTCTCCCCGGCACTTTGCTTGGAGGCATGGCCGTCCCGTTCCCAGGTCCCTTGCGCACAAGCACTGCCTTCCCCGGATGCCACCATGCTCTCTGCCACCTGTGCTGGGCCTGCTTGGGACCCTGTTGCTGCCCATGGAGACTGGGGCTCTCCCAGCTGTGCCCACATGTATAGGTGTTTGTTGCTCGGTTCCTCCCACAGTTTTCTGTCTTCGTCTGTCTGGGCCCCGTGACAATCCCAGAGTCTCGGGTCGGAAAGCCTGAGATCAGGGTACTGGCCCGATTGGGGGGTGGCTCTTCCTCCTATATGTTCTTAGAAGGAAACTAGTTCCTGAATACGCCTCCCTCAGCACCCTGTGGGCCTGGAGGTCCACCTGCTGACACCCTCAGCAAACACTCAGCCACGTGCTGTCCCCCGGCTGCCAGCCTGTTCCCGGGGAGTGAAGTAAACTGCCGCCCCTGTGGGCTGGACCAGGCTTGTTCCCTGAGCCCTGATGGTGAGCTCTGTCCAAGGCCCTGGCTGCCCCATGCAGTTTCATGGGCAGACAGCCCCCGGTGGCTGGAGTACTCGGCCGTCTGCAGGGCAGTGGCAGCATCTCCCCCACGACTGGACTCACGTGACTCAGTGGTGTTGGGAGTGTCCCGTAATCAAGCCTCAGGTCACGGGCTTTGCAGGAATGAGACTGAGCTTTAACTTACAGTCTCTTCCGTCTCTCTCCCCTGCTCTGGAGACGCTTTGGGAGAAAAAAGAGGGCCAGAGGGCCTGCCCTGGAGGGTGAGGTGTCCGCTCTGGGAGCATGAGGCAGGTGCCATCCCCGCCTTCGGGCTGGAGGGCTGACCCTCAGGGAGGCACCAAGCAGCGTGAAGAGAAGCCACACAGCCGCTGCGGAGTCCAGGCTGGCGGGGGACAGGCAGGCACAGCCCACCGATGCACGGCCTTGAAACTGGACACGGACGGCATCCCCAAGGAAGACCAGGGTGCACACAGAGGGGTTGGCCGGGGGGGGGGCACGGGACTCCCGAGGGCAGTGCTGGGGCAGGGCCACGGCCTGCCATGCTGAGGGCACAGAGGCCTTGCCCCCTGTGGCAGGCAGTCACAGGTGTGTCTCGGGGGTCCCACGAGAAGCAGGGTGATGTGCTCTAGTTAGGGAGAGGTCGCCATACCAGAGGCCCAAGGCCAAGGGTCTCAGGGTGGGGGTTGCAGAGCCTCTGGACTATGGGCTTGGTCCACTGTGGACTTTGCTTCAATAATAATGACATTAAAGACGTGTTTTTATAACATTGGAGTTGAGCGTACTGTCTGCCCCTGCTGAACGGGTGCCCGCATCTCCTCCCTCATCATGGGGCCTGACCTCTGTGCACGACATGCAGGGTTCCAGTCTTGCTGTCATATGCCCTCCCTTGCTGCTCTTGGTGACTCGGAACCTGGGAAGCTCTGGGGACACACATTAACCAGGCTTCCTGTTCTGTTGTATGACTCTCCAGCCGTGACATGGGGGTGGCTCCTGGCCCAGGAAGTTTCTTTCTGGAGTGAGACTTTGCCCCTGAGACCTCAATGTTATCCTTCAGCCCACTGCATCCCCTTCCTGCCACGAGGCCACAGGCCCCCCCTTTATCATCCGTGTCCATGCAGACTTGGGAGTCCAAGCTGGCGGGTGCGGGTTGATGGGGGTGGGCCAGGAAGGCTTTGTCACTTGCTGTCGGGGTTGATGACCCTGTGCCATCCCCAGCTCGGCTCTGCCGCATCTCTTGCAGGACCTGCTGGACCCAGCCCGGTGGCGCATGCTGATCCAGCAGTTCCGCTATGACAACTACCGGCTGCACCAGCTGGGCAACAACTCCGTGTTCACCCTCACGCTGCAGGCCGGCCTCTCGGCCATAAAGACACCGTATCCTTCTGGCGGGCGAGGGCACCCGAGGGCTTGGCCCTTCTTAGCCTGGGCTCCACATCTGGGGCCTTCTGTCCTCCAGCGAGCAGGCAGGCGCCACATCCCTCCCGACTTGAGGCCTCTGCTTGTGGCTTGTGTGGTGGGTGCTTGGTCCCAGGCAGTCAGGGGTGGTGGTCGTGGGGCAGCTCTGTCCTCAGCCTCTTGCGTGTTCACTCATTCCCAGACACCACCCAGCGCTGCTCGCAGGCCGCAAGGCTGGTGTTGGTGTACCTTCTGGCAGCTGGGTCTGGCTGCCATTCTGAAGGCTCCCGTGTGATTCCTGAGAATCCCCTTGAGCTTCTCTCGGTCTGAGCCCTGGCCATCCCTGGCCCAGTGTCTTGTTTGGAAACATGTGTGGCACAGCGGTCATTCCCCTGCCACCAGAGAGTGGTGGGATTGTGACCCCAGTGCCCAAGTGTCCCTCTTGAATGTGGCATGTGGGCCCCTTGGGTCCCGGCGCTGTTGGCTTTCATGGCCATCTGTGTGATGGGACCACAGTGAGTGTTGTGAGCACTGGCCACAGACTCAGGTGCATGAGAAGGGGCAGGTGCATAGGGGTGCGGGGCGGTGGGGTTCTTGGGCTGGGCTGGTGCAGCCTTAGGCCATTTTCCTGCTGGACACAGTGTTTGCTCTGTCTTGAAAGAGAGCTCCAGGCTTGATTCCTGCCTGGCAGCCGGGGTGACCTCAGCACGCCCAGTGCCCCCCACCCCACGACCCTTCCTTAACCATTGCGCAGACAGTGCTACAAGGAGGACGGCAGCTCCAAGAGCCCCGACTGCCCCGTGTGCAGCCGTTCCCTGAACAAGCTGGCACAGCCCCTGCCCATGGCCCACTGCGCCAACTCCCGCCTGGTCTGCAAGATCTCCGGTGACGTGATGAACGAGAACAACCCGCCCATGATGCTGCCCAATGGCTATGTCTACGGCTACAACGTGAGGGGCAACAATGTGCGGGGACAGCGGAGCGGGGCGGGACGTGCGGGGGCGGTGGTGGATCTGGTGGACCTAATGGTCTCCGCCAGGTGCCTGCTGTCTGCGCTGGGTGTGGTCCCTGGGTATGGGTCCCCGCGTGCAGGCGGCTTGGCCCCACGCTGCCCCTGGAGAGCCAGACTGGTGGTCATGAAGCTGCAGGATCAGGGTTCGCAGACAGGCAGGCCTCCCAGAGGCAGCGTGCAGAGAGAAGCAGAGCCCTCCCGCAGCGGTGGGCGGGTGGGCAGGCGCCCCGGAGAGGTTTGGCATATGTGTCCGCACATTCATGTGCCCCCTGCCCCCGTTGTGTTTCAGTCTCTGCTGTCCATCCGTCAAGATGACAAAGTCGTTTGTCCGAGGACCAAAGAAGTGTTCCACTTCTCCCAAGCCGAGAAGGTGTACATCATGTAGGCCGGGCGCCCTGTGCGCCCCCGCCCGCCTGCGTTTCTGTTTCTTGCGACCAAAGATCAGTGAGCGACGCTGGGCACTCCTAGAAGGGTGGATTCAGGTCCGCACATCCATGCTGGGGGACAGCCTTCTGCTGGTAGGACTCCGGAGTGCACGTGAGCCACCTGATGCCCTCCCCTTTCAGAGAGACCTACCCACCGCCTTCGGCCGCTTGGGAAACAGGAGTTGGTTCTCCCCCGCCCCCGCCCCTCCCGCCGCCCTGCCCCCATGGCCATCCTCGGCGAGGGGGCCCAAGGGGCTGCACCTGCGCTGCCGTGGGGGCGGTCTTAGGGTGTGCTAGGTTCAATGTCACGTCATTCGTGCCGCCTTATTTCCTGCTTGAGAATGTATTCACGTGGAAATCCACTGGACCGAGTTCTGCAGAGGCCTTGCTGATGGCTCCGTAACTGTAGATCTAATGCTGTTGTTACAGAAACTAGCAGTCAGTCTGAGTAACCACTGATGACTTTTCAAATCAAACGACCCATTGTAGTTTACACGAAACCACACTGTAGAGAGTTGTATTTAGCGCTTATTTTTGCATGTCGATGTTGATTAGCTAATAAACTGTAAATGTAAAACCTGTTAATAAAAGGGTTTTCTATTTCTTATGTCTGTGTGAGGTGGAAGCTGCTGTGCGTTTTGACACCCTTGCTTGTGTCTGCTCACCCCAGGCCCCCCCCCCAGTCTGCAGCCACACAACAGGGTGCCTGCTGGGGTCCCCACATGGGCCCCATCCCAGAGTCCTGCTGCAGCTGCCGGAGGGTGCTGTGCTCTGCTTTGGGGGAAGCGAGTGTGGCTGGACCCTCTGAGTGGGGTCTCCCCGACTTGCCAGCACCTGTTGGCTTCCTGCTGCCCATGGGCACCTGGTGCACCTGTGGCTGAGCCCCCGCGCAGAGCACAGGGTGGATGCAGGGAGGCATCAGCTCCTTCCCACCATGCCCTCCAGCCCTGCTGCCCTGGCCCCCTGGCCTCCCTCTGGCCATCACCTGGGCTGCCCCCCATTTCCTTCCCAAAGCCGTGAGGACATCCGTATGTGTGCATGTGCATATAGCCACACACCCCACGCCTGCCCTCCGGGTCCCTTCTGGTCCATTCCGGTGACCACACACATTGGGAGAGCTACTCAGCCGGGAGAGTGGGGGGCAGCCACAGGGTGAGTGGAACACAGTGATTGGTCTCCAGCTACACTGGAGAAGTTTGAGCTGTTTGCAGATGAAGCTGCCACAAAACGCACTCACATGTGACTTGCTGGACGCCCACATTGTGAGTGGAGGTCTATAGACAGTGACAGTGACGGCCGGCTGGCCAGAGCACTTAAAGCCGCCCATTCCCCACCCCCCCCACCCCCTCCTGCTCTGCATTCTTGCCAGCCTCAGCCCTGCGCGTCTTAGATCCAGGACATGCCAGTGGCTGACAGCTCTTCGCTCATGGTGGGTTTTAACCAGCATAGCAGTCGTACCCATTGGAACACGGGTTCTCCATAAACAGTGTGATGAGTTTTGATAAAGGGACCAGATATAAGCTGCAAGCCCAGGAGTCTTCCCAGACAGCCACACCCCGCTGCACAGTCACCACTGGGACTTTATCAGCACAGCTGCTGTTAGTCTTGCCCTCGGATACATCAGAACACAGGACATGTGGTCCTTTGTGCCTGACTTGGTTCAGCAGATGCCTCAGGTACATCCGCGTGGCTGCGTGTGTCCGTGGCCCGCCTCCATCACTGAGCAGTAGTCCACTCCATGCGCACCACAAGCTGCGCGTTCTCTCGGTGGACATTGTTTGTGTCCAGCTTCTAGTTACTATAAGTGAAGCTGCCGTGATTATGGCAGGAACAGTTCTTCGTGGACATTGTATTCATTTCCCTTAAGTCAATGTCTGGAAGTAGGAGGAGTCATGCCAGTGCTGTACCTTTAATTTCACAACTGCCAAGGCTTTTCCCAAAGTGCCAGTAACGGTGTACATGCCTGTTGGCGGTGTGGGGGCATTCCGGTTTGTCCACGTCTTTGCCCGTGTTTGGTGGTGTCATTCTTCCCGTTAGTGGCTCAGGTGGGTAATCCCTGTGGGCTTATGTGCGTTTCCCTAATGGCTGCAGATGCTGAGCTCCTGCCGGTGTGGTGAGTGGCTGTTAGTCCCATATCTGTTCAAGTCTTCTGCCCATTCTTTATTGGATGACCCTTTTTTTTCTTTGTAGGAATGCATTCCATATTGGGGGCACAGATCCTTTGTCTGATAACGTGTATTTGCACTTGGTTGCCTGTTACTTGACCACCAGAGGTTTTACGTTTAGTAAAGTTCAGTTAACTTTTTCTTTTATGGCTCATAACTTCTTGTGTTCTGAGAAAATTTGCTCATTCTAAGGTCCCAACCATATTCTCCCCTATATTCTAGAGGATTGTTTTAGCTTTTTAGGTTTGCAACCCATTGCAATGAACTTGTGTGTATTTAGTGAGGAAGAGGCTAAGGACCATTTACCCCCATGTGTTCATCTTGTTGTTACAACATCATATGTTGAACATCATATGTTGAAGGCTTTTTTGTCTCCATCAGATAATGCGAAGTCCCCAGGCTATCATTCTTTCAGTTTATTTCTGGATGTTCTCCTCTGCGTAGTTGCCTTAGGGTTGTCCTCACCCCAACACCCAGCATCTGGGTCACTGCAGCTTTAAAGTACAAATGAGCCCCTTTTGTTCTATGTAGTTTCTACTTTTTCAAAATTGTTTTGACTGCTTGCATTTCCACCTAAGTCTTGGAATCAGCTTATAAGAGTACTCTAAACAAAGTCTGCTGGGATTTTAACTGGAATCGCGTTGAATCTTTAGATCAGTCTGGGAACTGCCTTAGTCTGTTCAGGCTGCCCTAACAACACCACAGATTGGGGTGCTTGAACAACAGAAAAACATTTTCTCACAGTTTTGAACACCAGAGTCGATCCAGTTGCCAGAGTCAATCTTCCTGACTCACAGACGAAGGCCTTCCCTTTGTGTGCATGGAAAGACAGCCCTGCCTACTGTGAGGACACCGGTCCTGTCGGATGAGGACCCATCTCATAACTTCATGTGAACTTTTGCCTCCAAATATAGTCAGCATCGGGGGGCAGGGCTTCAACATGAGTTTGGGTGAGGAAGGCAGTTCAGCCCACAGCAGGGACTTAAAAATCATGACCATATTGAGGCCACCAGCCTGTAAATACGGTGTTCTCTGTATCCAGACCTCACCTGCATTACAGTTCTCATCATTTTACTGCTATTGTCAGTGAGATTTTTAAATTCGACTTCCCAACCATTCCAGTGTGGTAACATACAGACATGTCACTGATTTCATATATTGATCTTGTATCCTGTGACCCTCCTAAGCTCATTTGTTCTGGTAGTTTTTTGATATGTTATAAAGCATTTTCTCTGTACCTATTGTAACCTCTGCAAATAAAGACCATTTGCCTGTTCTTGTCCAATCTCTATGCCGGGCATTTCTTTTTCTCCTCTTATTGTATGGGTAAAGCCTCCAGGACAGTGTGAACTAGGAGGGTAAGAACAGAGTCCTGGTCTTGTTTCTGATCTTGGGGAAAGCATCCTCTCCCATCATGAAGGACCACGTCTACTCTAGGTTTTCACAAGGTGCAATTATCAGGTTGAGGAAGTTCACCCCTCCTTCCTGAGTTACCATCATGAGGGCATGTTGAATTTTGTCATATGTTCTTTTCTTCATCTAATGAAATTTCCATAAGGCTCTTCTCCTTTGTTCTGATAAGGGTGACACAGAGAACTAGATTAGCTTTGAGCAGTTCGAACAAGCTTTCAGTTCCTGAGATAAACCTCTGGTGTTCATGGTGCGGGTCTTAATGTAGTGCTGGATCTGACTTGCTAGTACTTTGCAGAGCAAGTTGTTTACAACGTACTCTATTGTTTTTTTTTAAGGTCTGTAGGTTCTGTAGTGATGTTCCCTCTCATTCCTGATATTGGTCATTTGTTTCTTTTCTCTTGAAATCTACTTAGAGGCTTATCAATTTTATGGATCATTTCAAAGAACCACCTTTTGGTCTTTGATTTTTTTTCCTCTATTGTTTGCCTGTTCTCTGTGTATCTGATTTCTGTTCTTTATTGTTTTCTTCCTCCAGCTTATTTTAGGTTTAATTGTCCTTTTTCTAGCTTCTTAAGGGGAAGATTAGATTACTGCTTTGGGGCCTTTCCTTTCCAATATAAACATCCCATACATTTTAAAGTTTTTATTTTCATGCAGTTCAAACTATTTTATAATTTCCATTATGAATTTTTTTTCTCTTTGACCCACAGGTTACAGAAGCCTGTTAGATAATTTTCAAATACTTGCAGACTTTCCAGATATTTTTTGTTATTAAATTTTAATTGTTAGAAAATCTAGTCCATATGGTTTCATTCCTTTTAAATTTATAGAGGTTTTATGTCTGCCTTGGTAAGTGTTCCATGTGCACTTAAAGAGAACATCTGCCTGCTGTCAGGGGCGTGTCCTGCAAGTGCAAGCCAGGTCAAATTTGTGACGGGCAGCCAGTCTCTGCTATCCTTACTGATCTCCCTACTTGTGCTTAAAAGTTTACAAGTGAATTTGTCTGTGTCCTCTTTACATCTATGGGCTTTTGCTTCATGTATCTGGAATCTGGTACTAAGCACAAACACCCTCCCTGGTAACAGCTCTTTGTTACAAAGTCCACCTTGTCCTGGCCCAGCCACTCTGGCCCTCCCATTGAGTGTTTGTATGTTAGTTCTTTCTTGATCCTTTTGCTTCCAACCCAAGTCTTAAATTTGAAGTCTGTTTCTTTTCTTTTTTTTTTTAAATTTTTTAAAAAGATTTATTTATTTATTTATTTGACAGAGGAGAGAGATCACAAGTAGGCAGAGAGGCAGGCAGAGAGAGAGGGGGAAGCAGGCTCCCCGCCGAGCAGAGAGCCCGACGTGGGGGCCCGATCCCAGGACCCTGAGACCACGACCTGAACCGAAGGCAGAGGCTCAACCCACTGAGCCACCCAGGCACCCCTTGAAGTCTGTTTCTTGTAGAGAGCATACGCGTGGGTCTTTTTAATCCAATTGGACAATCACTGCCTTTCAATTGAGCAAGTGTCTAGACTAGTGATATTTAACATGATTATTATTGCTGGATTTGTTACTCTTTTTCCATTTGTCCGGTCTGTCCTCTGTTATTTTTTCTGTCTTTACCTGCTATCTTTAGATTAAAAGTTATTTTGTCTCCATTGACTTCTTAGCTGTATGTCCGTAGTTGCTCTATGTCCGTAGTTGCTCTAGTTCAGTATACCTCTTTAACTGACCACAAGTGCCTTCAAATATGATAAGAATCAGAAACTTACTGCCTCTCTCCTGCCCTTTGTACCCTACTGTGGCCACGTATTTACTTCTGCAGACATTCTGTATTCTGTACCTTGCAATACCTTTTTATGCCTTCAGTGACCAATGATTTAGAAAAGAAATTTAAAACAAAGTAGATATATTTACCCACATTTGCCAATTACAGCACTCTTTACTGCTTCTATAGATCTAAGTTTGCATCTGCTAGCATTTTCCTCATTTAAAGAATTTACTGTATGCTTCCATGCAGACCTGCTGGCGATGAATTCACTCAGCTTTTCTTGGTCTGAAAGTGTTCTATTTCAATCTAATTCAGGTTGGGAAGGATAGTTCACGGCATGTACAATCTAGGTTGACAATTTTTTTAGTTTTTTCTTTTAGTATGTTAAAGATTGTATGCCAAGGGCGCCTGAGTGGCTCAGTCATTAAGCATCTCCCTTCGGCTCAGGTCATGATCCCAGGGTCTTGGGATCAAGGCCTGCATCGGGCTCCCTGCTCAGCGGGAAATCTTCTTCTCCCTCTCCCACTCCCCCTGCTTGTGTTCTCTCTCTTGCTGTGTCTGTCAAATAAATAATAAAATAAAATAAAAATTTCATGCCATTGTCTTCAAGCTTGTGGTGTTGTGACCAAGAAGTCTGCTGTTCTCTTTCTTATCTTTGTAACTGTTTGTATAATGAGTTTTCTCTTCCACTGCTTTTCATCACTGCCTTTCCATGTTGTGGTCCTGCCGTGCCTTGGGTGGGTTTGTGTGTCCTGCTGGGTTTCCTCATCTCAGAAGTCCTGGTTGGCTCTTCTACAATATCCTTTAGGTCTCAACACATTCATTTGGGCTAATTCTATTTATTCAGCATTCAATATTGAGCAGCTACTCTGTACCTGACCTCATGAAACAAAATAAAGACCCTAGTTCTCATGGACCATATGTTCTAAGGGCAAAAAGAAAAAAAAGATTATGAGCCTTGTGTGATGGAGTCTGAGCACCGCAGAATGAAGTGGAGCTGCCTAAGGAGAGAGCAGGAAGAGGCTGATGACAAGGCTGGCGAGGGTGGGCTGGGAGCAGCCTTCCAGGCAGGAGAGTGGGTTCCATGGAGGCCTGACTCCTGGAGGGAGGCGGCAGAGCTGAAGATGTGGGCGGTGGGTGGCACTGACAGTTTCCTCCTGGCTGCTGTGAGATAAGTGGACTCTACGGGTGTGAGGGCAGCTGCTGGCCTGCAAGGGTCCCCCAGTGGGTTGTACATGGGATGCCAGCAGCCCCCACGTCACTGGCCTGAGCACGTGGAAGTACAAACATCCCATCACCTGAGCCGAGGGAGGCAGGCAGGAGATAATGACTGGGCCACACAAACATCACAGGCCACTGGGTGGACACAGGGGTCAGAGGAGGAGAAAGAGGTGCAGGGCAAATGCACAGCTCTTTGGGGGAGTCCTGCTGCACAAGAGCACCACAACCCTAACAGGCTTGCGGGGGCGGGGGGGGGGAAGGTGGATGCAGAGCAGGGTTCTGCTGGGACGAGAGAAACTGCATGCTTTTGTGCTGATGGGAACAGCCGGGAGACCGGAAAAGCCAACCCACACCTCAGGAGACGCAGGGAGGCTGCCAAGCTGGAGGCTGCTCAGAGCGACCCCCAGGTCTGGGATCAGGGGCACAGAAAGGGCGAGTCAGCATGCTTCCCGCTTTCTTCTTCTTTTTCCATAACTGCATTATCGAGAGACAGCTGCCACACTGTGACCGCCCCTCTGGACACATCCAGCTTGATGCTTTAGCGTGCTGACCACCACACTCCCCACCAGCAGCCACTCATCTATCCCCACGCATCTGCCTTCTCCGGACATTTTGTGTTGATGGAATCCTGCAATATCAGGGCCTTTTAAGGTTCATCTGTGTTATCAAGTATGTCTGTGTTTTCCTCCTTTTTGGCTGAAGGACAGACGTTCATCTACCATAGACTGATGGTCACTTGGGCTGGTACCACCTTTTGCTGCTAAAAAGGATACTACTGAGGGCGTTCAGATCCATGTGGTCTTGGTCCCATGTGCAGAGGTCCGTGGTGTTTCCACGCCATTCTGCATCCCCCCAAGATCCTCGAAAACATGCAACCTGTTTTCTGAGGCCCTGTGGAGACCCCCTCAAAGAGCCCCAAGCACCGGGGTCCTCAGTACCTGGGGGTGAGGCAGGCATTCCTGAGGCAAAGACAAAAGTCCAAGGGGGTGGTAGCCACTCAGCCTGTGGGTTGGGGGCACACAGGCACAGGCTCCAAGAAGGGGCTGGGTGAGGCCACCGCCTGGCCCAGAGGGGACCCCCTGGTGCAAGAGATCAGAGAGCCGGGTGAATCACCCCCAGGCCCTCCTCCCCAGGTGGGGGTGCCCAGGGAACCCACGGGCGCACACTGCGCGGCTGGACGGCACGGGTCGGGGCCTGGGCTGCACCAGGGCCGAGCCAGCGCAGGGCCCGGACGAGGCCAGCCTGGCCTGCCCTGCTCAGCGGGCAGGGGCGAAAGGCGTCCTCGATTAGGACAAAGCCTGGCAAGCACCCTGGCTAGAGCCCGGAGGGGTCCCTGCCTGCACGGTGAGGGCTCCCCGAGCTCACCGCCTCCGGAAGCGGTCACCAGAGCGGGTCGGACAGCTGGGCAGGGAGGGCCAGGGCCTAGAGTGCGGTCCATGCCGGGCAGCAGGCAGCGCGGGGCGGTGGGTGTCCGGCACTCCCGGAAGAAGCGAGTTCCGGCTCCCACCCGGGCCATCGCGGCCTGCCTGTCGCGGTGTCAGGGCCCGGGAATCGCACACTCCTGGGCGACCCCGGCGTGGAGACCACGCTCGCACCCCTCGGGCCTGCCCCGCCTTGCCTCGCCCCACACCAGCGCACGCGGCCCCTTTAAGGACTTGCTGTGCCCGCCCGCCTCCTTTCTCGCGCCGGCCTCGGCAGTCCAGACCCTCCGGGAGCGCGCCTGAGTCACCGCGCCGCTCTCGGCCCCGCCCCGGCGCTCGCGCCTCAGGGCGAGCCACTGGCTGCCGAGCTCGGGGCCACGTGACAGGAGGTGGGCGAGGTCCCCGCCGGAAAGGGCGGGCTAAGGTGACAGCGGTCGCGTCGCGCCAAGGCGCTGTCGTTGCCGCACTGACCTTCGTCACCGCGCCCTCCGTGCCAGGGCGAGCCAATGACTGTGGCGAATTGGGGCACGTGATAGGGGCGGGGTCCCCGCCGGAAGGGGAGGGGCGAGGCGAGCGGCCTGGTACGCGGTAGGTGTCGCGGTCGTCGCGATACCGGGCTGGGTCTGTGGCCCGGCCGGGGTCCTGAGGGCCGGCCTCGTCCCGGGACTGTTTCCGTCCTTCTCCCCAGAACGCGCCCCTCAGCCCCGCTTTCTTCCTGGGACACCGTCCCTCCTCCTCCTCTCCCTCCTCCTTCCCTTCCTCCTTCTCCCCCTCTCCGTCCTACTCTTCGTCACACTCTTCCTCCTCCTCCCCGTCACACTCTTCGTCCTCCTCCCCTTCCTCCTTTCCATCCGTCTCCTCCCTGGGGCACCCCCCTCCTCCTCCCACTCCCTCTCGTCTTCATCCTCCTCCGCCTCCTCCCCCTCCTCCTCCTCCCTCTCCCTGGGACACTGCCCCCCCCTCCTCCCACTCCTCTCTGTCCTCCCCTGGGACACTGTTCTCCCTCCCCCCCCACCACCTCCTCCTCCTCCTCCCCCTCCATCATCTCCTCCTCCCACCACACCATCTCTCCTCCTCCTCCTCCTCCCTGGGACACCATCTCTCCTCCTCTAAGGGACACCAGCCCTTCTCCACCCCCTCCACCACCACCACCACCTCCTCCTCCTCCTCCCTGGGACACTATCCCTCCTCCCTTTCCTCCTCCCACACCTTCACCACCACCTTCTCCTCCCCCCCACCACACCATCTCTCTTTCTGTCCCCAAGGACACTGTCCTTCCTTCTCCCTGCCCAGGACGCCATCCCTCCTCCCCCTCCCTGGGACACCTATCCATCCTCCTCTGCTGCCCCCTCTGCCTCCTCCTCTTCCCCTCACACAGTCCCCTCCTCCACCCGCCCCCCCCACTATCCCCTTCTTCTCCTCACTAGGATATTGACCCTGACCCCTTCCGTTTTCTGGATGCTCCCTCCTCCCTGGTCACTGCTTTCTCCTCCTCCCTGAGACACCCCCTCTTCTGTCTTATGTGGCCATGGTACCCTGGGCTTAGGAACTCTGGCAGAGTCCATGGGGAGGGACCCACGGTCAGTGGGGGATACCAGGAGGGTGCTCAGATGAGATGAGCAGCTCCCTACACCTGCCAAGCGGGTACTGAGTTAGTGTCAGTGACAAACGTTACTGCTTGAGAGTGGCTCCTGGAGGGGCGCGTGTACAGTGCTGGGCCCGGCCCCTCCTTCTACCAAAGGAAGCAGCCCCCCAGCCAGCCTGGCCCCCGTGCTGCCCCCAGTTTCAGTTCCCGCTGAGTGACCGACTTCCTGGGCCGTCAACCTCGCCCTTCATTTCCCTTCCTGAAAACCTGCTACGTGCTCAGCCCTGGAGTTCTGGGTGCAAGTGATGCTGGCCCGTAGCCAGTCTCTCAGCCGTCTGCAGAGGCTTCCTGTGGGTTGTGAATGAGCTGTGTGCTGAATGGAGAAAGGGCCACAGGCACCTTTGGGAAAAGCTCATTTAAATTTTATCTAGGCAGTTGAATTCTTGGGTTGCTGAGGTACCTCCCACGTGGAATTGGAGAACTCTAGAGTTACTCTTCTGTTGTGCTTTTCCTGATTTACCACCCAAAATGCTGTGCCCAGAATACCATCTGCGTTGTTGTATTTCCGCAGCCAGGTCACATCAGAGGCTAGGGCTGGAGGGGCAAGCCTTGCATCCCCCCGGAATGCCCAGGACACAGTGAGCTCAGGAAACGTGTAACAGACCGCGAAGACTAGGTGGTCCTTCCACGTCTCTGCCACACGTTATTTCTAGATATGGATCAGAAACTGTCCAACCTGGTCGAAGAGCTCACGACTTCGGGAGAACCCCAGCTGAATCCTGAGAAAATGAAGGAACTGAAGAAAATTTGCAAGTATGTCTTAAGGTTCAGCGTTTCACACTGGCTGGCTCTGCAGGTCCAGACACTCCTGGGGGCAGGCCTCCTGCCACCTGTGTCTGTCAGCCCCGCCCATCTGCCCCCACCATGGCCTCTGTACAGGGAAGGAACGGTCCAGGGTGTTTCCCCCAGGAACCTGCAGGTCCCAGCTCTGGCGGGCGGTTACTTTGTGGGGCAGTGGTCCCAGGGTTGAGGGGGAGGGCGTGTTGGGCTTGAACACTTCAAAGAAGGCCTCAGCTGGGACAAAGTTGAGATTCACTGATTGTCCTTATCCTGTAAATACAGGATAAACAGGAAAACTTAAGTGATTTTAAGTAATGAAGTAATTTTAAGTAATGAAGTTTTTTAACTTTTGACAAAAAAAATTGCAGCTCAGATCAGGTTTCCCTGGAGACCCAGAACAGCGGTGGCTTCTTTTGCAGGGAAGGTAGCTGGGAGAGGCGGCAGGAGGGGGCAGGGTGTGTGCCGGCTTCTGCGGGGGAGAGGCGGCAGGTCCCTTCCTCCTTGCTTCGGTGCCCTGGCCTCGTGCCTGCAGGGGAGTCTGGGGACCAGGGGTCTCTGCTGGGGTCGGATGGTGACTCCTTGAGGCTTTGCAGGCCATAAAGTCTTCTGCGATGGCCGCTCAGCCATGGACAGTAATGGGCACGATGTGAAGGGGCGGCTGTGCTTGTGTCCCAATAAAACTTGATGGGCACTGACGCTGGCTCTCGTGGTTTTCACATGTCATGAAGTATTATTCTTTCATTAAAAAACGTAAAAGCCATTCTTGCTTGTGGGTCATACAGAAATGTGGGGACCTGAGGGCAGTCATTGGTCCAGCCTGCTCTGGACGGAAGGGAGGGGAGTGGGAGAGGGTGCATCCCTGCTGCTTTGCACACTGTGCACACACACAGGATCGGGCCTTGGCGAGAATGACTGGTGTTCCTAGGTCTTCGGAGGAGCAACTCAGCCGTGCCTACCACCTGCTCATGGCCCAGCTGAGCCAGGACCATGCCGAGATCCGCCTCTCCGCATTCCAGGCCATAGATGAGCTCTTCGCCCGGTCCCACCAGTTCAGGATGCTGGTTGTTTCCAACTTCCAGGAGTTTCTGGAGCTCACACTGGGCACTGACCATGAGCAGCCCCTGCCGCCCCCCAGGGAGGTGGCCCAGAGGCTGCGGCAGGCTGCCACCCGGGCCATCCAAGGGTGGAACGATAAGTACGGCGCGGCCTACAAGAAGCTGGCTCTGGGCTACCACTTTCTAAGACACAGCAAACAGGTGGGCAGGCCGCACGCTCTGTACTGCGTTAGTGGACAGACGTCTCTCAGGGCCAGCCAGTGTTGGGGGCAGGGCTCCCGGGAGCAGGGCAGCAGGTCCGGGTGGAGGGAGCTGGGCCTCTGGTCCCGACTTCACAGAAAGCCAAATGAGAAAAAGAGGTCGGCTTCTCAGATGCAACCCTGTTCTGTGTCCTGGAGTTGAGTCCATCCTGGGTCTGCTGTGGGCTCTGGTGGTCCTGGGTGCGTGAGACCCACCAGGATTGGCTGCCACCACCCCTGCCCTCCTGTCTGGGCAGCTGGCTGGTCCCCTCCACAGCCTGAGCATGCTGCCTGACACTGCATGTCCAGGTCACCTCCCGGGGTGTTTCCAGGCCCCGGGGTGGGGCGAGTGGCTCCCTCCACTGCCCCGCACGCACACTCTTCTCGGAGGCATGCTGCTTTCTGGACTGTGGGCTGGCTGTGTTCGGCTGGGGATCGATCATTGCTGTCAAGTGTGTTTCCTTGTGTTTGGAAGCGCTGGACCCCAGGGACCCGGAGGATCTGGCTCTGTGCTGGTGCCGGCACGTCTCCTAGGTCTGTTTGACTTACTTTCTTTGTGTTCTGTGCAGTCAGGTCTCATGTCCCCTTTAATTTCCCAGGTGGATTTTCAGGACGTGAGTGCGCGGACTCTGGCAGAGAGAAAGCTGGAGGAGGAGAAGCAGAAGCGCTTGGATAGAATCTACAGGGAGAAGTCTGAGCGGGCCATCAGGGAGATGGAGGGTGAGTGACTTATCAGGCCTGAGGGCACTGGGCCTGCTGTGCTGCACCAGGGCTTTGTGCAGCCTGCCCTCCGTGCCCAGGTTAGGGCAGACCTGAGCCCTGTTCTCAGGAACCTCTGGGCGGCCACGTCTCTCCCGCGCCCCCTGGCGGTGCCGAATGGAAGGTCTTCTTCATGCCTCTTGGAGGGTCTCTTCGCTGGGGGAAGCAGGGGACATGTGTCTGTTCATTTCATGGCCCTTGTTTCCTCTTGCCAACACCCCCCACTCCCAAAACCTGATCTCTCTGAGCACCCCGCCCTTTCCATGATGGGCAGGCCTAAGCTGAAGGCATTTCTGGCTCGCCTGGCCTAGGAGGAGCCTGGAAGCAGGCCTCTGTCGCCTGAGGAGGGTGCTGGCTAGCCCCAGGCAGATGCCATCGGGAAGTGGCTGGCCGGAATGGAATGGTCAAGATGTGCTGCGAAGGGAGGACTGGGAAGTGGTGTGTGTCCTGATGGCTCCCCATGGGCCTCCCTTGTCCAGAAGCTCTGTCCGTGGTGGCACGTTCCACTCTGTGTCCGGGGCACCGTGACCCTCATGGCCAAAGTCCAGACCTGAGGGTGTCTCTGAGGACATCCCAGAGGGCAGCCTCGTGCTGCTGAGCTGGTGGTTTCCCAGTGGTCACCAAGCCTCTGCATGCCCAGGGCACTGGCCTCTGGTGGGGGGCAGGAGGAGACCTGTACTTCCATGTGACATGTCACCACCCAGCCCGCCTGCCCCTGGGCCCACCTGCTCCCGGAACATCGCCCTACCCTTGATCCTGGGCCCTGCACCAGGGGAGGCAGTGCCCTGTGCTGGTGGCCCTGACAGGCCGTACATGTGTTTGCAGAAATGGCCGAGGAGATCCGGCGCTGCCTCACAGAGGTGGAGAGCTGCTTCCGGCTGCTGGTGCCACTGGACTTTGCCACAGGCCTGGGCACCTCGTTGCCCACAGTGGCCTTTGATGTGTCTGTGGAGAGTGCCCCTAGCTGGGCCAGTGCCGGCAATCATGGAGACGAGGAGCAGCCCTGCTGTAGCAAGACCCTGCTTGCCTCTGCCGGCTGTCCAGGAGCCAGCAGTGGGGCGGGGCCCCCTCAGACCACCGCAGGGGCCAAGGACGAGGAGGAGGAGGACAGTGACAGAGACAGTGACGAGGAAGAATTCGTGCGGTGCCATGGGCTGGGTTCCCACAAGTACACGCTGGATGTGGAGCTCTCCTCAGGTAACTGGTAGCTCCTGCTGGCCGGCCAGGGCTCTCTCCCCTCAGCCATGGGCCCTAGGGATGCTGATGAGAGCCCATACTTCCCCAGACGGTGAGCAGGGCAGAGACTCCAAGGTTGGGGTGAGGGGTGACTTAAGGCTCGGAGTCCGCGGTTCCACCCTGAGGTCCTCCTTGTGATGGGCTGGCCTCATTTTCTGGGGGACTGGGGAGCCCTTGGGGAGGCTGCAGTTCTTGGTCTCTGGCCCATCGGGATCAGAGGGTGACTGTCAGGGATCAGGTGCCCCCCACTCTGGCTTGGAGGGAAACGTAGTTGGACCGCGGCTTCCCACCACGTTCACAAAGATGCCATGTGAGAGGTGGGGCCCCATATGGCCCGGCAGCGTGTGGGGTGTGGGTGGTTGGGGGCCCGTTAGGGGTGTTCACAGAGGAAGGCTGGTCAGCCTAGTTGTGTGAAGACTTGCCGCCCCTGGACCTCTTGGGTGTCAGCAGCCCCAGGGAGCTAACAGCTGTTGCGGGCCAGGGAGCAGGCCATGTGCAGGAGGTGGGGTGCCTAGCTAGAGACAAACCAGGTGACAGGATGCAGAGGAGGGCCTGTGGGACTGAGCCGCGGTATGGGCTGTATGGGGGAGGGGGCTCCACAGCTCTCCGGGCTTGCTGGATGGCCTGGGGCTTGTGTGCCTGTGTGAATGCCGTGTGGGGCCTTGGGGTGTGGTGTGGGGGGAGGCATTAGGTTCGAGGTGAGATGGTCCCTGCCAAAGCCAGATCTTTAAGTAGTGCATCTGTTTCTCAGGCATGAGATGCAGGGTCCCGGGCAGAACGTGGCTGGGGCCGGGTGGGCAGCAGTACGGGTGGTCCCTCTGCGGTGCTGGGTGATCCACCCTGGCTCCTTCAGTGACCCTCATGCTTTGTTCCAGACAGCCTGAGGGTGCATGAGGATGAGGACAACCATGCCGTCATCCAGTCAGCCCAGGACGCGCTCAAGCTTATCCAGAACAAGTTCCTGCCAGCTGTGCGCTCCTGGGTCCAGGTGAGGGTCTGCGTGCCGGGGTCCTGGGCAGAGTCAGGGGCCCATGGGGTGTGCAGGGGTGACACTGCAGGGGGGTGGGGAGGGCTGTGCCATCCTGGGTCCAGGTGAGGTCACACGTGCCGGGTTGTGCAGGGATGACGCGGGGAGGGGAGGCTGGTAGGGAAGGACTATGTGCTCCACGGGGTGTGCAAGGGTGAGTTGGGGTGTTGGGGAGGGTGCCTTGTTCCGCCCAAGTGATGCGCCCCCTTGTTGGAAGCTGTTCACCCGCGCGGGGATCCACGGCGGGCACTTAGAAGCTGCCATCGACCTGAAGGCAGAATTGGAAACCACCCTGCGGCGGTCGGAAGAGCTGGACATCAAGCCTGAGGAGGGGCGCCGGAGGGAGGTGAGTGCCACCACTGGGCTGGGGAGGGATGACAGCAAGGAGATCTCCTCTCTGAGCTCTTTTCTGAGTCAGCAAGCATCACTGGGCTTTGGGAATATTCTGGTTCCTACTTCAGTGGGAGCTCCTCTCCTGAAACGGAAGCTTTGGCCCCAGGGGCCAGAGAGCAACAGGCTTCCCCGAGGTTGGAGGGTTGGGACAGGGTCCACCGCGGGAGGGAGTGGCAGAGCAGGGAGGCAGAGTGGGGGGGTGGGCAGTGTGTGTGGTCTAGTCTGGAGGGAGATCTCAGGGCCCTGGAGGAGGAGGAGGAGGTCGTGGGCTGAGCTGAGACCTAGTCTAGCCCCGCTGCATAGCCGTACCCTGAGCCCCCCCGAGCACCCCAGCAGAGCCTCCTGTGAGCTGGTAAGGGCCTTCCAGGCTTCAGGGCCTTGTCCCTTCCACCTACATTGCAGCCGAGGGCGCTCGGTGTCAGGGTGCTTGAGGCAGACTGAGAATCAGGACTTGGTCTCAGCTTTATGCAGAGGGCCATGTCCCTGGCTTGGGGAGGTGGACATCATGGTCCTAAGCAGGGCCCCACAGAGGAGCTCCTGGGCGGCAAGGTGGGGTGAACATGTGGCCTGGTGCCCCATTTGGGGAAGCCAGTCCAGGCCGGGTGTCTGCTGGTCTTGTGGCATGTCACGGGCCCCATGTGGTTTGGTAGGGGGTGGCTGGTCCCCTTGAGTGCTGGGTCCCGGGGCAAGGTTGTAGAGCTGGGACAGGCCCACGTTTGTTGATGGGGCACAGGTGAAGTCCATCAGTTCCTGAGGCACCTCCCATGGCCTGTGCCAGGACCTAGACCTTGATGTCCGTGATGGACCTGAGAGCCATGTCTTCCGTAGGTGTCCTCAGGGCCTGCCAGCAGGGTGGGACAGTCAGAGCTGGACTGCGGGGGTGGGGGGTGTCAGCACAGCTGCTGGCCTCTCAGAAGTGAGAAGGCAGATCCCAGAGTGCCCCTCTCTGCCAGGGTGCTGGGACCCCGGACCTGGCCCACCGAGCGGGGCCCTGGCTCTGGGTGGATGTAACTGTTTCCAGTGGGAGCTCTGGGGTGGGAGGAACAGCATTCCCCAGTGGGGAAGAGAGCAGATTTGGAGCCACTCGGATCTAGGATGGACAGTAGGTGACACGCTGGGTCTTGGCCCTTAATGACCTTGATCTCTCCAGGGCCACTGGACACCTGTCGCAGGGCCGTTGCCCTTGTGTGAGTTTCTGAGCATCTGCCCCACTGGCTGTCCTCCAGGTGCAGGTGTGGGGGCCCCCGGAGACCGGCAGAGGGCGGTCTTGCCTTTCTTCCACAAAGTTGTGGCATCAGAGGAAAGTTCTGGGCAGGGAGCCCAGCCTGCATGCTGCCTGGTATTTGCTGGCCAATGTCCTAGAGGGGTTTCTGTGGGCACAAGATTCCTCGAAGAGCCTTGTTTGGGGGATGTGACCTCATTAAGAAGTTAGTTGTGTGAATTTTGACCAAGGTGGTTATTTTTTTTTTTAACAGCAAAGGAAGGTTGTTTTCTGGTCTCAGGAGGGAGGTGATCTGGTCAGCTCTTCCCAGCATGTCAGGATTTAGCTCTGAACATTAGATGAGCCAGGATCATGGCGTCAGAGCAGAGGCTGGCCTGAAAGCAGGGAGGGGTGGGGAATCGGGCTGGCTCCTCTGGGTGCCCCCTTTATGGCACTCTGAGGACCAGCGCCCCCCCACCCCGCAGGGGCTTGCACTGGGAAGGAGCTGGGGAGGCACCCTCAGAGCAGCGGGGGTTTTGGGGAGAGCCCTGGCAGCCGTGAGGGCTGGTTGGGCAGCATGACCTCGTCCCACTGGGCCTGGGGTCCGCAGCACCACTGGGGCCCACAGGGCCCCGAGCCTAGAGCTGGCGGAAGAACCGTCTTGCCTTGTGGCTGTAGAGCCCCCAGGGGAAGGGCCCGTCTCCTAATGGACCCAGTGAGGCAGGGGTCCGCGTGTCCCTGGAAGCCGCAGCCTCCCAGCAGGAGGCACAATGTACTCGGCGTGGTGGGTTCCAGCCTGCGGCGGCCAGTGAACAACAGCTGGGGGGCCTCTCTCCAAACGCCCCAAGGGCTGGAGGAGACAGAGTGGGCTCAGGCTCCCCGTGTGGAAGTAGCCCTGCCCTGGGTGCCCTAGGACTGCCAGGGTTGGGCTGCCTGGCTCTGCTGTGGCTGCTGTTGTTTCCGCATGGACTCCTGGGGCCCCCACAGGGTCTTGACTGCGCTGGGACTGTTGGGCAGCTTCTGCACTGCCCCCAGACAACCAAGCCGGTGGGGGCAGCTCCATGCTGCTCCACGGAGCATTGGGGGTGCTAGGGGCATCGGGGATGCTGGGGGCGCTGGCAAGGAGTGCTGTGGGAGAAGGGGCCCAGCCCCTCCTGTGCAGGGACAGCAGGGCCGACTGAGCGGGTCACTGGGTTGCCTGGGGGAAGGTGGCGCAGTGGGAAGGGAGCGTCCCTGCCTTTGTCAGCGGCGCAGACGCTTTCCAGACACTTCTCCACAAGCTGATTGAAAAAAGGAACTGCTCTGAAATCCTTGGAGATTGTGCTCACCGCGCTGGCGGGCTGCGGCGCCTGGAGATGAAGTGATTGGGGCGTGAGTGGCTGAACGGCAGCGCCCTGCTCAGGTGAGCGCCGCTTCCCAGAATAGCCGCTGTGTATCTGCCCATCGGCTCCCGCTCCCCGAAGGGCCAGCAGCTGCGGGAGCCACTGCAGTCCCTAGAAATCACCAGCGAGCTGCTCTACGTGGTTTGCCTTAGCGTTTCCCCTCCCATAGGGGCTCAGCGTCCTAACTGTGCACATTAGGCCGAGCTGGGGGCGCTGACTTGGGAACGAGGGATTCAGTATTGGAGAACGTCAGATGGATGGGCCAGAGATGAGAACAGACACAGGGCTTCTGGCTGGTGTGCCACCGAAGTCGGGGACCCATGGGGAACAAGCCCTTGGGGTGGGGGTGTTGGAAGGTGGCCCCTTTCTGGTTTGGGGTTGCTGTTGGTTTCTACATACTGTTTTCCCTTTGACACAGAGGTTCCGACTTTGAGAAGTATTTAAGCCAGTTTAAATACGTTTAACTGTTTGTTTTATAGAGTGTGTCTCTGTTGTGTTTGGGAGCAGCTGGGGATAAATCTCAGATAGATCGATGTGGAGCATCATTGGGTAGATTTAGTCTCCAGCCTGCTGCCATGGGGAGTGTAATAATCCGCGCCTGCTACATTCATTACACTGATAAAAATCCTTTGTAAACTTTCAAATTGCCTGTGGTTTAATTATGTGGTCAAGATCACTAATTATTTTGTATTGTGTAATTAACAAAATATTAATTTCCTGCCAATTAATATGTCTGAAAAAATAACTTCAAGCATCAGTTTACGTAAACTCTCAGGAAGATGGGGGTTTTTTTAGTGGCTGGGTTGTAGGTTTAAGTGGGTGAGATGCTTGTGTGGGTGTCTCCGTTCTCACCAACCAGCCATCTGACACAGTGGCCACAAGGTCTAGACAGCCAGCACATCTCATTCCAAAAGCAGACATCGCCCTGCAGGGCTCTGGGAGGCTTTCTCCCACGCCGGCCGCCCCTGCCTGCCTGAGCGGTCTCCCCAGCGGACGGGCCTTGTGGCAGAGGAACTGCCTCCCGCTTCGGGCAGGGGCCCTGGACGCTCTTTCTGTCATTGTGTCCCACAAGTTTTCTGTACCGTGGGAACCACGTGAGTGCCAGCTCCCTGTAGGTGAAAAGGACAGAGCGGGAAGCGGGGGAATGAAATGTTGAACGAGTCAGGCACCCCAGGGAGGCAGGGAAACTAAATCAGCCGGCAGTGGGGACCTTGTGCTCGGCAGGGCCAGTAAACAACCTTCCTGGAGACGAGGCTCCCTCCATCACGCTGAAGGCCACTCGGTGGCTGAGGGCTTGGAGCCGGGGGAGGGATCCGCACGCCTCCACCCTTCTCTCCAGCGCTGGGAGAACACACATACGCTCCCCAGTGCTTAGGGGCAGCCCTCTCCCCTGTGCCCTAGGGCCCTGGAGCACAACCCCACTGCACCCAATCTCGCCCTATGCTGCTGTGCACCTCTTGCCCCTGAACACCTTCCCACAAGCAGCCCTGGGAGGTAGGTGGCGTCACCTCCCCATTACACAGGTGGGAAAACTGAGTCTGGGGGAAGTCACGTGAGTTTCAGTCTCTGAGGGCACCAGTCACCTGCGTTTTGCCTGTGCAGGTTGGGCTGAGGGAGCAGGTTTCCCTGTTCTTGTGTGGATGCCACTTCCATGGGTGGTGAGAACTGGGGAAGTGGCTGGCTGTAACCAGGAAGCACTGTGTGCTCCGTGGTCATGCTATTGGCATCCTGTCCCACGGCTCGTCCGCTCCCACGGGCCTCCCCAGGGCAGCGGCTGCAGGGGAGAGGGTGCTTGCCTGCGGCTCCTGGGTGGCTACCTGTGCTGGGGGATGGATGTGCCCGGATCCCACCTCGCCTTGGAAACGGACCTCCAGGCATCCCGTGGCCCCACAGCATGCGCCGCTAGCAGCCCGTTGCCAAGGCGAAGCCCTGGGGAACTGCATCCCAAGCCCATTTGGATCAGACAAGAAAGGGGGCGCCAGTCACTCTGGACACGACGGCGCTCGTTCTTGAGCAGGAGGCCATGTGTATGCAGCCTGGTCTGCGTCCGAGAGGCCTCTGTGTGGCCTGGGTGGTGGTGGCCTGGGGTCCCTGTTCCCTTGCACTTGCCCCAGTCAGCCCTGCAGCCCCACTGTCCTCTGCCCTCTGAAGGCGCGTCCCCAGCCACTGGAGATGCACATGAGATATTGGCTGGGCTGGGCAATTTGCACGGCCTTCCAGGGAGGGCATTAGCATATAAATAGCAGATGCAATGACGACCATCACAGCTGAGCACGTTTAATTTTTAGTTTATAAGATAGAATGGGGTTTTAAATGCATGGCCATCAAGCCGCTGAAAGACAAATGCAGTTTGGAGCTCACTTGTCTGACGAGGCCTTACATCATTTTTTTTTTTAAAAAGGGAAACAGACACACATAAAACTGAACAAAAGTGATTTCTTGGGTGAAAAGTAATTGAGATTGCGCACCGAGTTAATTAGATCGTACAAAATTTATTTAACAGTCCCAGCTGCATCTCGGGCATGCGTTTGGCGGGCAGACCCGCTCCCAGACCAGGTCGCTCTTCCTGTTCCTCCTCCAATAATCAGGAACCCTGATACCCCCACTGCTGTAAGCTGATTGTGTTGTATATTTTAGATGTTTTATTGCTTGTTTAATTATGATCCTAGAAGCTCATTTTTCTAAATCCTTTTAACTGTGGATGCAAATCCATGTTTAGGATACCAGCGGAAGGCCCACAGGCCTCCTCGGCGCCTCCCTGCTGCAGCCGGCTGGCGTCTCCCGGAGGGCCGCCTGGTGTGGGAGGCGTCTGGTGGGCCACAGGGCTCTGACCGCCTGCCCAGGGACTCCACCTGTTGGAGGAGGTGGGTGCACAGCCCAGATGCTGCAGGGGCGGGGTGGGGAGCTGCAGAATGAGAACAGTTCATAAGTGGACCCCATTTTGAGGACCAGTTGCCTCCTTGTGGCGTGATCTCCTTCCTTCCCAGGGTTCTCAGGGTGTCCACACACCCCTGCCCCACGCCCTGCCCAGGGCCTCACCTCCCTCAGGTCTGGATTCTGGCCACCTCCCTGTCTCAACCCAGGACTGGCTCCAGTGGGCTCCTTCCTGCCAGCCTCAGTTTCCCCAGGCCATCCTGTTTGGCCGGGGTCCTAGAGAGGGCTTTCTGGCCTGGCTGGTGGTGGTGTTCTGTTCTCTGAGCCAGTGTTTGGTGTGAGGCCCTGGAGCAGGGCACACAGGTGTCACAGCAGCGGCCACTGTGCCTAGTCGAGGGGCTTCCTCTGCATCTGGACAGCAGATGTCACTGCCCTTCCCCCACGGTCTGGGGGGGTTCAGAGCACTGTCGCAGCCCCAGGAACTCCATGTTGAACTCGGAGGCTCTGGAGTGCGGATTTGCAGATCCGGTGTTAGCAGTGAAGTCCGTCTCTGGCCTGGGGTCACTATGGGTCCAGGGGCCACCCGTGGCCGGAGAGCTCCCCGCTCACGTGCACAGGTGGGTTGTTGCAGAGGCCAGTGACCCGGCTGCGGGGACTCTGAGGGGTAGCTTTTACCCCATGGGTCCTCCTGGAGGTGGGTACGACCTGGCACACGTTGTCGGTGCTAATTTAAGAACAAAGAGCCGCCTGGGCTCTGTATTTCATCATGGGAATAAACAGTTTTCACTGGGGAGAAAAAGGGTGTAATTCCTAATAGTTAGCTAAGCAGCTGAATATTTTTTAGGAAATAAAAATTTTAGTAAAAGTCCCTGGTGAAATTGAAGGGTGTGAGTGGTGAACGTAATATTTTATGAAAATGACCCCCATATTTAAAACCCGCCGCGCTCTGTTATGCATTGTAGCACCCCGTCCACATCTACCTTTTAGAAAATTAAAACACATAAATTCTGTTTAGTGTTTGATACGCACTGCACTAGCCGAGAACCGTAATGCCCTAAAACCTTGGGCTGCTTTCCACCTTTCATAAATTCCTGGGTAGATTCTATACAAAAATAATTTTCAGGTCCGTGGCTCATTGTTATTCAAACGTGATTGATCGCCGTCATTTGCCCAGCTCGGGAGTTAAGTGCCCCTGTCATTTCCAAAGAGTATAATTGGGACGTTTCACAGGTCAGTGGTGGAGACAGGCTTCCCTTTTGATCAGTGTTAGACTGATAACAAAAAATTACAGTTTCCCATGATTAATGTCTGCCAAGCTTCCCAGATGCACCGCCGTGGGTTGTGCCCAAACATAGTGCATTTGCATCTGATTATGCCTCCTGGGGGGCAGGCGTCCTGGGCTGCAGGTACGGCAGACGTGGTTGCTGGTGGCTGCCACCAGGCCTGGCTCTGGCAGCGGGCGGCTGTGGGGGGGAGCTGCCGGCGTCTGTTATTCAGCCAAGCCTGGGGTGGTCTCCTGCCCCCGGTGTCACCAGGCTGTCCATTCTCTGTTTGGGCCTCACCGGTGCCTGTGAGCTGTGCTGCAGAGAAAGACATCGGAAGTAAAGGCGTGTCATGAGGTTCTCCAGAGTTTGCCTCGGTGATTGGCGTTTATCCAACAGGGCTCCCCATCCTGAGGGTTTCCTTCTGGGGGATTGAAACTGTGGTGCGGGGTTCACTTCCTGGTCAGGCTGAGCTGGCCCCCGAGTGCTCCCAGGTGGGTTGGTAGTGGGGCAGGCGCTCCTGCTTCCTCCCTGCCATGACCCTCTCAGGAAGGAGCGATCCCTGTGATGTGCTCTCCCCGAAGTCCCATCCTGGGGCTTGACCCCTGGGGGGGTCACTGAGAATGTGGGGCCAGTTGCAGTAGCCTGACTCCCCCAGTGTGTGGTGGCCCAAAGTCCTCCGTGGGGACCTCCATGGAGAGGCCAGGTGCTACTTAGCCAGCGGGGTTGGGGCAGGGGTCTGGGTCTCGTGGAAGGAAGCTGGTTCCCTGTAGTTCTTCAGGCCCTCTGGGCAGGCTAGGGTGGAGGTGGGCCCCAGCTCCTCTGGAAGCTCTGGACCCCTCACCACACTGACCTGGATGGGGAAAGGGGCATCATTGAAAGGAAACTGTTTCTTTTTGGCATTTTAACAAGTTAATTTTAAGGACAGAATATTTCAGAAATGCCATAGTCACACCAACATCCCCAGAGCTGCCCCAAGAACGGCCAGACGCTGTGTTTCAGCCTGCAGGGAGGGGCGGCCCTGCCTGTCCTGGGGCTCTGGAAACACACTCACTCCTTGCCTCCCCTGGCATTTCAAAGGGCACCAGGCGGTGGGGCAGGTTGTGCATGGTTTAGGCTCGGAGCTGTGGATCTGGCGTGAGCTCAGGAGTGGGACCAGGCCTGGAGACAATCCTTGGTCTCCGGGCTGTGGTGCAGCCCACGCCTGACCCACAGAGGCAGGACTGGGAATGTCCAGGCCTCTGTGCTCTGTTCATAGGCACATCTGGGGGGGGTTTCCACAGGTGGCAGCCCCAGGGGACGAGGATGAGGATGAGGATGATGGGGACTTTGTCGAGGTCCCAGAGAAGGAGGGGTATGAGGCCTGCATCCCTGACCACCTGCGGCCTGAGTATGGTGAGTGCAGTGGGGGCGGGAGGGGGGTCCTGCTAAGGATGCTGACCCTCAGGGCGTGACCTTATATCTGGGGTCTGGGGCCCACTGAGCAGGGGAGCCAGCTATGGTGGCCACCCCGCCTGCTAACATTGCAGAGCTGTCACTGAAAATCATGGGATTCTCCCCATTTGTGCCCCAGGTCCTTTCAGTCCAGTCTCCTCCCTGAGGTTTGCCCCACCGTGTGCTCCCACTGTCCATGGTGGGCAGGCCCCAGCACTCATTCAGTGGGCACAGCCAGGCTGGTGCTCCATGAGGGACAGCCCTGCTGGGGATACACAGGTCTCAGCACAGGGGAGCGAGTCCAAGAGGGGTGCGGGTACCCCAGAGCGGACAGAGAGCCCGCATGGCTCCTGTGCCTGGAGGAGAGTGCTGTGGGTATGTGGTTTGACTCTCGAGGTGCCGGGAGACTGCTGGCCGTTCACCAGCTCCTTAGTCCTCAGGCTTCATTGGCCCTGGCGTCCCCACTTACCACCTGTGGAGTCACAGACTCTGCCACTGGCCCAGGGCTCCTGTGTAGCTCTTGGCAGCAGAGGGTTGTGCCTTGGGAAGTGCAGACCCAGCTGTGACTGCTCTTTCCTGTCTGGGGTGTCCTTTCGCACGTCTGCACCCCAACATGGTGGCCGTCTGGTGAGGGGGTGTGGGCCCGAGAATCCACCCAGCACACACACACGAGGCCGATAAAAACAAGACCCATGGCTTTTGTGGAGAAACAGACTATAGTCGACTTGTTTCTGAGTCTGTAAGATGAAATGTGAACTTTTCCGCAGGGTATAGATGGTAGGCAGCTCAGCTGGGGCCCATTAGGGGCAGCATGCAAAGCAGCACATCCAGACCTGACGGTTGCCGCTGGCATAGCCCTGGTTCCTCTCCTGCCGGCTGGCCACCAGCCTGGTGTCCTCTCCCTAGGCACCAGCTTGGATGTGGAAACAGCGACTACCCATCCCTGCCCCCTGCCTGCCAGGGCCTGCGTGCATGCTTCGCCCTCTGCCCCAACCACGCAGGCCTTCACGTTTTAGTTTTCAGGTCTTCCTCTAACCACTAGGCACCCCTCCTGCCCTTTGTTCCTCTGTGTTCTGTGCCTGAAATGGCTTCGTTTATGCTGCCGTCCCCCCCACCGCCCTGGAGCAGGGGCTCCCTGTGGCCAGAGGCCTCACCTGCCCCCACAAGGGACCTGGAGGCTGCCCAAGGCATCTGTTAGGAGCAGTGAGCGCCCTCCCGTGCCCAGGCCAGAGCCCAGCAGAAGCCCAGCCACACCCGAGGCTGCCTGTGCCCAGGCTGAGACAGTGGGCAGTGGGGCCAGGACTGCCAGGGAGCAGCTCGCACACGGTGCAGTGTGGTCACTTCTCCAGGTTTCTGCAGCAGAGGAGTCTGGTGATGGGCAGCCCCAGCCTGAGCACCTCCTGCGGCTAGCTGCAAATCCGGCAAAGTTCGGGCTCAGAGACCCCGGGCCCTGCCCCTCGGGCCTGGGAGCCCTGCACTGACCCTCAGCTGGTCCTCTCGGCCCTTTCCAGCCACAGGCGCTTGGCCTGGCCCTTTGCACGTCCTGCTTGGAGGGCATGGAGCCTTTTCCGCAGAAGAGAGAGCTCGGCCTGGGGCTGTGTTGGTAGCCAGCTCTGGTAGTAGCAGGGAGCACAGCTACAGTCCGCAGAGGGCTTCGTCTGCTCCACATCCATTGTGCCACGGAGGCCATGGCCTCCAGCAGGGACGATGGGGCTGCCGCCACTCCCACTGGCAAGGTGCTGAGCAGGAGTGGCCGAGGGGACTGGGCGACAGGCTGGGTGGGCCCGCCATTGTCACAGGACATGCGCCTGGACTCAGCACAGCCCTGGCACCATGGCAAGGGGACCTGCCAGCCACAGCCCCAGCCACGAGGGAGCAGAGATGAGCTGTCCCCACGGAGACATTGCCGATCCCGATAGTCTGCAAGCCTGACAGTGTGCAGGCTGCCTCCCGCTCTGGGCTCCCAGGGCACCTGACCACCACCACCTCGTGAGGCCAGGAGGGCCCAAGTCCCTGGTGCCCATAGCCACGCCTGGCCCATGGAGGGTACCTCAGGAGCCCAGGAAAAGAGGCAAGACTGCTGCCGGCCCCCCTCCCTTTGCTCACGACATCCTGTATGTAAGCCGGAAGGTCATGCTCACGGCTGACGTGGGTCTGTGTTCACAGACAGGTGGGCTGCGGGGGGCCTGGCGGTGATGGACCCAGCTGGACTAGGGCCACAGGGTTTCGAGGGTCGGGAGGGCCCCAGAGACAGCTGTGCCCCCGGTGGGCCCACCCTCACCACCACCCTAAATCCCACTGGGAGCCCCAGCAGGCCCCAGGGCTCTGGAGGCTTCCAGACACAGAAGTGTGGCAGCCGAGGCAGTTCATAACGCTGGTTTATATTCTGCCTCTGTTTTTTCAATTAAATGCAGGTGAACCCGAAGTAGATTGGTCTAAATCCACACGGCTGCGGAAGCTGGTGCTTTTTCTTTCTCGTTTCTTTCTGTGAATTTTCACCGAGGGGCTTTTATCTTCCCCTTAATCCTACCATTTCTGTCAGGACATAATCTCTTTCTCAAATTTACATTTTAATTACAAGGCCAGCTGAACTAGGTAAAATCAATAATGTCAAGCTCGGCGGCCTAACTCCGTGCGGAAGCCGCAGCCTCTCCATTTCCCGCTATCGATTCATCGCTCCCACCCTGTCTGCCTTAGCGCTCCAGGCAAATGGGTGCCACTTGGTCAATTTAAACAAAAAAGGGGATTTGGGCATTTGTAGGATTCTTTCTAAAAGCAACGGTGGGAGTAAATCTGAGCCCAGCTCCTGTACTGGGGCCCGTGCCCGTCTGATGGCTGAGTGGCCAGCTCTGCCAGAGAATGCTTGCTCCCGGGCTGAGGCACACCAGCTGCTTTTTGGGGTTTTACTTTGAAAGTGTATGTCAGCGAGATTGATTTTCTACAACAATGTGAAAATGGTCGTGTTTTTTTAGCGCCCTGAGTATTTACTCTGCTTTAACACGCTTACCCATCTTTTTAATGGTTTAAAACAACAAATCAATGAAAAATATATTTCATTCTTGTAACTCCTAGGAATTCACGTATTGATCCTTCGGCTGTGATTGTATCCATCTAAATGCCACAATGCCCACTTATCAGCCTCCCCCAGCACCCCAGGCGCGTGTGCGTGGCTTGTGCACACTCGTGGAGTTGGCTGTCTGCGACAGGCTCTGTATAGTCAGTGATACATCTTGTCAACATCCCGAGTGGGGGTGTTGGGGGGTTTCGGGGAGCTGGGGCCAAGGCGGCGTGGTGATGATGGAACCTGGCCTGGGGTCCCAACCCTGGGGGACTTGTCATGCCCGAGCAGCTCTGTCCTCTGCTCTCAGCTGCTGGAACCTGGGAAAGGGCAGTGGGCGGGCTTGCCAGGCATCTGCAGTAGGTGCGGGCACATGTTTCCTGCACAGGGCCTATGGGCTTCTGGAGCCCCCGCGAAGCTGTGTGCGGCCACATGCCAGGGAGACCATGCACAGAAAGGGGCCCGTCCGCTGCTGCCTGCGACACTGCGGGGGACTGGGCTGGATGTCCCCGAGTCGGGTCAGGCTGCCCCTGCTGCAGAGAGCCCACGCCTAAAGCACACACTTTAGTCTTCAGTGCTGCCACATCCCTTCCAGTTCTCTCTAAATCCAGTGTTCATGAGTTGGTGTTGGAGGGTGCTGGGTGGATCTGTGTTCAGCAGGGTCATCTACACCGCAAGTGCGTGTGCTCAGGAAGGGAGTGTCTGATTGTGTGTTTAGGTTTCTGACGTCTGGGTCGTCACTGCCCTTTGCTCGGCTCCTGGCTGCTCCATGGCCCAGGGACGTGGTCTGGGGGCGCTGAGGTCCCCTTGGTCCTCCTGCCTGTGGTCCTGTCAGGTGTGCTTGTGTTCTGAAGGGCTTCCTGGATGCAGCGTCCCATGTGGCTGTGGATTTGGCCTTTTTGGTCTGTTGTGTGAGGGTCCACAGAGCCGGCCATGGCGAGCCCCTGAGCCGCTTACCACGTGTGCTGTGTTTCTCCTTGTGTGCCTGGAGCCTGAAACACGGTCTTTCTGGCGACACTGTTGGCCTTGCTTTCTCCGTCCCATTCTACAGGGTGAGTCTGCATGGCTGTCTTTAGCTTCATCGTCTTGTTGACTGTTTAAGTGGGTCTTGTGTGGACCACAAGTTGCTAAAAGTTTTAGAACTAATCTGCCTTTTAGCTGATTTTAATCCATTTAATGAATTGTTTCTGTTTGTTCAATGTCCCAGACACTTTATTACCCACTGGGTTTTCTTTCCCCACCTTTTGTTTGGTAGGTTAATATTTTTTCTGTTAGTTTTTAAAATATTCCATCAATATTGATAAAATTGTAAGAGCGTTGATTTTTCTGAGAGTTATCCCTTATTTTTGAAAGATTCATCCTCATGTTTTCTGTGCACGGTCCTGGTCCCGTAATGCTGTCTGTACCGCCCTCCCCCTGCGACCCCCCAGCCCAGCACCCTGCTCACCCCAGCTCAGCTCTGGTGCCAGATGTGCAGTGAGAGGCAGAGATATCACTTTGTGCTCCCACTCGCAAGCCTTGCCCCAAACTCCCTTTCCTCCCTGATAGATGGATTGATGACTCGCTAGGAGAGTGTTTTCAAAGCAGGCCTTCCTGTGGCTCCAGAAAGGGTCTCATGTGTGCGAGGCTGTCCCTCACGGGCACCACAGGGTGCTAGTGAGCTAAATAGAAAGTTCTAGCTCGTCTTCTCTTTCAAGCTTCTCAGGAGGAACTCCAGAGACTTCACGTTCACGGTCACTGTTAAAAACGCTGGTGTCGGTGGGATGCTTGTCCTTCGCCCTTTCTGCTGTTCCTCCCTAGAAGCTTTTTGGATCTTTCTCTTCATCTTATCGTCCTTAAGTTTCCTTGTAAGTCTACCAGCCATGTTTTCTCTTTCTCTTTCTTGACACTCAGTGGGCCATTTGGGTAGTTCCCAAATTCCAGCAAAATTGGGTGTCTTATTTCTTCAACTGCTTCCCAACTCCAGGTATTTTTTCTGTGCTTTGGGGGCCAGTAGTGAAGATGCTGACATCTGTATGCAGCACAGCCGGTGTCCGCACCTGAGCTGTGAAAGCTGCCGTCTGGCTTCATCCCACGCCCACTGCCCGGGGTGCCCACCACCTGGGGTGCCCGCTGCAGTCCCTGAGTCATTACCGCTGTCCATTGTGGGGGTCTCTGCTCTCCCCTCCTCTTCCGAAGCTCCGGTGTGCTCCGGGCCCCACAGCCCTTGGGGAGCATGCAACACACCTGACCTGCCAGATATCTCGCCCTCTCTCTGGAACATGCTGCTCAGCTTCCTTCCTGGCATGTCACAGTCCTCACATATGACTGCGCTCAGCCCACAGGACCTCAAGCTCCCACGGCGAGTTTGGGGTGGCACACCTCTGCTGATGCCACCCACATTGTGTGCCACCCTGGGACCCTGGCCTGCACGGGGGCAGTGTGGCCATACACCCTGCAGAGAGGGGCCGGCGGGGGCCAGGGAGGGCCCCTATGGTGCTAGGAATCTGCCTTCGCCCTGCTGTGAGGATTTGGGATGGACGCTGGCCTACAAAGCTCTGCAACCTGGTGGCCTCGTCTCTGGCCTTCTCCGGTGGAGGTGTACGGAGGTGCCAGCATGGTGGCCTCTTCTGGCTGGAGCCTGGCTGCAGGCTGACACGGGTCATCACTGCTGGGCTGTCAGCAGGGGGTAGAGGTAGAGCATAGTGCCCCTGGGGGTCGGTCTGGGGTCATGGGAGCGGTGGCCAGGAACAGCTCCTCTCTATTCCAGGGCTGGAGAAGGACCCTACTGCCCGGGGCTTGCAGACCAGGAGGACAACAAGGCGGGACGAGGAGGCGCATGACCCCACCTCTGCTGCTGCCCAGCGTTACCACCTACATGGACGCTCGCTCCCTGCTCTGAGCCCCAGGTGACCTCTAGATGCCTGCCCCTGCCTGGTGCAGGCTGCCCAGACCCCTCTGGCTGTGTGGGGGTGACCCTGGTCTGTGCCTCTGGCTTGCATGGGATAGAGGGGTCCTCGGAGAGCTGGTGGGGACAGGTGTCAGACCCAGGAAGAAGTCCAAAGATCCAAGACTAGCTCCCTGCAGAGCTCCCTGAAGACCACTGGTGGGCTTGGTGCCAGGACCCAGCTGTCCTGGACCCCGAGCCCAAGGTGGCAGACGTCACTGCTTGGATGTGTTCACCCCGGGGTCTGTGTCTTGAGGAGAGCAGAGGACGAGAGGGAGAGACGGGGCCCGTGGCAGCTCTTGCATGCACAGTCAGCATGTCCTGTTCTTGTGACCTCGCTAGGGCACCTATGGGACACCAGGAGGCCGGGAAGCTGGCAGCAGAGCGGGCCCGGGCACCTGTTGTACCCTTTGGGGTGGACCTGTGCTACTGGGGCCAGGAGCAGCCAGGGAAGATCCTCAAGTGAGTGTGGGTGTGTCTGGTCCCACCTTTCCCCGGCCCGCAAACACCACCAGGCCCAGGGCCTAGCTCTGCCTCACACTCCCTGTGGGGGCGATCACCACATGCAGGCTCTAGTAGGACCACAGAACTGTGCCGGGGGGCGCCTTTCAGACCTCTTCTGAGCCTTCCTGTGACTCCCTGGGGAGACGTCCTGCACCGTCCTCCTACAGTCTGGCATCATGGGATGTGAAGGATTGGCTGCCTGGGCCCAGGGCCCTTCCTGACCCATCCTCGCCCCTCCAGTGCTCTGACTCAGCCCTGCACATGGGCCAGGCCTGGGGCTCTGCGAGGACTTCCTGGAGCTGTCCCTGCGCTGTGCCAGCCGGCGCTGTCCTCTGGGGGCCACAGATGAGAAGGGGACACAGGTGCATCCACTGGTTAACCTGCTGGGAAGTGTGCAGTCCTAGCAGGCTGGGGGCAGCCATGGAAGCTGGACAGGGGAGGACCCTTTCTGAGTTTGGGCTTGTGGCACCTGTGACAGGGTCCAGAAATCTGGGTCCGCTGTCCTCAGACTGCCCTGCCTGGCCTGGCCTTGCGGCCACAGTGCCAGGCAGCCTCCCCATGGCAGCTCTGAGAGTCTGGTGTTACAGGTGTGACTCTGAGCACCGCTTCTGGAAGCCCAGCGAGGTGGACGCAGAAGTGGACAGTGCCGCTGTCTCAGAGATGCTGCAGAGCCGCTCCATTACCTTTGCAGGGAGGTTTGAGCCCGTCCGGCACCGGTGCCGCGCCCCAAGGCCCGACGGCCGGCTCTGTGAGCGCCAGGACCGGCTGAAGGTGAGGTGGCAGCCACGGCCAGCAGACCACAGGCACACACGGGCATGGTTGCCGCTGGAATGGGGCAGCTGTATGGAGTGCTGGGCTCTCGCCGGCCCCTGTGAAGCCAGCTGTGGCCCTTGGCAGGGGCCCCTCCTCAAAGAGGGCTTGTCCATGGCTGGCCTGAGTTGCTCCGCCACCACCTTGTACCCGGGGTTGGGGGTCTGACGTCCAGGACCTCCGTGCTCTGCGCTGGTTCCTGTATGCCTGCCCCACACAACCCCTCCTGCGCCTGTGCTGCGCTGAGCACCAGGTGGCCGGAGTGAGGGAGGTGGCTGTGGCCAGAACTGCTCTCCTCTTTGTCCCAGTGTCCATTCCACGGGAAGATCATCCCCAGAGATGACATGGGCCGGCCCCTCCAACCAGAGGACAGGGCCTGGGAGCAGAGGCGGCTGCAGAAGGGGGCGGGGCGTGCAGGTAGGTCTGGGGCCAGAGCAGATGGCTGGGTACTGTGTGGGGGGACAGCCTGGGACCCAGCGGCTACCTGCCGCCTCCATCGTGGTCGTAACTCATGGCAGCACCCCGGGGGACACGGGCTTCTGGTCTGGGCAGGTTTTTATATCGCTGCCCCCGGGAGAAACAGACTCACGGCCAGAAGCCATCATGTTTGGTGGCTCGGGTCTGGGTTCTGAATCATGTTTTTAAGGAAATTGGAGAATGACGGTAAGAAGGCTATTGGCTGAAGCCCGTGCTCCAGAGAGGAGAGTGGCAGGTTCTCTGTAGCATGGGAGGTTTGGGGCATGTGTGTGTGCACACAGCTGTGAGTGCGTGTGCTTGTGTGCACAGGTGTGCGAGTGGGATAGGTGTGCAAATGGGGTGTGCGTGGGTGTGTGCACACAGGTGTCCAAGTAGGATGTACATGCATGTGTGCATGCCCAGGCAGACACAAGAAGGTCCCAGGTAGGCTCTGAGCCCCTGGTCTCGGGAGCCAGTTCTGCACAGAGGCCATTTCAGGTTCTGGCTGATAGACCAGCTTCAGGCCTTGAACCACAGAAGTGTTGTTCTCAGGACAACTTGGGGAACTTGTCTCAACACGGTATGTGTGTCGGTGCGCTGTGCTGGGCACATGCCACAGGCTGGCCACCCCATGACTCCCGAGGGCCCCTGAATAGCAGGGCCACATGGTGTCCCCTAGAAGTGGCCCTCACTGTCTGGGAAGCATGTGGGTATGTTCAGAATGTGGGGGTTACCCATCAGACCTCTGACCCGTCTCGGAGTCTCTGTGGTTTGTCAAGCCTGGGCTAGGGTCTGGAGGTCCTGGCCACCTGGGGCTTTCGCTGTCCCAAGAAAGCCACGTTGTGGACCCGGAGCCCCCATGTGCGTGGGGGCAGCACTGGCCTGTACGTGAGGGTCCCAGCCAGGTGGAGTTTATCGTCATTAGTGGGGTCTTTCCCTTTGACAGATGTGAGATTTCGGGCTGATGCTGTGTTTGAGCCTCCGGGCAGGGGATAGCAGCAGGGAGGGGCCCCTGACCTACTAATCCGCGGGGCGAGGCCTTCCCTGGTGGCTCACACTCAGTAGCAAATTAAGTGCGTATTTTTTGTGTCAACCCTGAAGAGTATCTGGTTCTCCAGGCCTCGGTGACTTGTTAACAACAGGTATCGGGCTGCGGCCGCGGGCCGGCGCTGGCCAGTCAGATGTGAAATAGCATCTCTTTACTAACTACAGTATTGATCCCCGCCTCCCTCGCACGCGCAGCAATTTTCTTTCCCCGGCACTAACCTTGGTGACAATGCGCCAAGCTCCAGGCCCGCCAGCGCACAGGAAGGCCGTGCGGCCCCGGCAGCTATTGATTTTCCTCAAAGGCTTTTAAATTGCTCCTTCATTTTACTGAGATGCTCATTCCATCTCTCCTGGCCGCCGGTATTTTTCCGTGGTGTTTAAACAATTGCTCCATTCACTGGGCCCCTAAACTGTGGCACCTTCTTATTATGGGAGATAAACTGTTTAGACAGTTTTCCTTAATCTCGGATTAATCGTTCCTGGATCTGAATTGTGCGGCCCCATACTCCTTCACTTCAAAAAATCAACTTGGGGAGGCCTAGCCATCTGTCTGGGGTGCACGTTCTGTGGGGTTCCCGTGGGCATGGTGGGCACAATGGCATGTGGGGCGCTTGGCACCCTCCTGTGAGCCGGGCTCAGTGGCCCAAGGTCTGGGCACATGAGGGGGGCTGTGCTGTCGCCCTCCTGACCAGGATGCGCCTGATCTCACAGAGCCCAACCCCACCTTCCAGACGTAGGCCCGCTCCCACTGGGACCAGGAAGCTGAGGCCAGGATGGGAAGGAGAAGCCAGGGCAGGAGCGGGGCCATGGGGACCCCGGCATGAGACAGTGAAAGCATCCCTCGGTCCTGGCAGATGAGAATGCTGGCCTGGCCGTGGTGCAGCCCACAGCTAGCGAGGCCCAGTTCTGTGGGACGTGGAGCAGCGTCCCCTGCTGCCTTGCCTGACCTGGGCCATAGCAGGAAGAACAGAACTGCCCTGGTAAACTGACTCCCTCATTGAAGCCCATTGCCAAGTCCTCTTTGGACAAGTGAAAAAGAAAGCTCAGCCTGTCCTGAGCGCTGGGCCCTCGCTCCCCTGCTGCACCCAAACACCAGTGAGCAGATGGGTCTGGCCACTGTCACTGGGGGCCGGGTGGGCCAGTCCTGCTGGAGGCTGGGAAGTAGCTTGCCACTGGCGCCCATCTCAGCTACCTTCCTGCCCAGGGGGCTAGTGGGTACACCAGATGAAGCTTCTGGGTCCCGTCCCAGCTCTTTTCTGGCATCTGGTGGCCAGGGGCCTGTGGGCCCAGGATGGGTGGGCAGCTCTGCCTTGCCATCCGCCCCCTTTGTTGCTGGCTGGCAGTGGGCCGAGAAGGGTCGGGGCTCGGGAGAGAGGCTCTCTGTTCGGTGTCAGGAGTGTCTTGAAATCTTGGGGTCTCTTTGCAGATTGGCAGGACCCCGAGTTTATGAGAGATGTGGAGGCTGCCACTGGAGTGGACCTTGGCTCATCTGGGTCAAGCAGGAGCGGCAAGGGCAAGAGGAGGAAGCATCCTGGCCTCACCGACCTGAAGCGGCGCTCCGACACCGCCCGCGCGCGTATTGCCAAGAAGGTGTTCGCCAAGTAAGAGCTACTTGCCCCATGCCTGCCCCCTGCCCCTGGATTTGGGGACACTAGAGGGGCCTGGAGCTGGTCACCCCGAAGGTGGTGGATGAGCTTCACTGACCAGCCAGCGCTCCCTCCTTTTCTGGAGGTGGGGGGAGGCCTCCATGGGAGCTGCTGGTGCAGGGCCAGCTGGCCCTGGGGGGGCTTTCTTGTGATCCGTGCCCGGGGGCATCCACGTGGGGACAGTGGGCAGGGGAGGCCGGTCGAGACTGGGGAGGTGGGAGACACCACATGGGTCTCTGCTTTAGCAGACCTTGGCCAATGCTGCCGGGGAGGGGGCATCTCCACAGCCCAGCTGGACATGCCTGGCGGCTGGGGACTCGACAGGGCCCAGGCAGGAAGGCCGCCAGCCAGTGCTCTCTCTGCCTTCCCACCACCGGGGCTGGCCAGACGAGCACACTCAGGGTGCTCCTGTAGGAAGTCCTGTGAGGCCGTGGCCTCTTTGGTTGGATCTATGCACACATCGTGGGTGCCGTCAGGCCATCCTCGTGGGGCAGCCTTCTCAAGAAGATGACACCTGGAAGGCATTCTGCTCCATGCAGCGGCCATAGGAGGCACATCCATCTTGGCCAGCGTCACCACATACTTGGCCTGTGCAGGGTCTGACAGGAGGGAGCCCTGTGAGCTCGTCCTGTTGGAGGGCCACAGGTGACTGAGCCCCGGAGTCGCACCTGGTGGTCACACGGGCACTTGGGGGCAGCAGGGCATCGCTGCTTGGCAGCCTTGGAGGCTTCCTCCTGGGCCCAGGGCCCTGCTGAGCAGGCAGCAGACAGGCTGGGCAGCAAGACATGCTTGATGGCCCATTCACATCTTTGCTGGCAGGCCTGCGGTGTTGCCCCGAGGCTCTGTCCTGGGGCGCTGTGCACGGGACTGGGAAGGGTCTGGTGCTGCCTTGCTGCCTGTGCCCTCGGGCCGCTCCCCCTCCGGCCTGCTGGGCAGGCTCTGCTGTCAGTCTGTGGTGCAGCCTGGCACTGGTGAGGTCAGGATTCTGCGGGCTCGGGGCTTGGGGCTCCCATGGGGTTGCTTTAGGCTCCGGACAGGTAAGCTGCAGCCACTTCTGGGCTGTGTTGCCCATCTGCACAGTCTGAGCGGTCTGCATGGGGCAGCCACTGAAGACTAGGGCCTGATCCCAGCCAGACCACACTCAGAGCCCAGAGCCCTGGCCAGGCTTCCCTGATGTCATCTTGCTCTGCTTTCCCCACAGGGCTGCTGTGCAGAGGGTGGTCACAGTCATGAATCAGATGGACCAGAAGAAGCACGAGAAGTTTGCAAACCAGTTTAACTATGCGCTGAATTAGAGGGCCAGACGTGGTATGTGCAGCCCCCCTGGCTGTCGGCCCCTCTTCCGGCCTCCCTCAGCCAGGGTGCCAGGATGGGAGCGCAGACACAGGACTGGGCTGGAACCACAGCCACCATTTGTTGCATGGATTTCTTGGGAGGAAATAGTGCGCGTTCTACTCACAGTGCCCCAGAGGTACTGACGCTCCCCTGCCCTGGGGAGCCACAGCCCTGCCCTGAGGAGCCACTGCCATCTGGGTTATATGGGTCTGGCCTGCCTGAGAGCCTGGAGGTGACACGGGCAGCATGTCCTTGCAGAGCCCCAACTCCCACTTCCCAGCCTTTTCCCTGGGCAGTGGTCACTCAGAGGGACTATAGGAAACCTCACACTTTCACATAAACACTGTTTTTTAAGACAAGCAGGGTCATGAGCCACTCAGTGTCACCGCTTGCGTTTCCAGCTCACGGAGCACTTTGGTGATGGTTATGCATCAGAATGCCAGCAACTACCTCACGGTTTTTGTGTTTTTAAAAAACAGCCTCATACTCTCACACCCTAGAATTCACCCTTCCAAAGTGTACCACTTAGTGGCATGAAGTGCACTGTATAACCTAGACCAGAACCTATACACCAGGTTCCAGAACTTTCCGTCACCCCAGGAGAAAGCCTATCCCCATTTGTGGTCACTCCCCTTGTCCTTCCTCTAGCCCCTGGCCCCTCCTGATTTGTTCGTGGCTCTGTCCTTTCTGGGTGGACAGCGTCCTAGCAACGTGTGGCCTTTTGTGTCTGCCTCCTCCATTCACTTAGCACAGCGTCTCCAGGGGTCTTGCGTGTTGTGGAATATGGCCCCGCGATGACACCTCCGTATCACGGACATTTGGGGAGTTCTCACACCATTTGGCTATGATGAGTAATGCTTCTGTGAACATGTGTGTCCGAGTTTTGTGTGGACATATATTTTCATTTCTTTTAGGGGTTTACGCCTAGAAGTGGAACTGCTAGTTCATTTGGCCACTCTGTGTTTACTTGTTGATGAACCACCAGACTGTTCGAAAGCAGCTGCCCTGTTTTACTTACATTCCTGCCACAGCGCGAGGGGTCCAGTTTCTCTGTGTTCTTGCCAACACGTGATCTCTCCTTAATCTTAGCCACCTGGGTGTGAAGTGGTATCTTTTTTTTTTTTTTTTTTAAGATTTTATTTGAGAGAAAGAAAAAGAGCATGAGAAGGGGGAGGAGCAGAAGTAGAGGGAGGAACAAGTTCCTCGCTGAGCAGGGAGCTCCATGTGGGGCTCAATCCCAGGACCCTGGGATCATGACCTGAGCCCAAAGCAGATGCTTAACCCACTGAGACACCCAGGCGTCCCTGAAGTGGTATCTTGATTTGCATTTTAATTTGTATTTTCCTAATGACTAGTGATGGTAATTATCTTTACATGTGCTTATTGGCCATTTATGTATTTTTTTGGAGAAATATCTATTCAGATTCTTTGTCCATTTTTAATTTGCATTGTTTGAGTTGTTAGAATTCTTTATATATTCTAGGGGGCACCTGGGTGGCTCAGGCAGTTAAACTTCTCTCTTAGGCTCAGGTCATGATCCCAGGGTGCTGGGAGCCAGTCTCACATCAGGCTCCCTGCTCAGTGAGGGGTTTGCTTCTCCCTCTGCCTCTGCCTCTCCCCCTGCTTGTGCTCACACACTCACTCGCTCTCTCTCTCTGAAATAAAAAACCTTTTAAAAAAAGAATTCTTTATATATTCTAAACCCTTCCATTGTTTGCAAATATTTTCTCCCATTCTCTTTTCACTTTCTTGATAGTGCCCTTTGAAGCACTGAGTTGTTCATTTTGATGACACTGGGTATCTGTTTTTTCTTTTGTTTCGTGTGTTTCTGGTGTCCTAAGCACGTGGCCTGGTCCAAGATCATGATTTACTCCTGTTTTCTTCTGAAACTTTTATAGTTTTAGCTATTAAATTTAGGTATTTGATCCATTTTGAGTTAATTTTTGTATATGGTGTGAGGTAGGGGTCCACCTTCATTCTTTTGTGTGTGGATTCCAGTTGTCCCAGCACCATCTATTGTAAAATTATTCTTTCCCCCACTGAATTACCATCACACCTTGCTGATCATCCACTGGCCATAAACGTAAGAATTTATTTCAGGAGTCTCCATTCTGTTCCACTGACCTACATATCCTTGTGCCAGTGCTGCCGTGTCTTGGTCATTATAGCTTTGTGGTTTTGAACCCTGAAGGTAAGTCCTCCCACTTTGTCTTTTTCAAGATTATTTTGGGTATTCTGGGTCCCTTGCAATTCCAAATGAATTTTAGGATTGGCTTGTTGATTTCTACCAAAAAAGGGCAGCTGAGATTTTGATAGAGATTTTGTTGAATCTAGGGATTACTTTGGAAAGCACTGTCATCTTCATATTAAGTTTTATGATTCATGAACTTGGGATATTCTTATTATTTGGCTTTTCTTTAGCTTATTTCAGTAGTTTTGTGTAGTTTTCAGTGTACAAGTTTTACACTTATTTCGTTAAATTTATCCCTAAGTATTTTATTCTTTTTGATGTTATTGTAAATATAATTGATTTTTGTATGTTGGTCTTATAGCCTGAAACTGTGCTGAGCTCAGTTCTGTGTGTGTGTGTGTGTGTGTGTGTGTGTGTGTGTGTGTGTAGATCCCTTGGGATTTTCTCTATGCATAATCATGTCATCTGCAAATAGAATGCTTTCTTTCTGATTTGGATGCCTGTCTTTCTTTTGCCTAATTGCCTTGGCAAATTAAGAACTTCCAGTCCAGTGTCAAATAGCAGTGGCGAGAGCAGACATCTTCATCTTGTTCCTGGTCTTGGGGAGAAAGCTTTCAATCTTTCACCATTGAGAATGGTGTTGGCCATGGGTTTTTGTAGGTGTTTTTTGCCAGGATGAGAAAGTTCCCTTCTAATTCTAGTTTGTTGAATGTTTTTGTCTTGAAAGGATGTTGAATTCTATCATATGTCTTTCTGTATCTTATTAAAATGATCATGTAGTTTTTATCCTTTATTCTGTTGATACGGTATGTTACTTGAATTGTTTTTCATATGCTGAACCACCCTTGTATTCACGGGGTAAATCCCAGTTGGTCATGGTATATAATTCTTCATATATGTTATTGCACCTGGTTTGCTAATATTGTACAATTCCACTGACCTAGTTTGCTAGTATTTTGTTAAGGGTTTTTGTGTCTGCATTCATAAAAGAGATTACCACAGACTTTTCTTCTTATGACGTCTCTCTGGCTTTGGTATCAGAGTAGTATGGGCCTCACAGATTGAGCTGGGAAGTGTTCCTTCCTCTTCTGTTTTTTGAAAGAGTTTGCGAAGGATTTGTATTAATTCTTTAAACATTTGGTGGAATTTACCATTGAAGTTTTGTCCTGGGCTTTTCCTTGTGAGACTTTTTTTTTTAATTAATTTATTTTCTTGGGCGCCTGGGTGGCTCAGTTGGTGAAGCGTTTGCCTTTGGCTCGGGTCATGATCCCAGGATCCTGGGATCGAGTCCTGCCTCAGGCTCCCTGCTTGGTGCGGAGTCTGCTTCTCCCTCTGCTCCTGTTCCCCCTGCTTGTGCTCTTTCTCTCCTTGGCAAATAAATAAATAAAATCTTTTAAAAAATTAATTTATTGTCTTTATTGTAGATCTGTTTAGATTTCCTGTTCTTCCTTGAGTCAGTCTCAGTAGTTTCTATATTTTTAGGAATTTATCTATTTCATATGGGGTTTTGGTTGTAATTTGTTGACATAGTGTTGTTTACAGTATTCCTTTGTAATTTTTTTTTACTTCTGGAAGCTTGCTGGCAATGTCTCTTCTTTCATTCCTGATTTTAGAAATGTGTTTTCTCACATGTGTTTTAAAATGTGTTTTAAAATTTTCCTGGCCAGTCTAGCTAATGGCTTATCAATTTTATCGATCTATTTAAAACCCAACTTTTGGTTTTGTTGATTTTTCTCTCATTTTTTTTCATTGTTTGTTTTGTTAATTTCCACTGATCTTTATAATAATACAAGTTTCTAAATTAAAAAAATAATTTAAAAATTTGGGGTTGCTTTGGGTTTACTCTCTAGTTTCTTTTCTTTTCTTTTCTTTTTTTTTTTTAATATTTTATTTATTTATTTGACAGAGCGAGAGAACACAGCAGGGGGAGCAGTAGAAGGAGAAGCAGGCAGGGAGCCCGATGCAGGGCTCGATCCCATGACCCTGGGATCATGACCTGAGCCAAAGGCAGACGCTTAACCATCTGACACCCCTCTTTCTAATTTCTTAAGATAGAAGATTAGCTTATTGATTTGAGGTGTAGCTACTTTTCCATGTAGGTGTTTACAACTAAGTTTTCGTCTAAGCACCGTTTTAGCTTCATTGCATGAGTTTTGGTATGTTGTGTTTCATCTATATCTCCAGGTATTTTCTAATTTCTCATGAATTTCTTTTACATACTGATTATTCAGGAGTTGGTTTAATTTCCATATACTTGTTAATTTCCCAAATTTTCTTTTGTCATTTGATTTCTAATTTCATTCCATGTAGCCAAAGAATACATTGCATATAATTTCAGTCTTTTGAAATTTAAGACTTATTTCATATATGTGCTCTCCTGGAAGAATATTCCATGTACACTTGAGAACTGTGTTCTGCTGTTGAGTGTTCTGTAGATATGTGTGTTAGGTTGAGATGGTTATAGTGTCGCATATGTCTTCTTTTTCCCTGTTGACCTTTAACCCAGTTGTTCTGTCCATTCTTGAAAGTGGGGTGTTGCTGCCTCTGTTATTCTGTCAGTTTACTTCATGTGCTTTCGGGGCTCTGTTGATAAGTCCGTACTCTTTCTGATGGATTGACCCTTTTGTCATGGGGTCTTTTCTGTCTCTATAACAGCTTTTGTCTTAAAGTCTCTTTTGTATGGTGTCCTTACGCCTTGCAGTGTACTGCACACTATATCTTCTTCCATCCTTGTACTTCCAAGCAGCTGATCTCTGCCTCCAAGTGTGATATTTAGTTCATTTACCTTTAATGTAATTACTGAGAAGGGAAGATTTATGTCTACCATTTCCCAGTTTTTCTACACATCTTTTTTCTTCTTTTTCCCATTGCTGTGTGTGTGTGTGTGTTGCATGGATGTTCACTGGATTCCCCTGTATCTTTCACTGAGTTTTGGGTTTTGGGGGGAATTCTTCAGTGGTTGCTCTGAAGATTCCAGTGAACAAGTAAATACAATCCAGTATGGCTTCGTATCAGCTTATTTTCAGGTGGTGTACAAAAGCTCTGTTCTTATATAGGTATGTTCCCCACTAGCACCTTTGTGCCATTTTTGCCATACTAATTACATCTTGATAGATTGTGAGCCCATCAACATGGTTTTGTGATTATTGCTTTTTTGCAGCTCTTTTTTTTTTTTAAAGATGTTATTTATTTATTTGTCAGAGAGATAGAGAGAGCACAAGCAGGCAGAGTGGCAGGCAGAGGCAGAGAGAAGCAGGCTCCCCGCCGAGCAAGGAGCCCGATGCGGGACTCGATCCCAGGACCCTGGGATCATGACCTGAGCCAAAGGCAGCAGCTCAACCGACTGAGCTACCCTGGTGTCCCTTTTTTGCAGCTCTTTAAAGTCAGAAAAAGAAAAGACTTACATTATACTGTCTGCTCTTGGGCTGTGTGGCCGCCTTGACCAGCATTCTCCATTTCTTGTGGATTTGGCTTGTGTCTTTCACTTTGGTCTGCAGGGTGCGCTTCAGTGTTTCTTGAGGGGTAGGTCTGCTGGTAGTGAATTGTCCGATGCTCGTTTATCTGGAATGTCTTAACTTCTTCACTTTTGAAGAATAGCTTCACTGGATTTTGATATGTTGTTAATAGTTTTCTGTTCTAACACTTTGAATGTGTAATCCCACTGCCTTCTGGTGTCCACTGACGAGAAGCCAGTGTTAATAAGCTGGGTTTTGGAAGGTGCCTTGTACACAGTAAGTTGGATTTTTTTTTCCTTGCTACTTTCCAGATGCTCTTTGTCTTTGACTTTTTTTTTTTTTAAAGATTTTATTTATTTATTTGACAGACAGAGGTCACAAGTAGGCAGAGAGGCAGGCACAGAGAGAGAAAGGAGGAAGCAGGCTCCCTGCTAAGCAGAGAGCCCGATGTGGGGCTCGATCCCAGGACTCCGGGATCATGACTTGAGCCAAAGGCAGAGGCTTTAACCCACTGAGCCACCCAGGTGCCCCTGTCTTTGACTTTTGACAATTTTAAAATGTGTCTAGTTATGGATCTCTTTGTGTGTGTCTTCCTTAGAATTCATTGAGCTTCTTGGGTGTAGAGGTTGTCAGTCATCAAATTTGGGAGGTTTGGGGACATTATTTCTTCAAAGGTTCTTTCTGCCTCTGTGTGTGTGTGTGTGTGTGTGTGTGTGTGTGTGTGTGTGTCTTCCTCATGTCGTTGGACTCCCCTTATGTGTATCAGATGGCTGGTGGGGTCTCTCTGGTCCCTGAAGCCTTGTGCATTTTTCTTCATTCTTTTTTCTGTTCCTCAGAATGAACCTATTGGTCTATCTTCTGGGTCACAGATTCTTTCTTTTGCTAAGTAAAATCTAATATTTACTTGCTCTAATGATTTTTTCACTTTTTAAAAAGATTTTATTTATTTATTTGACAGAGATCACAAGTAGTCAGAGAGGCAGGCAGAGAGAGCAGGGGGGCGGCGGGGAGGAGAAGCTGAGCAGAGAGCCTGATGTGGGACTCGATCCCAGAACCCTGGGATCATGACCTGAGCTGAAGGCAGTGGCTTAACCAACTGAGCCACCCAGGTGCCCCATGATTTTTTCATTTCACTTGTACTTTCCAAGTCTAGAATTTTCTGTTTGGTTCTCTTCTATAATTTCTTTTTACCAATGTTCTCTATTTGGTGAAACATTACCTCATATTTTAATTCTTTAGACATGGCTTCCTTTACTTCTTTGAAAATATTTATAAGAACTGGTTTACAGTGTTTGTCTAATAAGTTCAACATCTGGCCTTGTTCAGGGACCGTTTCCATTGACTGCTCTGCTCCTTATGTATGGGCCGTACTTACCTGTTTCCTTGTGTGTCTTAATTTTTTTGTTGAAATTAGACAAATTAACGTGGCAACTCTGGAAATCAGATCCCTCGCCTCACAACTTCTTGTTGCTGTTTATTTAGTGTCTTTTCTGGACTAATTACGTAAAAATTTGTATTCTTTGTCATGCTTGGCTGCTGAAGTCTCTGGTTGGTCAGCTTAGTGATCACTAATGATCAGACAGAGACTTCCTTAAATGCTTCGATCCAAGAAGTGTTGTGGTTTTGGCAGAAAGCCACACATGTGTGTCGGGCACACCTTGAACACTCAACCAGGCAGTTGCCAACTCCGTTTTATCTCACACTTCTGCTTGTTCAGGGCCTCAAGCTCAACCAGTGGTGAGAGCTAAGTACTCTTCAAGTCTTCTCAAATTTTTCACCAGCGTCCTTGGCCAACCAGATGTCACCATTGCAGGCCACTGCATTGTTCAACAGCAGCCCTGATTGTTCTCTACAGACCCACACTGAGCCAGTTGAGTCAGGCCAGGAAAAAGACGAGCCTGGTGAGTGAGTTTTTTCCAGGTAGCAGCCAGACAAGTCCAGGAGTGACAGGTGGAGTTGAGAGGAGTGAGGGTGGGGTTTTGGGGTGCCCCAGACCCCGTCTTCCCCTCCCAGGGGCTGCTACGGCTCTGAGGCTGCTGGGTGTGGAGGCCACTGCAGAGCTGGAGAGAGGGTATGGGCATGACCAACTGAAAATGCCACAGGGTTTGCCTTCCCACCAAGATTGAGCCATTTTTCTAGGATGAACCCTCCTTGGATTGTTATGGGTCTTTGGTTAATTTCCAGAGTTTTTAAAAAGTTCATTTTTTCAGTTTTTCCCCGGGTTCTGTGGCATTTCAAGCTGTCCCGAGTGCTGGGCAGGAAGGCCCTTCCCTGCCCTATACTGTACTGCGCCGTCCTGCCGCAGGTGTGCTTGGACACGCCCGTCTTCACGCACAGCCGCACGTGTCTGTGGGCTGAGGCCCCGGGACTTCAGCTTGCTTTCCCAGAAGCGAACTTGAAAGAACACTGACTTTGGAACCCTCCCTCCGTCGGCGTGGTGGCGAGCATCCTGATCTTCACCAAGCCCCATGGAACACTGGCATCTCGGGAGTATTATCCACTTGTCTTTTATGACGCAGGTGTTGAGCATTTTTTCGTATGGTAAAGCGCTCTTCCTGGCTTCTTTTCTGTGACTTGTATGTCCATATCCTTTGGTCATTTTCCTGTTGGTTTATTAGCTTATATAAGTTGTAGGAGCTCTTTGTTCATTAAGAAAATGAGCTCTGGAGGCACCTGGGTGGCTCAGTGGGTTAAGTCTCTGCCTTCGGCTCAGGTCATGATCCCAGGTTCCTGGGATTGAGCCCCTCATCGGGCTCTCTGCTCGGCAGGGAGCCTGCTTCCCCCTCCCCCTCTGCCTGCCTCTCTGCCTACTTGTGATATCTCTTCTCTGTGTCAAATAAATAAATGAAATCTTAAAAAAAAGTGAGCTCTGTGTGACAAGTTGCAAATATTTCCCATCTGCTGACTTCGCTAATGTTTTGCCACATGGAAGTTCGTGTATCTGTGTCCCTTCCCCCCTTGAAAGATTCTATTAAAAACTTTTTCTGGGGTCACCTGGGTGGGGTTAAGCCTCTGCCTTCGGCTCAGGTCATGATCTCATGGTCCTGGTATCAAGCCCTGCATCTGGCTCTCTGCTCAGCAGGAGGTCTGCTTCTCCCTCTCCCTCTGCCTCCATCTCTGCCTACTTGTGATCTCTCTCTCTGTCAAATAAATTAATAAATAAAATCTTTAAAAAATTTTTTTAAAAAATCAAGTAAAAATAAAATTTTTTTCTGTGTTTCCTCTGGTACTTCTACGTGTTTCATTTCCACATTTAAATCACTGATTTATCACTTACTTTCATATAAAACATGACCAGGAAATCCAGTTTTCTATTTCAGACAGCTGCTCAGCTGTGTCATCCACTTCATGATGAATCAGTGTTTCTTGAGCTGATGTGGAGCCTTGCCCTGTCTCATGTGATACCCGCAGACAGCGGTTCTGTGCAGGAGTTTTCTCTCCCCCCATCAACTTGCCTCTGTGTGTGTTACCACACTGTTGTGGTTACTGTAGCTTTGTGCTATGTTTTCACGTCAGAGACTTCTTTCTGTTCACTTTGAGGCAACAAGAGGTGTGGTGGAGGAGGGCGTTTTGTGAAACTTAACAGCACGGGGCACAGGTGGAGCATGGGGGAGGGGCCCTGCTGTCCCCATCCAGAGCAGACTACAAGAGGGAGGAACGGCAGGGCCCAGGGAGCATCACTGCAGAGTCGTGGCCTCAGCACTGGGGTTGGACGGACCATTACAGAAACAGGGTGTCACAGAATTAGCTGACTCCAACACAGGATTTATGTGTGCTTCTGTCATGAAAAGCCCTAAGGTGGGGTGCCCCAAGCTGGTGAGAAGACACCACGGTGCCACTGGGGCTTTTTGCTTGCTGGCATCAGTGAATAGGGCCTCCATCCCTAAGGCTACCTCTTGGCCCAAGTTGGCTGCTGAGGCTCCAGCCTTCCCAGGGTATGGGGACAGAAGGAGCGGAGGGGGTGTACCTCCGTTTCTGTGGAGAACCTTTTCAGGTGCCCTGCTGCTTCTGCCAGTCTTAGTCACCTGGCAGTGTCCAGCTGCCCAGCAAGCAGAAAACGCAGTCCTTTATGCTGGGGATAGGCATCCAGCTACCAGCAACTCCTGTGTCCAGGCAAGAGGGTGAAGAGATCAGCCATCAGCTCGTTGCTCTGAAAGGGCCATCACACAGGATGGAGTGGGACATGGCATCCTGGAGTTGTCACCTGCCTGTGGGGGATGGAGTCCTGGGATGGAAGAGAACCTCCTTTCCCCATGGACCTGTATGCAACAGTGTCTACATGTGACAGTCCCTACAGACTACAGACCCCTGAGAATGACCTATTTGACCTCCACTTCCTCCCCAGCTGTTACCACCTGCTATCCTGGGTGCTCCTGGTTCTATGTCCAGACTTAACCTCCCCATTGAAATGTCATCCCCTTCAGGAAGCTTCACCCCTTCCCTTGATTAGCCTAGGAAGGTCCCTCTGAGCTGAGTGACACTTCAGAGCCATGTGAACCTCAAGTGGCCCAGGGCAGAGACCTGGGGACCCCACATTGGATTCTGGGTACCACTTTGGGGGTTAGGGGGTGTCACCGATGAGGCTGGCTTGCCAGGATCAGGGGATGAGTGGTCAGAAGTGACTCTGCAGGTAAGGGAGGAGGAGCGGGAGGGCAGAGGCAGTGACTGGCCCAGCGGAGGACTATGGGACTGAAGAGGCAGCCACAGAAGCACCCTCTGCTGTCACGTGGGGGAGGGGACCACATGGAGGAGGGTAAGAGCTGGGCAAGTGCTGGCAGGAGAGGGAGGACAGAAGCAAGTCCTGGGGATGGGGAGTGAGAGTCTGGGGGCCACACTTCCCGACAGTGGCCGAGCTGAGCTCATCTCTACGGGACTGCAGGTGGGGCCTGAGGGGCCCGCTGAGCCCAGGGTCCAGCAGGGGTGGCAGATCAGAGGAATAGCAGCCAGTTCTGGCCAGGCAGCAGGGTGGGGGCCATGGGGGCTCAAGTGGAGAAGCTGGTGAAGAGGCCGGTGTCGACAGTGAGTGTAGACAGCTCTTGAGGTAACTCTGGCGTGGAAGGGGGCAGCTGGGCTACCCAGGGTGGAGCAGAAGGAGGGTGTGGACATGTGGCCCAGTGGGGAAGAATGGGTGAGGAAGGGAGGGCACCCTGAGAACAGCAGGTGGCCTGAGCAGGCCGTGGGAGGGACGGTGGGGAGCTGTGGAGAGAGGGACGTGGACACGGTGGGGCAGCGGGCTGCTGGCCAGGTGAGTGCCCTCTCCAGGGTGAGGCCCAGCTGCAGGGGAGGAGAGGCGGAGCTGGTGAGACTTGAGCGGGGCAGCTAGGCAGGAGAACGAGCAAAGCTTCAAGGGTGGCAGGTCAGCAAGCAGCCCCTATACCAATTTCCCCTCCTTAAGAGGAGGAAGTCACCACCAGCTTTAAAAACTACATTTCCCAGCCTCCCTTGGTGAGGAGTGGTCATGTGACCAAACTCAGACCAATGTTATGAGCAGGTGTTTTACATGGGCTTCTGGGAAAGCGCCTTAAAAGGAATAGGGGTGTACCCCCTTCTCTCCTCTCCTTCCTATCTGCTGCCTGGAATGGGGATGTGATGGCCAGAGCGTTGCCCTTCATCTGGGTCCCTGAGGATGAGCTCCCAGCCCAGGAATGCTGTAGCACACAGTGGGATGGAAGAGGATTTCCAAGAACTCTGTAGGTGTCATCGCTGCCTGGGCTGCCAGTGGCCAGATTTCCAAGACATAAGAGAAAATGAATAATCTCATTTCAACTTGTATTCATTTGGATATTCTCTTTCATGCAGCCAAAACCAATCCTAATAGCAAGGCACCAGAGTGTCAGCCGTGGGCTGGCTGAGTGGTGTGGGCAGTGGCCTCATGGGGAGGGGCTCTGCCTCTGTCTGGGCTCAGCAGTGCCTGGGCAGGAGACAGCGCAGCCTTCGGACAGGCCTGGATTTGTCCAGGTGCACACCTGCAGGGCCTGTGCCTTGCTTGACAGGAGACAGAGATGAAAGGGGTGTAATCTGGGATACGGGTGGATGCTGACGCAGCCAGGAATGGTCCTAAGAGCTTGAGGAGGGACCATCCCAGAGTGCACCCAGATCTCGGAGCTGAGACAGCCCTTTGTAGCACTAACATCAAAGTGGGGCCCCATAGTGGGGGGACAGCAATGAGGGGCTAGAAAAACCACCACTCACCTCTGCCTCTAATTCAGGCTGGGGGTGCCGGCTCACGGAGGCCTGAGCACAGTGGGCCGCGGGGCGGACTCGCAGGGTGACTGTACCCGGCCTACCTCATCTTCTCCCTCCGGGGCTATGATGGAGCAGCCCCACTGAGCTCAAGCAAGGGGGACTTAGGGGAAACCCCTGCACCTTCGCTGTTGTCCTCCCTGCGCCCAGGAGGTGGAGGCTATGGCTTCTTGCTTGGCAGCCCTCAAGCCCAGCCGGGCTAAGTGCACAATAATGCTGATGATTTGAGTTTAGGCCAAGAGCCATCTGGAACTTTCTGGAGCTCTGGGTCTCCTCTGTCAGCTGCCTGTACCCTGGATGCGCAGGCCTCAGTGGTGAGAGGAGGGGTGTCCCCACCCCCTCCACCCTCTGCTGTTGGATTGCACAGACACATCGGGTCTGCTGAGCTCTGCTCAGAGAGCAGGAGAGCCCTGCTCTTGGGCGGACAAGGCAGCACCGTTACTTAGACAATTTCCTGCTGCCAGTGCTGAGCAGGTGGAGCGCAGAGAAGGGGTGGCAGGTGTGTATGGCGGGGGGGGGGGTGGTTCTGAAGCAGAGCAACGGCCTGCAGAAGGCCAGCCCCAACGGTGGGCAAGGTGGTCCCAGCCGCCTCTACCCCCAACCCCACCGGCTGGGGACTGCCCCTCGGTGGCCCTTTACCCACTATGATGGTGAAGCCAAGGAGGGGCGCTCTCTCCGCTGCTGCCCCGGCAGGTGTGGGGGTCGCTGCCACCACCCTTGCCGCGCCCTCTCGCTCCCCAACTCAGGCTCCGCCCTCCCCGAAGTGGGTGCGACTGGGTGCGAAGTGGGGCGGCTACCAGGCGCGGGAGCAAGTTCTGAGAGCTCAGCCGGCTCCTCCCGCGGAGGGGACGCCGCCTAGAGAAGACGCATCCCCGAGCGCAGCCGGCTCCCTCTGCGGCTCAGGCCTCGGCGCGGAGCAGTCACCCCGCCCGGCACCCTGCTGCCCCTCCCGAGTTCTTCCCGAGTCCGGGCGGTGCTGCCTGAGGGACCCCCTCCTCACCGCGCCCCAGTGCCTGCATCCCCGCAGCTTCGGCTCTCGCGGCGGGCAGCCGCCAGCTCAGGCGCCGCCGCATCTCCCTACCCCGCGTCCCCAGGGCTCCAGGAACCGTGTGCGGCCCGTGCCCAGAGCCGGACCCGCAAGTCGATGCGCCGGCCTGGAGCGCTACGCGCTGCCGGGCTTGCGGTCCAGCTCGGGCGCCCTTCGGCAAGTCGCTCGAGCTTGGGGAGCCCCAGCTTCCCTCCCCTGGGAAGCCACAGGAGCTGGTCCCTGCCGGGCTTGGGGGTGCAAGTGCCCAACCCGAGCCGTCCCAGCCAGGCCTGCGGTAGGTGCTCAGGAGACAGTGTTGCTCCCAGCCCAGACCCTGCGCCCGGCTCCGACCCACGGGGCGTCCTCCACCCCGAAGAGCCCCGTAAGGCTACACAGAGAAGGAATGGGATGTCCCTAAAGCCATGGGCCCCAGGGTGGGGAGAAGGAAGACGCGGGGACCAGGGCCTCTCAGAGGACAGACTTAGTCACCCAACCCGAAGCGTGTGTCTGTGTGTCCCTGTGTCCGTGTGTGTGTGTGTCTGTGCATGTATATCTGTGTGTAGTGTGTGTGGGGCGGAGGTAGGGGCGGCGCCACGGGAGCGCAGAGTTTGGCCAGGGGACACCGCGGCCTGAACTCCAACGGCCCGAGGCACCTCCGACGCGACGAAGTCCTCACGGACGCGCGCGCGGGCAGGCGGGAGCCTGAGGAACGCGGTGCAGCCTCCTGCGGTTTATTGATTGAGCGAAGTTCAGCAAAGTGCTTCCGAGCGGGCCGAGCCCGGCCCCGACGCGTACAGTCGATTATAAACGTAAAACTCTTCTGTAGCAGCCGGCTGTGTACCGAGTCCACGACTGCCGCCGCACAAGCTCGGCGGCGGGCGCCCGCTGGTCCCCGTCCGCCGCCGCGCTCAGAGGTGCGGCGCGTAGAAGGCGGGCGCGCCGTAGGTCTGCGAGCCCAGCACGAAGGGCGACAGCACCGCCGGGCTCGACAGGAAGGGCAGCTGCGCGGCACACACCAGGCCGCCGGGGCCGTGCGTTGGGTAGCCGGCGGGGCCGTGCATGGCGAGCGGCGCGCCCATGGGCGGCGACGGGCTGAGCGGGCTGAGGCCGCCGGGAAGCCCCCCGCCCGGCCCCGCGCCCGGCCCCGCGGCTCCGCCGCCGCCGGTCGGCGCGCTCGTGTCGGCGCCAGGGTTCTGCTTCTTCCACTTGGTGCGGCGGTTCTGGAACCAGATCTTCACCTGCGTCTCGGTGAGGCTCAGCGACAGCGCCAGGTTGAGGCGCTCGCACACCGACAGGTAGCGCGTCGCCTTGAACTTGTTCTCCAGCGCCACGAGCTGCTCGTAGGTGAAGGCGGTGCGCGCGCGCCGCGGCTTCCCGGACTTGGAGTCCGAGCCCGTGCGCTTCCGCTTTGGCTTCGTCGCCGCGGCCGCGCCCTGCGGGGTCGTGCCCGCGCCCCCCGGCGCCGCCGCCGAGGCCCCAGGCGGGACGGGGGCTCCGGGCGAGTTCCCGCGGGGGCCGGACCCTGCAGCCTCGTCCACCGCGCCGGGGGGCGCCTCGGGCTCGGCCGCGCCCGGGCAGCCCGACCCGCGGGCCGCGAGACCGCCGCCGCCTCCCCGCGCCTCCTCGGCGCCGCGCGCAGTCCCCGCGCCGGGCGCCTCGTCGTCGTCGTCGTCGTCGTCGGGCGCCTCGTCCCCGCTGTCCGCGCTCGGGCTACGGCCGCCGCCGCCGCTGCTGTAGCCGCTGGCCTCGGCCTCGTCCGCCTTGCAGGGGTCGCCGGCGTCTGCGGGCGGGCGGGGCGGGGAGGACAGGACAGTTAGGACGCGGCGCCCTCCCTTCCGCGCTCGTCCCCTCGGGCTGTCCCGCCCCCGGAAAGGTTCCCTCCTCCCGGCTCGTCGCTTCTCTGCCTTATTGCCCTCCTCCTCTTTTTCTGCCCAGCGCTTTCGTTCTCCTTCCCTCTTCCCTCGGCGCCCGCCCGTCCGCCCGTCCGCCCGTGCCTGCTCTCCATCCCTCGCTCGTTCCCTCCTCTCGAAGCTTCCCCTTCGCGGCGTCTGCCCGAGCCGGGCCGGCCGGTGCCGCGCGCGGGGTTCACCGCGGAGTGAAAGCTCCGATCGATCCGCGGGGCAGATACAAACTTAATTAAACTCATTTTGTGTAATGTACAAACTAGTTAACGGCCATTTAATTTATTTCGGCGTATATTACCCTCCAATTACAGAAAGGCGTGGGTCAGCCAATTACCGGGCATTGTAGAGCCGGCGGGCCAGAAGCCAGGGGTGGGGCTGGAGCTGCCTGCCGGGAGGGTACTTCTGGGGACCAACCAAACCCGGCCGCCCTGGCCCCACTTCCACCTCAAGCCGCGGCCCCGAAACTTGGCAGCCCCTATGCCCCTCCGCTGAAAGCCCGCAGGCCTGGGTCCTGACCAGAAGGTCCTGGCCCGGCGGTGAGTCCTGAGCAGCGCTAACTTGGGGCGGCGGGGGCGGGGGGGGGGTGTTGACGTCCGCACTAGGCCCAGTCTGAGGGGCAGCCCCGATCCTCCAAGCAGAGGCCCCTGAAGGGCTGCATTTCCAGTGTGGAAAATTTGGAAGGCAGAGTCTGTCCTGGGGAGGGCCTGGGAGGCCATCTCTGCAGACCGCACCCCACAGGTGGTGGTGGTGGTTCCTGGGCACGTGGTGGTCGAGGAGCAACCCAGTCAGGCACCAAAACCCCGCTGTTGTGTCAGGTTGGCATCAAGAACCCAGGCAATAAATGTTGAATGGTGGGCCAGCAGCCTTCCCCAGGGCGACCGCAGAGCTTGCATGGGAGTCAGCAGGGCAGGTGTGTGGGGGTGGGGGGTACCCACACTCCCTAGCAGGAGCAGGCTGTCCCCTAGAGGATCCTGAGAGCACCTGGCCATCTAGCTTTCCCTTGTCGGAGGTAGTCTGAGGAGGAAGACGGCCTGACCAGGCTACCCCTGGAACCAAGAGACAGGGCCTTCCGCTGGGATGGGCTCCCCATGCGGGTGGAGGCCCTGGGTGGAGGCTCCCAGAACCCTGGCTAGGCCAATAGCGCGATAGGTTCCCCTCCAGCCAGGCTGGGTTTGCTCCTCCTTCATCTCCACCCTACATGGAACCCACCAGCCCATGTACCGGGAGGGCCCTATGCCCCAAGACAGCGACCCCAGCCCTGTCCACCCTGCACTCCCGTCCCTGCTCAGCGGAGAGGCTGGGAAGTTGGAGGGAGGAAGGGCCGGAGGAGGGGCACCAAAAGCAATCAGGAGCCGGTCGAATGCAATTCTCGATCAATAGCGGCCCCTAATAAGTGTAATAGGTTTTAATCGAGTAATTATCCGAATTTTGACCCTATAATTTAGATGTTCGGGGGGAGTTTGCAAGGTGCTTGAAAGAGATATGCATGCTGCCGTAATGGGATATCGACCGGGCCGGGGGCGCGGGCCGCCCCATTACCGGCCGCTTTCCGCCGCTAAGCACATTTCCCCTTAACTGTAATCGAAGGGATTTAATTGTTTTTCCAGAGATAACCAGCGTTTTGTCACAATTAGTCTGATTTGTCCAAAAAAAAAAAAAAGAAAGAAAAAAGAAAGAAAGAAAGAAAGAAAAAGAGGAGGAGGAGGAGGAGGAAATGGGGAGGGAGGCGTCCGGTGGCCGCGGTGGGGGCGGGGAGGTCACGAGCCCTCCGCCTCGCAGGTCCCCTCCTCCTCTGGCACCAACTACCTTCCAAGGCCGGCCCTGCACCCCCGCAGCCCTGGGACCCGCCTGGCGGAGCCATCCCAGGAGGCGCGGGGCGGCCCCGGCCCCGGAGTCCGGGTCGGACGGAGCCCCGCGCGCTGCGAACTTTGCACTGAGCCTTGGCACACCGCTGGCCCGGCTGACCGAGGGGCCCGGGAGCGTAAACGTAGAGATGCGGCCCGTCCCCCGGCTCCCGCTACCGGAGCGGGCCGCGTCCTACTCACGCGGCGGCTCAGCTCCGGTGGCGGCTCCAGCTCCTCCGGCGGCGGCGAGGGCGCGGCGCTCCAGCTCCTCCGCGCGCGGCGGGCGTCCCGGGGCGGCGGGGGCCGGGGCGCACGGGGCTGGCGCGCACGGGGCCGAAGCGCACGGGGCGCATGCGGAGGGCGCCACGGGGCCCAGAAGCACACAGCGGCGTCTTCTGCTATTGAACTTGTGGGGGTCCAGAATGTCCAGCACCGAGAAGGAGGTGGGGCGCGGCGGCGGGCCAGGGCGAATCGCCCCGGCCCCTTCGGGCGCCGCGGGCACCGTGTCGCTGGCGGCAAGCGGTGGGGGTCCGGCCCGGGGAAAGGCGGGCAGCTCGGCGCGCCCGTCCATGGCGTCCCGGGCGGTGGCGGCAGCGGGCGTGGGCGGTGCGGGCCCCGAACCGGGCCCGGGCGGCGGCGGCGGCAGAGCCGGGCCGTCCCCGGGAGCCGCCGGGCCGCTCGCGCTCATGCCGGCCTCCCGCCGCTCCGGCCGCTCGGGCCCCGCCGGCTACTGGGCTCCCATCCCCGGCGGCCCTGGCGCCGCCGCACGGTCTCGCGCCGGCGGCCGCGGCTCGCCTGGCTCTCGGCACCGTGCCCCGCGCTCCGCCGCTGCTGCCCGGCGCTGCCTCCGCCGCTGCCTCAGGCGCCCGCCGCGCCCGGCCCGCGCATTTATGGCGGCCCCGCCGGCGGCGCCCACGCGCCCACACGCCGCACACACGTGCGCCCGCAGGAGGCCGCGGGGCTCCGCCGCCCTCGTTAGCGGGCGCGCCTAATTGGCTGCGAACGGTCCCGGGCGGAGGAGGCGGGTCCCGCGCTGGACGCACGGACGGAGCCCCGGGCCGGACCGACAGACGCGCCGCCCGGAGCCCGGGTGCGGGCCGCGAGCAGCTGTCGCGGTCAGCGGCGCGTCGCTGCGCCTCGGCTCGTCCAGAAACGGTGCGCCTGCCTCCTGGGCGAAGGGGAGGAGACAGCCGTGGCTTTTAAATAATTGCGGGATCAATCGGTGGAGGGGCCGCGGAGGCCCGGGGGCGCACTGGCGGGCGAGCGCTAAGACTTGGCTGGGACATCCCGGCGCGGGACGCGGCGCCCAGGCGGCCTCTCTGAGGGCTCGGGGCGCGCGGTCCTGCCACTTCGGCTGTCCCCGAGGCTCCGGCGTCCCTCAGCGGCTGGGGCGGGGTGGGTCCTGGGGACAGACTCGGGGTGTCTTCCTCGCTTCTTCAGCCCCCTCCCACGGGTTCCGTGGACGTCGGTCCCGCCTCTCCCGGTCGCTCCTGCTGGGGTCTCTTCTCGCGGCTCCGGGTCGCTGTCCCTCCAGCCCCTCCCGCTCCCGCCCCTTTCGCGTCGTCAAACTAGGGCCCGGCCTTGTGTCCCCGCTAGGGGCGGGGCCGGCGGCCCCTGGCTCGCTCATTAGAAGTGGGATCGAAAGTGAGGGAGGCTGGACGGCCCTCCCACCCCCGCCCCCCAAAATGGGGACCGAAGAATCCTACAAACAGCAGGCGGCCTACATCAAAATCGATACCCTGCAAGTAAGGGGACACATTACGGCAAACTCTTCCAGCCCCATGCCCGGAGAAAGAAGAAGGCCCTCGGTCCGGGTCTTTATTTGCACATATTTCTCCACAGAAGCGATGTTCGCACCACAGGGCCCTGCGGCCCTCGGAAGGACCGGCCAGCGTCCGGCGTCCGAGGGTAAGACCACCGCTGCTCTTGGGCAGCGCCCTTCCCCCCTTCCCACAGCAGAGCCGGCGAGCGCTTGGGCCGCTGGTGGGACCCAGGTGGGAACCGGCGGTGGGAGCGCGCGTGCGAGGGTCTTCCGGGTGTGAGGCTGTCTGCGATGGGCGCGAGTGTGCGCGCGGGCGTGTGCACGAGCGGTGTGCGCGCCACCTCTCACTGCGGTCCCCGGAGCCTGCTCCGCACACAAGGACGGGTCCTTTGCAATTACCGCGGGCAATGATCCTTTGGAAGCAGAAATTAAAAGTTGGGAGAAATAATGGGGACCAATCGGCTGTAATTTGGGCCAAGCTCGGACATGCTGAGCCTCAGGGAGGCTGGGACTGGGGGGGGGGCGGGGAGGCAAGGCCTCCCCTCTCCCAGCCCATCCCCTCCCCCGCATGCTGGTCCATCCTGAGATTCTAATCAGACCCACAACACTGTGTCCTTCCTTGCCAGGACTTGATTATTCTTTATCTTTAAATTATAAATCACCTCTGGGGGAAGGAGGGTGGATAATCTCTCATCACAGGGAGGTAATTATCTCTTTCCCTCCCCCACCTTCCTGGCGGGACTCTTAGGCTCTCTCTACCCCTCCCCCAGCTAAGTTTGAATATAGATGTGCACACCCCATTCACACACACACACACACACAACACACACATACACATACACTCATTCAGCAGGATGCGCCGCATACAATCCCAGATTCATTCACGAGCACCTAGCCACCTGGTCTGAGGTGCAGGAGCCACAGAGGCTCTCAGTGCCCTGCAGCCAGCCTCACCTGCACCCGCCAGCTTCGCGCTGGTCTCAGTCCTCTCTTTAAGTCTTTCCAGGAGGATGGCACACACAGCCCCTACCTGCAGAGTCCCTGAGCTGCCACTCTGCCCTCTGAGGCACAGGGTGAGGTGTGCTAGGGCAGATCCCCAGTGCAGACCTTTGACTTGGCTCTGGGTGGTTGAGTTTCAGTGTGACCTAGAGCATCACGACCCCCTCCTGTGCGTGCTCACACTCCATGCCACAGACAGCCTGTCCCTATCTACCATAGGTCACCAGGGGAGGCACAAACATAGCAGTCAATACCCCCACACCCTGCCGGGTGGGCAGGGGCAGGGTGTGGGTCTGCTCTCACCCCCGTTTTACACACCAGACACCTGCAGGTGAGGAAGAGAAATGGGATGCCTCTTGGTACAACTTTCATTCAACACAAACCCACATAAAATGACGTTTTATATAATGTCAATATAGTTAATGTATGGTAAATAGCACTAAAGCATAGTAAACAGAATATAGTATATTTAAATATGATACATACTAAGCATAATGAAATAACATATTGTAATATACAACCATATATTCACACACTCAGCACAGCAGGCTGTGCTCCCTGCTGAGAGGTGGGGATTGGCTCAGGGCTTAGCGCTGTTTGGACAAAAAGTGCTGTGACTGTCCTGGAGTTTGGAGTCACCAATATTCTCCTCCTTGGCTCTCCTCTCCCCTCTCTTCCCTGTGAACTGTCTAATGGGAGCTGCAGCCATCAGAGTAATGAGCTGCAGAGTCTGACCCAGGGGAATAGGGGCAGGGCAATGCGTGTGAGGGGAGGCCTCCAGTGCTACATAGAGGACCTTGGGTCATGTTCCCATGAAAAGAGGGGGTGCTATATGAGGACAAGGGTCAGGGAGATCATGACATCTGCTCTTGCCCCATGCCTCCCCCATGTCTAAAAAACAACCCAAGTAAGTCATGGAGTTGCACAGCCCCCGTCCTACTCTCTCAGATACCCGGGAATAACCCTCCCCTCCCCCCAACTTCAACTCAGAGCTTCCAGGGCTATAAAGACGTCCTTTCGCTCCTAATCACAATTGATTGTCAATTAGACCCTCATTTGTGCAATCTTTGCCCATCTGCCATATCGGGTTATCTCCAAGCCACCAGCTTCACTTGCGGGGCCCCAGGTGGGCACTGACAGGTGAAATCAGTGCCTGAGATAGGGATGCCTCTGCCTACACAGTGGACAGGAGACACCACTTCATTGCTAAGCCTCCACTCACTGCACATCAGCAGGACCAGATGGGGTCACTGGGAGGCTGGGGGAGGGGCTGCACCAAAACAGGAAGCAACATGGAGCAAGTGAAGAAATCTGGGGGAGGGACTGGTGGTGAATTGGCCCAGGGAAAAGTAGTGGGTGAGCGCTGAGATTATGCAGAAGAGGAAGGGGAGGAAGAGGAAGGGGAGGTTTTTGAGGGAGAGGGTTTGGGGAGAGTGGAGCATCCAGCCCTTTCAATCCATGGCCATTTCCTCTCCCCACATCAGAGTTTTTGGAAGTTTGGGGTGTACAAGAGCAGGAGAGGCATTCCTCTACTGCCACTAACTTATCATGTGTTTATGAACTCTCTCCTCCATGTCTTCTTCGGTCAATTATGGAGGTCAGATTCTATGTGATCTTGAAGGTCCCTATACCTGCCCCTTGTGAGTTGAATGACAACACTATCATGGCCTTCATTGTACATAGCGGTAGGGGCCTCCCTTCTCTTGCACCTGGAGAGCTTTATTGGACAGAATGGAGGGGCAGCAATGTTCTGGGGTCTACAGGGCACATGGATGGATAACCCCCACTTTGTATAATGTTGGCTTCATGCAAAGCACACCCCATCCCAGACTGTCCAGCTCCCCCAACATCACCATGAAATATGCAGGGAAGAGATTATTACCCCCATCTACAAGTTAGTGTTCTGACTCCTTGAGTTCATACTGGGTCCTGCTGATGACATGGTGCTTTCTCTGACTGGGCCATCCTCCTGCACACCTTTGGGAAGGATGCAGGAGGTCGAGGCGGAGATGGAGAACAGAAGGCTTCTACTCTCCTTCCTTCTGCCTCTCCACTGGCTCCACTCCATGGTGAACCCTTTTGCTCATCCAGAGTTTGGGAAACAAGAGGGGAACTTTCCGATTTTCGGCTTCTTTACTCATCTTTTAAGATTTGCCTCTCCTGAGGTCTCCTGACTTCTTGAGCAAGGTTACCCCACCCTCAGAACACCAGAGAAGAGAGGAAATATGGGCAGCCGACTGCACAATCTCGGCACCAGGGGCACCTTCGGATCCATGGACAGCGCTGTTGCACGTCAGTACCACCGACAGCGCCCCCGCCCTGGTCCCAAGACTGAGCCTGCTCCCGCGGTCAGTACCGCGGACAGCGCAAACAACCTCGAGGCGTCTTTGCTCTCCCAGGTCATCAACCCGCTATGACTTCTGCGCCCCGCCCTTGGCTCTCTCCCCGACCTACGGGATACCCCAGAGGAGGAAAAGGGCGGCAGGGTGTGTATGGTGTGGCGTCCTGGCACCGTATATGCTGCGCCCAGCTCAGTCACCATGGCTAAGCCAGAACTAACTAAAGCGCCAGGGATTTTTACAAGGTTTTCACTGCCTGGGTTTGAATGGTTCTCTTTGTAAGCTGTGTGAGTTCAAAGATGAAGAGCACATAGCCCTGGGCCAGTTCATGGCAAGGGGCAGTCGAGTGCAAAGGTGAGGTTTAAACCCGTTAAACTCAAGACAAAAACAAAATTGCAGATCATCAAAACTGGGAGTGGCTTGAGGCTGTGTGTGGAGGGTAGGACACCCAACTCCCACATCAGCACTGGGGAGGTGATGGCCAGCTTCCTCTCTTGGCCTCAAAGGACATCTTAGCTCCAAAGGGTTTTCTGACCAGAGCGTAGGGCAGGGGTGAGGATGACCACCTCACAGATGGGTGAACTGAGGGTGAAGAGGATTGATCAGATGCTCAAGGTCATCCAGCCAGTATGTGGTGGAACAGTATGTGAATGCTGGGTCCTACTGACGCCAGCATTCTTTTTTTTTTTTTTTTAAGATTTATTTATTTATTTATCTGACAGAGAGATCATAAGTAGGCAGAGAGGCAGGCAGAGGGAGAGGGGGAAGCAGGCTCCCTGCTGAGCAGAGAGCCCGATGCAGGGCTTGATCTCAGGACCCTGAGATCATGACCTGAGCCGAAGACAGAGGCTTAACCCACTGAGCCACCCAGGCACCCCGATGCCAACATTCTTAATGTGCAAAGTGACAGATTATCAACAACCAGGTGCCAAAGGGAAGGCAGTCCAGGTGGGGTGTCCAGAGGGGTCCTGGCTGCTGCAGGCTCTCTCTCTTCAGGATGCCCCTTGTTGCCCTTGGTCTTTCCAGCTGCTTTGCCTGCCACTGGTCCATCTTATGGGGCAGCAAGGATGTCCAGGTTCAGTCATGCCCAGGATAGCCACTTTCTGTCCCTGTCCCCCCAAAGTCCCATCAGTAGCCAGGGTTTCAAGGGCAGTCATTCTTACCATCAGTAATCACCACAGTAGTCTGGGCTTTCTATGGAATTTTTTACCCAGTGGAATGCCCTCTGTTTGGAAGTGAACGGCCCAAAGACTCCTTGTGAGTGGGGCATCTGGGGATGCCTGGGGCACAGGGTGTCAGGTTTCTGCTGATGGTCTCCTCCTCTTCTCACTGCCCTTGCCACAGCCTAGCCCTCTGGTCCACCCTCCATCATTCTAAAGCACAAATCAGATCACACTCCTCTTCCAGAAACACCTGAAGGCTGCCATGGTCCAGGGCTGAAATCTGGGCTCTGCAGCCTGGCATCAAGGACTTCCTGACTGGATCCTGTAGGCTGTCCTGCATAGTCCCTAAACCTGCGCCCTGTACCCAGGGCTTCTGAGCCCAGTGGTCAACCTGCCATGTGCCTGCACCAATTTCCTCATTCAACCGTGCCCTTGGCCACTTGTCCACATGCATTATTTCTTCTTACTTTAGTGGCAGCACCACCTGGAAGACATCTGATTTTCCCAGTGAAAAGGGAGGTGCCATCCTGAGTGTTCCTCCAAACCCTGAGCTTCACTCTGTCCTGTTTTAACACATCATGGGACATTTATCTGTTCACTTGTGATTCCTTCTTCACAATGTGGGCTCCTGGATGTTGTATGTGTCTCACTTAGGTCTGTGTTCCCCATCAGAGTAAGGGCAGAATGTAAAATGCAAAAAACATGTTTACACTGACAAGGAAAATTGGAAGACCGAGTGCTGAGGGGTAGGGCAAGCATTTCGCCCACCACCTCTCAGTCACCCCAGTAATGGTCTGACTTCCTGCTTTAGCTCTCTGGCCCCTCTAAATAGGTAAATGGCCTGGCTGGGGAGTAAGGGCCTTGGCCACCTTGGCTCTGTCTTCCACCAACGGGGGGGTCTGGCACTGATCAATTTTCTCCTTGGTGTAGTGGAGTCAGATGGTGTCCCGCCCAGATCCCCACTCAGATCCCTGCTTGGATCCTTTCCAAGACCCTCTGCCAGATCCTTGTCTATACCGAGCTGCTGCTGCTAAGAGTGGAGGGGCTCAAGCTCACACCCATGAACTACTCAGGAGAACTGTCCTTAGTTGATAGGAGACCCAATCCCAGAGACACCTGGGGGGAACCCACCCCTCCTTCAGGGATAGACAGCTGTCAGGATTTTTACTCCAGAGCTCCCTGCAGATCAGGCCAAGAGGACTTCAGCCGAAGGCAACCTGGCTCTGTCCTAACCCTGCCTCTCCTGCACTGCCTCCTGGATTTCTCCTCCCTCAGTAAATCCCAGGGGCCCGAATCTGTTCCTCTCACTCTGCTTGGGTCTCATCAGGGGTGACAGGATGGGATGGGGTGGAGACTGACCCAGGAGGTCCCTGCCCAAGGGAGGACTTAATTACCCCTGTGTGCTGTGTGTCTCCGTGCACAGCTTGATTCGGAAGTGACGATGTGTCTGTGGACATGTGGACATTTACAGTAATGCTTCTTGTTCCTCACTCCCCTGCCCCTCCCAGCCCCATCCAACTGGAAAAACTCTAATTAAATCAGAAATGTCATAGATTGAATAATTCAACCACAGTTTTTTTCTTTCCCTTCACCCTCTTACTCGGTCAAGGCCTTGCAATGGGGAAAGTACACTTCCCACCCACTGAAACTATACTTTGGCCACATGACCTGCACTGGGCAGAAGTTTCCAGGAGCCAACTCTGAGCTCAGGCCTTAGGAGCATCTGTGTTTTGGCCTCTTGCAGCTTCTGCTCTCCTCTGTGAAGAGAACTTGCTCCAGACATTCAGCTGGGTCTAGGACTAAAGGTCTAGAGCTGACCCGAACCCCCCGGATAAGCCCAGTCAGGGGCAGCCAATGGCAGCTGATCAAGGTCCACAAGCAGGAAATGGCCGGTCATGGCTGTGGACTGAGAGCTACAGGACTGTTTGTTACCCAGCCACGCTGTAGCAGAAACCTGACTGATACAAGTGGGGCACCTTACTGCCTGTGGCATCCTAGAGGTGAGAGGGTGTGGCCTCTGCAGTCCCCACCCATTGTCCGTTCACAACCCATGTCACCTGGCTCTCTTCTGTGTCCCACAACGACCTATTCACTGTTCATCCACCCCACAGTCACAGGGCTCTTTCCTGGACATGTCCACAGTCTCCCAGTGTCAGGTACCATGTTTCTCCCCCCACACCTCATCCCATAGGGGGCTCACTCCTTCATCCACCATGCATTCAGCTACTCTCCAAGGCATACCTCCGAGAGTTTCCATCTGAGGCGCCCTGAGGGAGGGAGGGCTGTCATGAGGGCTGGTGGGAAGGTTAGGCATGGAGGACATGGCACTTCCCTTGTGAGGAGGAATGGACAGCGCACAAGGAGGAAGAGGGTAGGGGGCCCTGGGAACCTGCTCAGGGTGCGAGGGGGGTCCAGGCCAGGTACACAGAAGGTGTTCAATAAATGCATTCAGTGAAACTGTTTCTGCCCAGCATTCGTGTGCCACAGTCACACCGGCAGGACTCACTCAGGGTCAGGAGGGCAAGTGGTGGGGGGCGTCAGGCCGTTTAATGAGCTTAATTGAGGTTAATGCCTCTTGCACGGCTCCCTGATTATTAAATTATTATCACACGCGTGAATCCTAATTAGAATTTTGAGTAACACTCCGAGGGAAGGATTGGAGGAGCGATTCTGGAACGCCGCTGGGGTCCCGGGCTGCCCAAGAGGCTGCCGAGAGTGGGAGAGGGGCATGTGGGGGTGGAGGTGGGGTTGAGCGCGTGCCCGAGGGGACAGGAGGCGTGGGAGGGGGGCGGGTGGCGTGAGGGTGGGGTGTGAGTGCGCGCCGGACGGGGCTTGTGCGGCGGGTAGGAGTGCGGGGTGAGCGCGCGCCCCCGGCGGGGCCCCGCGGACCGGACCAGGATGGGGAGGATCTGGGGAGAATCGGCCCCGCCCCCCGACGGCCCCCCAACCCCGCCGAGCCCCCTCACCCCACCGAGCTCCCTCCCGTTGGGGGGCGGTCTGTGAGTGCGGAGGGTTCCCGCGGCCTGCCGGCTGCGGCTACCGTCTGGCTACGGTCTGCGCTGCGGTCGGGGAGGGGGGGCAGGAGGGGCTCCGGGCCGCACTTTCCCTCCTCTCCCGAGGCCCCCCCGGGAGGTCGCGTCCCCCGGACCCCTCGCTACTCTGAGCCGCTGGGGCTCGCAGGCACCCAGCCCGGGCCCTCGGTGAATGAATGCACGCTGGCTGGGACGCGTGTGTCCGTGTCTCCCGCGCGCATGTGGTGGTGTGTTCACGCACACGTGTGGCTCCGCAGGTGCCTGCCGGTGCGTGCGTGTCCACGTGACGCGGTGTGCGTGTCCGTGCGCGTGGCAGCCTGCGACAGGTGCCGGCCTGGGTCTGACCCAGTGGGTCGGCCTGCGAGGGGTCCCCGGGGTCGTCGGGGCGCAGCGGGCAGGGCTGAGGCTCCCGGCTGGGCCGCGCACGTGTGTCCTGTCTCTCCACACCTCCCCCCTGCACAGTTCTGCAGGCGGAGTCTCCGGGGAAGACGGGCTGGGGGCAGCGGGGGCAGGAATCCAGGGTTCCCGGGGAGAGAGACAAATCAGTCGCACCTCCCCTCCCCTGGAGAGCGGACTCCCTCCCTCCCTCCGTAGCTTTCTCTCTGGCTTTCCCCTTCCTCTTCTCTATTTATTTTCCTCTCTGTTGCTGAAACATATTGAAGGGGAGAAAAAGGGAACATTAAGATCCACTGTGAGCCGAGCGGCGGTTTAACGATTTCAAATGAGCCCCGGCTTGGGTGAGGACCTGACAGTCCCCGTCAGGATGGCAGATGACGGCTAAAATTACCCCGGAATCAATATTCTCACCGGGTGTCCCGGGCTGATAAGCGCGGCCAAGACAATGTTGACTATTAAAGTCGACAGCTTGAGATATTACACTATTAGTTATGCTATTTTTAATAATCTATAATATTTGGGCTATAATTAATTAATTATACGGGTCAGATAATATCTAGGGCTGGAATGAGGTCTGAAGGACCTATTACGGTGGTAATGAGAAAGGAGAAATCTAATCTGGGGACAGGTGCTGGGAGGGCCGGGCTGCAGGCTCTGGCCGTTGCTGCCTATCCTGCCGGTCTTGCCCCCGGCGCTGGCTCCCTCCGAACCAGGGGTCTTTGGGGTCCCAGGCAGTGGGGCTCCTGAAGAGTGGGTCTCTGACCCCAGCTCTGAGCAGCCAAGGGGGGCTTTGCCTGACCTGCTGTGAGGTGGGTACCCTGGTCCGTGGACCCTCAGCTGCTTTCCCATCTTTCTTTACAGTGGGTGCCTGGAGCAGAGGGGTCCCCCTGTTTACGATGCTCAGAGCACGGGTGCAGGGCTCACCTCGTGACCCCTCCAAAGCTTTCTAGATGATCCCCAACAACAAAACCCAGGCCTGTGGCCATGGCCGGAGAGGCCCCCACCAGCCTCCCCCCTTCTCACTGGGCTTAGCACAGCCCTGCCAGGACGCCTGCGCTGCTGTGCCCTCCGCCTAGCTCACTTCAGCCCCAGGGCCTCTGCACTGGCCATTTCCTGCCTCTGCCACCAGCTTCTCACTGATATGCCTTTCTCTGCTCCAGCAGCACCCCCTAAAGGCCCTGGCCCAGCTCTTCCCCCATAAGTCCTGCTTTATTCATTCGCTGATGGAACTGAGGGCTGACAGAGCCACCGCTCGGCTGCTCCTAAGGTGACCTTTGGTGAGCACGGCCGGTCATTCTGTGTGTAAGACCAGGACAGACACCGTGGTCTGGAGTGAGCTGCGGCAGGTGCAGCCATCTGCTGCTTCCCCTCGTCCTTCATGGGCTGCACAAAGCCTTGCTCTTGGCCGCCAGCCCTGGGCAGAGCAGCCCCTTCCCTCACTGGGGTATGCCACAGAAACCACAGAATGAGCTGGTTCTCGGGAGGCAGGCCCTGAGAGGGCGCCTGGGAAGCATAGGGTTTTGTGCCCAGAAGTATCCTGGAAGCGGGGTCAGGCAGTGCCTTGGCGCTAAGTCTGCTCTGCCAAGTGAGCTTAGACCTTGAAGGAGCCTAGGGCCCTTGACCCTCTGTGACCTTCCTGACCTCTGCAAGGCTGTCGCCCTTGGCAAGTTGGTGCCTCCCCCTTCCCTGTCCGTTGGCCCCCCCAGGCCTCTGCCCAGATGACCCTGTTCCTGTCCCCAATTCCTCATTGCCTGGCTGCCCACCGTACCAGCCTTGGGGCCAAGAGCACACTGTCTGCAGAAAATTCAAAGATCCGCCTCCCTGGAGATAGCCAGCCCAGGGCACGGTTAGCAGAGAAGCCCAGGCAGCCCTGGGGGCGGGGGGGTGGTGGTGGGCAGCTGGGTCTGAAATGGGCAGGAGCCTGGTGTGGGGGCTCTGTGCTTTCCTGGTCCAGCCTGCTGTGGGGCTGTGGGAAGAATCCTATCTCCATGTTTTTAGACAATCTGTATCTTTTCTGATGATGAAGGTAACGTGCTCTTGTGGAGACATGCCAGGTGGGGGAAGCCTCTGCAATCCCGCCTCATGGCAAGAACTCAGGGCACTGTCTTGCCTGTTTCTCGTTTACTGTGTTTGCTGCTTTTAAAAGATGTGCACATTGGCACGATCCGTGGCCTTCGGTCTCCACTTCTCCGCCCCACCATAGTTATCCGTACCTCGTCCAGAGACCTGAGTGAATTATCACTCTGTTAGCTGCAGGTTACTCTAAACACGTTGCTGTGTGGATTCTTTTTTAGATTTCTGTCCCCTCTTTAGGAAGAAGCAGATGCGAGTCCCTGGGTTCACGGGAAGGCAGCCACACATCCCTTGGTGCCCGCTGTTCTGCACACAGGGTGGGCAGATCCCCTCCATGGGAATTTGCTAGAAAGGATGCAATCTTTCCTCAGTGAATATTGATCAGGTGTGTTTTTAATTTGGGGGGAACTTCCTTTGTCCCTTTCCCATTTGTTCAACTGTTGGGTTGTTGTAATAGATTTTTTAAAACCCTTTATCAGGGGCACCTGGGTGGCTCAGTGGGTTAAGCCTCTGCCTTCGGCTCAGGTCGTGATATCAGGGTCCTGAGATCAAGCCCCGCATCGGACTCTCTGCTCAGCGGGGAGCCTGCTTCCTCCTATCTCTCTGACAGCCTCTTTGCCTACTTGTGATCTCTCTGTCAAATAAATAAATAAAATCTTTAGAAAAAAAAACCCTTTATCATAAAATATGTCGAACATACACAGAAATGCGGAGAGGAGCCCTGCTGCTCGGGCTCAGCAGGGTAACAGCACGTCCCACAACCCCATGTCCTCACTGCCACGCTTATCTTGCTGCGATGGTTGGAAGCACATCTCCACACACTGTGTCCGTCCACCTCCAAACGTCTCAGTGGAGAAAAGGAGGCAAAAGACATACAGAGTGGAAAGGAAAAACTCAAACTGTCCCCACTTTGTGCAGACAACATGAGAATCCACATGGAAAACCCCGGCAGACCTACAACGCATTCCCAGGACCAGTCAGGGAGGTCAGAGGATACCTCCTATAAAAGGTTAAATTCCTACATACAAGCAATCAAGAACTCGAAACTGAAATTAATTTTTTTTTACAATATCTCCAACTTGAGGAAGTTCCTTCCTGATCCTAGTTTTCTGTGAGTTTTTATCATGAACACATTGTTTTATCAAATGTTTTCTCTGCGGTGCCCTGTGGTTTTGTCTGTTACTATGGTGACGGGTGATGGGTGCTGAACCACTCTACATTCTGGGGATGAACCCCACTTGGTCCGGATGTTTTTGTTCTTGCTCTACGCTGCTGGATTCGACTTACTAATATTTTACTGAAGATTTTGCACACGTGTTCATGATTCCGTAGCTTCTTATCTTGTCCTGTCCTTGTCTCCTATTGGAATTGGGGGATGCTGCCCTCATAAAATGGGAATGTTTTATCTCCTCTATTCTCTTGAAGAGATTATGAATAGCTTTTTTTTTTTTAATCTTTAACTATTTTGTAGTATTTGCCAGTGAAACCATCTGGGTTCAGAGTTTCGTTCTTTAAAAGCCTATGAACTATGAACTCAGTTGCTTCAGTAGATGGAAGGTATGTGGGTTTGTTAGTTCTTGGGTGACTTTGGATGGTTTGTGGATTTCAGGAACCTGGTCCATCCATCCAGATTGTGGAGTCGGAATCTGTATACATGGAGCAGACCCCACTCTGCATTTCATGTCTGTGGGTTCCACAGTGATGACCTCTTTCTTCTTTGTCATCTGGCTGGAGATTTATTGGTATAATAGTCTTTCCAAAGAACCAGTCCTTCCTTCATTGATCTTACCTACAATTTTTCTGTTTTTAATTTTACTGATTTGGGCTTCATCTTTCTTATTTCCTTTCTTCTGGTTGCTTTGGTTTTCTTCTGCTCTTCTTTTTTTAGTTTACTAAGGAGGAAGCTTGGATTCTTCTTTTCCCATGTAAACATTTAATACTATAAATTTCCCTCTAACTTCTGCTTTAACTCCATCCCACAAATAATTTTGATACTGAAAACTTTCTTTTCATTTAGTTCAAATGTTGTTTGGTTTCCCCTGAGGCATTTTCTTGATCTGTGGATTGTTTACAAGTGCATTAACTCCTGCGCCTCTGGGGTTTTTCAAACACCTTTCTGTGTTGATTTCTACTTTAATTCCATTGTGGTCAAGCACATACTTTGTGTACATTGAATTCTTTTAAATCTGTTATGTCAGTTTTATAAGCCAGGATCTGATCTTTCTGGAGAATGTTCCATGTGCACTTAAAAATGATGCGTAATCTGCTGTAGTTGGATGGAGTGTTTGGTAATGGCCTTTAGGACCAGGAGGCTGTGGTGCTCAGTTAGTTCTGCCTCCTTGCTGATTAGGTGCTTGTTCTGCTGACACAGGGAGAACGGTTGAGGTCACAGCCATCATTGTGAATTTCTTATTTCAACTTGCAGTTCTATCAATTTTTGCTTTATGTATCATGAAGATCTGTTGTCTGGTAAATGCACACTTAGGATTTTATGTCTACTTGAAGAATTGATCCTTTTATGATTATGTGATGTCTCCATTTACTCCTGGCAATTTTTCTTCATCTGATATTAGTATATAGGTACCCATATAGTACCATATAGTGCCCATATAGTACCCATATACTATATGAGCATAGCTCTCTTTTGATTACTGTTTCCATAGTCTATCCTTTTGCACCCTTTAACTTTTAATTTACTTATATAGTTATATTTAAGGTGGATTTGTGTAGACAGCACATTGGATTTCTCTCAGTCCTGTGTAATGATCTCTGTCTTTTAATTGGTGGTTTAAACAACCGACATTTAATATAATTATTTATGTGTTTGGATTTGGGTCTAACACTATACTGTTTTTTTGCCTGTTCATCTCAATACCTCGTCTTCTCTTTTCTCTTTCATGCCTCTCTCTTCTCTTTTCTTTATGATTCTTTCTTTCTGGTATTCTACTTTACTCAGTGGGTGGTTTAGTTTAGTTTTATTTTGTTTTACTATGTCACCTTGTATAATTATGTTTTTAGCAATTGCTCTGGGGATTATCATACAGACACTGAGCTTGTCACAATCTGTTTCAAGTGAATATTTTGCCACTTCCAGTGGAATGCAGAAAATTTAGTCCTCAAGCCACCTGTATCCTCCTTTTTATAGTTGGGGTTGCCTCATTACATCTGCATACATGGATTATTCCCAAACCATGCTGTAACTTTTGTTTCAGTCTTCATGTATATGTTAAAGAAGTAAGAAGTAAAATCAGAGTTTCATGTAGAGAGTTATGATTTCTTTCGCTTTGCCCCTGAAGTTTCAAGTTCTCTTCTGGTGCCATTTTCATTTTGCCTGGAGAACCCTTTTTAGAATTTATTTTAGAGCAGGTCTGCTGGCAACAAATTCTCTTCACTTCCCTTCATTGGAGAGTATCTTTATTTTGCCTTAATTTCTGAAGGATTTTCAATGGATATAGAATTTTGGGTTGGCATTTCGATTCTGTCAGTACTTAGAAAATGTTCCTCAGGCACCTAGGTGGGTCAGTCAGTTGAGCATCCAACTATTGATCTGAGCTCAGGTCTTGATCTCAGGGTCACAAGTTTAAGCCCCACATTGGGCTCCACATCAGCATGGAGCTTACTTAAAAACAAAAACAATGCATTTAAAAAGATGTTGTTCCACTGCCTTCTTGTTTCCATGGTCTCTGATGAGAAATCCATGGTCTTTCCAGTCATTATTTCCCTTATATGTAATTTATCATTTTTTTAAATGGCTGCTTTAAAGGCCATAGTCTTTTTTCATAGTCTTTGGTTTTCAATAGTTCGATTATGATATTTCTGTGCATGGGTTTTTTGGAGTTTATCTTCTTCCGAGTTCACAGAGCTTCTTAAGTCTGTAAATTTATGTCTTTTATCAGATTTTGGAAGTTTGGGGCCATGATTTCTTCAAGTATTTTTTTTCTGAACTTTTTCTTTTCTTTCTGGGACTCCATGTAGTGGCATATCTCAAGACTTCATTCCTTTTCATTGCCCAGTAATATTCCACTATATGGTTATACCACACTCTGCTTATCCATTCATCAGTTGGCAGACATTTAGGTTGTTTCCACCTTTTGCTATTATAAATAATGCCATGATGACCATCTGTGTGCAAGCTTTATGCGGACAGATGTTTTCATTTCTCTTGGATATATATTTAGAAGTGAAGTAGTGCTCGGCCATGCAGTAACTATGTTTAATCATTTGAGGAACTGCCAAATTGCTTATGAAAATGTCAGCATCATTTTACATTCCCATACCACTGTAAAGGGGTTTCAACTGCTCCACATCCTTGTAAGGATCTGTTATCTGGCTTTCTGATCTAGCCATCCTAGTGGATGTGCAATATCTCATTATGGCTTTGATTTTATTTCCCTGATGACTAATGAGGTTGAACATCTTTTCATGTGTTTACTGGCCATTGGTATATCCTCCTTAGAGAAAGTCTATTTGGATCATTTGCCCATTTTTAAAAAAGATTTTATTTATTTATTTATTTGACACAGAGAGAGATCACAAGTAGGCAGAGAGGCAGGCAGAGAGTGGAGGGGGGGAAGCAGGCTCCCTGCTGAGCAGAGATCCTGATGTTGGGCTCAATCCCAGGACCCTGAGTTCATGACCTGCGCTGAAAGCAGAGGTTTAACCCAATGAGCCATCCAGGTGCCCCTATTTGACCATTTTTAAATAAGGTTAATTGGTCTTTTACTATTGAATTTTAGGTGTTCTTCATATGTTTGAGATTCAAAGTCCTTATCAGTATAGGATTTGAAAATATTTTCTTCCATTCTCTGGGTTATCTTTTCACTTATTAATAGTGTCCGTTGAAGCACAAATGTTGTTAACTTTGATGAAGTCCAATATGTCTCTTTTTATTTGTTGCTATTTGGGTATCATACTAAGAAACCACTGCCTAACCTGAGGCCATGATAATTTACCTTTACATTTTCTTCCTAAGAGTTTTATAGTTTTAGTTCTTACATGGTTTTTGATTGATTTTGAGTTAATTTTTGTATGTGGTATGGAGTGAGGCTTAAGCTTCATTCTTTTGCTTGTGGATATCCAGTTTTCCCAGCATTGGCATTGTTTGTTCAAAAGACCGTATTTCAGGGGCGCCTGGGTGGCTCAGTGGGTTAAGACCTCTGCTTTCGGCTCAGGTCATGATCCCAGGGTCCTGGGATCAAGCCCCACATCGGGCTCTCTGCTCCGCAGAGAGCCTGCTTCCTCCTCTCTCTCCCTGCCTGCCTCTCTTGCCTACTTGTAATCTCTGCCTGTCAAATAAATAAATAAAATCTTAAAAAAAAAAAAAAAAAGACTGTCTTTCACCCACTAAATGGTCTTGGTACCGTTATCAAACATCAGTTGACCATGGACACAAGTTCTATTTCTGGACTCTGTCCTAGTCCACCAATCTCTGTCTCTCCTTGTGCCAGGACTGCTTACTCTTGATCCCCATTGCTTTGTAGTAAGTTTTGAAATTTTATTCTTCTTTTTCAGGATTGTTTTGGCTATTCTAGTTCTCTTGCAATTCTATAAGAAATCTACAATCAGCTTGTCAATTTGTACAAAGAGGCCAGCTTGGATTCTGAGAGGGATTTCATTGAAACTAAAAATCAATTTGGGGAGTATTACCATCTTAAAACAATATTTGGTCTTTGACTCCATGAACACAGGCTATCTTACCATTTATTTAGGTCTCCTTTAACTTCAGCAAATATTTTGTAATGTTCAGTGTACCAGTGTTTCACCTCTTAGGTTAAATTTATTCCTAAGTATTTTATTCTTTTTGATGCTATTGTAAATGGAATTGTTTTCTTAATTTTATTTTCAGATGGTGTATTCGTATTACAGTTTTAAACTTCATTTTTTATTTGCAATTTCATCTTTTTTCTCTCATGCTAAAAATCTTGTTTCCTAACGACCTTAACATAATTACTTACATGCTTCATCCTATGATATATCTATAATAATTTCAAAATAGTAATGCCGATGTTTCTGTTAGCAAGAGGATCTCCAAGTGCAATTTAAGATTTCTTTATGCAGTTTTTTGTTTGTTTGTCCTTAGAATAAGTCTCACTGGGCATACACATAAAAATACTGTAATTACAGTCACCTAAATTAATTCTTTTTTCTGTGTGATAAGTTCATTAGTTCCAGTTTGTTTTAAATTTCTGTGGGTTGATTTTCTCCTTTTTTATATATATATATTTTTTATTGTGTAAAGCCTTTACATAGCTCCAATGCCACAATTATATGACAAAGCACCTTCACAGATGTCGTCCTTTTATCTCATCCCCTCTGGCCTGTTCTGCATCGACCTGTGTTACACAGAGCTGGTCACCCTCACACCCTCTCCTCCCCCACAGGCTCCCTTCCTGGGCCTGGCACCTGCCTAGCGGGGCCCCCCAGGGTCAACAGGAGAGTGCCCTCATGTTTAGCTTTTAAATGACCCCTCAGGCCCATTCCTCCTATAACAGGCCCACATTTGAAGGCTACTGTCTTGGTCCTTAAAGTAGGTGAGCCGCTAGGAAATAAGAATGATGATAATGCTATGTAGCAAGCACCACCCCCACCTGGCACTCAGAGCTGACTCTTGGCCCCAGGCAGGGCAGACTCCCTCCATGCACATCACTCTACAGCTCTTGGAAAGTTTCCGTCAGAGGTTCAATCATCAAGAAAGTGCTTTCAGGCCACTTGTGCATTCACTTGACAAACGTTCTGAACTTGGCGGGGCCTGGGTGCACAGAGATGACTAGCTGTCCTTGCATTCAATCCAGCAGGTCAGGCTTCAACTGGAAAGCAGATCCTGGGGGACTCAAAGGAAGGCAGCAGAAGGGGACACTGGGAGGGGGGCCTGGGGTGGATAGTCTGACGGGCCCCTGCCATCACCTCTCCCTCCTCCAGGGTCTTCTCTCTTGGCTCTGGGGCTTTGAAGCCATGCAGGATTTCTGGAGGATTGAGGTGGGTAGAGGGTGAGCAGAGGCCTGGAAAGCAAGGAGCTTCTCTCTCTGGGGATTTCTGCTCGGACCAAGCTGCTTGGCTGTGGAACGCTTGACCACCCACGGGTGAGGGTTCTGGATTCATTTGGACATTTCTGTCTGGTCTTTGAGGTGCTTCTTCTTGTGGAGTTGGCTGGAACCAGCTAGGCCCTTAATGTGGGACCTGTGATAATCAGTTTGCCAATCTGAATCGGAAGATGCAACCTCTCTGCTGGACTGTTGCAGAATTAAAGCTCAGGCCTGGTGGGTTTTCTGGAAGTGTCTGTGACTTTCTTTTCTAACGGCCTGGTGGCCTCTTCTCAGCTCCGTCAGGCTAACCACGGTGCTTTAGAAGGCAAGGCGCACATTCCAGTGAGCTCAAGACCAGGGTATCCACAGGCATTGAGCTGGAGACACAGCAGACAGTCCAAGAGGAGGGTGTGAACCAGGGATGGTCCCTGTCTGAGCCTGGGTGAGAACCCATGGAGGCCCAGGTGTCTTCCTGGGATAGGGAATGGGACGAAGGGAGGAGGGTGGATGCACAGCTGGATTTTGTCTCATGTACTTCTTCCCACAGCCAGAGCAGGCAGCTGGATTTAGGGGTCCAGGTTGGGGGAGGGTACAGGCTGAGACAGCAATGGGGGGTCACAGTGCTGTGGGAGTGGCGAACCCTGGGGTGACAGGTGGAGGGGGCCAAGGAAGGGTGAGTCCTGCCAGCTGCGGGGGCAAGACCCGGACCCCTCCCGTGATGCCCTCACCATGTGCTGGCCATGTGCACTCACAGGGCACCCAGGAGCCTGTGGCCCCTCAGAGCACGTGCCAGATGCCCCCCTCACTGTCTTCACTCTGCAGGCCCAGATCTGAGGAGGCAGCTGCCGAGCCTGCAGGATTCCTAGGAGGCGGAGGTTCTGGAACCCAGGGAAAAAGGTGTCTCAGGCTGGATGTCTGGACCACAGCTTGCTGAACATAAGTGACACCTGTGGGCTGACCCCTGGGTCTGGGGGAGATAGTCACTGATGATCTTGGAAGGTCCTGGTGGGTGGCAGGGGACACTAAAGCTGGCCTTGCTGGCACAGAAAGGAAGGAGAAAGTGGCTGATGGCTTGGGGGCTTTGCTGGGAGGGGGGGCCCAATGGCCTTGAGGGCTCACCACATCCCTGCTCTGGACAGTTGAGGCTTCTATTGGTGCCTATTGTTTGCAGCCTGCAACTGGACCTCAAGGAACGCCCCATGGGCTCTGTCCTCTGCTGTGACCCTCTGTATGCCTGCCCAGCATGGAGCAGGTAGGCCAGACCCTGCTCTGCATGGGCCCAGTCTATGATGGCTGTTGGACTTGGTGAGACCCAGGTGTGAGCACACCTGCCCAGGTTTTGCTAGGAGGGTCTCTGGCAAGTGCAGGTCACATCTCCCATCAGGGGACCCGAAGTAAAGGAGGTATCCCCAGGAAAGTGGGGCTTCATCTAAGTAGTAAATGGTCTACAGAGCAAAACAGAGGCCCCTCAGGAGGAGGGGACCCCACCGGGAGACACCAGCCTGCCACCTGCCCCGTGGGTCCCCCGTGATCCAGCTGACCCCACAGCATTCGAGCCAGTTCTGTGAAAAGAACCCCTTGACCCATAGATAAACGCCGCTGGTCTCTGCTCGGGGGAAAGCATCCACCTGAGGGGTGAGCTTCCACAATCCGGTCCTGATTCATCCATTCTCTGTGCTGAGTACACCGCAGGCTGGAGATAGCCTTTCCCTCCTTCTGTAGCAGGAGGGGGCTCTGTATCCAAGCCAAGGTCGCGAGATCCTAACCTGCTGTCTAGCAGCAGGCCAGGCCTGAATGTGCACACTCGACAGGCTCACACTCAGATTCACACTTGACAGACCTATGCCTGGACTCATGCTCGACAGGCTGACACTCAGACTCACCCTCGACAGGCTCACATTCAGACTCACACTCAGACTCATGCTTGATGGGCTGGCACAAGGTCCCTTCTTCACTGACACCACGCTCTGTGGGCTCTGCTCCTGCCTCTGGACACCGCCCGCCTGCCTTTGCGGGGACTACTGGCTGTGTTTGGCTTCTGCCCTCTTGTCCCAGAGCCCCTGGGCCCCACACCCCTTCCCAGTGTCCAGTCTCCACCTGCATCCTTTCCAGGGCAGGTATTTTTTCCTGGGATCCAGTCCTGCCCATCCACTGCCCACCACACAGGCCCTTCTGGGCATCCTTCCTGCAGCTCAGAACCCCTTTTCCAACCACACATCCAGAGAATCTCCTAGGTCTCCTGTGACCCAAGCTAGGCATCTCCTGCCCCTCCTCAGCTCCATGTCTGACCAGCACTGGTCCTCATGCTCTCAGCTTCCAGATATTGCCTGCAAAGACCCTTCCCTCCATCTCCCCCAACCATGCTGCTGGGCCCCTGAAGATCCCCCCTAATTCTGACCATTCCTCTTCACCTTGTGCTTATGTCACAGCATCCTTCCAGCATCCACACTGCCCTGCTGTGGCCTCAACACCTGGCGCAGCCCTCAACCTGCCCTCACAGTCACCCGCATCCCCCGCCGCAAGGGATAGCATGAAGTCTGCAGCCCCTGACAGTTCTGCTAGAGGCTGCCTCCTCCCCCTGCAAGGGCACTCAGGATCAGGCACCTTGTAGTGGGTGTGGGGCGGGTATGTTCCAGGAGCAGGCGCCCCAGCACCCGGGTCAGCAACTGCGCACAACAAATGAGCATCTTGGCCATTCTGTGTCCAGGTCGGATGGGGAGAGGCCCCTGGCACCCCTGTTTTGCCCGCCTGGAAATGCAACCCCTGGGGTCCTGCGAGATGGCCTCGCCCAGTTGTGGCCCAGTGTGTCCCCACACCCTCCATCGTGGCTGGGGTGGGATGAAGGTCATCTCTGCTTGGTGGGGGTGACTGAGGTGCCCAGGTGTGCCCTGGCCAGGGTGGTGGCTGCTGGGACCTTGTACCACCATCCTTGCATTGTTTGTGGTCCCAAGAATCTGCTCTGCCTGCCCCTGGAAGCCCCACACCGTTGCTGGGGGAGCCAGGGCCCACGTGGGCGTCCCCCCGCTGGAGCTTAGTAAGGGGGAAGTTAGCTTCCTTGTAAATGATGTCTTTGTGTGGTTGGGGAGCCAGAAACAGGAGGCCCCATAAAAGGCACTTTTATTTCTGTTGTCGTGAATAAAATAAAGCCTGGGAGACGGGCCGCTGTTTCATAGGGGCCATGAGTCCCCTTCTCTGCTTTAAGTGTCTGTCACATTAAGGGAAAAATACAGCCTCCTGCCACCTCTTGCTGCTAAGCTGGGCAGGCCTCAGCTCCCCAGACCTCTGGGTCTGTCTTGGGCCTCCCTCCCTCCTGCCAGGGCAGGTGGGATGCGCTGGGTCTGGCCCCAAGCTGTGCATGAGCTTCTTCAGGCCTGGGAGAGGGGGTGGGCAGGAGCACCCAGGTCAGAGCAGGGGTCCCACCCGCCCTCTGCCTGCTCCAGGTCCCATCCCCCCACCTGCCCCTGGGCTGGGTGCTGTGATGTGCTTTAAAGACTCTGAACCTGCCACTCAAGGTGACAGACTGGCCCCCAGCAGGTAGCTTAGCTGTCCCGGGATAGGATTAGAACTGGGACCCTGAGCTCATCCCTGAGAGCAGGGAGCAGGGTACATGGAGACTTTGCCCCTGTGCCCCCAGGAAGGGGGTACTCATGACCCCTCACTTTCTGGGCTGTGGTGGGGTCTCCGAGCTGAAATGAGCTGAAATCCTGGGATGGGACCACAGCACCTTGGTGTGGGATTCTGATCCCAGGACTGCAGGGCGTGAGTGGGGCAGGCCACCCTGGGAACGAAGACGCTGAAGTGCATTGAGGAGAGCCCGTGAGGGAGGAGATGGCAGGAGGAGCAGCTCTGCCATCGTCCCCAGGGCCGGCCTAGCTCTGGGCAACCGCCCCTACCCAACTCCCGCCAGAGTGCCTGGATCACATGGAAGCTGACAGAGGGCAAAGCCAGAGAGGAGTCTCTAGAGTCTGGGTGGTCACAGTGTGAGTGCTGGTTCGATGTGCCCCAGGGCCCCCACGGCAGAGGTTCTGCTCACAGCTGCAGATTCTCTGTGATTGACCAAGAGCATGTGCTGGCTGTGTTGGCAACAGATGGAGAAACAGCCAAAGTGCAGAGAGAGGCACAGGTCGGGTAAGAAGAGACAGAGAGGCAGAGGGAGCAGGGAGCGGAGACATCAGAGAGCAGGGGACCTGGTCTTCCTAAGCCCAACCTCACCCCAACGTTGAGCTGTGGGCTTGTTCTTTTTTTTTTTTTTTTTTTTTTTTTGACAGACAGAGATCACAAGTAGACAGAGAGGCAGGCAGAGAGACAGAGAGAGAGGAGGATGTAGGCTCCCTGCTGAGCAGAGAGCCCTGATGTGAGGCTCAATCCCAGGACCCTGAGATCATGACCTGAGCCGAAGGCAGAGGCTTTAACCCACCGAGCTACCCAGGCGCCCCAGTGTGGCCTTATTCTGACATGACCTTCCCTTGACTCTCCAGATGTCCCCAGCCATCCTTTGTAAGGTAGCCCTGTATGCCTCCAGGTGTGGACCTGGGCTCAGCTGATCTCCTGGGACTGTTTCTTTCTCCATCACACTTTCTCATGCCCACACTGCAGGTGCGCCTGCATGTGGACCAGGCTTCCACTGGCCAAGGTGGGGACAGAAAGAAGTTTCTGGGCATCACTGACCACAGGGTTTGGGCTCTTGAGACAGTTCAAGTTTTGTGAGCTCCCTGCAGAGGATGGGCATGAGGTCAATGTACTGGTTAGGAGACTGAATGCCCTTCCCTCTGAGACCCAGGCACATTCAGTCACCCCCATATGCCTCCTCACTGAAAAAAGGGATGCTGGCCAACAATGGACATGTCACAACATTATTGTTGCCCTTGTTTCCTCCTCAGAGCCCAGGGCAGAGAGAAAGACTCTTAGGAGACAGCAATTTCCATTGAGGACCAGACAAAGCAGCAGGTGTGAACACAGGTGGGGGTGTAAATACTGGCAGGAGGTGAATACAGGGCAGGTGTGAACACACAGCAGGTGTGAACACAGGGCAGGGGTGGATACACAGCAGGTGTGAACAAGATGTGAACATAGGGAGGAGGTGAATATAGGTGAGGGTAAACATAAGGCAGGTGTGAATACAGGGCAGGGGTGAACACAGGGCAGGAGTGGAGACACAGCAGGTGTGAACAAGGTGTGAACACAGGGTAGGGGTGAACACAGGGCAGGTGTGGAAGTGCAGTTTCTCAAGAAACCAGGGTCACTTTGCTTCCTCCCGAGTTTTGGGTGCATCTTGCTTCTACTGCTTAGGCAATGACGGGGACATGCCTGCAAGTAGCTGCTCAGGAAATACTTGCTAAATTCAGGAACAAAAAATTACTGTTTCTGTATAACTGCTGCTAAATGGAATGCCACTTGGCTCTGCACATCTGCAGTTCATTGTCTCACATTTCCTTGCCCATATTTGACCACAGCTGGTCTGGTACTGGGTATGAAGTTGCTCTATAGCTCAGAATTCTGTTTCCAATGACACACCCTTGCTTGTGCTAGACCCACCATCCCTGTGGCTCTGCACTGAGCCACAACCACCACCACCACCATCACCACCATCACCACCATCACCGACATCATCATCACCATCACCAACATCATCATCACCATCACCAACATCATCATCACCATCATCACCATCATCACTACTATCACCACCATCTCGATCACCATTATCACCATCACCACCATCACTACCACTATCACCACCATCACCATCACCACCATCACCAACATCATCACCATCACCAACATCATCATCACCATCATCACTACTATCACCACCATCTCTATCACCACCACTACCATCACCATCATCACCACCATCACCACCACCACCACCATCTCCATCACCATCACCACCATCATTACCATCACTATCACCATCACCATCATCACCATCACCACCATCATCACCATCACCACCATCATCACCACCACCACCATCACTTTCTGTATTTCTCTTATGATGTTTCTCAAGTATCTACTGCATGCTAGATGCTTTGTACATTTTATTCCTCCCTGTAAAACAACCCAGCCAAAGAGGTGTTACTGTTCCCACTTGAAACTATCCCCTCTGTCTTTAGATAGATAAAGAAAACTGCTCAAGTTCACAGAGCTTTTAAGTGAAGGAATTAGTATTTGCATTCATATCTATCTGATTCTGGAGCCTTTTCCCATGACCAAGAGCCATAGCTTCTTTGGCCCTCTGGCCCAGTCTGGGGCAAGTGCCCCCGCCATCCCCTTCCCATCCTTCCATCCTGTGGTCATCATTACGTATCATGGCCTCTCTCTGTCACCCTCACCAGACTACTGAGTGGTGGGAGCGGGGGACGCCGGTGTGCAGAGAACAGTGCAAGTGCACAGAGCTAGGGGCCTTTCAGTGTTCCAGCAGGGGTGAGTGACTCCTGGGGGAAAGAGAAAGAGAGGGAAGCTTTGTATCTCTGACCCCTCCCCATGAGACAGTATAGGTAACCTGGTAGTTCAGACTGAAAGGTAAGCTATGGGCTGGGCCTCGTTCACCAGAGGGTGGGGCTGCTGTGATTGGAAGGTCCTGAGTCTGGGCAGGTGCTCTCTCTTCGCCTGCCCTCCCCGTGCGACAGTGGTCTGAGTGAGGGGGCCTCAGGCCCGCAGTCACCAGACCCTCTCCGCCCCCAACCCCACCACAGGTGACAGCAGGTCACCGGTCTACTCCCGCTTGTCCTCTCCTCTGTTCCCTTGGGCCCCTGAGTCCCAGCGCACCACACTTCCGTGATTTATACCATCGGTTCTGTTCTGTAACCATTGCGTTGAATTGATTTTACAATTTTCTGCTTCCACTGAGATGAAACCAGCGCTCACCACCACTCCTTTCCCTGTGGTCTCTCCATTTCCCTGTGGTTCCAGTTTGGTTACAGTGGTCCTTTCGAGAAGGACTCCCAGGGACCACGCTCCAGGGCCCCGTACTGCCTTTGTGAAAGCATGTCTCTGATCTGGAGAAGGGGTCATTTCTGTGGATGCTTTTTTCCCTGAAAAGTTTTTAGATAGCTCCTCCACTGTTTGAGCCACTGGATTGTATCTGTGATGCTGGCCTCTTTTGTTTTCCCATAGAGGTCACTTGATTTCTTTTTTCCCCCTTCTTGGCTTAGACATCCACAGGACCTGATCTTTCAAGTTTCACTTTGATTGAGCTGTGTCGCCCCCTACCCCCACCAGAAAACAGTATGGTCCTTTCAAATCTTTCTTTATCCAGTAACGTTTTCGCTTATTCAAAAAAATATATTGGAGGGGCGCCTGGGTGGCTCAGTTGTTAAGCATCTGCCTTCTGCTTGGGTCATGATCCCAGGGTCCTGGGATAGAGCCCTGCATGGCTCTCTGCTCAGCGGGAAGCCTGCTTCTCCCTCTGCTGCTGCCCCTGCTTGTGATCCCTCTCTTGCTGTGTGTCTCTCTATCAAATAAATAAATAAAATATCTCTCTCTCTCTCTCTCTATATATATATATATACATGAATTTAATTTCTGTTATGTGTTTTGTTCATGTTCTAGCGGCTCCCTTTGGGTACACGTTGGGTGTGCTTTGCCTGTCCTCCCTACCTGCCTGTCCCCACCCACAGCCACCCCAAGAATCCCTTTGCCTTCTTTCACTGCATTCATGTGGTTTCCCAGAGTCAGTGTGCATGCGTCTGTGCCTATGTTCACGGCCATGCCTGTCCCTTCCTGCCCCTTCCCCTACTCCCGGTCAGAATCAAAGGGTAACGGGGCCCATGTGAAAGTTGTATTTTCGTCCCTCTCTTCTTTCCTGAGATCTGTGTGCTCATTTGTCATTTCCTTCTGTTGTCTTATTTCTTTCTTGAGCTTTTGTATTTCTGTTTGGAACTCTCAATTCTTCTCAGGAAGACCAGATTATCTGCGTTTGGTCGAATGTTTATCTCTTCTGCGGTGAAACATTCCTGGTAAGTATTCTTTTACTTTTCTTTCTTCTCTCCTTCTCTCTCTGTCTCATGCTGGCGCCCAGTGTTTGGGGCTAGAGTCTCACTCACCCTGGTTGCTGCCACTCAGCTCAGAAGGAGGGGATCCTCCCCCCCCCCATCTGGAGCCTGCTGGGAAGGTGGAGCCTCCAAGGAGCTCTTCCTGGTGGGGGGTGAGATTCCGTGCCTGGAAGACAGGAGACCTCCCAACCCCAGTGAAGCGGGGTGATGGTGTGTGTGTCTGTGTGTGTGCATGCTCTGCAGGGTGTGTAAGGGATTAGGCATGTGAAGCTGGGCATATGAGGAAACACATGTGTGTGTCTGCACCGAGTAAGTGTGGACTCTCATGGGGCAGCAGATGCTGCTTAATGCCATTTCACCCTCCCTGGAGCCCAAGGCCACCACGGCCCCAGCCCTATCCAGGAGCAGGCTGGTGACCCTCCACTGTCCCTGAGCAACCAGTATGGTGTGGATACTGGGGCTGACGCAAAGTTCCTCACGCTCCGGGCAGTTGGGTCCAAGGCCCCCGGTCCCCCAGCCTGTGGCCGGATCCGTGTCCTTCCACACGGACACAGGCGTTCCCAGGCTCATGGACAGAGGGACACACTGTGCTTGGGTATCCCCAGGAACTGAACACTTGGGCTGAGGGCCCAGACCTAGGAGGCTCCAAGGAAGAAGTGCCGGCCCCCTCCCCCCTCCTCCGCCCCCGCAGTGACTCCGCCCCCACGGAGGTCGCCCCTGGGTGGAGGTGGGGGAGGGCCAGGAAATAGAGTTTGGGCCCAGTTCTGGGGGCGACTCTGTGCGCTGCCCCACGAAGCAGCGCGCTCAGGGAGAGGCCGGGAGAAGAGGATTCGCGGAGGGGTGGGGTCTGCGCACCCAGGAGGTGGAGTCTTGCTTCTGGGGAGCCTGTGGCCCGAGCAGCAGCGAGAAGGGCCTAGAGTCACAGGGAGGTGACTAGGTCCAAAGTGACCTTGCGGAGGGACATGGTAACGCCCCAGCGATGATCGTCAACCCGCTGGCCACCGCGGCGGACCGGAGCGGAGACCCCGACCCGGACCACGTCTGAGTTGCCGATTGAAGACTTGGGTGGGAAAGGCACTGGTGACGCGCGGGAGCCGCAGGCCACCAGGGGCCGCGTGCGCGCCGAGCCGGTCGCCGGGCAGGGGTCCGCGGAAGGTGCGGCCCCTTTCCGAACGGCCACACTGGCTGGCCACCTGCCCGGCTGACCCCCCTGCGCAGGTCACTCTGGCGTCCGCGGGTCCGTGTGGCTCGCGGGTGCAGAAGTTCAAGCCCGCAGTTCCCGCAGGATGAAAAAACATTACCTCCAGAACCCAGGGGGCAGCTGAAACCACTGCGGCCGACGCGCCCGAACCCGCTTCTTCGTGTGGTCCGAGCCTGCAGCTCCCGGGACCAGGGCTGCTCCCAGGGTTCGCTCTCAGTGCCCCCGCGTCTGGCCCCCGCCTCTCCCCGCCCCCCGCCTCTCCCCCTCCACCGCCTCTCCCCCTCCACCGCCTCCCACTTCTGCTCCACCCCTCGTCTCCCCCTCTGCCCTCTCCGCGCCCCACCCCGCCGTCAGCCCTTTTTTCCCCCAACCCTCCAACCCGCTCCGCCCTCCCCGCGGGTCTCTCCGCCCCCGCTCCGCCCCGCTCCCCTTCTTCCCGGCCCCACCCCCCTACCGCCTTCGCGGCCCCGCGCCCCCCGCACCGCGGTCTCCCCACCAGGTCTGCCCTCGCTGCCCCCACCCCGTCTGCGCGCCTACCCTCTTCCCCCCCCGTCTGCCCTCGTCGCCCCCCTTCCGCAACCGCGCCCCCCCAGTCCCTCTCCCACCCCGTCTGTCCTCTCCAGCCCCCTGACCTACTGCTCTCACAGTCCCTGAGTCTCCCCACGTCATCCCCCCCAGCTTGCCCTTGCCCACACCCCACCTTCCCGTGCCTAGCAGCCTGATGGCCTGGCCCCCAGCTGAGCGGATCCTGCCCCTCCTAAAGGCCCGGGCCTCCCGCCATTTCCTCCACCCTCTGCTTCAGGTCCAGGCTCAGGCTGGGCCCTTCCAGGAGCATACCCGCTGTTCTCTCCACTTCACTGACCTGCGCCCTGGGCCAGCTTGTGGATGCCCAGTGGGCTCTGTTCCTGGGACAGCTCTGCCCATCCCCCAGGGCCCAGTTCCTGCCTCTGGAGGGGCTCCCCCCAGAGTAACAGACCCTGTGGTAGAACCCCTTTCTCAAGCTGAAGAAGGTGTGGAGAAAAGGAGGGTGTCCTCGGGCAGGACTTCCTTTCAAGGCTGCCGTGGGCCTTGGGAAGTAGAGAATGAATGGAGCTGGGCACCACCCACCCCACCAGGCCTGGACAAGGGTGCAGGTGCACCTCATTCTCACTCCTAGAGGAGGGGCTCATGCAGGACCCCTGTTGGCCGCAGCAGTCCCTGCTGCCACGTGTGACCTCTGGGGACCCATTAGTGCTCTGGATGTGGTGGCTCAGAAGGATGGGGTGGGGAGGGGAAGGACTCCTGGCCCTCCTGACACCCTTGCAGTGGACAGACCAGGGAGGGCGCGGGCTGTGCCCGACAGAGTGGGGCAGGCGGCCCGGCTGCAGGAGGTGGGGTGGCTGGTGGGACCCCTGTCCTGGGCCCAAGGGACAACTGGGCTGCAGCTGGAGGCAGCTGACAGTCTAGGCTTTTCGGAGCAGGACTGTGGCCGCTGGTGTCACCCACAGGGAGCCCACCTCCCACACTCATAACTATTGTTAATTAAGACTGTCTCCATTATAGGGCTAATTAACAATTAGCATAAACATAATTAGCCAGCTCTGACATTTAACTCATTACATTGTTTAAATAATTTTCGGAAATTGCCCTGAGCGGCATTCTGTCAGCTTGCAATAATGGCGCCACTTTGTCATGTAAATTAAATGACATTTGTGTTGCTGCTGTCCCAGCTCTGTGGGAGATAGTTGAGCCCAGGTTGCAAGTTCTTTCCTGAGCCTGGCAGTGACTGGTTGAGTGGGAACTGTAGGGGGAGGGGAGCAGAGAACCTCGGCTGGATCCCCAGACCTAAGACCTCCCTAGGCTGGGTCCCCGTGCCCTAGGGCAGCCCGGGACAGCTGGTGTGGGAAGGGTGGTTGGATTTCCCACCTTCCCAGCGAGGGTCCCAGCCCAGCGCTGAGGCAGAACTTCAGGCATCCTGAGAGCAGGGACGGACTGTTCCAGGGTCTGCAGAGGTGACCTTCGCTCTGCTCTCAGCGTCTGCAGTTTCCCTGGGACCAGTGGAGCCTGGAGAGCACCCCCCCGAAACGCTGGCCCCCCCAACATCAAAACCCCTCTCTAATGGAGGCCCCCCCTTGAGCACCGTTCCCAGAAGGGGCTGTGTCCCGCCACAGCCCCTCAGGGTGGCAGTGACCTTTTCCTAGCCAAGCCAGACCTTGGAGATGCACCTCCTCTGGGCAGGGACCCTGGCAGCCCCGGCCTGGGGGTCCCTCCTGGCCACATTCTCTCTGACAGTCCTGGAAGTCTCACCCACTGTGTTGGGGGCTGGGCTCCAAGGGCATTTCGCCTGAAGCTGGGGGGGCCTTTTCTGGGTCTCCGGGGACCTGGCCGGACAAGGGCTGGGCTGCACAGGTCAAGGGGCTTCTCCCTTGTCTTGCAGCCAGGATCCCCTGCTCAGCGTCCTGCCAGGGCCAGGTGTCTGGGAGAAGGTGACACCAGATGGCTTCACCATCACTGTCTCCACTGGGCTGGCCTCCTGCCGGCCTCCGGGCAGCCCCTCAAGCACAGGACCTTGAGCACAAGTCCAGGGGTGACCTCCCTCAGCTCTTGGTCCAGCTACTTACCTCTCCCAGCCAGCTACCCCTCCCGTCCCCTCCCCACTGCTTCCCCCACCCCACCCTCTTGGCCTCAGGCATCTCTGTGCTGCTCTCCAGGGCAGCCAGCAGCCAGCCCAACACTCCTGTCTGCCCCTCTTCTGCACCCCAGGACTCCTGCGGGCCCTAACATGGGGCTTCAGTGGGCAGCATGGGCTCTGCTTCCTCCCTCCCTCTCTCAGTCACTCAGTGCCCACCCATCCCTTCAGTTCTTCTCTGCTTCCATCCTCTGCTCAATCACAGGTGGTAGCTGCCCAGGGGGGTTTAAAGCATCCCCACCCCATGCTGCCTGCCTAAAGGGGGAGCCTAGCCTCCAGGAATACCTGCCTCTCCACAGGGTCTACCTAGCATCCTGCCCAGGTGACCCCAAGTGAGGCCCTGGGTCCTGGCTGTGGGGGGGTTGGAGGAGCTGGGAGAAGGAGGCTCCTGCTGGCTGTGACTCCGGACCTCCAGCCGTGTGACCCTCTCTGGTTGAATGAGGTGCGCGCCAGGGGCCCTCTACCCAGACGGTGTGACAAGTCACTCAGTAAGCACCATGCCACACGGGTTTCCACTGCTCTCTTCCCAGGGGCAGGCGCCCACTGAGGCTCAAGAGCCCCCCTGGAGCCCATAGCCCCTGGAGGACAGCCCCAGACTCGTGGGCTGCTCCAAGGATCTTTGTTCCTGGCAGGAGGCAGGCCCGGGAGTGACAACAAGAGTGGACAAATGAAGTCCGTAACTCCAGAAGTGACTGCCCATCATCTTTCGCTCTGAAGGCAGAACGGAATGGCCCGCAGTGCCCGGGCGACTAAATCAAACGGCCCCGAGAGTTGTCGGGACCCGTTCTGGCTGTTAAGTGCTTGTCAGCGCCCACAGGCCTCTCCTGACTCTATAAAATTCCCGAGAATTATAGGAGCTCCAGGGTCACATAATTCATTGCACAGTAGATTTAACCTGGCGGCCAGTAATTCATATTTGTGGCGATAATATTGTTTTCCACTTTCCGAGAGTTATCGCCGTGTCTCCCTTCCAGGTCACTATGGATATCAAAAATCAATTTGGAAAGATGGATACTGTCAGAGAATAAAGCATGAAGGCGGCGGCCGCCCCCTCTTGCTGCTACGCCAAGCAGGAGGACGCCTCTGTCCCCTGCGCTCCTGAGCCTCTGTGGGGGCCCTGCTGTCACAGGGGTGCTCGGCTACTCCCCAGGCGCTGCACACCAGGCCTGAGGCCGACTGCTTCCCTCCAGCATCTCCGGATCGTGTTCCTCTGGGAGCACGGGTGGTGGGCGGCTGGCTTTGCTTCTGTGCCTGAGGGCTTCCAGGATCAAGGCTGGGGACTTGATCCTCCCCACCCTGAGCTGTGGAGAAGGGCTGAGACGCTGGGCGTGGATTCAGCAACAAGGAGATTTGCCCTCTAGGGAGGCCACACCTAGGCATGCCCTCAGACCCCACAGGGACCCACACAGGACGGAGCTGAGCCCCAGCTGGCTCTGGGGCCACAGATGCCCAAGACCCCTCCTACCTGGGAGAGCCTCCCTCAAGGGGAGACAGGAACCGGACTTGGGTCAGGAGGTCAGGAAGCGCTGGAGCGCCCGGTAAATGGAGCTAAATGGAGCGAAGGGACTTGAGGGGACCCATTGTTTCAGCCCTGGGAGGGGGTGAGAGGAGAAGAGGAGTGGGTTCTGGGAAAGTGTCCCCACAGAGCAGTGGCTGGATGGGCTGTGAGGGGGGGCACGGGGTGGGGCTGAGAGGGGGAAAGGCGCTCCTCACAGAGAGGGAGGGGGCATGGAGACCACCCGGCCCAGCAGGCACCGGGATCCTGCTCCAGAGGGACCTTTGGACAGCCCCTGGGACAGCGGCTCGGCTGTGCTAGGGAGACTGGGAGTGGCCCTGGTCCCAGCCTTCCCTGGGGCCACCCCTTGAGCCCAGAGTGACCCCTGCAGACAGAAGCAGCCCAGCCCAGACTCCCCAACGGATGGGCTGCAGCTGCTCTTCGCCAGAACATGGGAATTACTGCACTGTTTCCCATGACATGGCCTGCATCTTCAGCTTTGGAGAGGGCGGTGTGGGTGACAGCTTCCAGAGAGCGGCTCCGTGAGGCAGCTGACCTCCCATGGCTCACGGCGGCCACCCAGCGTCCCCTGACCACCTGTGTTCCCAGCCCTCAGGGCCACCCAGCTTTCGGGTGTGTGCCAAGCCCTGTGGCTCCTGTTGCTGCAGGAGGGTCAGGGAGGAAGCCTGCATCTGCTGGGTGGCCAGGGGGCCCAAGTGTGGGCCCTGTGCACCAACCCCATGGTGGTGGCGGGCTGAGTGTGAGTTGCGCACGTGTGTGTATGAGCGTGCACTCATGTGAATGTGTGTGTGTACACGCATGTACGTTTGAGTGTGCGTGTGTGTGTGCAAGCACGAGGAAGCTTCTGAGCACCTCAGGGATAGCTGAGCGTGGCTGGTGACCTGCACTTTGTTGACGTGGGTCGTGTGCAGGTGAGTGTGCGGGTGGGTGTGTCTCTGTGGGTCATGATGAATGTACGTCGTGGTCAAGAGTATGTGTTGCAGCTGACCTGCGGGGACTCCACTCTGGTCTCCCTTCTGATCACAAAAACCCTTGTGTGGGGCCCATAGCTGCTTTCACGGGGTCCCAGGAGCAAGCTGGATCTCAGGGCCCTGACTGCTGGTGGGGTCTCAGGAGCCCTCCCTTCAGCAGGCCAGCCCTGTGTGGTCTGCTCCCCTGCCCTCGGAAAGGCCACAGGGCTCCGGCAGCTGTCTGGCCTCGCAGAGCCTCCCCCAGATTGGACCCTCTCCCCCGCATTCATAGCACCTCCCCCTCCCCCCACCCCCAGTGCAGCCCTCCTTCTGCCTTTTCTCCTCCCACCTGGTCACAAGTGCTGACCTCCCCTGGTCCTCTGCCTCAGGGCCTTGGTGGCAGCAGCCCCCCACCCTGAGCATGGACATCCCCCGCCGGCCTCAGCCTCAGCTCGGCACTCCCCCCACCTGCCCAGACCTGCAGATGGACCAGCCCTGCCTGTCAGGAGCCCCCCTGCTTGTTTGTACCTCTCTTTCCCCACCAGACTTCTGCATACACCTGTACCTGGGAGCTGCTCAGGAAAACTCTGTGGAAGGGATAAAGGGGTGGGGCGGGGTCCCTGCCTTGTCTGGGCCTGGGTTCAAATCCAGATAGGCTTTGTGGGAGGAAGTTTCTGGAACCACAGGAGGCATTCACTGTGTGACTGATCCCCCCCCCCCCCCCCCGTCGGCCTCCAGGCTCCTCACCCAGCAGGGAGCCCCTACACTGAGGGCCAGTCAGGGATATGGATCACCACCCTGTGTCTCTAAGCTGTCAGTGTCTTTGCTGGTGGCGTACCTGGGGGCAGGTAGGGCTGCAGGCAGCAGGACCATAGCTCAAGCTAGTGTGACACCCCCCAACCCTGGGTCTCCTGCAGGGGAGGAGTCTGCAGCCCCTTCCCACCACAGGTGTCCCCTGCCAGCACCGGCCCTCCCTCCTTTTCTCCCACAGCAGCCTTGGCAGCAGGCCAACTCCCTGTGAGATCTGCAGGAATGACTGTCAAGGGTCTGGAGGGGACCTGGGGCTCGGGGTGAAGCCAAGGCCCTCAAATTGGCCCCAGAGCTTTGGAGGGAAAGGACACATGTACTCTCCTCTGGGTACTCACCGCTGGGCTGGGCGGTACGGGGCTGGGGCTGGAAGCGCTCCCTGGCCCACGGAGCACTCTATGCAGGCCACATGTCCTGCCCAGCAGGAAGGGGGGCCTGTGGCCAGTCAGGGCTGCCTCCCCCACACTCACCGAAGGCAGGTTCCTTCAGGGTACATTTAATGAAGAAGGATGGTGCACAGATCATCTGGCTGACACCCCCTTTTAGCACAGAATTAAGGACCCTCAGCCAGTTGGTCCGTGAGCCTCAAAGGCCAGTGTTCACGGACACTGTGTGAGCCTTTAGGTCACGTGGGGAAATGGTCCCCTGATCAGTGGCCGGGCTCCATGGGGCCTGTGTAAATCTCTGCTGAGCTCAGCATGGATGGGGGCAGAGCTAGGGACTTGGAACCAGCAGCCCCTAACAGCTGCAGGGGGAGCATGGACAGGAAGAGCCCCAGGCTGGCTGCCTCCCCTGGAGGCCCTGGGAGATGCCCACAGCTCTTCTGCCCAGTCGTGGAGTGACAGACGGTGGAGAGGTAGAAGGCAGGACAGAGTCTGAGGAGAGATGTGGGGACCCGGGCCTAGCCTGAAGGCGAAGTTCTGGGGGCCAAGCTGGGGTCCTTCCTGGGTATCTCCTACAGCCGCTGCCCACTGGGACTCCCATACTTGCCATTGAGGTCGACTCTCCTCCCACAGTCTTCGTCTATGCTCCCTGCATGCCCAATCCCCTCCTCCCACAACAGCCATGTGTGGTGGACAGAAGGCTTTGAGTTGGGCCCAAGGAGCCCAGCCACAGGGAGCTCACAAGCAGAATGGTGCCCTTGAGCCAGCCTGACCTGAAGGCTTCCCAGGGCTGAAGAGGTGAGGTGCACAGTGCGAAGCCAGCTCTTCCCTGAACCAGGCAGTCTGAGCCCCTGGGAGACCTCTGCCCATCCTTGCCCAGCGGCCACTCTGTCCATGCCTGCTGGAGCTCCCAGGACATGCTCCCCTCCCCAACCTCCAGAACAAGGTGGCCTCAGCCTTGAGGGGGGCTGTCATGTGGTTCCGCCACTGCAGACGGTGAAGGCCTCACTTCTGCCTCGTCCAAGGGGTTTAATTGTTCCCAGGTTGGACCAGGGAGTGATTTTCCCTGACTTGCTAACCACAGATACAGAGAGCTGAGCTCCATTCAGGAGACACAGAGACTCTCCTGACACCTGCCCCAGGAGAGTGTCCTTTCTCTAGCCCACAATTGGGCCTCATCGCAGAAAAGCTGGGACTGGGGAGGCTGTGTCTGGGCGAGGCCGCTGGGGACAGGCTATATTCTTCAGCCCCAGACCAGAGACTTGTGCCGTTGGGCTTGGCCAATGGGGGCTCTGGGTGCAGCCTTGGAGGGGGCGGTATGAACATGTGGGGGTGTGCGTGTGCACAGCTGTGTGTCTGTGTGTGTGCCCCTGAGTCCAGCCCCAGAGAGAGCGGCACCTGCCAGGGAGCTTATGGGTCCATAAAATTGTAGGTAGTGGATGGAGAGAGCCCTTTCTGATCCTCCTCCTCATAGACCCCAAGCCTGGAGAAGCTCCCCCCCCCCCCATTTGGGGCTCCTAACAGTGAAAGTTACTAGGGCTCCTCCCTGTTGGCTCTACAGCTGTGCCCTCAGACCCTGACCTCATAGCTCGTGCCCGGAATCCCCCCACCCCCTCCCACCACCTGGGGGTTGTAATAGCTACCTGAAACTACCTGAAACCAGCCCCCCACCCCCACCCCCGACCCAACCTGGAAGGGCCCTGGAGCAGGGGCAGGGGCGGTGCACAAGAGGGCCCTCTGCTGGGCTGAGTTCATTTGCTTGTCTGACACCAGCAGCCCTGAGCGCTGAGCTTTGAGGAGGCTAAGGAGATCTGTGAGGAAGACCCTATTGATTTTAATTACCCACAAACAGCCCACAGGGACAAAGGACTTTGGCTGTTTATGTAGCTGGCTGGGCCGTGCTATTGTGGAAGGAGAGATCAAATCAGCTGCCCTCATTATGACTATAATAATAAGGCCACAGTGCTGCTCAGGGCTGAGGGCATTTTTTTAAAGCAATAACCTCGCTGCTCCGCCCCCTCACCGCCCCTCCTAGGCAGGCTTGAGCAACAAGGAGCAATTACATGCTGTCGATATTAATTCAATTAAATCCAGGTTATTTATTGGGTATTATGGGAAAGGATTCTCTAGCCTTACAGAGATGGGGCATGGCTGAGGGAGTGAGCAGGGTACAGGGCCCTCAAGCAGAACTGATTGTGGCACAGGCCAGAAAATCAGCAAGTCTTCAGGAGGCAAGAGGGTGGGTGAACATGGCAGCTGCTTGGGTAGCATTTCTCTTGGGACTAGGATGGACGGTGTTTGAATGTTTGAGTACTTGCTCTTCTATAACTGATTGAGTGGCCTTGGGCAGGTTGTCCAATGTTTTGGCCTTTGACTACAGCTGAAAATTGATTCTGGATGATGATAGTGATGGTGTTGACAATGGTGGTGGTGATAGTGATGATGGTGATTGTGGTAATAGTGATGGTGGTAATGATGGTGGTGGCGATGGTGATGATGATGGTGATGGTGATGGTGATGGTGATGGTGGTAGTGACAGTGATGATGGTAGTGGTGGTGGTGATGGTGATGGTGGTGGTGGTGATGATGGTGATGGTGGTGGTGGTGGTGACTATGGTGGTCATGTTATGATGGTGATGATGGTGATAATGGTGATAGTGATGATGGCAATGATGGTGATGGTGACAATGGTGGTGATGGTGAAGATGGTGATGGTAACAATGATGGTGGTGACAATGGTGATGATAATGATGATGGTGGTGTTGGCAGTGGTGATGATTAGCGAATATAGACAGTAATTTTTGGGTGATGAGAATGAGCCTTCTTTGCTGACTTCACACAGTTGCCATTATATTGAACAGAATACTAGGTTTTTAACAACTTGGTGGAGCACGCAAGCCAAGAGACTGTTTATCAGATGGGAGCCAGTCATTTCTGGAAGGGTGTGGGTAGACATCAGAGCCTGTGGCAGGAGGGCAGTGAATGACAAACGTCTGAGGCCAGCTGCAGGGGCAGAACAGACACATGCACAGGAGGCCCCTTCCACTGCAGGCTGAGGGCTGGGATTCTGGAGGAGGTCCTACAAGGGCACCAACCCCAGGGGGCATAAGAGAGTGTATGTTGAGTATGTGCTGGGGGTGAATGGCTGTGCTGAGCAAGGTTTACGGAGGTCACTGGGGTGAGGTGGGGTCATAGGAGATGGGCTGGCCCCCATCTGGAGACTTGGGATGGACAGCAGCTGCTAAGGGTTTGGGGTGGATTCTGTGTGTGGCCACTCTGGGAGGCGGTGGGGAGGAGGGGCCCCCGGACAGCAGGGTGCAGGTGAGGGAGATGAGAGGCTACAGGAGGAATGGGGGCCTTGTGAGGGGAAGGGGAGGGGAGGTAGGCAGAAGCCAGGGGCCTGGAGGCCAGCAGTTTTCACTAATGTACTGGGTATATTCGTTTATCTCTTGCCACACAAATACCACAAGCTGGGTGGGTCAAAAGTGTGCCCCAAGGTGGGGGCAGGGCTGCACCCCCTCTGGAGGCCCTGGGAAAGGGCTCCTGGGCCCAGCTCCTGGGCAATCCTTGCTGCTCCTTCCAGTTTCTGCCTGGACCCTCCCTTCAGCTTCCCCCTGTGTGTGCTTTTTCTTTTCTTCTAAACTTGTCATCCTATTAAGGGCCCACCCACCTCCTGCATGAGCTCCTGGGGACAAATTACATTTGCAAAGACCCTATAAGCGTGAGTCAGCCACACTCAGGTCCCAGTGGAGAGGATTTTCAGAGAGAGGCCTGCTGCTGACCGATGGCATCCGTGCCAGGAAGCCTGGTGGTCAGTTGCTGGTGACCTTTTAGAAGCCACTGCCCTCCTGTGCCCGCCTGCCCGGGGCCCCCTTTCCCACCATATTCTCTGACCTGGCCTTGAACCACAGTGAGAGCCAGCCTCTACGCAGAGCCGATGGCCACTCCGATCCCTGGGGTCCTGCCTGCTGCGTCTGGTTTCTGAGGGGGGCTGCACGCGGCTCGGCGTTGGACACCGTGTCTAACCGGCTGAGATTGACCTGTTTGGGGCTCACTGCAGCTGAGCGATTTGATCTGAGCCCCAGACAGCAGTCGGGGCAGTAATTGGATCTTATGAGATCGGAGGGCCACTCTCTGAGGAGGGGGGCTCCGTTGCCGCCAGGCAGGTGGGGGAGGGGCTGTGCCTGGCAGGTGGGGGTGGGGCAGCTACTGTCCGCTGGAGATAAGGCCTCATCCTCGGGTCTCCTAATCCCCTGGCTGGGGTCCTGGACAGAGCCGGAGGCGAGCTGGAATGAGCACCATGCTGTCCAGCCGCTGCCTGGGCTGGCTGCCCCGAGGGCGCTGTACAATTAGTTTTAAATATCAATTTCATGGCTGCTCAGGGCAGGAGAGAATAGGCAGGTGATGCCCACCGTAAACTGTGTGTTCCTCCCTGGCTTGAACTTTGTAGTGGAAAGAAGAAGCCATCAGGGACTCACTCAGCTAAGCAGACACCAGCCTATCCCCCCCACCCCACCCCGGGCTCTTCCAAGATGTACACCAAGGTCCTGCGGTCCCATGCTCCCCGTGACCACAGTGCAGTCAACCCCTCCCTACCACCCCAATCCCTACTTGGGACTCCTGTACCTTGTCCATGCCAGTCCCTCCTGCTCCTTCCTCAGGCTGACCAAGAAGCCACCTCGTTCAGGAAGCCCTCGGGAGAGCTACTTCTCAGATGGTTGGCCTGGTTCTGTCCAGGGCTCCAGGCCAGAGCTTCTACCTTCTTCCAGAGACTGGGTCTCGCCATGTCCCACTGTCCCTCAGGCCCCCCAGGTCCCTCTCCCAGGCACTTCCCGTATTGGAAGCAGCTCTAGCCAGCCAGGTCTTGACGCTGAGAAGCTGGAGGGGGTGTGGTGGTGTCTGGGAGGGTTGAGCGCTGGGGTGAGTAGAGGTCAGAGGGGACCTGGGAGGGGGGCCAGACGCTGCCCCCAATACAGATGCAGTACAGTGAGGGACAGTGATGAGGGCTGCACTAGAGATCAGACAGTAGGTGTTGGGGTTGAGGAGGGATACCATGAGGAAGGTCTTTGACACTGACCTTGAGATGAGAGCAAAGCCAGCTTGGGGGAGAGGAGGGAAAGTGGCACTCTCGGTGGGGACAGGGGCAGGGGTCAGGGAAAACCTACCCACTGTGCTCCTCTCCCAGGCCCCCAGCCCACCAGCCCCAGGACCTGAACTGTTGCTCAGGTGTAGTCCTGGGCCTGGCCCGAGACTGCTGCGCTGCAACTGCCCCCTTCGCACGGGTGGAGCGATCCCCTCAGGGGCCTTGCAGGTACTGGAGAGACCCCGGGATGGGGGCATCTCCCTCCTCGGCGCGCCCTCCTCCACCCCGCACTCCGGCACCGGCACCGGACCAGAGCGCCACCAGGTAGCCCGGCGGGGTGCGAGCTGGAAGCGCCGGGACACACGGCCCCCCCCAGGCGAGGGCCGGCTGTCACCACGCGCCGAAGGGCCGGCGGGGGCACCGCTGTCCGCGCGCTCTCACCCGGCGGCGCTGCGGCGCGGGCAATTTATCTCCGTCTCCCCTCTCTTAAAACACTTTTATCAAAATTGGCGGTCACACCGCGCTGAACCGTGGTGGCCTCAATCTTAAACGCCGCGCTGCAGATTTTAATTTGGGGAAGATTAATGCGCTCGCGGCGTCAGCGGCGCCGCACCCGTTATCGGGCCTGACGGGTGTCAGCGGTGCCCGCGCGTGTCCCCGTGTCCCCGTGTCCCGCCGGGCCGCCGCACGCAGCGTGCTGGGGGGAGGGGTGCGGGAGGGCCTGGGGCCTGCAGGGCGCAGGATAGAGCTTCCCCCCTGCAGGGCGGCAGGAGCCCGCCCCTAGCCCCTCACCTACGCTTCAGTGCTGGGACCCCCACCCCACACACACTGCCGGTCCTCCCTCTCCTTTGCCTCAGGACCTCACACCCACCTCTGAGCCCAGGAAAGGGGCCAATTCTCCTGAACTCTTAAAATTCTCCTTGAACTTCAGACGCCTAAATCCAATGGTGGAGACTTTCCTGCCCTAAATCCTGGGGGGAACTTCCCTGCCCCCCAAATCTGGTCCATCTCTACTCCACTGAGCTTTAGCTAGCTCCTGGCTTCAGCCCCTCATCACTCCCAACAGGGAAACATGCCCCCCTCCACTCACGTCTTGCCCACATTGCTGGCAACAGCCCCTCCTGCCCTCCTCCAGAATCTCTCCAGAGCCTCCCCCTCCACTGCACACCTCCACACAAGAGCCCTGCTCTTGGGGCAGTGGCCTGTTAGGACCCCCTCTTTGCACTTGACCCCACACTCTACTCTCTGCATAGCAGCCAAAGGGCCGGCTGGTATCACGCCCTCACCTGCTGAGCACCAGCAGGGACTCTCCTCCCCCTGAGTCAGGCGCACCCCAACCCCAGCCTCCCGCCCCATGCCCTCCCCTCTAAGCCTCTCTCCTGACCCCAGGCCCCTGGCTCTGTCCTTGCTTGCGTTCCTGTGATTGCCAGGTCTCAAAGCCCTTCCTCTCCTCCCTGGGCAAGGAGGCCTCCCTGCTTACCTGCTTACACATGGGGCCCTCCCCCCGCAGCTACTGATCTGCCTGTGGAGGGGGCCTTCCCTCCATCCCCCACCCCAAGTCTGAAGGCCCTGTCTATTGGGGTCCTAGTTACCAGAGCCGTGTCAGGACACAGAGGTGTTCCGTCAGTCATCACTGGAGTTCTGCTTGTGCCCCTGGGACCCCGGCCCCAACCCAGGAGCCCTGGCCCCAAGATAGGGACTGGCCCAGAGGTCCTGGACCTGAGGCAGCCCCAGAAGGCCAGGAGCCACCCTGACCAGCAGAAGGGTTGGGGAGGGAGCAGCTGAAAGACTCAGGTCCTGGAGGATGCCTTCTGACCCAAATACTCCGCTGGGGGCTCTGGGCCCACCCTCAGGGGGCTCTTGGGCCGGGCTAGGGTAGGATACTGGTATCTAAGTGGCTGCTGCTGGGACGAGGACTCCAGCTCCTGGACGTGCTTCCCCAGTACTGCAGCCCACCGTACCCTCACCCTGGATCGCCAAGAGATCACGGGGTCATCACAGCACAGGGCTCGCCTGCTGAGGCTGAACCCCTCTGTCCACCTTCACTGGCACCGCAGTGTGGCTCTCACGGGGCTTGGGATGCGTGTTTGCCTTTGCCTCTTCTTTACAAACTAGCGGCAGGAATGGTCTGGAGCTGGGGGCTTCAGGGAGCAGCCTCGGGAACTGACAGACGTTGGTCCATTCATTTGGCATGCTGAGAGTTCTGGCTGCTGGGAGCCCCGCGGGGAGCAGCCAAGCCCCCTCCATCCCGGGGAGCCCCATGCAAGGCTAAACAGGGAAGCAGCGTGGCGTGCAGAGGTGCTGCCCTTGCCAGCGCAGTGGGGCTCCTGGAGGCTGTGGCGCTGAGGGGGAGGGGCAGGAGCTGGGAAGAGGCTGGGCCACAGGGCTGTGGGATGGGAAGCCAGGGAGGATGTGGATCCAAGCTGGGGGCTGGGCAGGAGGGCAGGTCAAAGCGCTGTTTAGCATGAGAACTGTGACACTGGCTGTGGCAGTGGGGCCAGGAGGACAGAGGGGTTCAGGAGGACCCCCAGCTTGTGGCCTGAGCACTGGAACAGCCCAGGTGGGCGGGTGGGGCAGGTGGGTGGGGCAGAAGACCCTGCCCCCTGGGCCCCAGGACAGAGCCCTGGGGCTGCATCCAGAGGGGGAGAGAAGGGCAGAGTTTCCCACCACAGTGAGCACACACGGGGCTTTCCTGAGTGCTCAGGGAGGACTTCCTGGAGGTCAAGGCCCATGAGGGGAAGGCCTGTGGGGAGGGTATCCAGGGCAAGGACAGGACGGACAAAGGTGGATTCGAGGAGAGCCAGATGGCATGGTGGGGTGCAGGATGTAGGAGACAAGGCCAAGGCTGTTGGGGCCCCAAAGACCACGGTGATTGTCTGGCCTTGATCCTGTGGGTGACAGGAGCCACTCTGGCTGCCAGGCAGGGTAACTTGTCTTGCTGGTTGTTTAGGGTCCCTTAGGAGTGGGGAGAGGGAGGAGGTAGAGCCAGGGGCAGACCCTGCTGGAGAAATTGGCTGAAAGAAGACATATACCTCCTCAGCCTTCCCCTTGCTTCCTCTGGCCTTTGCTCATGTGCTGCTCCCTGGAGGGCCCTCCTGTCTCCCTCTGATTCCCAGCACCCTACTCCCTTGTACAAGTTTTCACCTCATGCATATCAGCAGAATGTTTGGAAAACTGTTTTCCAAATTTTTTGTTTATTATCTGTCTTGTCTGCTAATCACACCGCAGTTTGTGAAAAACCTGAGAGTTCAAGCAGTCCTGTCCAGACTGTTCCTGGTCTGTGCCCGTGGCTGACCCATGGCAGGTACCGGGTGCACCTTACTAAGTGGGTAGGGGGATGGATGGGTGAAGGGTGGATGGGGGGCAGATGGGGCATGATGGATGGATGGATGGATGGATGGATGGATGGATGAATGGGGGAATAGGGGATCAGGGGATGGGGGATGGATGGTGGGAGATGGATGGGGATAGATGGATGGGGGATAGATGGAGTATGGGGGGATGGAGGATGGATGGTAGATGATGGATGGATGGGTGGGGAAATGGGAGCTCAGGGATTGATGGATGGAGGGATGGTGGATGGAGGGATGGGGCATTGGATGGGGGGAATGGACGAGTATGTGGAGGGGCAGCTGCCCAGTTTCCCTGAGCTCTGAGCAGGTGCCAGTGGTCATCCTTCCTTCCTATCCAATTGGGAGCCAGGTTTTTCTCAGTGAAGAGGAAGGACAATCACAGCTGACCCCTCTCTAGATACACTATAGCCCAGTCGAGGTAACAGTCAGGTGGGAGTCTCCTGGCTCTGCTGGATTCAGAGTCTTCAACTTTGTCACAACTGCCCTGTCCATAGCTTGGTGGGGAGGCCATGGAACTGGGACCCCAAGCCGGGCCCCCCACACCCCTGCCCAGGCCCTAGCCTGCTCCTCTATGAATCAGATCATGACCGAGTTGGTAGGATTCCTGGTCACAAACCATGGAAACCAACTCCAGCTAAGGTTAGTGGAGGGCGGTGGTTGGGCTTGGATGGCCCCGGGCTTCTGGTGCCCCGCTCAGGGCCCATCTATCCTGTCAGCTCCACTGCCAATGCCCGTGGGACCCGTGTTGCCCATGTTTTAAGATGACACGTGGTCTTGGGGTCCTGGGAGGGGTTTCAGGGCCTGCCCCCAAGGCTTCCTGGAGTCACTCTCGGCCAGCACAGGAGAAGAGTTTCTCAGGGACCCCAGTCCGAGGGTTCTCTGGAGCTGATGTTCGATGCCTTCTTCCGAGGTCTGGAACCTGGAATTCAGAGGCAGGCCCCCTCTCCCCCCACCCCAGGCTGGGAAGACCACGTCCAGCGTGCACTGTGGGAGGCATTCATGGACTTAATTTGGTGGAGAAAACCCATTTGGGTTTTTTAAGATTATTCATGAAATCCCCACGTACAACTTGGGAACCTAATAACTCATCAGTAATTCATTAAATAATGGGCTCATAAGCTCCCCGACGGCCCCCAGGGCTCTGCTCTCCAAGCCCTACCAGACCTGAGGAGCCCGGGCCAAGGCAGGCCCCCACCCCCTCGGAGGGCAAGGCCACCACAAGAAGAGGCAGCCACCGAGTGTGGCAGAATTGAATTCGGCCTCTTTCAGGGAGCAAAATCATTGAGCTTGCAGACTAAATCTAACAGCCTAATAGAAATATGCAGGTGGAGGTACAATTAATTTTAATTACTAGACTATACACTGTTGGTTGCACAGCCATGAGTAAAATTAAACTGGCAATCACAATTAGAAAATTGCAACCTCATTGTGCAACAAATTAGTCACAAATTAAAAGTGCGTCTCCCTGCTGCCTTTCCTCATAGCTTTAGGGACATTCCTGCTCCCGGCCTTTGTTTTCCGGCCAGGCGGGATGGAGGGGGGACCTCCGGGCTCCTCCAGAAAGTATTGGGGTTCCTAGGGCCCGGTGGGTGTCTGGGCTGGGGAGCCAGGCAGGAAAGGGGATGCATTCTCAGATTGCCCACCTCGGGGAGGCCTACTTGGCCCCAAGGCCACAAAAGGGTCTGGCTCCTGCCAGAAATGGGGAGACAGTGACAGTCCTGAGGAGGACAACAGTGGACACTCAGGGATGCCCTCGCTGTCCTCCCTGGGCTTGGGGAAGGCCACCCACAGGTGCACAGGTGACCCACGCTCTCCCCAAGTCCCCCTTTTCCCTGGGCAAGCTCAGCCCTGCTGAGGTGGCCTCCCCCCTGGCCCAGACCTCACTCTCCACTCTCCAGACCCCATTCTCTGGGGCTCTCCAGACACCCCGGAGATAAGTCATCTAACACTGAGTGCCCCATCACCTAGGTCCTCACTCCTAAGGGTCTCAGCTCACCTTCACTTCCCTGTCCGCTGTCACACCATCTCAGCCTGGACTCAGACACTGTCCTCAGTTGTGCCCCTTGGATGAAGTCACAGCTTCATCTTTCCAGCATTCTCAGAGTTTGGGTTGCCACTGCCCCACGCCCTTGATGGCGCCCATGACTCTCAGCCTCCCAGCCAAGCTGGCCTTGTCCAGTTCTGGCTTTCCCAGCACCCTCATAGCACACTGCTTTTGTTCACGCTGCTCCCTCCACACAGATGCTGTTCCTGTTGCTCGTGGCTGAGTGGACTTCAGGGATCCTCCTGCCTCCCATGTCCCCCAGAGGTGCCTATGGCTACTGGTCTATCTCTCTCTGTGCATTTCACTGACAGCCCAGCTGGGCCTGCTTTTTCCGTGTCTTTGCGTCCCCACTGCTGTGGCCAAATCCTGGGAGCAGTCTGGCCTGGAGTTTAGAGGGCAGGGAACACAGGGGTCAGAGCAGCACCCAGGCTGGGTCCCAGGACTGTGGGAGCCAATGGGGAAGTGTCAGGACAGGTGCGAAGCCAAGTGCCCTGGGCTGGAAAGGTGACTGGCTGAGCAGGCATGGGGGATGCTGGACGCTGAGCAGGCACCGGTGGTGGTGGGAGGGATGCAGGACAGTGAACAGGCACGGGGGATGCCAGACAGTGGTTGCCATTGAATGCGTTCACACAATGGCGAGGGGAGCCCTGGCCCCGAGGTTTGATCTGGGGACACGTGGCCCTCTGCCTTTGCCCTAGGAAGCTCATTGCTGCTGATACATGTTGAGGCCACAGCCACAGCCCAGAACTAGGGCATAAATGGGAGGAGAGTGTAGTGGACATCCCTACCTCAAAGCCACGCACCCTGATTGGCTGGGAAACATAGAAGCCCTACCCTTCTTCTAGACACCCTTTCCCCTCCAACCCTACTCCCCACTTCCTCCCACCCTTCCTTGCCAAGTGCAGCCACCAGGACTCAAGGAGCTGGGCTCTGTGCTCTCCAAAATCCCTTCCCCATTTACTGTCAGCCTACGGGTCTCTCGGCCACAGGGAGCACCCATCCTCCAAGCTGGGAGACAGCCCCTGCCACGAGAAGGTGTGTGAGGACTTTGCACTGGTCCCGCCACCTGCCCCCATTTTCTGATTGCTTCTCCAGGGAAGTGGCAGGTAGTCCTTTACACAATAGTATGAATTCAGATCACTGGACGCCATCCCCTAGCTCTCCCAGAAGAAGGGAACTGGTGCAGCAAGGGGAAGGATGTGCTTCTCCAAGTGTCGGAGCCTGAATGAGCACCATGAAGGCAGGGTCACACCCATCACCCGCTCCCGCCATTCGTCCTGCTCTTCCAGGGTTTTCAAGTCCGCAGAGGGAGGCTCTGACGCGCTAAGGCAGCTTGGCGTGTGACCAAGGGCAAGCCGGTCCGTTCCACCTCTCCTCAACGTCCAGCAAGTTCTGAAGAGAGAGTGGGCATGGGGTGGGTGGGGCTTAGCCGGACTTCCCATGTTCATGCTCAAGAAACAGGTAGGGAGGCTCAATGAGGGCAGGGCAGGGGGCCGAATGTGTGTGGGGGTGACATGACATGGGGGTGGCACTGCACATTCCCGTGGTGTGAAGACAGCTGAGCTGGATGCTGTCCTTCTATTCTATCCCATTCTGATGCCCTCCCACCCTAAATACTATCTCCTGCGCTCATGGGCCCTTGCTCTGTACCTGGCACCAAAGCCCCCCAGTGAGCCCAGACCCCAGGCCTGGAGGGGGCGATGCAGGTAGGCAGTGTCCACCGCTAAACAGGAGAGGACACGGAGAACCCTAGAGGCGGTGCTGGGACTAGTGCTGACCCCCCTGCTGGCGGGTCCACCCTGAGCCTCTCTGCCCTGCACTTCCAGTCTGCGCCTCTCCGTCCGCAGGTGAGGCCCTGGTGCTGGTTCCTAACACGAGATCCCAGCCCCACTTCCACTCCCTCCTCTGCTTGAAGGATTTGGGCCTGCTGGAGACAAGTGGACAGGAGGAGGCTAACTCATGACCGCTCATGTGCCTTGTTCTCTCAGACCCAGGGCTAGGCACATGCCCTCCTTCTCCCCACCAGCATCTACAGAGGTGACCACTGTCCCATGGGCTAGACAGCAGAGCTGAGTCCACAGACAGCAAACGGCAAATCTCCCAGATCCCCTAAGGACTGCGGCCATCCTCACAGGGAGCTGCTAGGACCTCCTGTGTGCGGCAAGTCCCAGGGCCCCAGCAGCTGGGGTCTGTCCTCTCCCAGAGCTGTGCTCCAGGGATGCCAGCTCCTAGTCTGGAGCTACTGGGCTGGGGGGTCGCTCCACTGGGAAGGGGGCAGCTCAGAAGTGCCCTGAATGGGGGTCTTCCTGGAGCTGCAAGCTTAGGCCAGCTTCAGACAGAGTGACAGCCCACCATGCGGTAACCCAGGACTGCAGCCGGTCCAACTGGTCAGCGAGTGCTGGTGTCAGCCCCGGGAGGCAAAGGCAGGGTCCTCTCTGACCCTGGGACAAGTTGGAGGCTTTCTTTGACTACCATGTTTTCCCTTGTTAGTGGTCTCTTCACCTTCAGAGTTATTTGTGTCACATTTGCACAACACGTGTCTTCCCCAGGGGCCCCCACTCTCTGGGTCTTGTTCCCGGATGGACCCAGCCGGCTGGGACCCGCTGACACTGTACAATGTTTCATCTTCTTGCCATGGATACGGTGTATCTCTCCCTGTGAGGTGCTGCTCTAATTTCTATTTGTATTTTTCAGTATATAGGTTTTGCACATATTTTGCAGATTTATCCCTGTGTATTTTATACATTTATGACATTGCAAATACTGTTTTAAATTTTTAATTGTTTGTTGCTGATATCCAGAAATAGAACTGATTTTTTGCAGACCGATCTTGTATCCTGCAACCTTACTAAACTCTTAGAAGAATCAGCTCTGTTAGCCTTCTTGTGGATTCCATAAGATTTTCTCATACAGTCTAGGAATAAAGTATTACATCTTTCTTTCCAATCTGGGTGCTTTTAAGTTTTGCCTTATTGCACTGCCTAGAATGCCCAGTGCAACATTGAACATGAGGGTTGGGCAAGGGCACCTGGGACTGTTTCCTAATCATAGGGGGAAAGGACTCAGTCCTCCACCATAATTGTGAGGCCAGATGCAGGTTTTCCAGAAATGCCCTTTCTCACGATGGAGAAGTTCTTTTCTACTTTACTGATGGTTTTTTATCAGAAACAATTGTTGAATTTTATCTAATGATTTTTCTATATCTATTTAAAATAATCATGAGATTTTTTCTTTCCTAGTCTGTTAATATATTTTGAAAGTTAAGCCAAACTTGCATTCCTTAGGTAAATCACTTGGTAATAATCTTTTATTAAAAAAAGATTTATTATTGGGATGCCTGGGTGGCTCAGTGGGTTAAACCTCTACCTTCAGCTCAGGTCATGGTCTCAGGGTCCTGGGATCGAGCCCCACATCGGGGTTGCTGCTCAGTGGGGAGCCTGCTTCCCCCACTCTCTCTGCCTGCCTCTCTGCCTGCTTGTGATCTCTGTCTGTCAAATAAATAAATAAAATCTTTGAAAAAAATAAAATAAAAGATTTATTATTATTATTAATTTATTTGAGAGAGAGGGAGGGAATGAGTAAGAGAGAAAGCACAAGCTGGGTGGGGGAGAGAGAGAGAGAGAGAAGCAGACTCCCTGCTGACAGGGTACCCGATTCGAGGCTTGAGCCTAGGATCCTGAGATCATGACCTGAGCCCAACACTTAATGACTCAGCCACCCAGGCTTCCCTGGTCATAATCTTTTAAAAATATTGTTGGATTCTATTTGCCAGATATGAAGAATTTTTGCATGTAGTTTCAAAATGGATATTGGTCTGCGGTTATCTTTTCTTTAATCTCATTGCCTGGTTTTGGTGTTAGGGTAATGTTTGGCTCATAGGATGATTTGGAAAGTGTCCCTTCTCTTCAGTTTTCTGGAAGAGTTTATGTAGAATTGATGCTATTTTTTTCTTTACAACCTATTTTGGCTTGGAGTTTTCTTTTTTTTAAAGATTTTATTTATTTATTTGACAGACAGAGATCACAAGTAGACAGAGAAGCAGGCAGAGAGCGGAGGAAGCAGGCTCCCTGCTGAGCAGAGAGCCTGATGCGGGGCTCGATCCCAGGACCCTGGGATCATGACCTGAGCCGAAGGCAGAGGCTTTAACCCACTGAGCCACCCAGGCGCCCCTGGAGTTTTCTTTTTGAGAAGGTTTTTAACTATAAACTTAATCTTTAGTAGCTATAGGACTATGCAGGTTTTCTATTTCTTCTTGAATGGGTTCTGATAGTTTGTGTCTTTTGTCCAATTCACAGGCATAAACTGTGTTCAGTATTCCCATATTATCCCTTCAATTTCTGTATAGTCTATAGTGATGTCAGCTTTCCCATTGTTGGAATGAGTAACTTATACCTTCTCTTTTTTTCCTGATTGATATGGCTTCTCAGGTTTATTCATCTTCTCACAGAACCAACTTTTGGTTTCTTTGACTTTCTCTATTTTCTAATTTATCAATTGTCACTCTGATGCTTTTGATTTTCTTTTGTTTACTTTGTGTTTTATTTGCTTATTTCCTAGTTTTTTGAGGTATAAGTTGAGGCCATTGATTAAAGATCTTCTTTTTTTTGTTTTGTTTTTTCCAATATAGATACTTAGTGCTATCAGTGTCCCACCCAGTACCATTCTGCAATATCTGCATCTCGGATTTTTTTGATATGTTGTATTTTCATTTTCATTCAATTCAAAATACTCTCTCACTTCCCTTTTGATTTCTTCTTTGACCTCCAGGTTATTTAGAGGTGTGTTTTAGCTTCCAAATACTTGGGGATTTTCCAGCTACTTTTCCATCCCTGATTTCTAGTTTGATGTGGTCAGGGAACATACTTTGTATCACTTAAGTACTTTCAGATTCACTGATACCAGTTTTCTGGCCCAATATATGCACTTTTTGGATAGGTGTTCCTTGTGCACTTGAGAATACGAAATATGTTGTTCTGGACAGAGTTCTATGCATCGGTTATGTTGGCTTGGTTGATGGTCTTCGACAGTCTTGCTGATATCTTCTCTACTTATCCTATCAGCATCAAGAAAGGGGTGTTAAAATCTCCAATTATAACTGTGGATTTATGTGTGCTTCCTTGTGATTTCTCAGTTTTTTCTTCCTGTATTTTGAAGTTCTGTTGTTAGGTACATAAACATCTAGAATTTTTGTGTCCTCTTTTCTTTTTTTCAAGTAGGCTCCATGCCCTATGTGAAGCCCAACACTGGGCTTGAATTCAGAACCCTGAGATCAAGACCTGAGCTGAGATCAGGAGTCAGACATTTAACTGACTGAGTCACCCAAGTGCCCTTCAAAATTGTTGTGTCCTCTTGATGAATTAACCCTCTGTGATCATGAAATGGTCCTCTTTATTCCTGGTAACACTTTGGCCCTGAAATCTATTTTGATGTAGTATGGACTCTCCATCTTTCTCTGAGTGTGTGTTAGCATAATTTATCTTTCCCCCATCCTTTCACTTTACATCTATTTTCTTTTTATATTTACAGTGGGCTTCTTGCAGGTCAGCAAGATGGTCTTGATGCTTTCACCCAACCAGAAGCTTCTGCCTTTTGATGGCATATCTGGGCAGCTGCATGGACTGTAACACTAATATGTGGGATATATATCTGTCATCGTTTTGTCTGTCATTTGTCCCATTTGTTCCATTTGTCCTTTGTCCCCACTTCCCTCTTTTTCCTGTGTTCTTTTGGATTGAGTATTTCTTATGACTTTATGTCTTTTGTTGGCTTATGAGCTATAATTTTTCGGTTTGTTATTCCAAGGACTGTTTTTTGGTTTATAGCTTGCATCTTTAATTTGTCTCTGTCTGCCACTTGTGGTGCAGCGCGACTGGGAGGGTGATGTGGACCTTACCCAGAACCCTCCCCTATCGTCTTCTTTCCTGGTCTCTGTGCTGCTGTTGTCATACATTTTACTTCTACACATGTTATAAATGTCACAACACATTATGTTTTATTTTTTTGCTCCAGACAATTACCACAGTTACCTTTTCTGGCGCTCTTCATTCTTTTGTATAGATACAGGTTTCCATCTGGCATCATTTTCCTTCTGCTTGAAGAATGTCCTTTAACATTCTGTATCGTATAGTTCTCCTAGTGATGAATTCTTTCCGCTTTTTTTAATGCCTGAAAAAGTCTTTATTCTGCCTTTGTGTTTGAAAGATCTTTTCATCGTGTGAAGAATTCTAGGTTGGCAGTTGTATCTCTCTTCCTTCGCAGATGCTCTATCATCTCCTGGCTCACACTTTTTCCAGTAAGAAATCTGCTGTCACCCTGTCTCTGTGTCTTTGCACATAATGTGCCTTCTTCCTCTGGCTACTTGGAAGACTTTCTGTTATCACCAGTTTTAATGAATTGTGCTTGGGGTTTGGTGAGCTTCTTGGACCTGTGGGTTTATAGTTTTCATCAAAACTGGAAGTTTCAGTCATCATTGAAATATTCTTCCTGTCTTTGTCTCCGCATTTGAGAACTCTGGTTCTGCATATTAGCTTGATGCTGCACTGCTCCCCTGCACCTCCCACTCCTGCACTGTGGCCTGGAAGCTTCCCAAGGCAACAACATAGGGAGATCCTGGGATCAACTCCTTTGTGCTCTGGGTCTCCATTGTCACTGCCTGTGTTTGCCTGATGTCCAGTGTCTTCAAAGGCATGAAGCCACATATCTTTTTCAAGTTTCTAGTTGTTTCGGGTGGGAGGGTAAACACAGGTCTTACTCCGTCTTGCTCATAAATGGAGCTCCCTCTTTCTTTGTAAATCTACTCAGTCAGGCTTTCTTGCTCTCATTAGGGTCACCAGAGGCTTCCACAAGTTTAATTAGGTGGACTCTTCTTGTCTTCACCTTATGCACCCTGCCCCCAATTCCTCACTCCTCCCAGGGACACTTTCCTCCTGTGGCTTCCAGATGACTCTCACCCTGGCTTCCCTTCTGTCTCTCCCGTCATTTCTTCTCCATCCCCTCTGCTGCCTCTCCTCCCTTCTGACACCTTAATGATGGCGTGCCCAGGGCTCAGGCTGAACTCCATCTCTCTTCTCTGACACCATCTGGCTGGGTCACATGCCCATCTGTCCACAGTGACACCCACATTCTACTTCCAGATCAGAACTCTCTCCCAGCTGGACATTCACAACTCTGACCACTACTCAACATCTCTGCTTGGACAGACATCAGCCTCGACATGTCCAATGCCAGCCCCTTTTTGCTCCCATCGCAGGTGAGGGCAGCTGCTCAGTTCAAAACCTTGACTCATCTCTGACTCCCTTCTTTCACTCGCCCACCAGACAGTTCGCTAACAAGTCCCATTGGTTCTACTAAGTCTTACCTTCCTGATCCTCCCAGGCCAGGCCCCCATCATCTCTCAAGTAGGTCACTGATGTGGTTTCCAACCCCCATCCCTGTGCACCTGGAACCCTGCAGTCTCTTCTCCATGTGCAGCTGGGTGTATCATTTAAAACCACACATGGTGTCCTCTCTTTCCCCTCTCAAGCCTTGTCACACCTTCCTTTCCCTGCAGTGAGTTAAAGCCTGACTCCAGATCCTTTGTGTGCTGCTCCCTGTGCTTGGCCTCACCCCTTCCACCCCTGCCACCATTGTAGCCTCCTTGCTGTTGGAGTGGGTCAGGTGGGTTTGGCCTCAGTTCTTTGCAGTGGCTCTTCCCTCTGCTGGGGATGCTGTTCCCTCCCTCACGTCCTCCTTCACTATCACTCTCCCAGACCACCCTGTTGAAAGCAGCAAGTGCACCTCCACACCCTCCACCAGACTTTAGCTCCCACAGCAGCTCAAGAGCACTGACTTAGCCAATTGTGGGCTCTGTTCCCGAGACGCCAGCCCACGGACAGGGATCCTCATCTCGGCTTCCCTGCCGTGTCCTCTGTGCCCAGTACAGAGCCTGGCATACAGTTGGCACTCAGCGCATGTTCACTGGGTGCTAAGGAGACAAAGGGGAGGCAGAGCTGAGTGTCCAAGCGCTGATCTGAGCGACCTCAGCCTCTTCCAAGTCTGCTCTTGTGAGGTGGGTGAGACCAGCCAGAATCGGGTTTGTGATTTAAGTTCTAAACCAGGCTTTTAATAGCCAAATGTGACCAGAAATCTGCTCAAGAGTCATTAAGGGACAGACCATTGCTTGGAAGTGACCAGGAGAAAAGCAGAGTTCCCCTATGTTCCCCCTGCCCCCACAAACACTCTCCTCTGCCATGCTGGCCTCTGGGCTGCAGCAGCTCGAACAGCAAACACGGGGACCCCACATCACTGCTTTCCACCTCGGACTCTGCCGTGGACTCCCAGCTCCTGCCTGGCCAGGGCATGGGGCAGCCCCCAGGAAAGGAGGTTCCCAGGGTGGGTGGGCCCTGTGGCATGGGAGGATCCCCGGCTCCCCTGCTCTCCATGGGGCCTTGGCCAGAGCTGGTGGTCATCTGTGGCTCTCACAGTGAGGGCAGCACAGGGACAGCCGAGGCCAGGCCTCCGGGCAGTGCGGGGGGCTCGGCTATGGAGGCTGGAGAATCAGGTCAAGTTGGCTGTGCCCCAGGAGCTTGGGATCATTGGGCTCCCGTGTCTGTGGGGAACTGAAGGCACAAGCTGGGCTCCCCCGTGGGCAGAGGTCTGGGCAGCCTCCTCAGAAAGCCTCTGGTGACAGGAGGAAGGTGCTCTATAAAGGTTAAATGAAAGATGGGCTGCGGCCCCACTGTCACTTCATCTCCATTTTGTCAGAGCGTGTTTGCAGATACGCACGGAGAAACACGGCAGAAAGTAACCTTCGGCACATGCGTCCGAGCAGCCCCACTTCCATCATGAACTTCTGCCTCTCACCGCCCCAGGATAGAGCCCCAGGAGCTGAATGAGGCTGGCCATCCAGTGCCTATATCTCCTCCCGTGGCCCCGCTGGATATTCCTGTGCACCCCCTTCCCCATCCCAGCAGCCATGGGTCCGGGGGCCACAGCCATCCATTCAGAGAGGGTCCAGGGTCTTCCTCTCTGAGGGTCCATGGGGGGGTGCCACTCGCTGCCTCCACCCCAGGCACTGGCAGGAAGGAGCTGGACACCAGCATTCTGGGGGGCCCTGGACCCTGCTGGGGTGTGGTCTCCACACTGGCTCCTGGAGCAAGGTGCCAACTCTCTCCTCACCAGGGAACAGGCAGACCTGCTCTGCTCATCTGGGAAGTGAGCACACTTCTGACTCCCAGCACTCAGCAACGCCAATGGACTTGGGCAAGGGGACACGCGCCTGCCGCGGATGGGCGTGTGCCTGCGGCCTGTGTGGTACAGGGGCTCCGCAGGACAGGAAGGGGCCACCTGTGCATGGTGGAGGCAGGAGCTCCCACTCTCTGCAAGCCCACGCTGAGGCTCCGAGGATCTGAGCCCTTGGAGCTGCAGGGCTTCTCCAAGGGCCAAGGCTGTGGAGCCTCTGACACCCAGGCCCAGCCGGCAGCTCTCCCAGAAACCCCAGAGCCTGAGGGAGGGGTCACCAACAGGACCAGTGCTGGAGGCTGCCTTAGCTCAGGCAGGCTGCAGCCTCATGGGTCTCAGTTTCCCCAGCCCATGAAATGGGTCCATCCCACAAACGATGGTTGTGAGCAGATCACAAGGCCATGGAGGTTCTTGACGGCTGAACCCCAGCCTCTCCAGGCCAGTCCATTGTCCAAGAGGGCTGCTCCTGCCACCCCCTCCCCACCGCCTGCCCCCGCCTGGCTGTGGCAGGTTCTCCCAAAGCCAGAGGCTCCTGCCTGGGCTCAGGGCCGGCCTGTGAGGGGTGGGGGGTGGTGTCGTGGTGGGCCCACATGCCTGCCCACAGAGCACTCCCTCCCCCTCTCAGGAGCCCGACCCCCTCCCCGGCACACACACAACTATTTAATTTTGCTCTGGCAAGGAATAATAGAGTCCTGTGTATCTATTACAGATGCGGGAGATTGGGCCACCACTGGCTGCGCGGCACATTCAGAGCCCTAACAAAGCTGGCGACAATCGACCGGGCCTGCCATTATCCATTCAGTGGGTGTAATAAATGAGCCGGGCCCAGCCTGCCATATACCACCCGGCCCAGATAACGGCTGAAAGGAGAAAATTAAATTTTGCTTTTGTTGAAACATTATGATTTATGTATTTGTAATATAGGCTGTGGTGGGCAATTGGGAGAAAAAAAAGATTGCTGAGTATCGTTCAGGGATACTGATGGTCCCGCCGGCCACTCAGAAAGCCTTCTGGGCTCACTCCTCTCCGCAGGCAGGAATAATAAGAAGCCGCCGCCGCCCATTAACGTGTTCCTCCGCGGGAGGGGGAGGGTCCAGGGCACCGCAGGGCAGGCCGGGGACCCATGCTCCGAACGGGGGTGGGCAGGGCCCCACGTGCTGCTGGCTCGGACCCCAGACCAGGCGCCCCGATCAACCGTGCCCTCTCTGGACCTGTAAAAATAATTGACTTGTCCTGCCTGGCCCTGGAGAGACGGACGCATGAGCACATCCCTGTAATTTATAATCTCGCAGCTCTGTCCCTTAATGCAGCAATCAGAACAGGGCTTATCATGTTGTAGAAGGTAATGAACTTACTCACTCCCGGTGCGCGGGCTCCTGAACTGGGGTCTGCACGGTGTGGCTCCCAGCAGAGGGCCCAAGGCTGCTGTGGGCAATTGGGCTGGGGGCTCCCCTGACAACCCCCACCAGGGAGCCTGGGCCCCCCTCCGTGACCAGGGCAAGTCCCCGTCCAGCCCCATAGAGAGAGCCAGGGGCACGTTGCCAGCTGGGAGCCTCACAGGAGGTGTGGTGGCATCTGTCCCAAATCTTCCCAGTGGAGCCGACACGGTTGCTGGCCTGGCGGACACCCTCCCCATTGACCAGGACGGCTGGCCGCCGGGTCGGCATTACCCAGGCTTCCTTGCTGGTCTGGAGTCCCCGCTGGTCCCAGGGAGCTTGCCCCTGTGATTCACCTGAGCTAGGGTCTCCCCCACAGACAGGAAACTGATACTCACGAGGCTGAGTAACCTGTGGTCACTAGCGGTGAGCGGCCATGGGGCACGAGGCTTGCTGTCCACCTGCCGCACAAACTCCCTCTTCACGAGGTCTGGCCACGGGGCAGTGGCCTCCCATGACCCCTGATGGCTTGTGGGGCAGCCTCTCCTTCCTCTGGCAGGTGTGTGGCCCAAGGCGTGCCGGGCATGGGGGGTTCAGCCATGTTGCCATGGGGGGAAGATGTCTTCCGTGGGCCTCCTGGCCTCCTTCCTGCCCTTGTCGCAGGCGATAGTGCCCATCCCAGCCACCATTTACTCCCAGGCTCCACCAGGACCAAAACTGACTTCCCTCCGTTCCCCTGCTGGACTCATCTGCTCCAGCAGCCTAAGTGTGAGCTGGATCTCATCCCCTAGGCCCTCCCTGAGCCAATCACAGCCCTGGCCCTCCCACAAAAAGGCCTCTGAAATCACCAGGAAGGGCAAGAGAAACTGCTCCTTGTGGGAGACCTTTTGAGCAGCTGGATCAAACCTTGCCTGAAACAGATATCCTTGCTCCACTTGCCTGTTGGAGACAGAGTTCTCCCTGCTGCTTTGTGAGTTGGGGTCGCTGTCACTGGCACCATGAGAGTGACAGGAAACCTGCTGGCCCTCACTCTCTTCCTGGGACACAAGCTTCTTAGTTCAAGGGCCTGCCATCACTCGCAGGAGAAGGAATGTAACTGGCCCAGCCTGGGCCTGGCCCGTTGACCTTGGCCTGGCCAAGGGTCCCTGTTGGGACCCTTGGCAGGCTAGGGTCCCTGTTGAGTCAAGGGCTGAACCCACTTCTTCCTTTTATTCTGTCAACCTCCTTCTCCAACATCATCCCGAGTCTCAGGTGTCCTGCCCCGTCACAGGCCCCTGTGGCCCATGAGCATGTGCCCACCCACTCCTACGTGCCAGCCACTGCCTTATCAGGAGCTGGGGGGCCCTGTGGGTGGCAGTGGAGGTAGCGGCCAGCAGACCTTGTTTTGGGGCTGACCTGTTTGTTCTGTCCAGCAGAGTCTGGGAGCATGACACACCTGGGGAAAGGCCTGAGCTGCTCTCTTCTGGCTGGGTGGGAATGGGTGTGTGCCCGTGTGTGTACAGACATGGGCACATGTATGTGCTGAGTGTGTGCATGTGACCATGGGTGCACAGACAAAGGCACATGTGTGTGCTGAGTGTGTGAGTATGTGTGGCGATGTGTGCACAGACACGGGTGCACGTGTGTCGTGAGTGGGGGGGGGTTGCCTGTGTGTGCATAGACATGGGCACACATGTGTGGTGAATGTGTGAGTGTGTGTTGTGTGTGGCTGTGTGTGTGCAGACACGAGTGCACGTGTGTGGTGAGTGTGCGAGTGTGTGAGGGGGTTGCCCATGTGTGTATATTAAGGCACCAAGCCTGCGGACTTTTCCAGCACACACCTGGCTTCCCGCCCGCTCCCCTCCCGTGCTCAGAGCTGGGTGGGTTCTCCAGGAGGTGGGTTGGTTGGGTTCTGGGGAAAGGGTGGCTCAGTCCCTCCTTCCCTTGGCTCAGTTCCCTTGGGGGCTGACCTACCCACGGATGCAAACCATGGCCCGGTCCTCCCGAGGGGCCCTGTGGCCAGGTGGGGTGAGGGGAAGAGACTGGAGTTTGCCCTTCGGCTAGCCCAATGACCCTTCCCTGCACTCCCAGGTAAGATGACGTCACTGTTGCAAGGGGGGCACCAGGTGGGAATTCCAGGGTCTCCCCAGCCAGCCTCCTGGCCAGGGGCCAATAGGCCAGCCTCCACTGAGCCTTCTGAGCACTAGCTTGCTTTCTGTTCCTGCAGACAGACAAGGCCCCCTCTGCTGGTCCAACCTCGACTGAGCAAAGGAGTAGCCCCACGCATGGGCCCTGCCCTCCAGGGACCAAGGGTGGGGTCGGGGGTGTGTGCGGCGGGCCTGCAGGCCTGTTCCCCCCACCCCCCGTGGGATCCTGCCTTCCCCCAGGACTCCCTCTGGAGCCTCCTCCCCCAGTTTCACGTACTGCTGCTGTTGGAGGCACGGCCTGGTGATTTTGAGATCCTGTTTTACTCTTGGGAGAAGAGACATATGAGTAACAAGCCTGAGAAGATTGAGATGCTGAGCGTTCCTGAGAAGGAGTAGGAGAGATGGGAGTTTTCAGGTTTTGGGTTATTGTGGGCAGGGGTGGGGGCAAGGGTGCATGTGGGGGCTGATAGAACTGGCTAAGGGAGGCCTGGCAACAGACAAATGTCGTTCTCCCTTCCCCCACTTGGGACTTCTGTGTTTCAAGGTCACACCGTGAGAAGAGGCTTTTGGAGCAAGGCTGGGCCAGGTCCCGCAGCACCGGGGTCTCAGTGTAGGTGCTGGGTCAGGGCAGAAAGCACCCCAGCTGGCCTGTTTGTGTGTGTCCCAGAGCTGAGAGTGACATTGTGTTTACCCGCCTGGGTCGTCTGCCAAGGGCAGGTGCAGGGTTGGGACGGTGCTCAGGTGTGGCACGCAGGCCATCGTCAGCCACCTGCCGGCTCCAGCCTGTACGCCTGCCCCGTGGGCCACACCACAGCTGCTGGGGGGGGTGGTGCCCTCACCCACAGCCACCCTCCGCTTCCCCACTGGGGGTGCACACACCTGGCCAGCTGACTGGAGCAGCCACCAGCCCTGTGTTGAGGAACTGTGTATGCTTACTGGGCTGCCCTGCCATCCCGCCAAACATCCCTCGTGATGAAGCCACTGCAGAAAGACCTGGCCCGACCTGCAGGGAGACCCAAAGGCAGTTTTAGGCTTTCTCCTCTGTGGGCAGCTGTATCCTGCATGGGTCCAGAGGCAGCTGAAGCCTAGTGACTGCTGTCAGCGTACGCTGCTGGAGGGGCCCGTGGACTCCAGCCCCACCCGCTCCTGCCTGCTCCCCACAGTGAGCAGAGAGCCTGCAGTCACGGCAAGGACTTGGACAGTTTTCATATTCTCTTGCTTTTTTGTAGATTGTAGGACACGTGGGCTTTGGGGTCAAGCCTGGGCTGAAAGGGTAGAAGACACCAGAAGCTCAGTGAGTGGGAAGAAGGAAAGGGACCCCATGTACTGCCCCAGGTCATGGCTTGTCTGTGACACCACTTTTGATCCAAGAAGGCCCACATGTATTCTAGGGAGCAGCAGAAGGGTGAGGAGCAAGGTCTCAGGCCTGTAACAACCACAGAAGGACAGAGTACTCCCCACCACACAGTGGCTGCAGGCATTACCCTTCCATGCTCACTCACTTGTCCCCTCAGTCCACTCTGGACTTCACTCTTCTTTGAAGGCAGGAAGAGTATCCTGTCCCCATACCATTCCCTAGAATGGAGGAAGGATGAGACAGGTATGATGGATGAAGAGAGGATGGATGGGTGGTAGTGAGGAAGGATGGAAGGGAGAGTAAATGAATAGATAGAAGGATGGGGGAATGGATGGATGGATAGATGGATGGGTAGAGAGAGGGATAGAAGGGTGGATGGGTAGATGGGAAATGGATGGGTGGATGGTGAATGAATGGATGGATGCAGATGATGGATAGATGGATAAAAGATGAGGGATTGTGGATGGATGAAGGGTAGTGGATAGATGGTGGATGGATTGATGGATGGTGGATGGATGATGGATGATGGATGAGGGATTGTGGATGGATTGATGGATGGGGGATGGATGATGGAGGATAGAGGATGGATGGATGGATGAGTGTTGAGGGATGGTGGATGGATGGATGAGGGATGGATGGATGGATGGATGAATGGATGGATGGATGGATGGATGAGGGATGGGGGATAGATGAGGGATGGATGGATGGATGGTTGGATGGATGGGGGATGGATGGATGAAGGATGGATGAAAGATGGTGGATGGGGATGGATAGATGGGCAATGGATGGATGGGGGATGGATGGATGGATGGGAGATGAATGATGGGGAATGGATGGAGGGGGGATGGATGGAGGGGGGATGGATAGCCCCTGGATGAATGTGTAGATACATTTAAGCAGCTGAACATAGCTGCACACAAACACACAAGCATACTGACCACTCCGTGAGTCTATGACTGTAGGCTCAAGGGGTACTGGGCACTGCCTAGCTAACTTACTTCATTTTTCTTTCTCACTCACAAAGGCTGCTTTCAGGAACACTTTCCCCATTCTCTTCTCTCTTTAAATTGCCAACACGCTTCCCTCCTCAACCTCAGCTGCTGTCCTTACTTCGTTCACTGGGAAACCAGGATAATCTAAAACAGAAGTTCCCCATCTTACCAACACCATGTCTACAACCACCTGCATACCCACTTCCACCTGGACATAGGTGGCCTCTCTGTGTTCCTAGGGAAGGTTGGCACTAGCTCCTGGGCATCAGACCCCATACCGATGGGTCAACTGACTGACAGAAGAAACAGATGCATGAATAGGTTGACGGATTGATGAATGGCCAGTGGATGGATATACAGATAGATGGAGATGGATGGGGCCTGGTGGGTGGAGGGGTGGACAGATGGGTGCATGAGAGTGTTGAGGGGCTAATGAATGAATGGATAGATAAATTTGCGCTTGAATGGATGAATGGAGGAGGGATGACTGGTGGACAAGGGAGGCAGGACGATGAATGGGCGGGCAGGTAAATGGAAGGCTAGATGCCCCTGTCTGGCACTAGCTGGGATTGTCCCTGCTCCCCCAGCTTGGGATTTGGGCTCTCACAACTTGGGTCAGGTCCTCCTCCATTCCACCCTGCTGCTGGCCGATCTCCTCACCACACCTGCCTCTTGCAGCCCAGATCAGGCAGAGGCTGACCCCTGAAAGAGGGTGTGGGTCCCTGGCTCTCACGAGCTTCAGTCTAGGCTGAGTACATTCGGGAGGAGAGGGGTGAAAGTGGGCGTGCTACATGCGTCCGCTCATGTGGTGCCCTGGGGGATGGGGCAGACCATGAAGGTGGGGACACAGCCCCAGGAGCCCCTGTGCTGGCTGTGCACGCATGTTGCTTGGCGGTCATTCTCTGAGGTCTCTCTCCCCACCCCACGCACAAATGCTCCTACTGCGGCTCTTCAGAGATGGGGGATCAGCTCCCTCACAGTGCATCTCCCTCCTGTCTGTCTCACTCTTCATTTCTCTGGTGAGGTTCCCACAAGTCCAGGACTCTCTGGGAGGGTGGGGAGGAGCTAACCGGTACTGAGCCCCTAGTGTGTGCAGGTCTCTGGGTCACAGAGGGGCCCCAGCCTGGGAGAGGGAGAGTCAGTGCCCTGCCTGGCTCCCGCTGCTACAGCGAGGACACTGTGGGGCGGGGAGTGTGGAGGCTGGGGGCTGCGTGTCACCTGGGCGGGAGGAGATGGCCTGTCAAGGGTGACTGCGTGGCAGCCGGCAATTATGTGAGCTGTGGGCGCCTCCTCTCAGGCCGCTCCAGGCCCAGACTCCATGGCCAAGGGTGCGGGCACCGCTGCTGACATTTGCGTGGCTACAGTCGGTAATTGAGGTCCTGGCCCCCGAACGACGGGCGTGTCCCTGCCACGGTGGCAGTCCTGGCCCACAGTGTGCCATGGGCTCCAGAGTCCCTCCCTGTCTTGGGGACCCCAGTTCTGCCCCAGCTAAGACTGATTGGGACACTGAGGCCCAGTGAGGGCAGATGGCCCCGTATGGCTCCCTTCTTGGGAGGAGTCTTATCTGCCTGGTGGCACAGAGGTCCCCAGGGAGGTGCGGCCTGTGTGGCCTGCTGTGACCTCGGGACCCATGTGGTCCAAGGTCCTTCGAAGCCCGTGCAGCCCCTGAGGCCTCCCGCACTGGAGCAGGCCCGCAGCCTCCGTCTGAACTCCCAGGCCACCTCCCCACTGCACCCCCAAAGCCTGGGCTTCCACATCTGTGATGGGGCTGCCCTGGTTGGCCCTGGTTGCAGAGGAAGATGTGACCCTCCCGTGGGGACCGCCCATCTGTGCCTGGTCCCCAATGGCTGCCCACCCTGCCAGCCAAAGGGCACCCCATCCTAGAAGATCATGGCTCAGGCCAGGCCCCTAAGACCTCTGTGTGCCCCCCCGGGGCACCTTATCGCTTGGCCTCTGGCCCCTGGGGCCATGTGCTCCTTCTGGACCTGGCCCTCTCCACTTAGAGGACACTGTCCCCGGCCTCCTTCTGCTCTGCCTTCTTCCTCTGCCTCCAGGGCCGGACTCCTCAGCATCCTTGTGTGGGGGTTTCTCAGGGCTCAGCTCTGGGCCCGTGGCTGCCTTCGCTGCTCCGCCTGTACGTCCTTCCCCACCGCAGGCTCAGCTGCTACCCCAGAGTCCCCCACCCCAGCCAGCTCCCCCAGCAGGCAGCCCCCAACTCTGCGCATGGGGCGCCCTCAGCACACCCATGGTGCTCCCTGCCTCAGGGGCCAGGCCCATCGCCCACCCCAGAACCTAGAGTTGTCAGTCTCTGGCTCACCTCCAAGGACTCGGTGACACCAGCGTGACCAAGTGTGCTCACAGGGGGACGTGCGTGTACGTGCGTTATTGCAGGCAAGCATAGGGGAGTGCACGTGTGTGCATGTGCACCTGTGTGCTCATGTATGCACGCTCACGCGGCCATCCATGCACACACATGTGCATACGAGTGCGTGTTCACACGCATGACTGTGGGCGTGTGTGGACGTGTGTCTGCACTGGGCTCACACTTGTGTGTGGATGAACATGCAGGGGTGCACGTCCATGTGCATGTGTGTGCAGGTGTGTTCAGACTGTGTTCCTGTGTGCACATGTGTGAGCATGCATCCCCACAGCTCACGAAGACAAGGTTGGGGTGAAGGCGGGCTGAGCCCGCACTCTCTCCCTCCCACCACGAGGGATTTGTGGGTTTGCTTTCTCCTTCTTCTGCCACCACCTGGCTCTTACCCACCCCACTGAGCTCCCCCGGCCTCTGCAGAGCCCAGGACGGAGCTCTGGTTGCAGGGATGCCTCCCCGGGCTTCTCTGGTGCCCCCGACCCCGGGAGGGCCAAGCCCGAGGAGGCTCTTGGACTTCCACCTCACTGTGCTTGCCCCTGGACGGCACCACAGGACACAGGCTCAGTCAGGGTGGGAGTCAGCCCCTGCCCCCCCCTCCCGCCCATGCTCCCTCTACGAGGTGGGGGCAGGGGAGGGCACAGGGTGAGTCCCAGGCAGCGCTGGCTCAGTGCCCCGTGAGCACGTGCCCAGGGGCAGGAGCTTCGGTTTCAGAGGCGTCCCTGTCCCCAGGGAGCCCTGGGGCTGGGGGTACGGCAGGCGGGCCAGGGCTCCGTGGTGCGCTCTGAAGGCTATTTAAATGCTCCATTGGAGAGGGATTAAAGTTTACGCAAGGTCACCGAGGATGTGATAATTATAATCACAGGTTTTTGGCTCCACAATGACAGCCATTTGTTATTTCCGCTCGGGCGGCTCCCGCGGCCCCGAGCTGGTGACAGGCGTGGACTGATTTAGTGGCCTGAGCCTGTGCCCCTCCCTCCCACTGCAGTCCCAGCAGCCCCCACTGCCAGGGCTGCCACAGAGCTCCACCCGCAGGGGGCCTCGCTGATCACGGGCTGGGAGGGGGAGTGGACAGGGGGACTGGGAGGTGGTGGCAGAGGGGGCTGGGGGCCCAGTGCCGGCTGGGGGCCCAGTGCCCGCTGGGGGCAGGAGCCTGTTGCTACCCCGGTCCCAGGCCTGGCACGTGTCTGTGGGGGGGCCGTGTACCGGCTGAGGCTCCGTTGGCCACATGGGCGATCATATTAATACCTTAGTGGTGGCCAGTGGCTGGACAGGATGAGCTGTGTTCTCCCCGCGCTGTGTCCAGCTGGAACGTGTGCTTGGGTTTCCGTGTTTCCGTGGAAGGGGTCTGTCTCTCCTGGGGGACAATTCTGCCCTGCGAACGGCCAGCAGGCCCGGGGTCCAGCACAGCTCCAGCACGCCACCCGAGCCCTGAGGGCCCTTTCCTGGGCAGGCCGAGCTGAGATGGGTCTGGGTCCTTAAACCTCGACCACCTGGCTGAGACGGTCTCAGCAGGGAGTGCCGGGCCTGCGAGGGCTGAGGCCTGGCCACACAGGGGCCTGTGGTGTGGCCTATGGCAGGAGTACCTTCCTGGTGGGACACCTGTGGCCACAGGCCCCTGTGTGCCCATTTCCTCCCTGTGCCAGGGAAGACCACGGGGGATGGAGAGGGGGGCACCAGTCTGCCCATCGGGAAGCCCTCTGCTTGCTGCCCACCTGCCCCCAACCCCCACACCCCACACCCTGCCTGTTGCTGCCCCATGATTGATGCAGCTTTTTTGTTTGTTTGTTTTTGCAGTCAAAGGGGAGAGCGCTTTAATATATATTAAACGGTGATAATAGGGGGTCTTGAAGGCCAGGTTGCCGTGGCATCAGTCTTGGAGGGAGCAAAGACTGATAACTCACAGGCGGCGGACAAAATCAAGCCAAAGCCTACTTGGGGAGCCCAGGTCCCAGGAGCATTTCTCTCTGGGGCCATTTGGCCCAAGTCTCCCTGTGGCCCCAGTGCCCGTGGCTCTGGCCCTGGGCCGCCCTCCCCCTGCCCCTGCCACTGGCAGCCCCACAGCCCTCGTATCCACTCTCGCTCACAGTGGCCAAGGGATCCCTACTCTAGTCGGGTGCAAAGCCGTATGAAGGGGGGCCCTGCCCCCGACCCTGCCTGCACACTGGCCCTGCTCTCTTATCCCTGTCCCTCTGGCCTGTGACCTGACGCCAGGTCTTCAGTCAGCCAGGCTCTCATCCCATGTGATGAGGCTGATCCCCTGGCCAGGGACAAGCCCTGCCTTCGACTTGGGCCAGTCTGGGCCATTCCTGGAGCGAGGCCTGTCCTTCAGGTTCCTGACCCTGACCAGGGGCCTCTTTTCTTCTGCCTTCACTGATGTGGTCCTCCCTGCCCTCTGCCTTCCCTGTCCCCTGCCCTCCCTGGACCCTGCCCTCCCTGCCCTCCACTCTCCCAGGGGCAGCACACACAGCACACACAGGAGAAGCTGGCAGGGGCCTGGACCATGAGGACCCACGAGAACCTGTCCCGAGCTGGGCCTGGCATCTTCCCTGCTTCGCATGGGGCAGTGCTTGCATATAGGGGCATCCAGCCCTCCCCGGAACCCTGCTGTGCGCCTCCCCTCCACGTCCTCCATCTTTCTAGAGTGACTGGGCAGTTGGAAACGGTTGGAGAAAGGGCTCTGGGCCATTTGGGGAGCCTGGAAGCACGGCCCAGCTCCAGAAGTAGGCCCAGGTCATAGGTGGGACACGACCCTGGCCAGGGGATTGTTTGGTGCATGCATGCAACCTGGGGCCCCTCAGAGGCAGCAGGAGGGCGGGAGGGTCAGATCAGGTCCCACCGAATCAGGGGGCCAGCGCGAGAGGGGCTACTGGGTCCTGAGGTCTTCCTCCAGGCTGCCAGGGAGGACATGGTGGGGAGAGAGGCCCTCGCAGTTCCTGATTTAGGGCAACCCCTCCGTTCCTCCCTGTCTCCAACTGGGGCCCCAGGTGGGGCTCGCCGTGCTGGTTGGACCCCAACTCTCCCAGGTTCAGCCATCGCAAGAGGACGCAGCCCAGCATCCCCCTGACCATGGTCTCTCAGGCCGAGAGCTGCCCTCTACCCTCTCTCCAGCCTGGTGTGAAACACATAAACCCCATGTGCTCGTGATCAGTGGGATAAACCTGCCCCTTGCCTTCTGGGGAGGTGACGGTTGGGCCCCTGGAAGTGCCAAGGCTCCCTGTGCCCTCTGGCAATCAAGCCAAGTGAGTTTTATTTAAAACTCTCCGGAGCCCTCCCCACAGGACAGGGGCAGGTCCTCACCCTCAGGCGCAGGACAGCTTTCTGCGGATGGCACAGCTCCCCAGCCGGAGACCCCGGGTGTCTCCCTCCAGAAGCAGAGGACCCGGGCTACCCTGCCTTCCAGGAAGCCGGGCCAGGATGGCCGCCCTCCCTGCTGCCCTGAACATGGCCTCCGGAGGCCCCAAGAGAGTCAGCTGAGCAGGGGGACAGGGCATGATGCCTGACTCGGGGGCGGGCTTGGGGACTGACGATGGGGATGGACTCAGGGACAGACTTGGGGATGGACTGAGGAAGGGCCAGTACCACATGGACTGCTCCAACTGCACCCGGTACCCCCAGAGACACACCCCAGAACAGAATAGCAGCAGACTGGGTGGCTTGGGGGTCCCGAGTGGGATAGGAGCGGGCTGAATGCCCCTGTGAGAGTGGGCTTCTGGGCGGGCAGCAGGTGGGGTCCCTGGCCAGGCCAGTCACCCCCATGGAGCTGGGGGTCCACATCACAGGCCACATGCGGCAGCCTTGCCAGTGCCGGGAACAGTGTCTCCATGGGCTCGGGGGACAACAGGGGTACCAGGCGCCCGTGGGGGCCAGCAGAGTTCAGGAAGGGCTCCATGGAGGAGATGACAGGCTGCCTTTGTCCTGAAAACAGGGCTTTCCGTGCCCGGGGCAGACTCAGCAGTTCTCAGAGGGCCGAGGAGTCTGGGGGTCTGGGGGCCCCTCACTTAAGAAGAGTGAGAATGTCAAGGTGCTGGCAGCCAAGCCTGAAGCCAAGCGTGGTCCTCTCTGGGGGCAGGGCCTGGCAGCACCTGGCAGCAGCTGGTGGCCCAGTGAGGGTGGGGGGCTGGGGCGGAGCCCCAGATGCCAGGACCGCGGTGGGCGGGCGTCAGCAGGCGCAGAGCGGCTCCCTTTCTCCCCAGCCTCAGCTTGTCTCCTGACATAGCTAGTCCTCTCCTCTTTAGGAACTTTTCCTGTTTAGGGTGTTAGTCGTCCCTCTCTCAGACGTGTTGTGAGTACCCCCACCCTGTGCCTCATTTGTCTTTTTTTGAAGGGGCAGTTTTTGCCGTCTAGAAATTCTTGATTTTATGTGGTCAGATGTATTCATCTTCTGTGTTCTGTGGCTTCTGTGTTCTGTGCAGCTTCCAAGTTTTCTCTCCCCCAAGACTGTGTTGTAAGCGTGGGAGATTTCATCCCTAGTTTATTTTGATCCAGGAAGCGGTGCAGATGCTCAGCAGCTGCTCCCCACCTTTCAGGAGCTTGCCCTGTCTTTTGCCTCCCACCCCGAGAGGTCCTCTGGAGCTGTTGTAATCTCTGTGTGCAGGGGGTTGAGTCCGTGGCTCCGTCGTGGCCAAGTCCGTGGCTCTGTCTTGGCCATGGCTGTGACCGGTGCCCACTGGCAGTGCTTTCCACCACCTTCCTCCTTGGGATATGCCTGGCACTCCTGCCAGGGAACCACAAAGGGAACCACATAGGAACCAACACGGGTGGGCCGTTTCTTTGGGGAGATGTTGGCAGCAGCCATTGTCTTGTCCGTGTTCAGTCTTTCTGTCATGGGGTGGGCCTGTTCATCTGGTCCTTACATCCATCTGTGGGACTTGGGAGCCTTGTCCATGCAGGACAGGACTGCTTAACCACTCTTCTCTCTGCTTCCAGCTCCTTACTGGAGGGAGTTACCACCGGAGCTGGTTTCAGCTGATTCTTCCCCAGATATGGCCACATCGCTTGTTAAAAAAGGGTTACTTCTCCGGTTTTCAACCCTGATGCGTGTCTCAGTCACTCCTGCCAACATGACCAAGTACCACAGAACAGGTGACTCAAACAACAGAACTTATTTCCTTATGGTGCTGAGGCTGGAAGTCTGAGATTGGGGTGCGGGGGCTTGGTTCCTCCTGCAGTCCCTCCCCGGCCTCCCAGTGTGACTCCCCTGGGTCAGCAGGCAAGGGCTGAGCCTGGGAGGGCACAGAGCTCCTCGGGGAGCCTAGGGGACCTCATAGCAGTCCCTCTGCGGTACCCCCAGCAGGCTGGAGCTCTGGCCCTGCTGACCTGGGTCCTACCAGGCTTCCAGCTGTGTCCGGGCTGCCAGGGGTGGGGCTTGGCGGCCTGAGTCTCTCAGGAGCTGTTTGGCCCCGGCCAGGCCCTGGTGAAATGCACTATATAAATGTAAATTTCCCTCCTAGTCGAGCTCACTCGTTCAACAAGCTATCAGCGAGGTGCTGTCAGCCCAATTCTTCACACTTGGTGTCCCTGTTCTCTGTCTGGGGCAATCCTGTTTCCCTGGGCCTTGGCGGGTTGGCAGCTACAGAAGCTCAGCTTTGTAAATGCAGACAGACCACCTGACAGGCCCCCATGGTGGGGACCCAGGCTGGGCTGGTCTTGGGGCCAGGGCAGGGGATGGAGCAGGCACCTGGGCTGGGGAGCATCTGGGAGAGGACAGCTCCTGTCCTACAGCCTCTTTTCCTGGTAGGTGGGCTCGGGGCAGAAGGGGCAGAGGAGGGGAGGAAATTGGGCTTGTCTCCCTCCCATCTTCCCAGACCTAGCCCACCTTCTCAGGCAGCAGCCAGGCCCCAAAGTCTCCCTCTGACCCCATCTGGTGGGGGAAGTGGGTCCCACAACGCTGTGGGTTCCAGCCAGACATGACCCTTTAGGTGGACTCCCTTGCCCTCACTGGTCAGGAACAGGAAGGGCAGCACACAGGGCCCATTTTACAGGTGGGAAAACTGAGGCCTCAGAGGGAGGGCCTCACCCAGGTCATGTAGTCGAGCTGAGGCTCACAGCCAGACCTGGACAGGATCCCTGTCATGTGGAGGAGGGATGGGCAGGTAGAGCATGGGTGTCAGGAATCTGGGAGTATGACTGCAGTCGGGGAGAGGGTATGAGCTGCTCAGCTCCCCTTGGCCCTGTGATCTGCACTCGGCGGTCTAAAGATCTTTCTGCGGTGTTCACTGCTTCCTACCTGGCCTCCCCTGGTGTTCACTGCCCACATTGGCTGGGCAGGGAGCTCTTGATCCCCTGATCTGAGGGCCTGGAGGCAGGCCCTGCTTTCATGCGAGGGGCGGGGAGGGGGCTCAGGGCCTTCCGGGGGCTGGGGGTGCACTCAACAGAGGCCCCAGAAGGTTGGGGACTGATACCCACCTGCCAGCCCCACTCGGGGGACACAAGCATATGACCAGGACAGCAGGATGGCCCCAGGATGGGTGGGGGAGGGGTCATTTTTTAAAACAGGTTTATCTAAGTCTAATTGACATACGACAAACCCCACATAGTGAAAGTATATAGTTAGATGGGTCCTGACAGGTGCGTATGCCGATGAAAATGCCCCCATGACCTGGACGACCAGCATGCCCGCCCCCCAAACCCCTCCTCCTGCAACCCTCCTCGGACCCCACCACATCCTGGCAGCCATGGATCTTCTTGTCACTGTTGATTCATTTTTCTCTTTCTAGAATTTTCTACAAGTGCACTTTTTCCCTCCGGCTCCCTTTGCTCTGCAGCGTCTCAGGACTCATGGGGGTGTTGGTGTGGCTGTGGCATGTGCACTCTGCAGGGTGCAGGGACACAGCCCATCCACTCAGTGGTGGGGACCTGGGGCCAGTCCAGCGTGGGCTGATTTGGAGAGAGCCACTGGGGCGCTCGTGTGCAGGCCTTCACGTGGACACACGCTTGTGCTTCCCGGGGCAAGTGTCTTGGTGCACAATGGCGGTGGCTGCTGCTACACCTTAAACTTTTTAAGTCACAGGCACGTTGTTTCTGGTTGTTTCTGACCTGGTGTCTTTCAGTTCCCGCCACAGGGAGAGATCCCCCCCCAACACACAGCTGTCCTGCTCTGGAGTCCTAGCCCATCCTGGGGCGGGGGGGGGGGGCGCGAACTGTGTTTCCAGAGGGACCAAGCCTGGAGCGTCTTTTCGTGTGCTTGCTTGCCATCCCCGAATCTTCTTTAGTTAAAAAAAAAAGGTTCTCAAATCTTTGGCTCGTTTTTAATTGGGTTGTTTGTCTTCTCAGCATGAAGTTGTAAGACATCTTTTTTCCCCTGTTTTTAAAAATTGAGATATAATTCATGTAACATAAAATTCACCGTTTTAAAGCACACAATTGTGTGATTTTCCTCGTGTTATCACAAGGTTGTACAGCTATTGGCACTACCTGGTTCCGGGACGTTTTCATCACCCAAAGAAAAGCTGGGCCCTGGCAGTCACACCCTGCGTCCCCCAGCCGGGCTCCCATTCTGGTCTCCTCCATGGGTCTGCTGTCCTAACAGCCACATGCTGGGTGGGCTCCTGTGCCTGTCATCCCCCGAGTGTGTCAGTGGTCCTGGGGGATCCAGGCCCCAGGGGCAGGGGCTGGGATGTGGCCTCATTCCCACCTCGTTCCCACCTCCTGCCTCTAGGGCTCCGGGCCCAGAGCCCAGAGCAAACTCGGGGCACCAGCAGACTCACAAGTTAGTTGTGTAGGACAGTCAGTAGGGCCGGCAGGGGCGATGCTCCCAAAAGAGGAAAAGGAGGAAAAGAGCACGGAGAGTGGGGAGGAGGGAGGAGGAGGGATATGGATGGAGGAGCAGGTGGGGGGAGGTCGAAGAGGAGAGGGAGGAGAGATGGCTGAGGGGATGGGGAAGGGAGGGGTGGGCGGGAGGTGAAATGGGAGAAGGGGGAAGGTGGGAGGGGAGAGGCGGGGGGGGGGGGGGGGGGAGGGAGAGGAAGGAGTGAAGGGGTGAAGGGGAGGGGTGGGGAGGGAGGAGATGTGGGTGTTTAGGCCGCTGCTGCTCCATACCCAGACAGCAAGGCACAGTCCTCCTCCCGGAGCAGAGACCAATGGCTTCTGCCAGGACAGGCCTAGAGGGGGCTGGGGGGGAGGCTTCTCTGCGGGGCATAGCCCCCCCGCCCCTCACAGGTGGCATTCCCACCAGGCACCTGCCAGAGCAGGGACTTGCCCACCCTGGGGCCCTGATTTATAGGGTGTCTTGCTCCAGGTCATTCGTGTTTTCCAAAGGCTGCAGAAATCTAATTGCTCTTTGAAGGGGAGAGGAGGCTCTAAATAAAGCCCTTAATTGCAAGCAGAGGCTCCTCTAATGGGCATCAGCCTGCAGGTGAGCACACTCATGGGGCTGAGCAGCCGCCGACCAGTGGGACGCTCAGGCGGCCGGGGCGATCTGGGGTGCACACCTCACCAGAGCGCCCCTCTGGCCAGCGGTTAATTGGAATAACAAAGTCAATACTCATGGCTGCTGGGGGACACAATCTTCACTTGATCTCTCTCCTGGGCAGATTAATTAAGTGTTATCAATTAATGGTCCCGGTTAAAGGGGACACCATGGAGTACTTTCACAGGCAATATCAGGCCTCCAGGGCCTGATGGGGAGCCAGAAATACCTTGATTCCAGACTTATTTTCCCTGAGAAGGCAGGGATCTGAGGGCAGTGCAGGGTGCCCTGGGCAGAGGGGAACTACCAAGCTAGAACCAGGGATTGGGCTTAGCGTCAAGGGCGATGATGGGGATCTTAGCACCCTACGACAAACCGTCACTGGGTCACCTGCCCCTTTATGCCATCCAGGGGGCTCCCCACGGGGATGCAGCTGGGTCTGCTATAAGTCCCAGACCTCAAGTCTTGTCCATGCAGCCCATGAGTCCAGCCACAAGCCCAGCCCCTGAGAAGGACACACTCCTCTCCTCCAAACTGTTGACGCCACTCATCACTGAGGGCATGCGGGCCATCCTACAGGAGCAGAGACATGAATGAGGGGCCCCTGGGCACCCAAGCTGCATGGATCCTAAGGGGAGCCAGATGGGGCTTCCCATGGAGCGGGGCAAGGCACCCCTGCTGGGTTGACTTGTTAAGGCCTGGAAGGTCCTACTTCCTCCAAGTCCCTGCCCCCCAATGCCACCCCCAGCAGCCATTTCTCTTGCGGTACACCTTCAGCATCATTGGACACCGAACATCATGTTAAAACTCAGATGCTGTGACCATGGTCATCCGTGGGCCCCACAGCTGCCTCAGGGCTCTGGCTCCCAGGCCTTTCTATGGGAGACTAGAGCATGGGTGGTGAGGAATAGGGCTGCTGAGCACAGGTTCAGGGAAGCAGCGTTCAAGGACTCAAGGATCAGGAGATCAGGCTGGGGAGGAGCCTTCTCCTGACCAAGCCCAGCTTTCCCACCTCTCTCTGCAGGGCCCAGGTGTGGTGTTCCCTTCCCCTTGGAAGCCTTCTCAGGAAGAGAACCAGTGGCTCTGTCCTAGGCCTTGGGGGGATTCAGCATGTATTTGGAGTTATGTGTGGCCTCCAGCCTGGTCTCTGTCATCTGTCAGCTAGCTAGTAGCACTGAGCTGTGGTGCCTGTCTCTCTGAGTCCCCATGTCCTTATCTTCAGGCATTGTTCTGATTAAGAGAATAGATGTGAAAACTGCAATGGACCAGGAAGAAATGATGGTGGTGGTGATGGTGGTGATGGTGGTGATGGTGGTGATGGTGATGATGGTGATGGTGATGATGGCGATGGTGGTGATGAAGGTGATGATGGTGATGTGGTGATGGTGATAGTGGATAAAGGCAATGGTGATCTTGGTGGTGATGGTGGTGACGGTGGATGAGAAAACAAACATTAGTGTCTCCCAGTTTCTGAAAGCTAAGACTCTGATGGGGGCTTAGCTGGGGGGTTCTGGCTCAGGGTTCCTCATGAGGCTGCAAACGGTCAGCCAGGACTGTAGACATTTCAAACTTTGATTGGCAGTGGGTTTGTTTCCAAGATTGCCCCAGGTTTTGGCAGGCCTTGGATCCTCATTGACTATTGGCACAACCAGACAGCTGGCTTCCCCCAGAGCAAATGGTGAGAGAGAGATGGGGCGGGAAGAGAAGGGAGGAAGAAGGTGAGCAACCAAGAAAGAAGCGACCATTGTTTTATAACCTAATCTCAGAAAAAGCACCCTTCCCCTTCTGCCACACCACTTGGAAACAGGTCACCAGTCCAGCCCCTCAGGGAGTTCACAGGGTGTGAACCCCGGGAGGGGGCTGATGGCATCTCAGAGGCTGCCTGCCACAGTGATGGCAAGGGCTAGGAAGAAGCTGAGAGTACCTGCTGCCTTGAGGCCCTCCAACCAGAAGGAAGGCCAGGGAGTGAGACCAGAGAGGGTTTGTGGTTCCAGGACGTGTCTTCCTTACAAAGAGGAACATTTCGCACCAGGCACCTGGGTTCTTATGATTTGCCTCTTACTGCTCAGCCCAGAGTCCTTTAAAATGGTCTGTGAGTTGTGGACAACGACCCCTTCTCCTTTTACTCTGCAGAAAACCAGAGTCGGGGTGTCCTGGCTGGAGGTGGGGAGCAGCAGAGGCCCCAGGGCCATTTTCTGGGTGCTCGTCCTAGACCAGGCCTCCTGACACCATTTATAGTCCATACAGCCCATCACCCAGAGAGGGGACACTGTTCCTGGGCAGCAGCTGGGAGCTGGGGGTGCTGGGGCCCAGCCCCCCAGCTCAGCCTGCCCCTGGTCCCTCACTGGGACCAGCCCCCGGGGGATGAAGTCTCCCCTAGCAACCTCAGGCAGCAGCCAGCCGGGTCTCTGAGGAATGAACACGGTGCCCCATAATTTCCAAGGCGTTTGCCCGATGGGACAGTTTGTAATAAAATTGCTTCTAAAAACATATTTGCAAGTTGCCACCACATTTTTTATTAAGCAGAACAGTCTCTCACGGCGGCTCTTCGTCTCCGTGATTAAGTAGCCGACTTTCTTACATGTATTTTGTTATGTGGGTTTTAACCAGGCTGAGAAAGCGCCATCTCTGTGAGGGCCTCCCTTAAAAAACGCTGTTTTGATGTGTGATTTACGGGGTTATCTGATGAATCCCTCCCTGAGCTGGTGACAGGCTCTGCCTGCGTGATAAGGTGAAGGATGGGGTGGCCTGCCTGGGCCGCTCCTCCCTGCTGGGGAGCCAGGGAGCTGGGCCTAGAGGGGTAGGCCACCTGGGGTGACAGTATTTCTTCTGGGGTGGGGAGGCTGGGTGGGGCACAGGGTGCGTGGGGCAAACGGATCTTACCCCAGGGGCCCATATAGGACTTCTCCCCTCTCCCCAGCCCCAGGCCACTCAACTCAGGGAATCTGGACCACAGCTCGGTGGGGGAGGCACCCGGACTCCCATCCGGGTGCGGCTCCGCCCATCGGGGGGCCACCCTGAGCAAGGGCCAGCAGAAGGTGTCAGGGGTTCCTTGGCCATGCTGAAGGCTGTCCTGGGCATCTGGCAGATGGGGCCCGCTGACAGGCTCACAGCTTGCTGGCCCAGGGGAGTGACAACTGGGGGCCCTTGGATGCAAGGCCATTCCCTCCAGAGCCCCAGCCTCTAATTGGGTCATTTTTCCCTCTAGTTCCAGGGGCCGTGGTGAAGCCTGTTTCCCTGCCCCACCCACACCATCAGCTCCCACACCCTCTCTCAGTGGCACTCCTGCAAGAAAAAGCCCACTCCTTAAAATCAGCCCCCAAGCCCTAACGGGTTGTGAGGGCTGATTCCAGAAATCATCCTGTCTTCACAGGGACGTGTGTGCTCTGAGATCAGTCCAAGTCCCTCGGTGTGGACTGTATGCCAGCCCCAGCCTGTCACGGCAGGGGTGGGGGCGTCGACCCAGGTGACCCCAGCCAGGAGGTCATGTAGACCTTTATGAAGGCCAAACTGATGGACATCAGAGGCTGCAGCATGGACACTGAGCAGGCCAGTCCCACGCCTCCCCCAGCCCCTCCCCGCCGACTGACCACGTAGCCCTGCCTGATGGCCTGGGGCACCGGGCACCTCATCTGTGTCCTGCCAGGCAGGACCAGATGCCAGGCTCCTGCTGCCCCCGGGCGAGGGGCAGGGCTTCCCGTCTGCCTCATCTCTGCCCCCTGTGATCCTTCCAAGCCCTGCCTGCATGGGCGCACCTGCCCACGCACCCACATGCACCCACACAGCTGCAAGCGTGTGCAGGCACTAGGAGAATGTGCGTGTCCGGGAACCAACAGACCTCGGGAGCCAGCGGGGTAGCCATAGGCAGAGACCAGCCTCGTGTCTGTGGATGAACAGCTGTGGCGGAGGGCATGGAGTGTGAGCGCGTGGCACAGCAGGGACAGGCCAGAGGCCATGCCGCTCAGTGGAAGAGCAGACACAGGGGGACGAATGTCGTGTGGAATGTCCAGAAGCAAGTGTATGGAAGCAGAGGCTGGGTTGGTGGTGGTCAGCACCTGGGGAGGGGACACGGGGGCACTGGCGGGAGTGCAGACCATGGTGATGGGCAGCACATGTGCATGGACTAAAGACACATTGAACTGTGCTCTTGAAATGGTGTTCAGTAAAGCTGTTTAAATGGAAAAGGATGAAATTTGGGGCCCAAGGGAGCATTTGACCAACAGTGTGGTGGGTCCTGGGCTTGGAGCTGAGCCAGCCCCCACCACAGGCACCCACCCGTGTGGGGCCTAGGCTCCAGCCCTCGGGTACCTCTTTGCCTGGGGTTGCTGTGAAGCCTTGAGGGGACCAGGCCTGGGCTGGGGGCTGCGGCCTTCTCCACGGAGTGTGGGGCTGATAGGGCAAGTGGCAAGCCGGCAGCCCTGGGCATCTGTGTACCTGTGAGAGGACCACGAGGGACCGTGAAGGCAGAGACCCGGTTCTGAGCAAACCACAGTAGGGTGGGCTGGCCCTGCTCCAGACTCCAGCCCCAGGGCTCATGAGCCTGCAGCATGTGCCCTTCACTCCCCCTGCTCACAAGCCTACAGCGTGCACCCTTCACTCGCCCTGCTTGGCCGTGGACCAGTGGACCTACTAGAGCACTGCCCACCCTGGGCCTGGGGGTGGCCGCCCGTGCCCTTGCCCCACCCCGGGGGGGCTGCCAGCCATGGGGCATGGCCTCACTGGAGGACCAGCTGCCCACTGGAAGGCAGTGTGGTTCTCACCCCCTCGGGAGGCCCTGCATGCTGGAAGCTGGTCCCACAGCCTTGCCCTTCCACCACCCCACCCCCCCGCCGCCTGACACGGAGCCCGCTGGGCAGCCAGGTGCCCTCAAGTCCAAGTCTGGCAGGAAGACAGCCCAGGGCCATCCCAGAAGTTGAGGAGGGGACATCCATGCAGAACCTCCTTGAACCCAAGACATGGACAAGGCTCCCGGACATGGAAGCGATGGGAACCCCAACCCCCAGCCTGGTAGACCCCTCCCCTGATGCCCTTTTCCCCGGGGTAGAAATGGTTAGAGATGTATTAATTATATTTCTTCCCCTAATGGGCTGCTTACTTTATGATGTGGGGACACAAAAGTAAATTTTAAAATCAATTATACAATTACATATGTAGTAATAACAGAGTACACAGCTAATCTCCACTGGGTCAGGACTGCAACCTTCCAATAATGCAGGTTTCATTAGCGGAAACGCTGTTATTGCCAAGAATTACAGAAATAATGGGAGTGGGTGTATTCAGCGAGAAGTAACAAATGAGGCTGCCCGAGAGATAAGACGCAGAGCCGGCGGCTTGCAGAGAGCCCGTGGAGGCCGAGTACATCCGCGGGTCACCTGCGCCTGCTTCAGGAGCAAGAATTAATTTAGAAGCTTTCTGGGGCTGGGCAGGCGGGGGCTTCTGCCCAGGAAGCCGTCCTCCAGGGCGAGGGGCGGACAATGGAGGGAGGGCCCCTGGCCTCAGTCTCTGTGCCTCTGGTGCTGGTAGGTCCCCAAGGCTGCAAGCCACCACGGACGTGTTCCTGCCCCCTTGTCCCCTCTCTCCGCGCTGGCTGCCAGCTGCGGGCTGCTGATCCCCAAGCTGCCAGCCTCACACTCCTAGGCATCTGGACCTCCTAGGTCCCCAGTGGCCACTTCTCACCACAGCTGGAGTCGCTGGGAATGTGACTTCTCCCGCTTCGGCCCTGGTTTCTGATGGACAGAAAAGCAGATCCCCAGCCTGTTTAGGAATGTGTGCAGAATAAGAACAGGATGGTTCAGAGCGAGGGCTAGAGGGCTTTTCTCTGCCCTGTGCACCCGCAGGCCCCAGAGATCATTTTGGGGGTGGGGTGGACTCAGGGTGCCAAGAGGTGATATGTGTTAGAACAGAGAGCGGAGGCCAGATGCTGACAGGGATGGCAGGAGGGGCGGCTCCTTGGCATCTCAGGGGGGACTGGGCCTAGGACTAGTGGCTCCCAGAAACTGAGGAGGGGTCTGTGCAAAGGCACCCCCATTTCAGCTGCAGGAGCAGAACGTGATCACATCATCTGTGCAGAGAGAGAGTGAAGCTCCACGTCACAGCCCCCAGGGTCCCAGTGCTTGGCACTAGGGTCTGCCGAACCAGCCCGCTCGCTGCTTCTAGGGTTTGTGCAGGGAGAGCCGTGCCTGGCCCCTGTGAAGGAGCCTGGGTCCCTTTTGTGTGGCTGTTGTGGTTTTGTGGGACATTGGAAATCGGAATGTCATTCAGTTCAAGAGACCTGTTTGCTCTCCCACCTGCAGGGGAGGGAGTTACACGCCAGCCCCAGCGGGGTCGGGGGGACTCTCCAGAGCATTCCTGACTATTCATTCCACGTGTTCTCCTGGCTGCTGCAGGCCCGTGGCCCAGTTGGTGGCTGGGGACTCACGGGGGCTGGGGACTTGGGGGGGGGGGCGGGACGCCTGGACAGGCTGAATCCCAGGGACTGCGGATTACCGTGCATGCAAATGAGCTGTGCGGTGCCAGGGTCGGCCTTCCCTTTCTGCGCCGGCAAATAGACTCCGATAAGGGGATCTTTGTAATTACACGGCGCTACACTGGTCAATTCTGACTTTTAAATACCGCAGGGCCCTAGAAAGGAGAAGAAAGCGCCGAACACATGTTCTCCAAGGCAGCGGCGGCCGCCTCTTTGAATCCCGGCTCGGGAGCCCGGCCAGCCGCCCTCCTTTGTGAGCGCTATCGCTCCATCACGGTGGAGATCATTTCCAAATTAAATTTTATGGTCCATTACTTACCGCTCCGACACTGGTCTAATGGAATCTTAAATGGAACTGACTTGATCTGTGTGGGGCTGGCCTCTCAGTTAAGATGTTATTTGGTTCTAATTATCAGATAATGAACTCGGGAAATTTAATTTTTAATATTTGTATGTCAAAAGTCCATTGTGCTTTGCCTAGAGACTTTAAATTAAAAGGTAACACGGGCGCAGCACCAGGTCCAGAAAGTGCGCCTGGCCGCCCGTAGCCCCTACTGTGCTTGGTTCGCAGGCTGCGTGGACGACCATGCGCGGGAGGCTGGGGAGGCCTCCCAGCCTTGCCCCGCCCCGCTCAGCACTGGGTCACCCCCAGTGCAGGGCCCCCGCCCGCGCCCTCTCCGAAGTCCCTGCGGTCAGCAGGGACGGATGCAATACAGGAGCGCGGTGCCTAGCCCCTGTCCCGGGATCCTGCGGGTCCCAGACTGACAGACTCGGACTGACGGACTCAGACTGACGGGCTCGGAGGTGTGCCTGGGGAGGAGGCGGGCTGCGCTGAGTTGGACTCAGGGCAGGCGCGCCTCCTCTCGGGCAGGACCTGCCCGTGTCCATCCCTGGTCAGCTGCAGCACCCACCCGTACCAGCTCCGGTCCTTGGGTCTCCCTGTACTTCCTCACACCCCCGACGGGACCCTCGGGGGCTCTGGAGAGTGTGTCTGGCTGGGCCAGGTCGGGCTTGTGCACTCCCCCCAGGGCATGCAGGCTCAGACCCCAGGAAGGAAACCCCCCCAACTCTGTCCTGTGTCAGCCAGACTCAGGCAAGGCAGCTCCTCTCTGCTCTGAGCAAGGTGAGGCCACGACTGAGGTGGGGCTCAGGGTGGTTCCACAGGAGACCACCAGGAGGGCTTCCTGGAGGAGGCAGTGACAGCAGGGGACCTGAACGGTGGTGAGATTTGGCAATGGACAAGGTCACAGATAGGGGCAGGGCACAGGATTGGGGGACTGGGTGACAGGGAGGACGAGGTTGGGTAGGAAGCTGGTGTGGGCTGTGTGAGGAGGCTGCAGGGCTGGACCCCAGGGGCCTGGGGCAAACAGGCCAGCCTGATGCCTCCGACCCCAGTGTCTGCCACTCAGACCAGCGGCTGGCCCAGCTGGAGGCCCCTCTGCTCTGGTCATAATGTCACCCGGAAGTGCAGTGGAGGGCAGTGGGGGCCAGGCAGGGCTGGCTGCCCAGTGATCGACGGCCAGCGACCCTCCCTGCTGGACGCTATGCGGGTCTCCCCACCCTGGTCTGCAGTGAAAAATGACAGCCAGGCACCCTGTTCATCACCAGGTTGTCGTGCCTGAGAGATCTCTCGGCAGCCCATCCAGCACCACCTCGGGGGGCCTCAGTCTTGTCAGGCTTGCCCTTGCGGGGCAGGGTTGGTGCCGTCTGTCTGAGGCCCACAGCGCTGGGAGGCAGGCCTCCCCAGCAGCCAGGGAGCTGCACCCAAGCCCCATGCGTCAGAACCACACAGCATCTGCTCTACCCCAGAGCCCGCACTGTCGGGAGGTGGGGTCTAGCCAGCTGCCACTCCCGGCTCCTCTGGGGCTTCTAGGCAGCTGGAAGGTCATGGCCACCATTGCTGCAGGCCGCTTGGCGCAGTGCCAGGGGCTCATACTTGGGGGACCTGGCTGGGCCTGTGCATGGCCTGCACTCCTCCCAGCATGGTGGCTGGTTCTGGGCCGGCATCCAGACCATTCGGGATCCTTCGCAGGAGGAGGAAGGCTCAGTAGTTGTCTTTTTGCAACTGGCTCATTTCATTGAGCATTGTGTCCTCCAGATTCCTCCACGGGGAGGCAGGCAGCAGGCAGCAGGTGGCAGGAATTCCTTCCTTTTACGGCTAAATAACATTCTCTTGCCCAGCTGGACAACCTTTCGCTCCCCCTCCATTCACTGATGGACACCTGGGTTGCTCCCCCATTTTAGCTGTTTCGGCTAATGCGGCTGTGAACATGGGGTGCAACCTTCTCTTCTATCTCTGGAGATAACCAGACGTGGAAGAGCTAGGCCGTGTGGTCATTCTGCATTTAGTTTTGTGAGGAAACTTCACGCTGTTTCCACAGCAGCTGCACCAGCTTGGGGTCCCACAACAGCGCACAGGACCCCGTTTCCCCACATCCTTGCTGACACGTGGTGTTCTGGGGTTTTGTTTTGTTTGGTAGAGGCCAATGCTGGCATCTAACTGTGGATTTCATTTGCATTTCTCTAATGCTTAGAGGTGTGAGCATCTTTTCACGACTTATTGGCCATCTGTAAATAACCCTTGAAGAAGTGCCTGTTCAAGCCCTTTGACCACTTTTATTCAGGTTGGTTGTTTTTCTTGTTGTTGTTATTGAGTTTTGGGAGTTCTTTACATAAATGGTTTGCAGACCTTCTCTCCTGATGTGTGGGCCACCTCTCCACCCTGTACATTGCATCCTTTGATGCACACAAGATTTTGATTTTTATTAAGTCCAGTTTACTTTTTTTCTTGCATGTGCTTTTGGTGTCATATCAAAGAAATCACTGCCAAGCCCAAAGCTGTGAAGTTTTCCCACTATGTTTACCTCCAATGATTCCATAGTTTAGCCCTTACTTTAGGTTTTTGATCTATTTTGAGTTAGTTTTTGTATATGGTATGAGGTAGGGCTCCAACATCATTCTTTTCCCCGGGGATGTGCAGTTTCCCCAGCACCATTTGTGGGAAGACTGTCCTTTCCTTTTCCCTTGTTGAAAGTCATTTGACCACACGTCTAAGGGTTTACACCGGGGCTCTCTATTCTATTCCATTTGTCTCTGTGTCTGTCTTGATGTGAGTACTCACTATTTTGGTAAGTGTCACTTTGTAGTCAGTTTTGAATTTAGGAGCTCTGAGTCCTCCTGCTTTGCTCTTCCTTCTCAAGATTGTTTTGACCATTGAGATTCCACATAAATTTCAGGATGGATTGTTCTATTTCTGCCAAATGTCTTGTTGAATTTTTGATACAGATTGCATTTAATCTATAGATTGCTTTCGGTAGTATTATTATCTTACTGATATTACACCTTCCAGTCCATGAACCTGGGACATCTTTCTAGCATGTCTTTGTTAATTTCTTTCTGCAGTGCTTTGTTATTTTCGATGTAAGTCTTTCACTTCCTTGGTTAAGTTTATTCCTAAGTATTTTATTCATTTTGATCTAATTATAGAGGAGATTGTTTCCTTAATTTCTTTTTTGGATTCTTCTTTCTTTTTTTTTTTTAAAGATTTTATTTATTTATTTATTTGACAGACAGAGATCACAAGTAGGCAGAGAGGCAGGCAGAGAGAGAGAGGGAAGCATGCCTCCTGCTGAGCAGAGAGCCCGATGCGGGGCTCGATCCCAGGACCCTGGGATCATGACCTGAGCCGAAGGCAGAGGCTTTAACCCACCGAGCCACCCACGCGCCCTGGATTCTTCTTTTTTAGTGTATAAAAATTTTCATGATTTTTCACATTCTTTAAAATCTAACCATAGCACACTTGCAGAAAAATGTATAGAACATGAGTGTACCACCTGTCACAAAATGAAATTTGTGTGTCCAGCTCCAGGTCAAGAAATAAGAGTATCATCAGCCCAACTGGTGCCACCTTCCAGCACTTCTGTTTTCCCCAGAGAAAACCACTCTCCTTATTTATTTATTTATTTATTTATTTATTTATTTATTTCTATTGACTGTCCTAAATTGTTGATGAACATTACTTATATCAGCACTCAGTTATATTAGCTGGAGAGTATTGTATCTTCTCCATGCCATACTGTGAGAACCACCAGTAATGTGGTGGAACTTGGGACTGTTCCCAAGGCCATGTTCTCAGGGCCTGCAGATGTCAGTCCTCACATCTCCCTATGCTTGTGGACTGGTCTGGTGATCCCCTGGGTGTAAGAATTTCTTCTGATAGCTTTATGGAATGGATCTATGAGGATAACCTTGATGAATTTGCATATGGAATCTTTGCCAACCCAGTAAGAATTCAAGACTCTCAGAGCCCCACTGTGGCATCCAGCTTGCTTCTCTGTGACAGACTGCAGGCTTTGGGCAAACCTGAGCTGTTAGCACCATGATGGACAGGCTTGCTCTAGGTCACACCCTTAGGAACTGGGTGTTTGCAACTACCGTGACACACAAGAATCTGACAGACGACATACTCTTGCTTGGCCTTGTACCCTCGTCTGTGTACTTTATTGGGTCAGGTTGGGCAGGGGGCCCGTGGAGCCCAGAGAGCTGGTGGTCCTGCCAGTGTGTGCCCTGAGAACAAAGCACATTACATTGGACTGCTTCTTCCTCCGTAGTTCCTGGATGTACCTGTTTGAATACCTTTGAGCTGATGGCTACTACTGGAAGAAAAGGCCCATCATCCTGATTTCTAACTCCACAAATTCATTCTGCCTGCTTGGAACTTCACATAGAGGAATCATGTAGTGAGTACCTTTCGTCTGGCTGCCTTGATCGACACTGTGCTCAGGAAGCTCATTCCTGGCGCTGTGTGTAGCGGTAGGTTACTCGTCTCATTTGTAGACTATTTCCTTGTGTGCATATATAACGTCCTACCGTCAGCGGCCATCTGGGTCATTTCTAGTTCAGTGCTGTTCCAGGTAGCACTGCTAAACATGCTTGTGCATGCCTGTTGGTGAACATGTGTGGGTCTCTGCTTGGGGGTGGTGGCATTTTGAGGCATGCGATATGTTTAGCTTTTGTAGGTGTTGCCAAATCCTCTTCCAGCACAGCTCTACCAGTTCACGCAGCCCCCAGCCACGTGTGGGAGGCCTGGTTTCCCCCAAGCAGTGGCCGGGGCCGGCTCACAGGAACTCACAAGAGCTCCATGCACACATAGTTCTCAGCTCTGCCAGTAGTGATGTGAAGTGGCACCTTGCCGTCGGCCACATGGGGATTATTTACACCATTGAAACTGGCCGGCACTGCCAAACAGGTCTCCTTCCCCTCTGGAGGGGCTCCTTAGACGTTGACCACCGGTCTCTGCTCCAATCTTTGCTGCCCCAGTGTTCCCTGTTTTTCTCTGTGCGGCTGCCCCATGGGTGTGTCACACGACATCACAAGGCTTTAATGGGCCCATCCCGCTCACAAACGATGCACAGAGCACTTGCATGTGTTTATTGGCCATTATATTAGTGTCCACTTTTGTGAGGTGCCTGTTCACGCTTTCTTGTAAGAATTTCTTTATGTGTTATGGTCGCATAGCTGTTGGATGACGACATGTGTACGAACTTCTCCTGCAGTCTGAGTGGTGTTTTGATGAATAAAAGCTTTGAAGTTCTTAGAATTGTTTACACTTAGTACATAATGTTGTACCATTTGAGAGATATTTTCTTATCCTGAGACCATGAAGATTTTTTTGCATGGGGTCAATTTTATTTATTTATTTTTAAAGATTTTATTTATTTATTTGAGACCAAGAGGGAGAGAGAGAGAGCAGGAGTGGTGGGGAGGGGCAGAGAGGGAGGGAGAAGCAGACCCCCTGCTGAGCAAGGGGCCCCATGTGGGACTCAATCCCAGGACGCCAAGCTCACGACCTGAGCCAAAGGCAGACGCCCAACGGACCGAGGCCCCCAGGCGCCCCCATGGGGTCAATTTTAGTTTTTTCTGTATAGACACCTGCTTACCAAGTGACCCAGTACCTACGGAAAGTATCATTACAAACATGACTAGGTTTAAGTCTTTTTATTATCATTAGTTTCACCAGGGTGAAAAATCTATGTCCTCTCTCCTGCACGTATGTATTTCTGCTGCTCTGAGTCGTCTGAGTTACTTCCAGACACATTCTCCCTCTGAACCCTTCCGTGGTACTTCCTGGAGACAAGGACTGTCTCTAACGTAACCACAATATAATTATCAAAGTCAGGAAATCAGCCCCATAAAACAGTGTCTGACCTGCAGACCTTCAGATTTTGTCCCATGCCTTCTAATGTGCTTCGTGAGTGTGTGACTTTGCACACACGCAGACAGCTCCTAGGTTCTGCATACGACCCCCAGGACAGGCACCATGGCCCCCAGAGCATGGACACTAAGCCCTGCCCAAGGGCCAGAGAAGCCATAAACGGGAAACACGGAGAGGGGGAGCTGTTTCATTTTCCAGGGAAACCCTGCTTTGGAGGGTTCTGGTCCCCAGGCACACGAGTCCCACGGCTGTGCTCCGTATCACCACTGTCACAAGCCCAGGACACTCCATGTCCCTGACCTGGACGTTGCTGCCCACTGACCATGCTTTTCCTGCCTCGGAACGTCAGCTCCCGCCCTGGCCCTTTCTGTGTTGGGCCGCATGTCTTCGTGGAGTGGGGAATCTGCTCTCCCGGCCAGTCTCAATGAAGAGCTCGTGTCTTGCCGTGGCTGTGTTCCTCCGTGCTCTTCTCGGTGGTTACTGCTTCTGGGGTCTTACTTAGGACATTGGGAGCCCCCAGGGGGCTTGGTCGGTGAAGCGTCTGGCTCTTGGTTTCGGCTCAGGTCATGACCTCATGGGTCGTGGGATCAAGTCTCCTTCAGTGTCAAGTCTGCTTCTCCCTTGCCCTCCGCCCTGCCCTCTGCTTGCAAGCTCTTTCCATGTTTCTCTAAAACTGAAAAAATAAATCTTAAAAAAAAAAAAAAAGCAATGAAAGGAATCATTTACTTCCTCCGGGCCACGGAGATCATCCCCCACATTTTCTTCTTATTCATTGAAAACGACTTTCGTGTCATTAAAATCAACAGATGCAGCCACTGTCTGTGGGGGTAACTCCCGGGAGCAAGTCAGGAGGCCCAGAGCCACCCGCGGGCAGGAGGTGGGCACAGACCGCTCCCACAAAGGGTGCGGCCAGGGTCAAAGTCCGGTTTCCCAGGGAGAAGTGAGAAGTGGACACAGGGGTCAGGAGGCTGCCTCTGTGTCAGGGTCCATGTCATACTGTCCTCCGGGGGCCTACCTAGCAGAGCGGGGACCGAGGAGAGCATAGCCCCTGACTCCTGCAGGCCATGTCTGCGGTAGCCCAGACCTCACCTCCCAGGGCCAAGCTCTGGGTCACAGGAAGCCCCTCCTCAGGGAGCTCGAACCCCAGCAAATCAGATGGTGGGAACAAGGTGGGAGAGTCTCAGATGTGGCTGGGGTGTTGGAGAGGTTGGAGCAGGGCTGGGAGCCAGCTGGGGCACATGCACCCTTCCCCCTATGGTCTTGCCACTTCACACTGCTCCCTGGAACGGAGCAGGGGACCGGCCCCTGGACACCAGCAGCAGCAGGAGGTCCCTCGGTAGGGAAAGGGGACTGTGGGACTTTGGGGGTTAGCGGGAGTCAGAGGAGAAAGCCAGCGGCTGGAGGAGCAGGACCAAGGTCTGAGGCCAGGCCAGGCAGACAAGGGGCCGCCACGAGCTAGTGGGGTACAAGCTAGGCCTGGTGTGCACTTACTGACAGAGGCACTGCTCTCCGTGGGGCAGCTCCACTCACATCACCTTCTCTACCTACGGGATCCCATGGTCCCGGTCCAGCCTGCCAGCAAATGCAGGAAGAACCCGCCTGTGGGGGTGCAGCCCTCCCCGGCTGCCCTTCACTCCGCCTGCAGCTCTGCTTGGTCCCAGATGCAGCTCTTGGCCAGGCCCCGCTGCCTGCCGGGGGGATCCACCCTGTGCCTGCGTGGCCTTCCCCACCCACATGCTCCCACATGGGCTCTGAGGACCCACTGTTCCCCAGTTGTGTGGACAAGTCCAAGTGTCCCCACTGCAGCGAGCAGGTTCTCCTGCATGGAGCTGTTCTCAAGAAAGTCCCCACATGCCCCTGGGGTAGGGACCTAGTGTAGGAGCCAGGGAGCAGGGTTCTGGCCCCCCACTCCATGGACAGTGACCCTGTAGTCGGCCATAGAGCAGGCAGGTGGTGGGGGTCTGTGGGCACGGCTGGCAGGCCGGTCAGGAATGTTTGGGCGGGCTCATTCCACATCCAGGGGACTTGGTGGAGGGGCTCTGCCTCTGGGGTGGGGGGTGGGCAGGAAGAAGAAGGCTAGAGGTGCCAACAAGACCCAGCAAGTGTTCTCGCCCAGAAGCCCCCATCTTCCAGCTCATATTCCTGCTCTGAATTGCAGTCAATACCCAGCAAAACAATCGATTCTGTCCCATGTTGTCCACGGGCACAAGAACAGCGGGGAGGGCCATGCGAACACGGTGGCCCAGGCGGGCATGCAGGTGCCCCAGATTATCCATCCGCCATTCTCCCAATTAACAGCGGCAGCCTCCGCCATACCCCTAAATCACCCCAGCGGCGGCGGCCCGCCCCAGCCAGCATCAATCACCTTCTGATGGCCACCACGTGCTGCGGCGGCTCTTCCGCCAGGACCGGTGTGACTGTCCCCTCAACTCCGAGGCTGATGATTGATGCCACCCTGCCACGCACAGGCTGAAGCCACCGTCTGCTCACAGGGAAGCATAAACTTGGAAGGCGCATGTCCCGCTGATTTTAACTGGGCTAATTTATTGCTCACGGTGCCGAAGCGGGGTGAGCGGCGAGCTCTCTAGCCACCCGGGAGCCGGCGGCCCAGCCCTCGTGCCTGCGATCGCCACTGGATAAGCAGCGCCAACCATGGCCGCGCTCACACCGGCACTGGCCCCCAAGGCACCAGGGAAGGAGCCCCGGCGAGGCACCTCCTGTGGGGGATTTATTTCTGAATTAAACGCTACCGGCCCCAATGGAGGCCTATTCATTCCCACAATCAGCTTTCTTCCCAGTTGTAAACAGACTCTTTCTAAAACTTGTGCATGATTTTAATTACAGATAAGTTTCTCTTTAAAGGACGGGCATTCATGCCTGGGTTGCTAAGCTGAATTCGATACATCTCCACGGTCCCGGTGTCCGGCTGATGCCCGGGCTGGGAGAGCCATACACCTGGCTGGTGCCCGGACAGCTCCTGGGTTCTAGATGCTTCTTGGCCTAGAGTTGCAAGCCCCCACGGACCCATGGGGACCAGTAGAGCAGGCCTCAAGGGGCCAACGCTCCAGACTCTCCAGAATGTGCCCCGCACTCGGTGGGCAGGGATGGGGGGGCACTGGGCCCCTGCTCCCCGCAGAGGTGGAGGTTTCAGGTCTCGCAACTACCCAGCTGGGGGCATAGAGTCGTGCGGGTGGATAGGCCTTCACAGCCCCCTCTGTAGCCAGCCCTGGACCACCTCCTCCAGGAAAACTCCCGGACCCAGGCTTTCCTAGCTCTTCCTGCCCCCCCCCCCCCACCGCTGATATCTGGGCCTCTCATGTCATGTCCCTGGACTGTCCCATCACTGCCCCCGGGTGGGGATTCTGCCCCACCGCAGAGGGATACTAAGGCCCCTGCGTGGAGCCCCCGGCCAGGCATGAGGCCAGGTGCAGAGGACGGCATTTGACAGAAGATAGACTGCTTCCTGTGGCTTCACCTGCCCTAACTTTAAATCCATCACGATGGCCTCACAGCATGTTCCGGCCCTGGGATCAATAGCTCGAGAGAGCCGAGTACCAGTTACAGTCTGATGCATATGGCTGGGGGGCTGCCTCCCAGGCTGAGGTCTCTCCACACCCTGCCTGGTCACACCTGCCCTGGGGGCCACGGAGGCCCCTTGCGGCTGAGGCCCCGTTGCCCTGGGTCACCCTGCAGCGCCTGTCTTTGGACTCAGGGACCCGTGACAGCCAGCCCCAGTGGCCTCTGCAGCCAGGCCGCTCCCTTGCAGCCTCACAGAGAGCATGTGGGGTCCTTCCCAGGCCATTTCCACAAGGACCAGTGGAGACCTTGACCCTGGTACCCGTCTTCCTCATGCTTCCCGTGCCCGATGGGACCCTCAGGGTAAGGGATGCCCACTACTGGGCCCCCAGGCTCGATGCACCCTGCCCAGGACAAAGCACCCCCACGTCCACTCAGGGCAGGCAGGCCGGGCCCCTCTGGCGAGCCAGCTGGTGGTGGGGGCAGTGAGAAAGGGGTGGGGGGCTCGGGTCCCAGGCTCTCCTGGGAGCTCATAGCACAGCAGCTAAGTGATAGCTCCAGCTTTGCTGTATACACCATGAGATGCTGGCTTTCTCCCGTGTCCAAGGCCTGGGTTCATCAGTGGACGGGGACACTGGGAAACGGGTCTCTCTCTTACAGAACCAAGCCTACTCTCACCATGTGGCCCAGCAGTCCGGCTCCATGGAGTTCCCCCAAATTAACTGAAACCTTACGTCCACACAAAAACCTGCACGCCAGGGGCACCTGGGTGGCTCGGTGGGTTAAAGCCTCTGCCTTCGGCTCAGGTCATGATCCCAGGGTCCTGGGATCGAGCCCCACATCGGGCTCTCCGCTCAGCGGGGAGCCTGCTTCTCCCTCTCTCTCTGCCTGCCTCTCTACCTACTTGTGATCTCTGTCTGTCAAATAAATAAATAAAATCTTTAAAAAAAAAAAAAAAAAAAAAAAACCCTGCACGCCATTGTTTACAGCAGCTTTATTCACAATCTCCAAAACCTGAGAACCACCAAGACGTCCTTCCATGTGTGAGTGGATGAATTAGCTGTGCTCCACGAAGACCTATGGCTCATGTTCACGAGAAACAAGCACCCGAGCCATGAAAAGACACGGAGGAGCCTTAAATGCACGTCACTAAGGAAAGACGCAGCAGGATACCAGCTGTGGGATATCCCGGGAAAGGCAGAACCATGGGGACAGTGACAAGACCTGCGATTTTCGGGGGCTGGGGAGAGGAGGGCGAACAGGGGGAGCACGGGGCATGTGGGGGCCGGGAAGCAACTCTGGTTGATACTGCAGTGGTGGGGGCCTGTCCTGATGCCCTCGTCCAGACCCACAGAATGTGCCCCCCCCAGGGGGACCCTGTTGTCATCTGTGGACTCTGGGTGATGGTGGCATGTCCGTGGAGGCTGGTCCACCGTAAGGGATGTCCCACTCCAGGGCGGACATGGCTCGTGGGGGGCTGGGGGCACACAGGACTTCTCTCTCTGAGCCCCCCTCGGTGCTCTCACCCTCAAACTGCTCTAAAACAACTAAGTTAATTCATTTGAAAATGCAAACCAATGCTGTGAAATGGTGATTTTCTTCTACTCCAGAGGCCCGGCCTTATCCTGGGGTAACAGGAGGGCGCAGGCCTGGGTGATCCCCATGCCCGCAGAGGCCCACGTCCACGGGCAGCCTGACTGTACCCGTGCTGGCAGGGTCGTGGGGTGCCGGAGGTTCCCAGAGCAGGAAGGCAGCCCGAGCCCAGCAGAGAGTGTCAGACGCAGAGAGAGCCAAATGTGGTAGCACTCGCCCCGCAGGGGTGCTCGTGCCCCAGCTGCTCAAGACCCCAGACCCAGGGCAGGTGCACATGCCTTTGCACACACCGGCTTGGGCTTATCTACCAGCCTGTGCACACCCCACATACATGCCCCACAGGTAGGCCCACGCAGCCACAAACGCACCCCAGCAGCCAGGGCGGGCCTGGGCCGAGGAACCGCACACCTTGAGCCCATGGATGGCTATACCAGGGTGAACCGGTGCCGCTCCTTCCTTCCCTGGGTCTCTGGGTCTGAGGGTGCGGCCTCCAGCCACCAGCCCCAGGGCAGCCATATAGTGCACGTTCTGTCCCAAAGGCCAGGCCAGAGGCAGAGGCAGTTGGCAGGGATTGGGGGCCCGGCCCCCACAGCCCCCTCTCCCCCACGGTTCTCAGCTTCGTCCTACCTCCTGCCCAGGTGTCCGATTCCGGCTTCCACAGTGCCCCAGGACTCATGTGGTGTCAGCAGTCTTCATGAGGCCCAGACCAGGAAGGAGCTGACTTCACTCCCCCGGCATGGAGGCATGGGGAGTGGCTAGCTGGTCGGACACACAGCAATAGCGGGTAGCCCCCGCTTGTGGGGCAGTGGGAGGGCAGGGTCTGACTTGACATGCGGACGCCCCAAGCCAAGGCCAGCATGAGCAGGGCTCCCCCCACCGCCCTGTGTGCTTGGGGTGGTGGGGAGGGGCCACTCACCTCCTCAGAGGCTGTAAAGGGGCAGGAGATGGGCCTGGTGTTGTGCAGTTGGGCCCGGTGGCTGGGGAAAGTCTCGCGTCCGGCAGAGGGGTGAGGCCTGCACACAGGGAAAAGTGTCCCTGCCGTGTCCTGTCTGGAGCAGGTCCACGCTGGGGGTGCCCATGACATGTTTGCCATTGGAGGCCAGGGCCTGAGGCCCACCCACTGGGCTCTGTCTCAGAGAGCCCCTCAGCCCCAACCAAGAAGGGGACCCACCTCCATGGGAGGGGAGGGGAGCCCTGAGGGGTGGAGAGAGGTGTGGAAGGCTGGGCTGCCTGGGCCATGGGGAAAGCTCCCCGATGGGGGTCAGGGTCCTGCCCCTCTGAGCTGTGGGGAGGGCCCCAGGCGGGGAGGGGGAGGACGTCCCAAGGCTGCAGACTCCCCCACCCCCGGTGCAGGGTCCCAGGCCCAGCCAGCCCCTGCAAGGCAGCACTGGGCCTCTACCTGGAGGGCAGGGCCCCAGGGCCAGTTCTCTTGCCCACCACACCCCCGCCTGGGTCTGGCTCCAACGGACAGACAGACGTGGCCCCCCTCCCGCGGCCCCACCCTCCGCAGCCGCAGCCGTCTTCAGTGATTTGGAAGTGTAGAAAATGGGATTATCCAGGAACAGATGTGCACAAAAGGGGTGAAATGGAAAAGCGCTAGCGTGGCCGCCTGCCTCTGATTACCTCTGCCGGCCTCGGTGTCCGCAGCCCCCCCCCCGCGGGGCTGCCCCGAACCCGCCGAGCCCCACAACGCGGCTCATTGAAACTGAATTGATACTTTGTGAAGTTCATTTGTGAGTAATGTGATCTGACAGGGACAAATGTGACGGGGAATTGTTTTCAAACCTCCTCCAAATGAAGCTCATGATGGGGTAAATGCGGGTGCCTTTGTCTCCCCGCCCGCCGCCTGCATATGCAGTAGGTAATTGAATTGCGGGCGGGGAGGGCGGGCGGGGCGGCGGCCTCACCAGGCCGGGGGTCGGCCCTGCCGCCCAGCCCCGCGCCCACCGGCCGCCCTCTCCAGGCCTCAGATGTCCTACACAGTAATTCCCCGGGCCGAACGCTTGCCCAACGCGCGCTCAAACCCAGTTAGCTGGATTGATGAAAGCGGCAAGAGGATCCGACGCGCGCTGATTCCGCCTTTTCAGCTTCGATTAGCTCAGCCTGGGTTACTCCCGTCAGCGCTCCATCACTGGTGCAGACCCCGGGGAGGGCCGCGCAGCCACGGAGCCCAGGAAGGCTTCAGTGCAGGCCATTACCTCACAGGCGTCCCCTCAGAGCGCGGTGGGCGGGCACGGACACATCCCCCCCCCCGGGTTGTGAACCCCTGGCCTGTGTCTGACCCACCGCTGGGGTCCCGCTCCCCTGCACAGCTGGCATTCATGCTCGGTCTCTCACCTCTCCGGGAGCCAGCAGAACCCCACCAAGGAGGGACCGTGCACTAACCTGCATTTCCAGACAAGGACACTGAGTCCCAGGCCCCCCACTCCTCCTCCTGGCCATCAACATCCTGAGGCACCAGTCACAGCTCAAGGGCTGGGGCCTCTGTCCTCAGCCCCGAGACCCAGAATGAAGGGACCACATGGTCCCTGCAATGACAGTGACGAGGACGAGGGCATATGTGAGCTCAGGGGTGAATCCATGAAGCCCGCAAGGCCATGCTGCTGCCAGGCCCCTGCAAGTCCTGCCCTGCTCCCCCCGAGCTTCAGGGTGGTTGTGGGCCTCCCCCCCGGGTCCTGAAAGCCCAGCCACCCCGTGTCCCCACCACCAAGGCCAGGAGGAGGGCCACACAGCCCAGCTCCCACCACCCAGATTGACCCAGGTTCCTTCCTGTGGGTTTCTCATCAGACAGTGGTCCTGCGGTCCATCTGCACCCTCCCAAACATTGAGGCTGTGATCACCAGGGCCCTGGGGGTCTCTGGGTGTGCAGTGTGGGCGCCCCAGTCTCCTGACTCTGAGCAGCCATGCTCCCACTTGCCAGACCTGGGTCTAGGGCCACGGAGGCCCCGACTGTGTCTCCCATGGGCATGACTCTGGTCAGCGGGGAGTGGTGCCAGGGAAGGCGGCTGGGCCGGGTGTCTTGCTCCCATAGGCCCCCTCTCCTTTCAGTTCCTGGCCCTCCTCCAGAAAACACAATTAAAGCCTAGCCAACTCTGATCCCTGGGGGTGCTGACCCCCGGAGGACACACAGGGCTCCATGGGGCAGCCCGGGCCCACTTGGCCTCCAGCCAATGGCCTCAGCCTGGGCCTTCCCCTTGAGAAGCCCCTGAGGTCAGAGCAAGTCCCCAGCCCAGTCTCCCTCCCCGCAAACCTGGGGCACCCCACATGCGGCCCGGCGACCTCCCAGTGATGCTGGCACATCCCCCTTCCTTCCTTGTCCCTTCCTCTGCTCGCATTGTCTCCAGTCCAAGTTATTTATTTTACTGATTACTTCGTTAATTCCAGTGAAATTCACTAAAACGAACCATTTGAAACTGTATTTCAGTGGCACTGAGCCCCTTCGCAAGGTCACACCACCCAGCACCTCGCTCTAGCACATGCCACCTTCCCTCCGCCGCCAGCGGTCAGCGCCTGCTCCAGCCGTGCCCACTCGCATCTGTCACTGCGGCGGCTGCTCCAGACGCCACGTGGGAGCAGCCTCTGTGTCTGGCTTCTCATAGACAGCCAGCTCCAAGGTCTGTCCACACTGCCTGTGTGCTGCGGGTTGCTCCCTCTCGCGGCTGCAGGCCAGTCTCTTGCGCACGTGGGCCACACCCTTTATGCATCTAGCAGCTGGTGGCCCCCTGGGCCGCTCCGACCCAGAGCTGCTGTCAGAGTTCAAATACAGAGCTCAGTGGTGGTCTGGTGCCCATGTTCCCAGACGGCTGACGGCTTGGGGCCCTCATCTCCCCCCAAAGCCCAGGTGAGACCCTGGGGCCCCCTCAGGGAGCCCTGGAGACCTGGGTGTCCACCATGTCAGCATCTGGCCTACACGCCCTCCCGGTAAGCTTCTCCAGTTGCCCACCCCCACCCTGGGGCAGCACCAGCCCCAAGCCAGTTGGGAATCATCACTGGAACCCACCTGTGTTTTGCTGCCTCTGGCTGGACTGAGGGGCCCTTGGCTTACACCTGTCTTAGGACAGACAGGCTTTGGTCAAAGAAACTCCCTCACGTTTCATGGAAAGTGCTGCCCCTGGACAAGCAGAGGGCCCTAGAAAGCAACCAGGCTGGTCACACTCACACTCACAGGGCCACTCACTCTGCCCGGCCCTTCTCCAGCCTGACCAGCCAGCATGGAGCCTGGCCACAACCACCATGCTGATGACCCCTGGCAGTTTGCAACACTGGCAGAACAGGGTGTAACAAACAGAAGTCAGTTTTTATGACTCTTTTATCCTGCACGGGAAATGCCGGGGTACAAAGACGGCCTGAGCAGTCAGCCAGCTGCCTGGGGCTCAGGGACACACGGATGGCTGACCGCCCAGAAGCTGGAGGCTTCAGGTGCTCTGTGGCCCATCACAGACTATCTCCAGAGCACAGAGATCTCCTCTGGGCTGGGCCCCAAAGTCTTAGGACATGATTAGTTTCTGTGTGGACCATGGGAAGTGGGTGTGATGGTGAGGGCCTGGGCCAGGGGCAGGTGCAGGGGGGCCCTGCCTTGCGGTGGGTTTCCCTGGGGCTGTGTGGCCCCCTGCACCCCTGCAGGGGTTGTCCACAGCCATAGGCTGTCCACAGCCATGGGTGCTGCCCCAGGTCTGCTGGTGAGACCCTTGGCTCCGGTGGGGGCTGGTTTTCCACTGTGAGCTCAGACCCCGCAACAGTTCCCCGTGGCCAAATATACACTCCTGGGTGAGTGTTCTGTTTGGCCAGGATGTCACAGTTTTACTTCCTTTCAATAAACATCTCCAGCGCTGGCTACAGCAAGGGAGTTTTGCGTGGTGCGTTGCAAGCAGGGAATGGGGATTCACTGTGGGAGCGGAGGGACCTCAAGGTGCAGACCGCATGCAGCAGGGTCAGCCCTCCACAGCCAAGGCTTATCCCACACTGGATAAACTAGTCTCCAGGACCAGGCATGCCTGGCTTCCGGGCTGTCATCCCTCATGCTCCTTTCCAGACATGGAGGGCTGAGAGCGTGGCACCAGGGGCCCCTGGGGTGAACAACCAGTTTACTGGGTCATCTGCCCGGAAGCAGCAGTGTCAGCAGGGGGAACATTATGGAGGTGCCTCAGCCCAGCTCGCTGGTCTCATCGCCCATGCCTTTCTGGTTCATAACACAGTATCGTGCTTTCATCAAGAAGCTCATATTCTCTAGATGATTCAAAAATTCACAGAGCAAATCCAACACCGAGTGCTTCTTTCCAACGCCTTTTCTTTAACCCCAAACATAATTTCCTGCAAGTCCTCAATGGCATCAGGAACCGCTATAGAGGAGAGGCTGGGTGGCTGCGGGGACGTCCTGACCCCCCCAGGGCTGCTGGTCCTGCCATGACTGGTGAGAGAGAAAGACCACGCATGCGGTGTCCTGGGGCAGGCCCCCTTCCCCCCGCCCTGCCCCACTCACAGTCCCCGTGGGACTTGGGACAAGTGGCTTAGGCTTCATGAGACTCATTTTCCCCAACACACCAGGTTACTGTAATATGTGCATCCGTGGCTGATGTTCTCTTGAGCTCTTCCTGCAGCAGGCACTGGCCGGGACACCGCAGGTGAACCAAATGTTCTTACTCACCCACACGTGGCCCTGGGGCAGGGTCACTGCCCAACTTCAGGGAAAGCTCCAGGCCACCTGGACCATCCCATGGACCTTTGTGCACCTGCCTTCTTCCCAAAACATAGCACCTCCTGGAGACTCAGGCTGAACTCCCCACCCCGCTTTGAGCCCTGAGCGCCCCACATCAGGGACCCCATCCTCCTGGGCCAACATGCACAGATTTCCAACCTGACCCACAGACTGCGGGGGAGAGCTGCGGAGGGCGCCTCCCGGTGTTAGCATCCGCGAGTGGACATGGGGAGACGCACTTCGAAAGCTGCTCTGGGAGACGTCTCTGGTTTTCCATTTATAAAGCAGAGAGCGGTTATAAATCAGAAAAGTATTTATAGGCCCTTGCAGCAGCAATAACGGGTTCGAGTGGCCAGTGCGTCTCTGTGACTATTTCATCTTCCACGCTAACTTAAACACGAGAAGAAAAGGCTTTCCAGGCCGGGCCGCCGTGGAGACAGAGTGCGTTTGTCATAATTCATAGGCTTCTCCCTTTCTCTTCCCACTGCTCCGGAATTGCGCTCCGCTATTAAAATGCACTGTGACCACCTGGCCAGTGGGGCCTCCCCTTGTTCCCAGCGGCAAAGAGGGCCTTGTGGGGCAGGGCCTTAGGTGGCCGCCCCAGCACTGCCCCCACTGGCTGCGCCCCACACTGCAGCTGCCCTGCCCCCTCTCCGCCTGGTGCCCCGTGCGGGGGGGGGGGGGGGGGAGACAGCTTTGAGTCCTTAGAGATAGGCCTCCAGCCAGCCCCTGCAGGACCCTCCTGCTCTCAGATGCTGCCTAGGGGAGCATTGCCCACCCAGCTCCAGGGAGCACCCAAACCTCACCCCCATGTTAGGCTTAGGGCTCAGGACTGCGGGCAGGATCCTGAGAGCAGGAGTGGAGGAAAGGACCACCATCTCCCAGGGCTGGCCCCTATGGAGCCAATGTGCTCTACTTCCCTTAACCAGACTCCCCACCAACTGGCAGGGGGCAGAGGCAGGACTCCCTCCACCCGCCCCAACCCCACCAGGCAGCCGACTGACCACCAGTGAGGCCTATGGCTGCAGAAAGCCTGAGGGGCACACCCAGGCCTGAGGGGTGGGCAGAACCCCCAGCCCTGGTGCTGGGCACGGGGCTGGGGGGCACCCTCCCTATGGAAGCAAAGGCCGGGGACAGGCCCCACCAGAACGTGAGGCCTGTCAGGCAGGGCAGGCACCCAGCCCTGGGAGTGGGTGAGCTGAACAGCGAGGCCCAGAGCCGGCACACCAGCCAGACCCAGACAGCAGAGGACAGCGACAAGCCCGCGGGGGCTGCAGGGGGTGGGGGAGGAAGTTCCAATGGAAGGAGTTTTGGGGAGAAAAGAAGGGCACGAGAGGCAGTCCGGGGATTTGCCGGGAAGGAGTGCCTGCGCTACTCATAGGATGGCCAGGTCCAGTGCCATCTGCCCAGTAGTGACCGAGCTGATGACCTCTGCTCTGAGCTCTGTCAGCCCTGGGGGTGGCCCATGTGACCTTCCCGTCTCCTCCAATGCCTGCGGCGTCTCAGGCAGAGTACCCGAGGTCACCAAGGAGACAAGGAACTCACCGCTAATCAAGTCCAGACCCCCCCACCCCCGCCCCAGGGTCCCACCAGGAGCCCACCACCCAGTCCTTGCTGGGCTGCCGGGCGTCTCCACTCCCAGGGCCTTCCCCAAGGGCTAGAGGGCAAGGTGTGCCAGTTATGCCCAATCTGGTGGCTCTGAAGCATTCCGTGGCAAACCGTCACCCATCCTGACCCCCAGCCCTCCTCACGGCACCCACCCGCTGGGCTCACCTGGGGAGTCCGGCCCTGGCCCCAAACCCGGGCCCCTGGAGCGGGGTCCCAGTGCCCCCCACCCCCGTCCCCACTCAGCACCATCCTGAGCCCGAGGCAGCTGCGCCGGCTCAGAAAACTCCAGAAGCCCCAGTGAGCTGAGGAAATAATTGCAGGCAGCAGGGCCTCGTGTGCTAAGAAGCAGGGTGGGCACGGCCTCGAGGGGGCCGAGGGCCACTTTGTTTTCGCTGTCTTCACCATGAGCCATTTCCCGGGGTGGAGATACAGCACCACCCGGTCCCGAGCCCTGCTAAACTGTCATGGCCACAGCCTTGTGTGAAGAGGTGGCAGATAACAGGCCCACCAAGCATGAGCCCCGCCGTGGTGACACCGGGAGAGGCCCGCCCGCCCAGCACCGGCCCTGCCAGCTCCCAGGGAGAGGGGGCAGGGATGGAGTGGACGGCCCTGAGGGCCCCACCTGAAGGCTGCGGATGGCAGGAGGCAACTCAGGCCAGGAAGCAGGCTGAGGGCCCCAGCCGCTGGCGGCCTGTTCCCGCATGGCCCCAGACGGCCAGCCCAGAGCCCCTCTGACCCAGCTGGACCACAGACCAATCCAGTGGGGCACAGAAATGCAGGGCAGGCACCTGTGCTGGCGGGGAGGGGACACTGAGGCTGGGAGGAGGGCCGCAGGGGTGACACAGGCCTGGGCCCCAGCCTGCACATGGCTAGCAGCATGGGGACGGGGAACTCAATGCAGAAATGGAGGCATCCCTGAGGGGCAGGGCTGCGCTGAGCTCCTAAAACTCCAAGGCCAGGTGGGAGCCTCTCTGGGCCCCCAGGGTCCCCCTCCCTGGCCCCACCCAGCTCCCAGGTGCTCAGGCCCTAGGTTGGTAGAGGTGAGTGGGGGTCAGGAGGGGACGCAGGAGTGTCAGCTGTGGTCTGAGCTGATCAAAGGCAGCTGGCGGGAGGGCAGAGCCCCTCTGAGCAGAGTGTGGAGAAGAGTGAGCTCATGAATGTGAGCTCACTGAGGTCAGTTCATGCCTTTGGCCTCCAGGCTGGGCCACTGGGCCAGGAGGTGCCCAGGGGTGAGAACAGGTTCGAGGGTGTGGCCTTCCCAGAACAGAAGTTCCCCAACTCACCCATCAGAAGTCCCCAGACAGAAGCTCCCCTAGACTCACCTAGCAGACACCACAGCCCCCGTCTGCAGCACCCACCTGTGTCTGGAAGCCGAGGGCTGGCTCAGGTCCTGGGCAGGATGGGAGGCCAGCAAGTGCAGAAGGGTCCTTTCGGGCACCGGGGTCCACACACAGCTCACTGCACACCTGCCCTGGGTGTGACCAGCCCCGGAAGCCGGGCCTGGGCACAGTCTGCCAGCCACAGAGTGCAGGGTGGCCATCTGCCTCTCTGTCCTTCCTCTCTCCTCCCTGAAGGTGGCGGGAGGCAGGGGAGATGGGCTGAGAGCCAGTCCCAAGGGATGAGAGCCGCCGGCCAGGCTGCTGCAAGGAGGTTCGGGTGAGGCCCAGGACGGCGCACACGGCGCACAGCGAGGGGGCACACGCCTGTCCGGTGCCCCTCACTAGCTCAGTCTGGGGCCATGAAAATCCTAGCCAAACTGCGGGGCTCCGTGGCAGGCTGTCCTGGCCCTTGAGGGCACATGCGAGGGGAGCCTGGCAGGAGCCTTTTCCGCAGGGCTGCGTTAAACAGGCATGAAAGGCTCGCAATCCAAGCTGTTCTACAGAATATTGATATTGTGATCACCGCTCCCAGCTGGGCTGCGCGGCAGGGCGCGGGCTCAGAAATACGATATTCACAGGGTCTTTTTCATAAAGGTCTTTATGGGCTTGGAAATTTAAACACCACGGAGTCTGAGTTGAATTGGAAAGCAAAAGTCTCTAAGCTTGTACATCTTAGAGGAAAAAAAATTCAATTAAGTGGGATTTTAGCTGTTTCAATAAAATTGGACTCTCCCTTTTCAAGATAAGAGCTCTCCAGCGCACAGCAACCTTTATGAGCCCCGAGCCCCCTCTTCTACACGCGTAATCCTCGCTCGGGACACAATACCCACAACAGGAAATCAATGTATAGTCGAATCAGTTTGAAAATATAAAATAAACTAATATATGAGTGGAAAATTCACTTCCTATGGATTAAAAGCAGCACAAATAGCAGAAAAATCAAGCTTTTTTAGTGGGAGGAAGTGGTTTGGGGCAGGGGTCCAGAGGGCCTGGTTCTACCCCGGTCACTGGGATCAGGGAGCACCGGGACGACACGTGTCAGGCTGGCAGGGCACGGAGCCCCCCCAACGTGGCCGGGCAGTGGGATCTGAGGGGAGAGTGTCTGGAAGTGCTGGCCTGAAGAGCTGGTAATAGGACCGACCCTCAGGCTGTCCCCAGGCGAGGGCCAGTGCCAGCTCCAGCCCTGCCTGCTGAGTGTGAAGGAGGGATGCCCGCCTGTGCCATTTCCCCTCTGGATGCCCTCCCCATGCCCACACTTCTCCGCTGGTCCCTCTGGTGCGGGAGCTGCTGTCCATGTGGCCCTCTCGCTGAGACACATGGGGCAGGTCCGTGCTCCCCCCTTCCCGATCTACAGCCCTCCAACTTCCATCTACATAGACACCTGGTATCTCCTCCTCCAGGAGGCCCTCCCTTACCCTGGGCAAGCCCCTGCCCCCAGCTGCCAGGCCTCTTCCTGGCCTGGACCGGACCCCAGACCCAACTAGCTCCTGACCCAGATCCCCCACAAGCAGGTGGGCCTAAGGGTCTCTGAGACCACAGCACCACCTGACTGCCTACTTCCATCCCCACCAGATGGTCCCCACACCTTCTGTCCAACCCACCCCTGCAACTGGCCCCAGGGCCACGTGATCTGTGGGGGTTGGGTCTGCCCCCTCCATGCACTCCTACAGCTGGGGGGCTGCAGCCGACAACTCCCCCTTTGGATTTTGTTTCCAAGTATTTCCTCCAAGTGGACACCACAACTGCTGGTTCTGGTTATCTGTCATGCTGCGGGCAGGGTCAGGACAGGCTCCCCAGTAACAGGTGTCTGGAAAAGCCCCCAGTGCTCCTGGGAGGGAACGCGGCCTCCCACCCATCATCTGCTAAGCCACCATCCACAAACTCACCCCGAAAGCCGCCTAATCACGCACACACCCACGGACCCACCTAGGCGTCCACCCTCGTGTGCCAGCCCCTCCGCTCTTCTTCCTTGAGCTTACCCACTTCTAACCCAGCACCTGTCCACCCCCTGCTCTACCTGTGCTCACTCAGCCACCAACCCATATAGTAACTCGCTCAGCAAATCCCACAGCCCACCTAGTGGCCCATGTGCCCAGGGAGTCACAAACCCCACACACAAGGTCAACAGCCCACACAAATACCCACCCACCTCCCCTCACACCCCTCCAGCCATCAACCATCCACCCACTCACCCATTCTTCACCCACCACCAGCCCACCAGGCCCCCTCCACACCCCCACACACACCCAAGCAGCCCACCCTACACCACCCTTCTGCCTACCCGCCTGCCTACCAATCCCACAGCCCGCTGCTCCGGCGGCCACCTGGCCAGCATCCACTCACGTCCTGCTGTCAGACCGTCTGTCCTCTTACCCCACAGCCATCCAAAGCTTAGGGACTGGGTCAGCGCAGGCCTGCCCTGCCAGTGTAACTCCATCCCCGTGATCCACATGGGGTCCCACCACCAGCACACCACTCCATTGCCTTGGCACCCAGCAGTGAGCCTGGAAGAGGAAGTCCTGATGGGGAAGCAGCCTTGGGGACCAGGGTCCAGGTGCGGGTCCGGGCGCTGCCCTGTGTGCATGGTGTTGACAGCGACAAAGCAATAAGACAGAAGCATGTCACACCCACTACCTGTTCTCAGTCGAGCCCTGGGCCAGCCTGCGGGTGCAGCAGATGCCTGCCCATCCCGACATTCTAGAAGGGAGACAGGCATCCAACAAGCAAGCAGAGAAACAAAGTCACTTCTCACAGTGGCCCTGCCCCAGAAGACCACCCAGCCAGGCTTTGTTGGGAGGGGTCTCTGCACCCAGGAGACAGGCTGGCACTGGGTCCCTCACAGGGATGCTGCCTTTGAACTCTCGCCAAGGCCCCGGGACAGGGCATCCATCGTCCCCTTCCAGCAGGTCTGACCAAGGCCTCTGGGCGTTGGTAGCAACCCCCCACCCGCCCTCCTGCCCCCTCCTGGCCGCTCAGGCTCCTGTTCAGTGTGCCTGGCCTGCCCTTGGCTGTCTCCTGAAAACAGGCCCCCCATGTCCGCCCCTCCCTGGGCCCAGCAGTTCCCAGGCCGTGCACCTCAACCCATGTGTGCGGTTTCTGGGGCTCAGACGGGCAGCCCGGGGCTGAGTCTGCCAGACATGCGCAAAGGGGCTCGTGAGCAGAGTTCACCGTCCGGCACAAGGAGGGGGAAAGCTCGATTTGTAAACACTCGGTCAATATGAATTAACGCCATCAGGACGGATTTGGAACTAAATTGGACAATCACGTTGGCTGCACCCAAGCCCAGCAACAATAGGTAAATTAGATCGTCATTAAATTATCACAAAGGAAAAATGCATAATCGGCAGCAGGGCCGGTAGAAAGATTATGGTTATTTACAAAAACCGTGCTGTTTGCAAATTTGTGCAAAATTATTTGTTCCTGGTGGAGCTTTACGGAGCTATCTACACATTATCTCCGCCTGAGCTTCCCGGCCTGCATATTAACTAATGTCGCGGCTTAATTGGAAATAGAACCACCAAATTGTAAATCGCTTTTCTGTCATCTGTCTCATGGCCACACCATCCCCAGGAGCAGGGGACTTGGAGTGAACCCTTCTGCCCACCGGTGGCTGGCTGCCCAGGACCTACCCTGACCCCCTTGGCTGATTCTGGTCCCTCACTAGAGGGACCAGAGGACCCAGGCCCACGCTGGGCCCCCCCACCTCTGTGTGCAGACCCCCAGCCGCAGCATGCCGGGTTCTAAGCCGGGCATGGGGTTTGCAGACCTGCACAACTGAAGAAAACTCCCAGGTCTGCATTTGGCAAAGGTCTGGTTAACCACTCTTTGCTTCAGTTGGACCATCAAAGCAAGGGGGACAGTCACTTCTGCAGGAATGAAGGGCCACTGTGGTGCACTCCCAGCTCTGGGACTTGCTCACTGGGAGGGCAGCAAAACGGGTGTGCCCCTCCTGGGCTGGGCCTGCATCTGCTGGTCTGGAGGGTGGACCTAGAGATGCCCCCACCTCTTCTGCCACCAGGCCTCAGACCAGACCAGGAGGTGGGGACAGGCAGTGACCAGAGAGGCCCATGGGGCTGCCGCCTGTGGTTCAGGCCGACCTTTTCGTCCTGCAGTTGGTGATGGTGTCTCCGGGACACGGGCAGCCTCTGTAGGCTGGCGGGGCCCGTGCCTTGGCCCATTAGGGCACGGGGGCCGTGGGTTCTCGCTCATTGGGCAACAGTGTCTTCTTTAACTGGTTTATGTGTCTTACCCCAGTAGTATCTGTGTGGGTAAACAAGGGGGGGCGCAAGGAGACGGCAGGAACAGCCTGCGAGCCAGGGGGCCGCTCCACGACAGTGCCTTGCCTGCAGCCTCTGCCAGCCAAAGACCAGGCCCGCATCGCCCACAGCTATGGCCAAGTGCCCAAGGAGGGGCACTGCTTGCAGGGAGAGGGGCCTGAGGACGCAGGCCTCCCTGGACACCGCGCACTCCCGCGGCCCTGGCTGCTGCCCCAACCGGCTCCTCCCTGTGGTCCCCGCCACTCTGGGTCCTGCCCACGAATAAAGCCAGAGCAGGCCACGGCCCCTGCCCCCCTGAGGGCCGCTATGGGGACCCCAGAAGGACAGCGAGGACCTGCCGTGAGGGAACAGGGGCAGGAAAGAGAGGTGCCTGTGGGTTAGAAATTGTCATGCCTGGGGAACAGGACACTGGCTGGGATGCTGGACCTCACCTTCCTGCCCACACAGCTGTGTGGCCCTGTGCACTCATGCAGACCCACGGACCCATGGACCCATGGCAGCTAAGATGCCACAACCTCCCAGCCACAGTGGCAGTGAGAGGAGCCAGGGAAGTGATGGAGGGCAACGAGGCCTCAGGGGCAGAGCAGGGGTGAGGCCCCAGGAGCTCCCAGATTGGCGGCATTGACCTCTGCCCTGCGCTTACGGTTTCTGTTTCTGTGGCTGCTTCCTGGCATTCAGGTCTGGAATGTTCAGGTGCTGCCACGACCAAGGATCCCATGTGGCAGATGGGCCTCCGCTGTCTGGTGGGGGACAGGGTGCCCACCAGTGCACACAGCAGGAAGTGGTACCTGTCAGCTGTCACGCTGGATGACCACAAACCCTCAGGCCTCCACAGCCCTCTGATTGCCGGCCTCTATGGCCTTCCACTTTGAGGCCTGGAGTGCAGAGCCACCTGGAGCTCCTGAGGCCGTGTGGTGCCCGCCCAGCTCCGGAGCGCCTGAGTGTCCTCCTGGGGCCAGCTCCCCCCGCCAGCCCAGGCATCCCTGCTCTGCTCCCAGACCCAGGCTGGGGGTGACCCCCAGCCGTCCAGCCCTCAGTCCTCCATGTGACCACCCCTCCCGGCCCCTCGGCTGAAGGTATGTTTGTTCTATTGTTGCTTGTTCTCAATCAGCTTTAACGTTCCGTGTGTGCCCTGTTCTCCACGCTGAGGACCCCCCCTTACTTCCATCCTCTCACCCGCCCCACATGGCTCATTGCTATTTTAGTCATTCTATGGACAAGGAAGGCTCAGCCGGGCTGTGGCTCAGTGGGCAGGGTCTGCGGACCCCGCCAGGTGCACAGAATACAACAGAGGCCCCATTCATTCCCCCATCTTGGCCAAGCACGCCCTGGGTGCCAGGCCCCATGTTGGAGACCCATGTCCCCTCCCATGGGGCCTCCGTGCTAGTGGAATGGAGATGTCTACAGGAGACACTTGTACCACATCCGGAAGGTGGAGGAAACAGGCGGCGGATGGGTTGCTCTTCCCTCGGAGAAAGAGGGGAGGGCCGCGGGGTCCCAGATGGGGCAGGGGGGCAGCAGGAACAGAGGCCCTGGCTGGGCTCTGGAGGGACAGCCAGGGGCCAGTGTGGCCAGGGAGGAGGAGTGCAGAGTTCAGAGAGGCCCATGGCAACCTGGCCATGTAGGACTCTGTTCCCCGTGGGCACGAGTGCCATCTTAGCAGGGTGACCCTGGCCCCTGGTGGGCGATGGGGTCCAGGGACGCAGGGCAGACGTGGGGAGGCCAGCAGCTGGAGAGGAGGAGTGAGGCTGGCCCAGGGTTGCTAGATGAAGGCTGCAGGGTCCCTGAAGAGTGCCCCCCCTGGAAGGCTGAGCAGCCCTTACTGAGGTGGGTGGTCAAGGGGCCAGGAGTGGGAAATCAAGCTGGGTTTCAACCACACGGGCCCCCCGGGGCCAGGGAGTCATGGCTGTCGGAATCAGGTTCACTCGCACAGGTGGCTTGGGAAGCCAGGGAGGGTGGCATCAAGGCGGGGAGAGGACTGGCAAGGGGGTCTGAACGAAGGTGGGGACGGATAAAGGGATAAGAGAAAGGGCCACAGTGCTGGACGAGCATTAGGAGGGGTTGGCCCCAAATGCACACACCTCAGAAGGAAGGGCCGGCCTGCGAATGTTCCTGTGCGCATGTCTACTGTGCGTTCCCGTGCCTGCGTCTGCCTGCGGGAGTCCATGTATTCTTTGTCAATGTGGACATGTCCTTGTGACTGTGGCAGTGTCCCCCTCCTGGGTGTCCCTGTGTGTGGCCGCATCTGTGTGGGTGCACGTGGGCTGAGAGCAAGCTACGGGGGTGGAAGCTGGGGTCAGAATGCCCAGGACCACCCCGACTGAGCATGTCCTGAGCCAGGCAGAGCCCCAAAGGCCAAGGCAGGGTTAGGGTCCCTGGGGCAGCCCCACGGAGCATGGCCTGGGAGGTCGGTGTTGGAAGGAAGAGTCGGAGGTGACTTGCGGGGCCGCTTCTGGTTGGTCGGATGGTGCCCACAGCGGCCCCAGCTCCCTGCCCGTGGCTGCAAGATCCCAGTGCCAGCACCCTGGGCTGGTCAGGACAGGAGGGCCGAGCTGGTGGGTGAGAAGGGAACCACCTGCCGGCCCCCCTCCCCACAGGTCCGGGCGGCCTCCAAGTGTCGATTCTGCGTGACTAACTCATTGATCGCCTCGCCGGGGTTAATTAATTAATTAGGGGTGGCCGCGGAGGACGGTGGGCTGGGGCCTGGGAAGGATCGCACCACCAGGAGCTTTATTAGTACATAAAACGAGTGTTTAAAACCCACATGGCCGCGAGTGCGCTGTTGAGGCTTCTCATTAAACAAACCTATAAAATTACTTGCCTCATTATGTATTTTCGTGGCTTCCTCTGCCTCCTTGCCCCCGCCCACCTGCCTCCTGCACCCGCTCTAAGTGCCTATTTGAAATCAATTTCTCTAATAATGGACTTAATGAGCTCATCAATTAGGGCTGCCATAACCGAATGTCGCCGTGCTCGGCGGTTATCAGTTAAACTCTGGAACTAATTTCCATGCTTCATCTATCAGGGGGTGCCCACCATGCTCGCTGCTGCTCCGGGACGATAGGGAGACCCCGGGCCCTTCGCACCAGGCGAGAGGGGCGGCCTGGGAGAGGACAATGGGGACAGCGCCGCCTGCCAGGCCGGGGAGCCGCCCAGGCGCGGCTCCGGCATAATTAGCCGTAATGGATGAGACCCGCGGCCAAGATAAGATGGTCGTTCCACATGGAAAATCCCATTATGCCTTTCTTACCTCTCCACGCGGCCTCCAACAAGGCTGCCCTCGCCCCTCGCCCCCTTTAAATAACGCCCAACAGGCCGGCTCCACGGAGGCCGCCCATTTCCCCAAATCCCAGGGCCCACAGGCTGAAGGGGGCCCCCCTGGCAGGAAAACAGGACCCCTGCTGCTCAGGCTGGGGTGGGTGGGATGGCTGCGGTCAGCCCTTGAGAGCACCCAGGGACAGGTGCAGGGGGAGAAGTCCAGAGGGCGGCACTCAGGGAGAAAGCTCGGAGGGCAGAAGTTTCCAGAAGTGGGACGAGGGGCTGCCAGGAAGGGAAGTGTCGGGTGACAGAGCTGTTGCTGGACACAGTGATGTGTGTCCCCAGGTCCAACGGCCCATGGTGAGGGACCTGGAGGGGCACTGGAGGGGGTTACCAACCAGGCAAGACCTTGGATGGGGGGACAGGGCAAAGGGGCCACAGTCCAGGGAGACCACTCCAAGTGGGCCTGGCAACAGAGGCACCTCAGTTCTGGGGACATTGCATGGCACCCAGTAGAGGCTCCGTACAGACAGACAGGTGAACGGTGGAAGGATGGAAGGCAGTCTCTGCTCTGGCTAGGAGGTTTCATAGGAAAATCCGCAGCCAGGGGAGGGGGGCAGGACCACGCTGGGGGCCCCTGGGGCTTTCTTTGTTGCTGCACGGCTCATCTTGACCCCAAGCTGAGGAGTGGCTCCCCAAGAGGGACGAGGGGGACCAAGATCCGAGACTCAGGACAGTTTGACTGTCCCCCTGGGGGTGGGTGGTGGTGGTGGTGAAGAACTGTACCCCCCCCCCAGGGTGCCCTAAGGAATCCAAGCCATGGAACAGGTACCAGCACCCTCCTCAAGCCAGGGAACGTCCAGCAGTTCTCTGCGGCCCCAGCAGGGCCGGGCTGTCCCTGCTGTTCCTTCTGCTGACCAGGGAGAAGCTGTGGGATGGGGTGGGGGGCGGCTGTGCAGAGCATGGCAGGGGGCATGGGGAAGTGGCTGAGGAGTGGGGAAGCTGGGAGAGCTGGGTGGGAGAAATACTAGGGTTCTGGGTGCTGGGGGTGGGAAGGTGTGTGTTCTGGTGGGCCCAGGGTGCTTGGGGGTAGCGGCTTGGGGTGTTAGGGGCAGATGGTACTGGGGGAGCTAGGGATGTGGGTACAGGGAGCTTAGGGAGGGTTTGGGGTGGAGGGCAGGGTTCCTGAGGGGTGGGGGCGGCCCCGGGCGCTGCCCCTGCCCTTCCCCCACCCCTCGCCCCACGCACCCCTCCCCCACCCCAAGCGCACCTCCGCAGGGCCAGGTTTGGGGAGCCCGGGGCTGGGGTGGGTGGGGCAGCGGCCCCTCCCAGCGGCAGCGAGTCGGGCACGTGTCGCCGCTTAGCCCGCTGCTCCCAGCGATTTGTCATAATCAGACCGGCTTTTCTCATTAGTAAAAAGCCATTAGCCGGCTTTATCAGTAGCTGCACGGAATGCAGCCTTGGGCAAGGGCCTGGCTGGGCCACCTCCTCCAGGGGGCCCTCAGGGCTAGCCCCGCCCCTCCGCTGGAGGGCTGGTGCTGGCAGCACAGGCCTGGGGTGGCAGACTGGGAGGGGGAGGGCCGGGCGCTCCCGCCCTCTGAAGCTTTGCCCCAGCCCTGCTGTCCCCGGTTCCACCACTCTCAGGCACACCAGGGCCCAGAACCTGGGCTGCATTGAGCTAGGGTCTCAGGATTCAGCCCCAAATGTCGCTGCACTGTCCAGGGCGGGCCTGTGGGTCCCAACCCTGCGCAGTCCCTCCCACAGCCCAGACGAGGTTTTGAGGGCACTCGCTGGGCAGCAGTCGCTGGGCAGCACCGTGGACCCCGGAACCAGTGAGGTCCACATGCGGGGCTTGGCTTGCGGGAGGCGACTGCAGGGAACAGGAAGCAGGGACAGGTCGCGGGACTTGGGGACACAGCTACACTCAGGGGAGTCCCTGCCCAACTTGATCAGGGGGGTGGAGCCCAGTGGGCTCTGAGCGGAGGGGGGATCATCCCAGCCAGAGGGGACACAGCCTCCGGCAGAGTGATGGGGGGCAGGGGAAGCCTGTAGATAGTAGCGCCCACAGGTATGTGGGGGGCAGGACTGGACACCCCAGGGCTGGGTCTGGGGTCCAGGGAGGTGAAGAGGCTGGGGGTAGCGCCTGAAGGAGACTGGTGGGGGGGGGAGGGGAGATGTGGGGCCTACGCAGGAGGAAGAGGTCAGTGGGGCCAAGTGACCCTGAGCGGATGATCCCTTGGGATCTGAGACCTGCCATGGGACTTAGCAATGTGGGTGCCCATGGACACCCAGAGGAGCGTCCTGAGGGGGTACTGGAATGGGGCAGTGGGTGGGCTGAGGAACATGGGGCAGCTCTTGGAGGGGAGGGGAGGGTAAGGGAGGCCCAGGGGTGGGTGGCAGGAGGGACAAGGCCAGGCTTTTGAAGAAGGGGAAGGACCAGCCCCTCTGTGTTGGTGGAATGCTGGTCATGATGGAACCGAAGGTGGACTCTGTGGGGTCAGTGGCCACGGGTGGCCGTAAGGCAGGCACAACCCAGAGAGCCCGCAGAAAGATGCAGCCAGCAGGACTGGGCTCAGGAACCCAAGATGCTCCCCAGCTCCCCTTCAGCCCCCCAGCAAGCTGGGAAGGCCTGCAGAGGAAGACCCCACACCACCAAGCTTAACACCCTAGTGCAGTCCCTGTCCCTCCCCCTTCACTGCATCACTGTCAGGGGCAAAGCGTGGGGCCGTGCCCTGCCCCGGGCCTCCCTCATTCCTAGACACCATGGCTTCAATCCCCAGGTCCCACGTGGGGGCTCCCCATGGCTGCTCTTAGGGGCCCCGTGTCGGGCCTCACAGTGAGCAGCAAATACAGCCGAGCCTTCAGACGAGCTGTTCTCAGCAGGAGGACTCATGGCCTGGTCGCCAAGGGCTCCTGAGGCACCCAGTCCCACAGGCAGAAGTGCCTCCTGAGGACCACATGAGTGAGTGAGTGAGCAAAGGGACGGGTGAGGAGCCCGAGAGACCTGGCCCAGCTGGGCTGGTCACAGTACTCCCTTCCCAGAGAAGTGCTGTCAGCCCCCAGGCAGGGCGGGCAAGGGGCCACCACAGCCAGCTCCACGGAGCCTTCCAAGCCCTGGGCTGTGTCCTCACTGCCACCCAAGCCCTGAGCCGGTTCCGTCCCTGTTTGCAAGGTTGGGGTGCACTGGGGGTGAACTCCTGAGCTGGGAAGGCGGTGGAGCTGTGCTGGGCTCTGAGGCTGAAAAGCCCAGGCCTTTTCCTCCCTATAGGCAGGAACCCAGGCAAAAGGGAGCCACTCAGAGACGAGGGGCTCCTCGAAGTCCCTGCCCCTTGGGGGTCTGCAAGAGCCCTCAGCGCTTTTCTCCGTTGCTCCAAAATGGCGGTATTAGCCCCAGCTGGGAACCCAGCACACGGGCAGATCTCTGCATGGGTGAGGGTCCCAGCCCTGCACCTGGGTTCCTGGCACTGGGCCTGCGAAGGGCCAGAGTCTCCTGCCACACATCAACACCTTACAGGCTGGCTGTGACCACTTAATGCCCTTTGGCCGGACATCTGTGGAGGAATATTGTTTTAAGTGTCCACTGAGATGGTCGAGACCACCTTTGGATTGTCCTCAGGCCTGGACAGGGCGACAGTGTGGCCCCAGTTGTGCCCTTGCCTGCTGCCTCCCCCTAACCCCAACTCTGCACAGAGGAGGACACCTGCAGGGGGTGAGGCCACATTGGGGCTGGAATTTTCTGGGCAACAGATGCGGGCATTGCCTGTCCAGGAGCTGCCTGGGTACAAGATGGGAAAACAGGTTATCCCACTGGTACTGAGGACACAGACTATACTTGCCCCTGTCCCCGGGCATGGGGCAGGAGCAGGGCAGTTCAGGTGGAGGCTCAGGACGACGGCCAGCCTCCTGCGGGGGCTCAGTACCCGACTTCCTGAGGACACCTTCTTCCCCCACATGGGGAGATGCCACGGCCTAGAATGCCAAAAATCCCAGCTGCACCTCTCCTTGCCTCAGTTTACCTGACTGTAGGATGAGAGTGGTGAAAACACTAATTTCAGGGCTGTGAAGACGTAAGATGATACAAACGCAGCTCTCAGCGCCCCGTACAGCGTAGGATGGACATAGATGAGAGCCGGTGCTGCTCCGTTGGTGATGATGACAGCTGTGCCGGTGGTAGTGGCGGCAGTGCTGTTAATGATGAGGTAAGCACCAGGGCGAGAACCCCAGCCCATTCACTCCCCCAGATTTCAGGGGAGGGGGACGCTCAATGTCCCCTGGTGGTTCTGCAGATGAGCAGGGAAATCAGGCAGAGGTTGATGACAGGTGCTTTGCTTCTGTCTCCTGGGTTATAACCCACAAGTACATGAGCCCCGCCCTTGGGAGGCCCAGACAGCCTCACTGAGCAGGGGGCCTGGCCTGCTCACACCTGCGCTCATCCACATCCAGATGTGGGAGCCAGCTACGGGCACGGCCTCCCCCTCCCCCATCCCTGTGCTTGGTGCCCCCACTGGCTGCATCTTCACTCTGCCTCCAGCCCCTGGCTTTGCGGTGTCCCGACCCCACTGTGGGTCTGGTGGCCAGCAGGTGGGACTCCTTCCCTGCGTTCCCCCCCACCCCCGAAAAGAGCTCCGCAGATAACGGAAGGAGGTGGGGGGCTGGGCCGGGACTGACAGGAGGAAGACTGACCTTGACACTTGACACTTGACACGGGGGTGCTCCCGGGATGGGGCTGCACTGTGTTTATAGGTGCTGCTCCCTCGTGGTGGCTTGGCCTCTGAGTCAGGCCTCAGGGAGCTATCCGGGCACTCCCCTCCTCTGGGTCAGACCAGCAGCCCTCCCTCCCTCCCAGTGGCTGCCCCCTCCCTGAGGCCGAATAGGCACAGCCACTGGGTCGCCTCCAGATGACCTAGCACGGGGCATCTGAGCCTCCCCTAGGTATTTGCTTTAGATTTGCTGAGACCACAAACCAAGCCAGGCTGGGGCAGGGGGGCAGAAAAATCCCTGGTGACAATGTGGGCGTGGATCCTCCCCAAGCCCAAAGCACACCTGTGAAATGTCCTAGAGCCAGGTGTCCCTGGGGACCTTCATCAGCCGGCATCTGGAGAGTGGGGGCCATCTCCGAGAGTGTCTGCCTGAGCAGCCCCAGACAGGGGCCCCACACCTCCCACCCCAGTCCCAAATGTGGGTACCAGGCACGTCAGAAGTCTCAGGTTCCCAGGGGAACCGCAGGGCGCTCCACCTCAGGCAGGCCTGCCAGGAAGTGCGGGGCAGCCGCGCGGCCATCCGCTCAGGTGGTTAGGGGTAGCCAGGCCCTCGGGCCCCTGCCGGTGGTTGGGAGACAGACCCCAGTAGCCACGGGGTGCCCACGGGATGAGGTGGGTTCAGGGGCCCTGGGGGGTCCAGGTAGAGCAGTTCAGAACAGTGCAGCCAGCAAGGACAGGGTTAAGAGTGTGCTGTGGGCCTCCCTCCCACTCCTTGAAATGGATCCCTGGTTCCAGAATGACTCCGCTTCCCCTCTTAATCTGTATTTTACGAGTGAGAAGCTTTGCATTATGCAAATCGTTAGATAGGAACAGGTGACATTTCAGCAAAGAACATGAGCGGGAGCGGGCCAGCGGGCGGGCTGCTGATTTAGACATTAGTATTTGTCACTAGGGCGGCTGGGCTGGAGGGGGCTCGGCTCTTCACACCTTAAGGTGGAAGTCTTGGCGGCCAGGGCCAGCCCACGCCCCTTAGCAGAGGGCATCCAGCACGTGGAGGCCGCACCTGCGCCGGGCTATGTCCCTGTGCCTGGCAGCCAAATGGTCAGGGCGGCACAGCTCCATTTCACAGATGAGGACACCAAGGCACAGAGAGGCTATGGGCCAAGCCCGGGAACTTCCAGGTGGGGCTGGGGCAGGACCCAAGCCAGGCAGGCAGTTGGAGCCATCTTTGAACCCCTCCCCACCATCCTGGGGTCCCCCATGCCCAGGCTGGCTCTCCATGTCCTGGGGCCCAGGGACCTATGTCAGCTCCACAGCCCGCTCACGTGGTCATCTGCTCCCACGGGCCCACCCCCAGGGCTGCACCTTCTGCCCACAGAGCCCCAGATACCTCCCCCTCCTTGCCTCACCCCACCCCTGCTTTGAGTGAAGCTGTGGCCATCTGTCATCCCATTGTCAAATGCATCCTCCTCCCACAGAAAGTCTTTGGGGAGGAAATGGACGGAGGGAGAATCGAGGGGCCGCCACACTTCACAAGGGGCAGCAGCTATGTCCTTCAATTTTTTAGCTGCTCGCTGCACTCTGCACTGCTCCTGGGCACTGAGATCCCGGGGGAATTAAAACACTGAAAGCCTTGGCCGAGGCATGCCTGGGGCCCCAGGGAAGGGGCAGGACTGGATTTCCACAGTGGGGTATCAGCATAGCCCAGGATCGGGAGCCCCCAGCTGGCCCGGCTTGCTGACCGTGGGCTGCTGCAGGCTGGCCAGGCTCCACACAGGGGTTCTATGGCAGGCCCTGTGCATCCCAGTAGGCACGCGGCACAGGCCCCTGGGGCACCTGAGGGTCTCTGGCTGGGCCACAGTCCAGGCCACCTGCCCCTTGCACCTGAGGCCTTATCTGCAGGAGCAGGCTTGGGCTGCATCGGGGTGCCCGCTCCCCCCGGCAGAGCCTGGGTGGCCCTCCTGGGTGCTCAGAGGAGCTTTGAGGGTGTCCCCAGGGGCTCCTTCCCGGGGCACGTCCACTGCGGAGCCTGGATCACCAGCATTCCCCAGGTGTCCCCGGAGGCTGCTGCTGCCTAGAAAGCTTCACCCTGTGGCCTGGAGGAGCCCAGATGACCTCCAAGACCTCGTAGCTCGCACAGCCTTGGGAAACAGCCAGATGAAAGGGGCCTGGGCCAAAGGTCTGGACAGTCACTGAGATAGTCTTCCACCAGCCCTGATTTGGAGGGGATGAGTGGCTAGAGGGAGGGGTCCCCTTGACACTCCGACACTCCGTGGAAGGCTGGCCCCACGAGGCGTTATCTTCGGTGCTGACACCCAGCCCCCCACCTTCCCGGGCCACACGGAGGTTTCTCTGGCCCCTGCCTGGCCCGAGGCCAGGAGGACATTCAATGGATGAGAGCTGGTCCAGTCGCCGAACTGCCTGAGTCTCCCCCGCCGCCGGAGCCAGGGGGCAAACATGGCCTCTCACCTGCGACCCAGTTCCCCCAGCAGCTCCTGCTCCCGCGCCCACAGGACACAGGGCTGTCCCTCAGCATACCCTGGGAGTCTGGGCCGTGGTACCTGGGGCACAAGAAGAGCCAGGCTGTCCTAGGGGAGGACCTGCTCCTGCCCCACGTGGGTCCCCGTGGCCTGCCCACGGAGTCAGGGCCGCATTCAGAGCCAGCAGCATGGGGACCAGCCCACAGGGGCTGAGCGGGTGTGGGTTTCTGCGGGGACCCCTTTCCACCCCTGCAGCCAGCAGTACGGGTCCCCAAAGTGTGGGTCCCTGTCCATCCTGGGGTCCCCCGGGTCCCTTGGGCAAGCCAGGCCTCGGATGGAAGTGACAACCCCACCCCTCCCTGGGGACAGAGCCTTTGGCCTTGGGGCTGTCACTCAGAGTGAACAGACCCCGGGGAAAACCCACACACTTCCAAGGGGGACCCGTCAGTTTGCAGAGATGCCCTGAGGACAGAGGGCTCCCTGGACAGTGAGGCCAACCCACACAGAGTGTGGCAGGTTTGAGGCGCAGAGAGGAGGTGTGGTGGGACGTGGAATAGAGAAAGCAGGGAGTGGACACCCTGGAAAGGCCTCCGGGACCAAATCTGAGCAGCTCTGGACAACAGCCGGGGCTGTGTTTGCGGGTGGGATGGTGGTTTGAGGCAGACCCCAGCTCTGCCCACAGCCGGAGAGCAGCAGGAGCGGCCCTGCTCCCAGGGTGAGGGGCATGCTGGGCACGGGTCTAGGGACAGTTCCCCAGGGAGGGGAGGACCCCGGCCCCAGAGGCCTCGAAGACCTGTCCCCACAGCAGGAGGCTCAAGGTTCTGCAGCTGTGGGCATGGAAGGGGAGGAGAGGCTGAGAAGATGCTTCAGTGGGCCGCAGGACTCCTGCTGCCCCAGCAAACTGTTCCCGGGCCCCCCAGGCTGTACCAGAAGGATCTCATTGTTCCCACAGCTCCCTAGGCTTGAGGCCAACCTTGGTGGGTCCTCCCTGGCCAGGGTCGGCAGGTGACCCAGGCCCAGAGTGAGGCTGGTGTCTGCTGAGGGCCTGAATCAGGAGCCGAGGAAGGGGCTGCCAGATGCCCTCCCCCCATGGTACTCCTCCCTCTCGAGCTCTACCAGCATCCCTGTGGTTGGGGCAAGCAAGGACAGGAGTGTCCCCACCAGCCTTTCATCTCCTGTTCTCCCACACACGTGCCCAGCACCCCCATAGAGCCGGGCACCGCCCTTAGCCCGGGAATGGGGCACAAGCCTCCTGCTACCCTTAGAGCCCCTGACCCTGGGGAGTGTGGAGAGGTCGGGGTGCCTCTGAGCATGGGGAGGGGGACGACCAGGGGCCAGGGCAGCAGCTGCCTCTGTTTGGCTCACTCCCAGGGACAGGTTGGTATGCAGCAGGTGCTCAATAAACAGGGACTAAACAAAGACACAAATGGGCATTTAGTTTTATTTGCATTTAAAAACATTAGTTGCTGCTGAAGCCAGGCTTGCTGGGAAGACAGCAATCCCTGCCTCCTCTGCCCAAGCACCCCACTCCCCAGGCTGCCTGCCTGCTGCCCCTGGCACCTGTCTGTAGTCTGTCCTCCTTCCCAGCAGCACCCTGCACGGCACTGACATTTAAGATGAAAAGTAAGGGCAGCTGTCCCAGTTCTGAGAGCAAGTGCGGGGTTTGAAATTAGCATCAGAAAAGGAAGCAGTGTCCTTATCACTGGGGGTCCTCCCAGGGGAGCCGCTCCCCTTTCCTATTGTCCCTCGTCAATAATCGCTTACCTTCAGGCTCATAAACGTCGCTCTTGGGGAGCTCATGAACAGCTCTTCTTAAATTAGCAAGTAGAGATACTTATGGGTTTCTATTACGCATGACGAGTGGGGGGGTGGTCACAGGAGAGACATCAGCGAGCACACACCACGGTGGGCACCCCGTCTGAGCCCAGAGAAGGGGGAGGCACCGGGAGGAGGAGTCCCCAGCCTGGCCACCTCCAACCCCTGTGTGGGCAGCCTGTGGGGGGGTGGGGCCCTGCTGCCAGCCTTGAAAGCTGCTGCAGGAGGGGGAGATTTCCATGTGGGGGCTTCCCAGCCCCAGAGGAGGTGGTCAGACTCCCATTCCCTCCTGGGAGCCTGAAACCTGGAACCATCTCTGAAAGTCCTCACCAAGCCTCGGAAGCGGCTGTCGGGACAGGGACAGCCCCTCACAGGTGTGAGAATCATGGGCACACGTGCACACACATAACACACTCTCACATACACTCATGTAGGAACACACCTCACACATACACGTGACTCACACGCAAACACGACTCGCACGCACACATGTGACTCACATGTGCAGTCACGACACATGTGTGTGCACGTGACTTGCATGCACACTCGTGACTCTCGCACATGTGACTCACACCCGCACTCACACACGTGACTCACACGCTTGCACACACGACTCACACTCCCACGTGACTCGCACACATGCACACACATGACTCACACACTCACACTCACACATGCAGCCTGCCACAAACCAGAGGACATTGTCTTTAACACACCTTAGCCCTTTCCCCCCCTTCTCCTCTCTTCTCCCTTCTTCCCCTTCTTCCCTTCTCCTCCTTCTCCTCCCCTCCTCCCCCTCCCCATCCCCCAGCAGCCCCTCCACAGAGAGCCAGAGAGATCTTTTCCTAACTTTAATCTGGGAACAGTTTTAGATTGCGAGAAGGGTCACAAAGCTAAGACAGTTCCCACACACCCACCCAGGGCCCTGCCCTTCAGTTTCGTCAGGGTGTGTGTGTGTGTGACAACTAGGAGCCCAACATCGGTGGGCACACTATCCTCCAGTAAAGCCCAGTCTTGGTCAATTTCCCATTTCCCCACCACACTCTTTCTTTGGCCCAGGACGCCTCCTGGAACCCCAAGATGCCTCCTCCAGAGCCTTCAGTCCCTCCTGGCCTTTCTTAGTCTTGACAGCTTAAGGGCTAGCCTGCTGTCCTGTAGGGTGTCCCGCTTGGGTCTGTCTGGTCTCAGGCTCACCATGCCCCCCCGCCGTCACTCCCACTGAGGGCAGTGGCTCTACCAGGTGGCGCGGGGGGCAAGGGTAGGCAAGCTCTCCTCTCCCAGCCCGTGCCTAGCCCACTTGAGGAAGTTAGTACCTTTCAGAGACGCCCACCAGTGCCCACACCCATACCTTTCATCCCCCAGGGCCCTGAGGTCCATTCCCACCCTCTTCCCTCCCCCACTGAGCTGGCACCACACCTGCTCCCGGGTCCCTGCCCTAGCCAGGTGTCCTTGGCCACCCCGCCACCCACCAGAATGGCCCATCTGCTCCCTTGTTGGCATCTGCCCTTGCGGAGCAGCAGGGACTGGCCCAGTCACTGCTGGTCTCTGCACCGGGCTCAGTGCCACCAGGGGCATAGCTGCTAGTCTACGGGTGTGCGCGTCCCTGAGATCCATGGTAAGCAGGGCAGGCAGGCCTGGTGGCAGGGGCTGGGGGTACAGAAGGTGGCCAGCGTGCAAGAGGGGCTCTGAGCAGGGCACACACGTCGGCTCTGCCTCAAGTACAGCGAGTTGGGGAGCTGGGTGGCTGGACAGCAAGGGCAGGGCCATCTGTGGATCAGGCTTCGAGTCAGGCCCTGCTTGGTAACCCACAGGTGATGGTGGCCTCCCCCCACCCCCCGCGAGGGGAATGGGGTACAGAGCAGCCAGGCAGCCACTGGGCACCCCACCTGTCACAGAGGAGACAGAGCCCTGGGCCCTGCAGGGAACTGGTCAGGACAGTGGCTGGCCCTGTGACACCGGCACTGGGGGGCCTCAGCCAAGGAGAGGTGGGAGGGGAGCTAACCAGTGGGTGGGCTCTCCAAAGGGCGTGGAGGGAAAGGAGTGCTCTGGGTGCTGACCCAGGGATCCCCAGGGCAGCTGTGACAGCAGAGATGGGGAGCTGGAGGCTGGGCCTGACACCAGGACCCACCTGTCCCCGGGGGAGCTGGAGGAAGACCCAAGCAGTCCACTTCCTGTGCCCACCCAGGAGGTGACCTGGTGTCCTCGTGTCCTTCCCTGCCCGGTGTGAGTGGGAAGCTGGGGGCCCTAGGGTGGGCAGGGACTGGGCAGGAGCACAGCCAGCCCCCTCAAGCACCCAGGTGGAGAAGACACAGCCCGGCCCCACAGCCCCCGGGGGGCCACTGGAAGTGCCCCCCTCCCCACGCAGGTCTGAGCCCAGGCTGGGCCATTCGCCATGTCTCTCCCGCCACGTCTCTCCCACCACGCAACCCCTGATTCCACCTTAAATGGGTCTGATCAGCCCTCGCACCGGTGAACGCATGCTAATATCGGCACCAGTGAAGAGCAAATCAGGGCCCAAGTGTGCTCGCCCTACCGGCAGCCAGCACTGATGGCTGCCGAAGTCATACAGATCTCATTTAATCTCGCGTCTATCTATCACCGCGGACGTCTTCGCCCTCTTTGTGCCGGGGTAATATGTGCTCATTACGAAAGCAAAACAGATCTGGCATGAATAAACGCGGCTGAAGTGCTCACTGGGAATGTGACAGCATGATCGGTGGCGGCAGTAATCCCGAGAATCACGGGCTAAATTATTCCATAACCGTGATTTGAGGGGACAGCCCGGAGCACCCCACAGCTGCCTGCACCGCAGCGATGGGTCCTGATAAAACATCCTTCCCAATTTACGGGGCGCGCTTGACCAGGCTGCCGCGCTGTCTAATCACGCCATCAGCGCCGCGAGAAGGGGCTCAATTGGGACTCAAATGAAGGGAGATTGGAAAAGTACTCTCAATTGAAATTACATTTGTAAATGAGGCAGGGTTTTCTGTTCAGAGTGTGAACGTCACGGCAAATCTGCTTGAGGAGTCACGGACAGAGCGGCTGGTGGCGGGCAGGGGTGGCACAGGAGCAGCAGGGGCCTGCTGGTGCCAGGGGCCTGGTGTGGGCCCCGCGGGGCAGCGTCAGAAAGGTGTCAGCTGTGATGGACCCTGGGCGTGTGACGGCAGCCCACCTCCCATCTCTGAGCTGGGGTGCTATCGGCCTTCTCCTGGCAGGTGGGGCAGGACCGGATGATGGAGACGCCCAAGCCTCCAGGGGCAGGGACCAGGGGCCATCCACGCCTGCCTTCCACTCTCCCCTCCTCTCTGTGCCTCTGTCTCTGGCCCCCTCCCTATAGCCCCCATCTGCCTGTCTGTCTGCATGTCCCCCATGGCCCTCCCTAACTGAGGCAGGGGGCAGGGTTACATCTGACCTCAGGGGCTGGGTCTGGGACTGCACTCAGAGGGGGCAGCAGAGGGGCAGACACAACCCAGCTCAGGGGTTGGAAGCAAGAGGCCCAGACCAGTCTGACTGGCCATGTGCCCCATGACCTTGGCATGTCCCTAGGTCCAGGCACACTCACTGGGTACATTCTGAAGAAGGACACCATGCATGTGCAGGGAGGGCAGAGGGGAGGGGAGGACTGGCCTCAAAGGTGGCCATGAGCCCCTAGGAGAACCACACTCCCAGGCTGGTGCTGAAGGAGGGCGGTGAAGCTGCGGGCCCAGCTCCCCAGGTAGGGGCAGAAAGGGGTGCCAGTGCAGAGCAGAGAGCGCCGTCCAGCAGGCTGACCCGGCCTGAGGGTGGCAGGAGGCCACGTGAATGCACTCCAGAGCGCAGTCACTCTGGGCAGCACTGTGGGCTCAGGGTTGGCCTTGGGGTCCCTGGGCAGTTGGGGATCCAGCAGGGCTTAGTGCCACCCCGTGGCTCTGCCCTGCCAGTGGCCCTGAGCAGGGAGGTGGGGCAGGGCCTCCTCTAGTCCTTTATGTAAATCAACTCCTAATTAGCCCATCCGGCATTTGTGTAGAATATCATTTTTTTAATTACCGGCCCTGGGCAGGTTTGCCTGCTGCCTGTTGTGGGGCCAATTACCATAAATCCCCCGTAACAATTAACAATGCTGGAGCCGAGCTGCATGTATTTCCAATGTTATAATTATGCTCTGCGCTCTTGTTAATTGGCCTATCTGACTCTTTACTTTTTATGCTGCTCATCTGCTCATTACCGCAGCCATTTAATTCAATTAGCACCTTAATTAGAGGAACAGTCTTGTCCAATGTCGGGCCTTGTCAGGGAGCCGGCTTGATGAGCAGACAAACACGAGGGCACCGCGAGCCCTGGGAGGCCCTGGAGGCCTGGGGGGCTTGGGGGGTGCCGCCTGCGGGGTGTGGCCAAGCTGCCCATGGACCCCTCCACCCTCTGCGACCCCACGCCAGGAGGCCCCATGCCAGGAGGCAACAGAGAAATTCTTGCCCCTCCGCCCCCCCTGCCCCCCACCCATGACCTTCCCAAGCCTCCGCAGGACAGCCCCCGCGAGCCGCAGAAACTGGCCGCAGCCCCAGGCACGACGTGTCCAAGCTGGGTTTTGTTTTGTGCCACTCTATTGAAATCGCTATTCCCTGACTATTAATTCTCCTAATTAGAATTAAATGAAGCATGCTAAATTGCTAGATTAACCAATAATTAAGCAGCCACAGCACTAAAACCAAATACCCCAGTGGCCCGCTGCCCCCCTGTCTCCATGAACCAGGGTCTGGGCCAGGCCAGCCAGGCAGGGGGAGGGCCAGATAGGTCCCCACAACTGTCGTCCGGCCCCTCCCTGAGCTGCCTCGGGTGACCCCCTGCATTGGCGGGAGTTGAGGGTGCTGGCCATGTATAAGTGGTGGTGGCGGGGCAGGGCTGCATGTGTCCGCCCGAGGGTGGCTGTGGACATCTGTGCATGTGTGTGCAAGTGTGGACAGGACGGGATGGAGTGTGTGAATGCATGTGCGTGTGAGTGTGCACGTGTCTGCAAGCATGTGTGAGCGTGTGTCGATGGGTCTGTGTGGGACACCGCATGCTTCGGCAGCCCCTAAGAAATGTGTTGGCGTCAGAGGTGAGGGGCCCCGCGGGGTGACGCCCCCGCCCCCACCATGGGATCCAGGTGACCTAAGGGCTAAAGTGGAAAACTGACCAGGAGCTGGGCAGGGGCCTCCAGGAAAACCCCAGGAGGGGGCCGCCCAGGGGAGGGGGGGCCATGGTTTGGCCCAAGACCCACCTGTGGCCCAGGCCACCTCGGCACCTCCTCACTGCCCAGGTGAGAGAGCCCTGCCCACATGCGGGCCCTACTGGGTCAGGACCCCGAGCCCAGACCCCAGGGCAGAGGAGGCAAAACCCCCCGGGGCAGAAGGTGCCAAAACCCCACGCCCCACAGCAAGAAGGAAGAAAGCCAGAGCCCAGAGGAAAAGGGGAGAAGGGGGCAAAGAGAAGAGCAGAGGGAAGGGAGGGGAGGGGAGGAGAGTGGGGGGCCCCAACAAGGAGCACACAAACAGGTGCTGGGTGCCTGAATAACCCGCAAATACCCCAGTCCCTCCCACCCGGGCCCGGTCCCCTTCCCCGCCCCCACCCACCGGCCCTGGGTCCCCCCCACCCTCCCCCTGCGAACGCTTCCGCGCAGGTCGCCCCGCGGCCCCCCCATCAGAAGAGGCCGCCCCGACAGGGCTCCCTGCTGGCGACCCCGTCCCCCCACCACCCCCTGCCACGTTTGCAGGGAGCCCCCTGGTGGCCTCACTGGGACTTGCAGGGCGCCGCGACACGCTGCCCTAGAGGAGCCTCCTCCACACCCCGGGGCCTCAGAGCCTCCTCCACACCCCGGGGCCTCAGAGCCTCCAGGGCCGCCTCATCGTCAGGGACCGCGCCTTGGCTCCCCAGCCTCTGTGGGCAAAGCCGGAGTCATGCGTGGGGGCCGCTGCCACAGCCCTCAGTCACCGTTCCCAGGGCCCCGCACACCAGCACATCTGGAGGACCAGCTGCGGGGCCTCAGGCAGGGCCCCAGCTTCCCTGTGCCTCAGTTTCCCCGTCAGTGAAAGGCGCGGGCACAGCGTCCCAGGGTCGCTGAGAGGATGGGGTGAGTTTCTAGCACGCCGGGAGCACGGCCTGTCCCCCCTCCTTACCTGCGTGAGTGCGGGGCCTGGCGCGTGGCCCTGCAGGCACCCGCCCAGTGCGGGGGACGCCCGGGCTGCGGGCAGCGCTGGGCCCCGCGGGGCGGACTCTCGGAGTCCGGTGGCGCGCCCCCACCCGCGGGTCCCTGCGCGCGGGAACATCCATCCCTGCAGGCAGCCGGCACCATCTCGGGGGCCTCCCGGCTGTAAACTTCCCCCCTAACAGCTTGCTGCTGCAGCCGGCAGATATTGACTCCAGGAGAAACAATGGCACGAATAAAATAAAAATAAAAAAGTTAATTATCCTTTGTGTTTGTAATTTAATTAAAGATGCAGTAAAGTTTTAGTGTTTTTCCAGGTGATGATGTTTAGAGCCCCGAGAAGCTATTTGTGCCGGCGAGATTAAAGCGCATTTTAAAACGCTCCTCCAGTACTTTCACATTTGTTGATAGATTTTTAAATTAAACTTTAAATTGTAATCTAAATTACCTCCAACAATTCATGGTCCCTGTAATGAACTCCCACCGTTCCCGCTGTCATCCGTCGATGATGGAGTGTGAACAGGCCTCCCGCGGCCGCCCGCCAGCTGAAGCCGAACGGCAGCCGCGGGAGGCCGGGCCCTGGGCAGCAGGTGCCCCGAGGTAGACAGCCTTCCACCCTGCTGCTAGACCCCTCGCCCCCCAAGCCCCGCAGGCATCCTGTGCAGGGCCGGCCCGGGAGAGGACGCGTCTCGGGCAGGAGCAGCCAGAAGCCCACAGGCCACCCCTGTGGCCAGGAAAGGTCTTGGGCCCAGCACCAGGGCCTGGGGAGACACCCGCAGGACAGGATGGAGGGCAGGTGCCCCCGCCCTGCCGGCAGCGGCAGCCTCCCCTCCTGAAGGAAGACCCCCACCCACAGCCTGGCCCGGGGCCCTGCCCGCGGAGCTCACACCCCGGGAGAGACAAAATCAAGGCTGCATTTCTACATTCTCGGAGCATTGCCCCCTTGGCCAGTATGGGAAGTTAGCGGATGTCCGGTCCCTGGAAGTCCTGCCGCCATCTTTAACCTTCACTGACAAACCTAGCTGGGTGCTCGGCGCGCGTCAGCGTTCCTAAGTAGGAGAGGAGTCCTGCCTCAGCGCCGCGCGGCTGACTAGCTGCTGGAAAATCGGGTGGGAGACAGGCTGACCTCAGCAATCCCAGAAATGGGCCACAGAGCCAGAGCAGGTGCCAATTCCATCAACCCGATTGGTCCTTAGGAGGGGTGTGATGCAATGAAATGACCAAGAACAGAGGGGGCCAGAGCACCCGGGTCACCAAAGCAGGCCCTGTGGTCGTCAGGGTCCCCTGGACAGAATCCCCAAGAAGTGTAGGTGCGGGCGTGGGACTGGGGATGGGGCAGCAATGGAAGTAGGAGTGGCAGTGGGAGTGGCTGTGGGCGTGGCCGTGGGCGTGGGCGTGACGGTGGGTGTGTGGTGGGCGTGGTCGCGGGAGTAGGGGGCGTGGCGGTGGGTGTGGCCACCAGTACAGGTCCGGGCATACACAATTGTGTAGATTGGACTAGCACAGAGCAAGAGTCAGGGTGTGTTATCTGAGGAATGGGCTCTCCTCACTGTGGGGCGGCAGGTCTGAAATGTCCAGGATGGGTGGCAGGCCGGAAGTCAGGGAAGAGCTGATGCCGCCTCTGGGTCTGGAGGTGTGTTGAAGCAGGATTCCCTTTTCCTCTGAAGTTAGTCTTTCTCTCAAGGTCTTCGACTGATTGGGTGCGTCCCACCATCTCGTACCGGGGACCCGTCTTCACTCCAAACCCGCTGATTTCAGTGTCCGTCTCACCTTCACCCCGACATCTACAACACTGCTGCCTGGCCGAGCAGCTGGGCACGCGGCCTGGCCAAGCGAGCACATGAAACCAGCACAGAGCCTGTCTCAGTGTTAGGGCCGCCCTCAAAAGACCCCACGGGTTGGGCCTTCCTCTACAGGCCATTAAGTCTCCCGGTTCTGGAGGCTGAAGTCTGAGCTGTGGTGGCGGCCCGCAGACCTTCTCGCAGTGGTCTCAGTCAGAGGCCCCTCGCCTCTCCTCCTTGCCCTGTCCTCACCCCCCGCCTATGGTCCCCCTCCTGACGCTTCTGTGGGGGAGTCTGGGGAGCACAAGCATGGGGTTTGCAGCCGACCCATAACTACCGATCTTGGTGCGGAGGAGTTAGGAGAGCGGGCTGGGCTCACCTCGGCTGGATTGTGAGCACTCGACCCACCACTGAACCTGAAACCCACTGACACCGTCTAGCCGCCTGTGCTCCCACCGACCGCCCGGTTCCTCCTCTCCTCTGCACAGAAATACCAGCAACGCATGTGTGCTGGGGGTGGGGGGGAACCCCGTAACACCCACCAGTGACCCTAGAGTACCAGGATTTGCGTTCTTCTGGTCAGAAGCATGGAGGCCCCAAAGGCGGGGTGTTCAGAGCCTCTGGCGGGAGGGTCTCTGCAGGGCTGCCACCCCCGGAGGCTGTGGGGCTGAGACCCAGTGACATGGACCCCAGGTCTCAGGCTTCCCCAGACGTTGTGTTATTTAAATTTGAGAGGGATACGTTCCGATGCTCACACACACGTGTCACCTACGCAAGCAACCAACCACTGCCAGGGTGGAGCTGGTTTGGGGAAGACTCAGTCCCTCTCACCGGTCCTCCTTTCTGGAAACCTCTGCACAATGCCAACCATGGGCCAGGCCCGAGCTGGACCCCGGGGTCCACCTTCCCTGGCTGGCTGCCCCCGGCAGGGCTCCCGCTGGTACAGGCAGGACAGGCGGGGTCCCCTAGAGTCTCTGCAGGAGGGAACACTGAGCCTGGCCTCATGCTGAGACAGCAGTGGGGTCGGCCTCCAGATGCCCCCGCCAGAGTGGAAAGACTCAGGACAGTAGGCAGAACAGGTAGGCAGGGTTCCCCAGGCCTGGACGTGCTGGGAGGGCTTCCTGGAGAAGGCAGGCAGGAGCTGGTCAGGTGGCAGAGGCAGAGGGCTTCCTGACAGTGGGAGGCGTGTATGGGGGAGCCCAGGTTCTACAGTGACCGTGCAGCCCTCATGCCTGGGGGCAGTCTGAGCCCTGGGATTGTCCACAGTGCTTAGGGAGCAAGAACTCTAGTGAGGAAAGAAACAACCAGACCAAGAAAGTGGTAAGAACAGCTTTGCGGGGCGACTGCCTGAGATGAGAGATGGGGGGCAGGGTGGTGGCAGGGCAGGAAGGCCTGCCTGGGAAAAGCACAATCTCAGAGGCCTTCTTGGAGGAGAAGTCAGCAGAGGCCCAAAGGAGTACAAGTGCAAGGGAAGACAACACAGTCATGCTCAGAGCTGTAGGGCCAGCGCCCCAGGCACAGGACGCATAGCTGCGTGTGGTTGTCCCCCCGAGGACACTCGTTGGGACCCACACCCTTGGAGAGCAGCCACAGCTCTGTCCCCAGTCCTCATCCCTTTAGGCACTGACGGCCCTCAGTCTCCCTGACACCGCCCCCCCCAGGGGCAGCCCCTCAGGGCCCCCAGCTGCTCTCACACCATCAGGATCCCTCCCCAGCCCTACCTCTGCCCCAGCAGGACTGGCACACAACAGGTGCTCAATGTTTGCGGGCCACCGAGGCAGTCACAACTGAGAAGGACCTACCCCTGTAATTAAAATGCCATTTAGGGTTTGGGGTTTGTTGGAAGACCCTCATTTGTGGAAACACGTCACATGTAGGCGGGGCTGGAACCCAGCACGTGGGCGCCAAGCCACAGTTGCACACAGGCCTCCGGGGGAGGACGGCACTTCGCTTGTAGCCAAGCAGGCAGAGTGGACACAGTGGGTGTGCCGTGGACTGGCTCCTGTCCTGGGCCGCTGATCTTGGCTTCAGAGAGACCCCGCCCCCCACACCCGGCCCTGCCCCTCTCAAGCAGCCACACGTAGGAACAAGGTGATGCAGGCTCCAAAGCACCCTGTCCTGTAGGGGGCAGGCCTTCAGGGTCTCCCAGCTCCAGAGCGCCTGACAGGAGGGCCTGCAGTCTTTGCTGAGACCCCGTTACTGCTCAGCTCCTGGCCACCCCATCCTTCCATCACACCCCACGATGTCAGCCCCCAAGCTTCCCTGGTGGGTGTCCTGCTCGCTCGTCCCATCTCAGTCCTACCGGAGGTCTGGGCTGTCAGCAGGAGAGGCTATGGCAGACGTGGGATCCCCAAATAACTGAGGCCAGGTGGTGACCCCGTTAGCCCTCAGAAGGAGGTGGGAGCAACTCATAGGGAGGTGCGGGTTTGGGAGAGAAGCCGCTGGCGCGGCTCTGGAGAGGCTGTCAGCACATGGGGCCCCCCGCAGCCAGCCAGGGTGTCGTTCAGTCCATGCCACCAAGGGGCTCCAGTCAGGAGGCCAAGTGGCCCTCCGGTAAAGGCCAGGGTCCCTTGCCCCGTGTATGGACCGGAGACATTTTCCAGAGGACAGCCCCCAGGGGGAAGGGTCTCCACTCTGTGGCTCACGGGTCCCAACACCCCCCTCTTCCCCAAAGAGACCTGCAGCCTCTTGGTCAGGGAGCCTCAGACTGGGCAGCAGGGGCCATCCAAACCCCACGAGGACTGGCACACACAGTCGGGTGGTCATGGTCAGCAGGGTGCCCGTGGAGCCTGGGTCACTAGCAGTCTCCTCACCTTCTGGCCTTACTGAGCATCTTCCTAAGGCCCCTGATCCTGTTCGCCAATCAACAGGATGTGGTCTGTAGAGTGGGCCTGGCAGTGCTTCATGGACCATCCTCGGTGGACAATGGATGCCTCAGTCAGAGTCACGGCAACTGGCAGGAGACAGACACATTTCCACACAGGTGCGCCTCGGGCCCTCTCAGGGGACAGCAAGAAGGCCGGCGGCAGGGGAAGCCTTGGCTGGGTCCCTAGCTGTGTGTCAAGGGAGGATGGCTGGTAACTTTGCTCCCATAAAGATCCCCCATCTGGGCAGTCACTGAGCTGGGAGGGCCGCTGATTTGTGCCCTGATAATCTGCAGTCATCCCACAGGGTCTGTCTGGCATCCATGCAGTTGGGACCCTGAGTTACGTGGGCATCCGGCAGGCACCCCCCACCCCCCGTTCCTCGGAGTCTCCAACAGAGGCTCTCAACTCCGTGCTCCCCCAGGGTTGCAGCCCTGCTCTGGGTTTCTGCCTGGGCTGGAGTGGGGGCTTCTGAGGAGGTCCCCACAGCCCTTGTCCACAGCCAGAGCCACTGTGGGGTCTGTCTGTGCCGGAGATGCCCTGAGGACAAGACGGGCCCACCTGCCCATCACTCGGCACCCGCAGGCCCTGGAGATGGGTGCTCGTTCGGAGCCACCTGTGGCACATTGCCCAGAGAGGCGGGGAGCCTCTCCTTCCGTCAGCAAGGTGGCAGGTCCATGGCCACTTGGCCGTCGTGGGAAGCCCGCAGGAAGGCAGCGTGGATACCTCCTTAGGGGGATGCCCCCTCCCCCTGGGGCTCTGGGCCCGCAGCTGAATGGCAGGTTTCTGGCTGGCTCAGCTGTCCAGCGGAGTCCTGCTCCAGAATCAAGTAAGACCCCAGCAGCCTGCCCCTATTTCCTGCAGAAGACCTCCACGCATCAAGGTGTGCTGGGCCAACGCTCCGCGGCTGAGGGGTCCACCTGCCTCTGACAATTAGGTCTGCTGTTCTGGGGTCCCATCATCCCCCCAAAATCAGGAATGCCCCCTCAATGGCTGAAATCTGTCACCATGTTAGCCTGGGACCACGTGTCCCGCGGCTGCTGTGCACATCTCAGCCTTTTTTCCTGGGACAGACTGGACTTCCCCTACGGCACCTCTGGACCCAGCACCCCCAGGGGCCTCCCAAGCTTTCTCAGAGCTCCACCCAAGGGCAAGATGCTCACACCTGAGCAGTGTTCCTTCCTGAGACCCCAGGACGTGGTGGCCTAGTGGCTTTCCAGTGCCACCTGGCGGTGGGGTCGGAAGGGAAGACGGCCAGCCAGCCTCCAGACTGCCAGCCAGACTGCCATGGGTCCCTGCAGGGCAAGACAATCCCAGGTCCAGAGATGCTGACCGTGAATCGGAGGTCAGGCTCTTGGTGGGAGAGCCTGAGTCCCTGAAACATGGGAGGGGGCACTGGATGTGGTCATGTAGGCACTTGGAGCCCCCTGGGCTTGCAGATACCACCCACAGTAGCTTCCCTCAGGAGGGCAGGCACCTGTGAGCTGAAGACTGCACAGAAGCTGCCCCTGCCCCCACCAGCAGCAAGAGGCCCCCGGGGGGCGCCTCACCTGGTCTCCCAGCCGCTAGGAATTGGCTGGGCCATCAGGCCCAAGGGAGGGACTCAAAGGCTGTGAGAAGAACCACACATACTGGCAGGACCCAGAGTGCTATCTTGGGGCTGGATCAGTCCAGCCTTAGATCAAGGGACCAGGCTGGGTGAGCAAAAGTGCATTGACCCGGGGCTCCTTCTTGTTGCGGGATTAGCATCCTGGTGAGGACCGGGCGTGGGCTACACTCACCACTGGAGTGGCCTTCAGGAGAAGTGCCCTGTTGTTCTGGGAGATGACCAAGGAATGAGGGGGGTGTGCAAGGACAGATGTACATGTGGGTCCAGAGACCCAGCAGAATCCTGCCCATGGGAGGCCCAGGGGACACCTGTCACCATGGCTGGCCATCAGGAATGTGGGGGAGGGGACCAGCACCAGGACAAGGCTGGTGGGGGGCAGGGGATCCCCTGCAGGGGACGAGACAGGGAGGAAGGAAAGCCCAGTGGTGCAGGTGCTGGGAGTCCTGTGTGTCCCCAGGGGCGGGCCACGGGCCGTGGGGCCACACTCACCTCTCTGCCTGCTCTCGCAAGAACAACACCTCTTGCCCCACCAAACCCTCGGCATAAACGATCCCGTTGAATCCTTGCTCGTCCCATGCACAGGCTCTCCTGCTGCCCCTCGGAGGCAAGGAAATGAGGTGCATGGGCAGCACGAGTCCACAGTTCGTCCGGTGACCCTGGTGCCATGCTGGCTGATGACCCCCTCACTGGGGGTCTGGGGGATGGCATCAGAGGACAGGGCACCAGAGTGGGGGCTGCTGGGCCATGTCAGACATGCTATTCCACCGTCTTGCAGGGACCCCACTGGTTTCACAGCATGTACCCTGGCTGCTGTCCAGAAGATGCCCGCTGTGGCCAGGCTGGTGCTCTCCCCTCCTCATGTCCCAGCAAATACTTGGAACAATTATCAAAGTTTTGCTTTTCTGGTGGGTGCCGATTTGTTGCTTGGGTTTGGGTCCTCTGGACACTGGAGAAGCTCCCCTGCCATTTGGCCTCTCTCTTAGGCTCATGTCTTCTGTCCTCTTTTCTTTTGGGGGGGCCTCATCTTTTTCAAGGGGACTTTCAGAGGTTTCCTGTGTGTGTATTTAGCCCATAAATCCTTTGTGACTTCAGATGGTGCAAATGTCGTGCTAACAGGGCCTATGAACCCTTTATGGAACAGATCCTTCCTTCCAACAATTTTCCACCTTATGATTGACTATTTTGGCACCTTAAGAAATCCTGTCCTAGGGGGTGCCTGGGTGGCTCAGTGGGTTAAAGCCTCTGCCTTCGGCTCAGGTCATGATCCCAGGGTCCTGGGATCGAGCCCCGAATTGGGCTCTCTGCTCAGCAGGGAGCCTGCCTCCTCCTCTCTCTCTCTCTGCCTGCCTCTCTACCTACTTGTCTGTCAAATAAATAAATAAATAAATAATCTAAAAAAGAGAAAAGAAAAGAAAAGAAATCCTGTCCTGCCCAAGGACACAGAGATGCTCCTCTAGTCCTCCCATTAGCCTACTGTTCACTACCTACATTTGTATATGGTGTGAGGTAGGGAGTCCTGCTTTCTACTTTCCACAAAGCCCATTTTCCCAATATTTGTTCCAGTTCCTAACTTTTTAAAGTAGTCTCCACACCCAGCATGGGGCTTGAACTCAAGAGTCGTATCTCTACTGACTGAGTCAGCCAGGTGCCCTTCTAGTTGGTGCATAACAAGTTATCCCATCATTTAACAGCTTAAGGCAGGCATCTTGTTTGGCTCATATTTTTGAGCTTTGGGAATTGGGAAAGGGCTCAGCAGGGTGGTTCTCTCTTAGGGACTCTCATGCAGTCACTCAGAGGTCAGCTGGGGTACAAGGCCAGATTGGCCACTCACATGACTGGCAGTTGGTGCAGGCTGTCTTCTGGGAGCTCAACTGGCAGTCGGCCTGAGTGCCTGCATGAGGCCTCTCCAGGGTGGTGTTCGGAGTAGACAGACTTCTTGCCTTGTGCCTGGCTACCCTCAGAGCCAGCGCCTGAGAGAAGCAAGCAGAAGCTGCATGGTCCCTTCTGACCTTGCCAAGGACATCTGTCCCCTCATTTTTCTCATCCTGTTGGTTACGAGCAAGTTTCAAAGACAGTGAGGGTTCAAGGGGAGGAGATACAGATGCCCCCCCCCCTTGTGGGAGAACATCAAAGGGTTACGGACCTGTTTTTAAAAAATACTATTCATGGGGCTCCTGGGTGGCTCAGTGGGTTAAGGCCTCTGCCTTCAGCTCGGGTCGTGATCCCAGGGTCCTGGGATTGAGCCCCACATCGGGCTCTCTGCTCAGCGGGGAGCCTGCTTCCCCTCCTCTCTCTCTGCCTGCCTCTCTGCCTACTTGTGATCTCTGTCTGTCAAATAAATAAATAAAATCTTTAAGAAAAACCCGGTCAGCCCATGGCACTCAGCTGCTCCCCCAAGCACCTTCATACCCTGGTTCACTTGGCCCCACAGCCACACAGGGCTGCGTCACCACACCTGGAGCCCCAGAAGCAGCTGTCTGCTTGGCGGGGAGGGCAGGGACGCTCACCACTCTCAGACAGGACCACCCCGGGGCTCCCCGGGGTGCAGCAGGCAGGTGTCGCAGTGTCTGGTGGGATGGCCCCGGCAGGCCACATTTCGTGTCCTCGTCTGTGGAATGAACAACCATGCAGCAGCAACCCCCGGACCTGCAGCCGAAGCCTGCTAAGCCGAGGTCTCTCGGCCTTCTTGTATTTCTTCTTGGCTGCGTTGTCCCTGAGGGCGCCTTGTGTCTGCATCACGGCCTGAGCAAGAGCCTCCTTCTGCAGGAGAGGGGTCCATCCACATGCTGCCCCTACTACTGCCCTGAATTTGCCTCTGCCCTGTGCCTCCCCCGCCCCTTGGCTTTCAGTCTTCTGTGCCCCTGCCTTGAACCTGTGTCCCCGACAAGACCCAGGCGTTGGCACCTGTCTCCTCCGTGTCTCCCCCAGATCACGCCGTCTCACTTGCTGCGATGGTTGCACTTATTCTACGAAAGCTGGTCTATGCCATCTGGTAGGTTCCTAAATTGCTCCTTCTCTACTTCCCCAGGGTTGCAATGACCCGCCTCTCCCTGCTCTCCACTCAGGCCCCTCTCGGCTCACACATCGGCTTCGGCCCTCTCAGGGCCTTGGATCCCCTAGGAAAGCCCGCCCTCCCTGCACGCGCCCGGAATGGGCTGGAGAGAGAGCACACCCCCCAGAGCACATTCCCATACGGAGTGCCAGCCAGGGCACGGCACTGTCTGGGGACAAGGTGGCGGCTACCGCAGCCAGACATCATAGGCCTGGGTCCGTCCGTAGTGTCATGAGAGATAGAGTGACACACTGCCTGCTCCGAGGCCCCAGCCTCCTGACAACTCCTTCCAGCTGTGGGTTCAGGGTCCATCTGGGAGCCCAGACATCCCTGGCAGAAACAATGTGGACCCTCCCACTGTGGACAGGGGTCTCAGCGGTAGAAAGAGCCAGAGTCCCCGGACTCAGCAGGGTGTGTAGGGCTCCCCTTGTTTACAAGTGGGGACACCTGACCAAGAGTTCCCAGCCCCGTGCCCACCACCGCCTGACAGCTGACACAGGCCTCAGATCCTCCTTCTGGGACACGGACTGGAAAAAGAACGCAGACCAGAGTTTGAAGAACGCAGAAGAGTTTCACGGGAGAGCAGACGTTTAGGCCAGAGACCGTCCGCTGCCCCCGGCCCCCAGCGTGAGCCCGCCACTGTCCCACTGGGTGACAGATGGCTGCCGTCGTTAAAGGGAGACGCTGCAAAGATCCTTTCTGTTTGGGTTTGTGGGGTTTGGTCTGTGCTGTCGTGCTTACATACTAACACGGCTCTCGGAGGAAGATGAACGGGGAGGCTGAGCCCTGAACCCACCTGATACCATCGAGCACCACGGGGAGAAAATGCTGCTTAATAATCTCGTGAAGCTTTTCTAAATTAAGACCAAACAGATGACCCGCGGTGTATCTCCTGCATCAGCCACGTCCAACACGGAGCTCGCATCCATCTCTGCGGACACGGAGTGAAGGCTCGGCAGGACAGCCCCGCCAGGAGGCAGCACGCCACCCCACGTGGCCCAGGACATGTCCAGTGTGGAAGGGAGGGCTTGGTTCCTGCTGAGAGCACGCCACTCTCCCCCAGACTTGCCGGCAAGGAGGGTCCCAATGGCAAGACTCCCAAGCAAGGCCCGAACAGGCCCATTCCTGTGGCCCTGTCCCAGTCTGGTCCTGCCATTTTGCTCTTTCTAAGCATGATGCCATTTTCTCATCATGATGCTCCCTCAGGAGTGGTCCTCAGAAGGCTCAGAGGCCATGCAGAAATAGCCAGAGGCCATGACAGCCCCCCCTCCAGCATCTGCTTCCCCTTGCCTTACACTTGGCCAGTGTTGCCTGTGATCCAGCTCCGAAGGCTAGAGCAGGCCGGGTGGCAGGACCCACACAGCATGGAGGCCACGGAGTCAGAGAGGAAGATGGGCAGCAGCCACAAGTAATCAGGAGCACCCAGAGCGGGGAGAGAGAGCGCCTGCAGAGGGACGGGGGCACATGGCTGAGGTCAGGACTGCTATTGGGGGGCACAAGCCCCAACAGGCGGCACGTGGGCTTTGGGACCATGTCTGGGAAGGAGGGCAGAACAGCCTGTGCCAGGCTGGCTCTTGGGCTGGTCTCGGCTCCGGGGTGCCCACAGGGACCCTGGCATCACTGTCTGCCTCTCTGGGGCACCCCAGAGCCCTGACATTGTCCTGCCTCCGTGTGCACCCCCAGCTTCACAGCACCCCCATGAGAGCCCTCCCTTCCTTCAGGGTTCATGAGCTGTGAACCCACAAGCCAGGGCACCCTTTATCCACTTACCAGCTTCCCAGTCAATGCCCCAGGTCACAGCCGGCTTGTGCCTGGGTGGGCCTGAGGGGCTGCACCCCAGGACCCATCCTCCGTGGGCTCTCAGCACAGTGGTGGCAAAGCAGAAACTCAGCTCCTGCATCTCTGTCCAGGGGTCAGTCAGCATCCAGCCTGCCTGGCCCGGGGCCTCTATCCAGGGGTCAGTCAGCATCCTGCCCACCCCGCCTGGGGCCTCTGTCCAGAGGTCAGTCAGCCCCCCGCCCGCGCAGCCTGGGGCTCCATCTGGGGGTCAGTCAGCGCCCTGTCTGCCTGGCCTTAGGCCTCCATCCCTGGGTCAGTTAGCGTCCTGCCTGCCCAACCCAGGGCCTCCATCTGGGGCCAGTCAGTGCCCTGCCCGCCCCACCTGGGGCCTCCGTCCAGGGGTCATTCAGCCCCCTGCCTGCCTAGCCAGGGCCTCTATCCAGGGGTCAGTCAGTATCCTGCCCACTCAGCCCCTGGGCCTGGAGGAAAAGTCACTCCTCGGGTGCAACTCGGTGGGCCCTCCACCTTGTGTCTCTCCTGGGGACACAAGGGATAAAATATTAGGCGGCTGGGGTGGTGGGGGGCACAGGGAAGCTGCCAACCCAGCCTCCTTCTTGCTCCAAGGGTCAGGCCATGCCTGCAACCTTGTTCTCCCAGGCCCCAGCCTGCCTCTGGCCCTGTGGACACGGCTCTTGGGGGAGGTTGGGGGGGCCCTTGCTTCCATCCAGCCCAGCTAGGAGGCTGTTGGACCATTCAGTCCCACAGGCACTGATCTTGGGTTGGCATAGTGGGGAGGTTCTGGGGAACCAAGGACAGTCCATATGCTCCCCACACCCCCAAATCCTGAGAGCACCCAAATGGGCACAGGCACCAATGAGGCAGGGAGGCCAACTGAGCCTGAGCTCCCCCAACCCAGAGGGTTGGGCTGAGGGAGGTGGGTTGGGACCCATCTCATCCTGGCTTTGCCAGGGAGCAGCTGTCATGATGCAGTCGCTGCTGGCCAGTCCTTGCCCCTGATTCCCCCACTGGCTCCTTTACCAGCAAGGGGAACCCCCGGACTGGTCAGAGGAGAGGGGTGGAAGGCAGGGGATCCCCACCCTGATGCCCATGTGGAGCTGCATCAGCCCTATCTCGGCCCCCCAGGGCACCCCCAGGCCAGAGACACACCCACTCCCACCCCGGCCCTGGTCGCTGGCACCTGTCCTGGTCTCAGCCCTGGCTTTCCTGAGAAGAAAACCAGAGCAGCTCATGGCCCTGTCCTCTGGAGCCAACCCTCGTCTGTCTCCCGGTCTCACCTGCTCCCCAGTGCAAAGTGCCAATGGTCTCCAGCTGCAGACCCCCGCCCGGGGTCCCAGACAGGCAGGCTGTGGAGGCCCAAGTGGGGGCTGCAGGATGGGCACGCAGGAAGCCTTCCTCATGGGAGCAGGCGCCTCGAGCAAGAGGCTGGCACTGGGTCAGGCCAGAGCTACTGGGCCCAGCCCCCATGGTGGCCTTGTTGAGACCCTGTGCTACTTGGGGGGCAGCTGGGCACGCGGCAGCCAGAGGGTCTGCCACTGCGCCCACACTACCACCCAGTCAACCCCGCCTCCTCGCCCATCCCAGAGGGGCCTGGTAGGGGGCAGTTGGTGGCATAGCCAAGGGTTGGCAGGTACAGCCAGGCCGGGCAGGGGGCGCACCATGGCCAGGGGGAGCCCACGTCCCCCACCCCGGGCTCTCCACAGCATGGGAGAGCTCAGGCCCCAGGCCGCCCCCCAGCACCCCGCCCCGCATCCTGGCCTGGCTCCCCAGCGCTAGATCAATAGCTTTGGAAATCTGAAAAGAGCCCAAACAAAGAAGTAGGCTTGTAAGTACCCGGCTTGTATCAGCTGATAAATGGGCCCCTCTTTAGGGGACTTATCTCTTTAGGGCTTGCGGGATGAGGGATGGCGTCATTTGTCCTGTTGGCTCGTCTGGACCAGCCGAGCCGGATCTATTTAAAAGATAGTGTGATACTGTCGACAGCAATAGACAGGGTAATTGCAGAGCCACTGCCGGGGTATAAATTACACGGCTCTAAGTGGCGGAGTGGCCGCGGGAGAGTGGAGAGATTCCTGACAATTTACTTGTCCCTCTGCCCCACCGCCTGCTTATCACGGGCCCGCAGAAGAAACGCACTCCGGGTGAAAAAATTAAGTATTGATCAAATTAACAGTTTTTACTGATCTTTTTAAGGGAGAAAAGGAGAGCAACAATTAAATTGAGAACACAAACGACGGGGCGGGATAGCTCCTGACCCCGTGTGGCAAAGTCAGCGACACCGACAAGCTGGAGATATGGCCCCCGCAGGGCCGCCGTCCACGCAGATTTGCAGACAGCGCTCGCACGGTCCTGCTGTGACCACGGGCTGGGGGCCCCGGGGAGGCGCCGGCCACAGGAGGGCTATCTCAGGGCCCCCCCCATGTGCAGGGCCCCTCCCCAGGCAGAGCTCTGGGGGTCCTGCTACAGAGGTGGGCAGGCAGACAACACTGTGGGCTGCAACTCCCAGCACAGCCTGGAGGGCTTCCTGGAGGCAGAGGCAGTTTGCCGACCCAGAGGGGCAGACGGTTATTGTGGGCAGCAAGGGAAGGAGGGGAGGGGCCCAGCACATGAAGGGCTGGGTATAGCGGAGCCTTGGGGAGCCGTCATGGATCAGAGGCTGACAGCACCAACCTGCCAAGGTGAGGGGAGGCCATCATCACAACACTGATTACTTTGGGTCGTTTCCTCTCTCTCCTCAGACTTCCAGAGATGTAGACCTCTGACTTCACGGGGCTGAGCTGTGTGGAAAATCCAGAGGCTCACGTCTCCCCCACACATGAGCACGGTGGTGTTGGAGCCGAGGTTCCTTCCTGCCCCACACCGGCCCCGGGTGAGGGCGGTCCCATCTGATGGCCAGCTGCACCCTCCGGGGAGCAGAGACGGCACGGGTCCCCAAGGAGAGCCTGCCAGGCCGGGCATGTGGGTGGAGCCATAGAACCCAGAACCACCTGGGGCCAGAGGGCAGGACACACGGACCTCTGGGAGCCGTGGGGAGAGGGGAAGTCACCGGCTGTCCAGGGGACAGAAACACTGAAGGCTGAAGAAGGGATGTGCAGGGGCAGCAGGACTCCCGGGACCCAGGGGGGACTGTGTGTCTGTCCCTCCTCTGCCCGGTCCACCCTGAGGCTCCCTCCACACGACCACGACACCACTGCCCCTCTCCGGGGCCTTCTGAACAATGGATGGCTTAAGTGGCTATGGGGCAGGGGAGGGGAACTCACAGGGCTGCTCAGGACCCAACAGGGCCCACCCAACCCAGCCAGACCGGGAAGAAGCTGAAAAGCCTCAGTTGGGCCCGTCCAGGATCCACTCAGGCCCTTTGCAGTCTCTCCTCTGATCCACCAAAGGACAGTCCCAACCCAGCAGCCAGGCCGCTCCTGCTGGCCTCCCAGATGCTGATGGGAGCTCCAGCCCTGGGTGCGGCTCCAGGGTCACTGTCAGACCGGGCTGAGCCCGGGGCAGACGGGGGTGGCAGTCCTGCCTGTCTTGGTCTGTCCCTGCCCGTGTGGGGTCTCCTGAGCCAGGCTGAGTGACCGACAAGGGGAAAGAAGACACCAGGGGCTCAGGGCCCCCCAGGGCCACCCCCAGGCTGCACCACAGAAGTACCTTGGGCTCCTTGGTGAGGGACATGGCCGAGCCCACAAGGCAGGGCTGGAGGGGCCTGACGGTCCCCACATGTGCCTCCTAGAGTCCTCCCCCACCACCCAGGTCCTCCCACCGGTGCATCCACGCAGCGGCCAGGCTCTCCATGCTCCACACATTTGCACTGTGCATCCCCCCTGAGGGGAGGCCATGTGGGGCTGAGCCCTCTCCATGCTGCTTGCCTCAGGCCAGCTGCCCCCACAGCTGGTCCGCCTCCCCCCACTCTGGGCAGCCTGCACTGCCCCTGGGAAAGGGGTCCGGGAGCCCCTAACACATGGGAGAGGCAGACGCCACTGGGGGCAGGTGGAGGGCCCCAGAGTCCCTTCCCTGGGGACCATGGCAGTGCAGGAGCCCCCCAGAGCCCCGGGCTCCCCAGAAGCGTGGAGTGTGACAAGGTGGCAGGCCGAGCAGGAGCTCCCCCTCCCTGGGATGCATACCCCTGCTCAGGGGCCTGGGAGGGGGCGGAGGAGTGGGGCGCCCTGGGCAGGCGGGAGGCTCCACCCACATCTCTCCAGGCTCAGTTCTCATTCCAGCTGGGGTAGCACAGCTTGTTTCTTGCTTTCTATAACCACCTGTTAGTTAACTTTTTATTTTGAAAGAAAAGTACAGATTTACATGATGTTATAAGAAACTATATAAAGAGATCCAATGTACCCCTTTGCCCACTGTTCCCTGAAACTACCAATCCCAAGGGGCATGGAGACGCAGAAGGCCCCGGGGGGGGTCCTTTGGGGTCACAGGGGCTGCCCCTCGGCTGGCAGTGGCCGGCCCGTCCTCCGCAGGAGGCCACACGGGTGGAGTCTGGCCGACATGTCTTTGGGACTGGCTCTTGTCACCTGGTCCCCAGGGGATCAGCCAACCCCGAGCAGGGCTCCCCCTCTCGCTGGTGGCGTCAGGCGTGTGGACACCCACCCTGTGCTTCGCTGTCACTCACTGAAGGACATGACAGTGCTCCCAGCTTTGCAGCTGCGGGGCTTCTGGAATCATGCTCCTTCCACGCAGAGCGGCGGAGGCCTCATGGCTGGGTGCCAGGAGCCGTGCCTGGCCAGCCTTCTGCCCTTCGCGGGGGTCTCCCCACCACTGCCCCGGGGGGGAGGGGCTTCCAGACTCCAATCCAGCCTCTGCTGAACCAGGCTGGCTGCAGCGAGGCCAACCCCACAGACCTGGCCAGCGTCCTCAGCCAGCACCCCCCACTCCCGCACCCCCCTGCACCACCACCAGCCTGGCCCCAGCACAGCCCCCACAGCATGCAGCACCGCGCCCCTCCCCGTGGTCCCACTCTCCAGCAGTGGGGACTGCCCCGTGCTGACCGCGGGGCCCCATGATACACCTGCCCCCAGCCGACCCTGAGCCCTGCCTCTCCCTCAGAACAACCGCACACAAACGGCGGGCAGGTCAGGGGACCTGGCAGAAATGGCCAAACCTCCTTGGGGGCTGTCAGCCCTCCAAAGCCTTTGCTCCAGCTACCCCTTCAGGCGAGACCCCACGCAGCCGCTCAAGGCTTCAGAAGTGACTGGGGGCCAGGTGCAGCTGGTGGTCCCCCAAAACAGTGAGGGTCTTAGTGAAAGGGGAAACTACAGGCAGCCCCACAGCCTGGGCCCTGGGAACCGGGGGCCATGCCCACCAAGCTGGGGCCACAGAGTGAGGGGGCTGAGGGAAGCACTCCCCATGGGCGCTGAGACCATCACTGTGTGCCCACAGACAGCGGCAGGAAGGCGACACCCGGAGAAGTCAGGGGGCCGACTCTGGACACGGCCCTTCCCACGGGCTTCACTCTGTCCCCAGACCTGAGGCTGGTCTGGGGTGTGGAGACCCCAAACCACGAGGGTGAGAACAAAACCAGAAAACACACAGAGAGAGGGAGGGAGGGAGACACAGAAGGCGCCCTCGCGGGCAGCACGTCTCCCGGAGACAATTTTTAAGCGTGAAGAATTACCGCTGCTGGATCCTTCTGGAAGGCCCCCTTCCACGCGGGGGACTTTTCTCTGCATAGTAATGTGTCTTTAAAAAAACAAGAACCACTGATATATGTTACAAGAAGTGTATCTCTTTCACCGAGACAGAACATTTTAATTCCCCGACACCTTTTAGTGATTGCTTCAATTTCCGAAGATTTTGATAAAATCGTGCGGTTTAAGAGACTTGGGAAGGAGCGCCCGGCGCGGGCAGAGCGTAATGAAATGCTCCTGCTTCGCAGTCTTCATTTGACACAGCCCAGCTCCGGGGGCTAATAAACGCCGCGTGATAAATGTTGGAGCCACGATTGTAAAAATATACTTGTAATTGAGTTAATATGCCTTAAAATACTGCCCATCAGTTACCTTTCTTTCTCCTCTGTGGCGTGCGCAGGGGTGCATGCGGGCGCCGCTCCGTCCCACCCCTGTCCTGTTTCCCTCCTGCTTCCCTCCACCCGTCCCTGCCTGGCAGGCCCTCTGAGGCCGCGGCGAGATCATCCAGGGATGCTGGAGGGCAGAGGCATGCCCCAAGCCAGGCCGGGCCCTCAGTGGGAGCCGCCACACAGCAGGACTCGTGGACCTGGTGTCCTCAGGTGGGAGAGCAGGGTGCTCTCCCCGTGACCCCCAGACGTGTGGTAAGTACCCTGCTCATGGGCTGTGAGGTCTCAGGACAGGGCCTTCCTCACCCAGCCACAGCGCTGGGCTGTCCAAGAGGTGGGGCCCGGCTGGAGACCTGGCAAGGCAGGAGTGGCGGGCAGGGCAGGGAGCAAGAGGCCTTTCCTCTCTGCTCTGAGGGGCAGCCTGGGCAGGAGCAAGTCCCCATGCTCGGGAAGACTGGGCTCTGCACTGAGCAGGGGTTAAGGGAGACACTTTGAAGCTGAATTGAGGGGCTCCGATGGGACCCCAGGACGGACCCCAGTGGCCCCATTGTGGGACCACCAGGGGCAGCCCAGCCCTTTCACCCCACTTGTCACCTGTTCCTGCAGGCAGAGGTGGAATCATGAAACAGCAGTGTGTTCTCCATGGTAGCCGAGACCCTGGAACTCACCCTCTGGATTCCCAGTGCCCAGACCACGGCCTGGACCCAGCAGGGTCCTGTGCATGTCTGTAGACTCCCTGATCAGATGGCTGGATGGACAGACGGATGGGTGGCTAGTGGATGACAGAGGAAGGGAAGAAGGAATGTTGGGGGATGGATGGACAGATAGGTAGATGGATTAATAGATGAATAGACGGATGAATGGATGGACGGATGGATGGACAGATGATGGAGGGAGAAGGAATGGTGGGGGGATGGATGGACACATGAATGGCTGGGCAGATGGGTGGGTGGATTAATAGATGGACAGACAGATGGATGGATGGATGGATGGACAGATGGATAGATGGACAGACGGATGATGGAGGGAGGGAAGAAGGAATGGTGGGGGAATGGGTGGACAGATGGGTGGATGGACATTTGGGTGGATGGATTAATAGATGACTAGATGGATGGATGGATGGATGGGCGGATGGATGATGGAGAGAGGGAAGAACGAATGGTGGGGGATGGGTGGACAGACAGGTGGATGGATTAATAGATGAATAGACGGATGAACAGATGGATGGACAGACAAATGATGGAGGGAATGGTAGGGAGATGGATGGACAGATAAATGGGTGGGCAGATGGGTGGATGGATTAATAGATGGACAGACAGATGGACAGATGGATGGACAGATGGATGATGGAGGGAGGGAAGAAGGAATGGCGGGGGATGGGTGGACGGCTATTTGGGTGGGTAGGTGGGCAGTGGCGGTGGAGGGAGGGATGACGGGTGCCTATCACGCAGTGCTATGAAGCCCCTAGTGTCAATCCAGAGCCGTGGGCGAGATCAGGAGCTCCTCTGTGGAGGCCAGAGAGTGTGAGGGGCCTTGATTCAGACCAGAAGAGGCTCCACACTGCCCCCAGCAACCCGGTCCCTGAAGCCAATGTTCCCAGCTCACTCCCTCCCTGTTTCCGCTCTGGTCTTACTCCCAGCAGACCCCCTGTCCTCCCGTCCCTGAGGAAGCAGACATGGGAGCTCCAAGATGGGGTAGAGACTGGCAAGACCAGCTCAGGCACCCGCAGGGGACCAGGGGCTCAGAGCCAGCTTGGTGGAGAAGGGGCCCCCGGCCAGTGAGGCAGGCGGAGAGAAGATGCCGCGGCTCCCCCAGCAGAGACCGGAGGTGGGAGTGGTCTGCAGAGCCAGACCCCAGCGGTCCCAGCTCAACCCTGGCCCCTTGAAAGCATTTGGAATGTTCTAGAAGCTGCAGCCCTCGGAGACGGGGCCAGCCAGCTGGGAGCCCACTGCCTGGACTGTTCCCTGGGCCACAGAGGAGAACACACAACCCACATGCTGTTTGGCCCCTTTCACGGACAAGGAGGCGAGGCCAAGTGAGTGAGCTCTGCATGAGGGCCAGGCAGGCCCACGGAGCTGCCAGCTCACCCAGCAGCAGACGGGCTCTGAATGAAAAACCACTATGCAGATGGCAGAATGGGCTGTAAAAGGTGAACGCTGGCCTCCGCCCGGGTGACCTAGGGCCCCACGACCCCACTGCCTCTCAGCAAGAGCCAGAGCAATGCGTGCAGCCTAGCCGGCCAGGAGGCCACACTCCTTCCCTGGCACACCCTACCCCCACAGACAGACAAACAGATGCACACACGCACACTGCCCCCTCGCAGCAGGCAGTGGCTCCACCCCACCGCACACACCGAGCGAGCAGCTCTCACCTGGGCCTCCCCACCCCCACACACACAGCCCCCACAGCGCCCAGGCCCACCTCCCACGCAAACATTCACACCCCACCCCCCGAGACTGGTGCCTCACGCCCTTTTCTTCAGCCAACTTCCCTGGAGCCCCATGGCCTCTTACCGTTTCCCCCAGAAGGAGAAGCATCCTAGGGTCCCTGGGGCAGCAGGAGCTGAGTGGGGCCAGACAGGGAGGACAGCAGGCAGAGAGCCAAGCTGGGCACCGCTGGGGCCCCCTTGGCCTCCTTAACCCAGGCCAGTGGGCACTCGAGGCACACAGTGCACCCAGACCCCACAGCCCAGCCCTCCAGCTCTGGAGATGCATGAGACCTACTGCTGCCCATGTGTGTGCGTGCACGTGTGTCTGTGTGTGTGTGTGCATGTGTCTGTGCGTGTATGTGCATGTGTGTGCCTGTGTGTGCCTATGTGTGCACGTGTGCGTCTCTGTGTGTGTGTACCCGTGTGCATGAGGCAGGCCAGCACCGAGCAAGGCTTGCTAACATCACTTCGGGTAGCAGGGCAGGTGGGCAGGGTCCCTCCAGGTTTAAAGAAGCAGGGGGCTCTGGCCTGGCCAGCCCTGCATGCGCCTGGCAGGTGGGGGCCCAGGTCGGGGAGGCCATGCAAGGACAAGGCCACGGCTGAGAGGGATGTACACCACCCGGGGTCACCCAGGAACTGTAGGTAGAACCCACATCTCAGGGCAGGCTCTCCCCAGGGCTGACCTCCAGGGACAGATCACAGACTCCCAGGCACCAGGCAGTCCAGGTGGCCGAGAGGGACTCTCCTTGCCCTGGGGGACCAGGCCCAGTCATCACCTCTCTGGCTGACGTCAATGGGCCTGGTGTGGTGGCTGAGGCTGCAGGGACCATGTAGGGACAACACAGCGGGGGTGACCCCACAGGGTGAGGGGGGCAGGCTGGTTCCTTGATGGCAGGAAGCCTCTGAGCTGGGCCTGGAGGAGCCGTGCACTGCTGGGGTGTCAGGGGTAGGACAGCCAGGAGGGGATGGGCGGGGCATGCTATCCAGGGGTGGGAGTCGGGGAGGGGGGTCTCTGCAGGGAAGGGCTGTGGCCCCGGCAGGAGTCCTGTGTGCACCCAGGAGCCCGTGGAAGCAGACCTCTGGGTGAACAGGTGGGCATGGCAGCCAGCAAGGCCAGAAGGAGCTAGAAACACCATGTCTGCTGGCAGGTGGGGCCAAGAGGAACAAAGCTCAACGGTTCTATTCCCCACCACACCCCAAATCCAGCCCTCTTCCTGGGGACACCTGCCCCCTGCTCCCCATCCTGTTGCCCACTCCCCGATCCCCAGGGATCCCTGCCCACTTACCCCACCTCATACTCCCCCGCCCACTGCCCCTCCCACCCATGTGCTCTCCCGCCCACTGCCCCTCCCATCGGCAGGCAGCCCTCAGGGACCAGTCCGCTGCGCTGGGCAGGTGAGCAGCCTGCTGTCCTGCTCTTGGAGCATGGGGACCATGGTGCCCTGTGGCCCCACCACACATGGCCAGCCAGCAATCTTGCCTGGGGCCACCACACCCATGCCATCTTCCTATCTCAGAAGCATCTGTACAAGCTGCTGTAAGTCCTCTCCAGAGGAGGGGTGCTGTAAAGACAAATAGACCCATTGCATTCAGGCTATGCAGGACATTGGACATCAGGAACTCCAGGACCCAGCCCTGCCCTTGGGGGCCCATGTCCAGAGGGAGGTGGGAAGGGGCTGTGACGCTCCCACACCAGCAAGTGCAAACCCCAAATGCTCCAGATACCCCCCAGTGCCTCGCTTGGGGTTTGCAAAACAAGGGTCACCTGGTCTTGGGGCTGGCTGTCCTCTGGGACCCAAGACTCTTCCCTTTCCAGGGTTCGATTGTGGGGCTGTCTGCCTAGCCCTGCACCGGTCACACAGAGTCATGACCCCAACCAAACATGGCAGCTAGAGCTCCCCCATCCCTCAGAACCTCCAGCCTCCCAGCACATCTGGGCCAAGGGGAGAATGGGCTGGCCCAGGGCCAGGTGTGTAACTAGAGAATTCCATCTTCAGAGTCCAGGCACAGGAAGGGCCAAGAGGGAGCCCGGGGGGGCCAGGGTGGGCGGGGGGCTGAGGCCCACCCCCGGGGGTGACGGCCTTGCTGTCAGCGTCGAGGCCGGGAAGGAGATGACAGGCCGGGCCTCTGGCCCACACAAAGGCCACAAATGAAATGGTGTTCGCCTGCTTATGTGCAGTGATGAAACTTTAAATGAGTCGCTGACCTTTCTGGAATGACAGGTGACCCGAGCCATATCTGAGGTGGGTATCGAAAATTGCCACTGCGGCCCGAAAATAAACAATAAGACAGCAAATGTGGTTGGAAAGAATTGACTCACTCCAACACAGGGGCGGGGGGCGGGGGAAGCTGGCTAGTGAATGACTTGAGCCGCGGCTCAGAGCCCGCAGCTGGGCCCTCCCCTCCAGGCAGCAGCTAGGCTGGCTGGCTAGAGACCCTACTGGGCCCCCAGCACCCCGGACCCCAGGGCATTGGCTAGCCCTGCGTGGGAAGGAGGGGTCAGAGGGCCGGGCTTACGGGCAGCCCTGGGTCCTGGGGAGACACTTTCCTGGACAGGCTCCCAGTCACAGGCAGGGACTCTGAGGGCAGAGGACCCCTGGGAGCTGGCACTGGCTTTTCCTGTGCAGGTCACAGCCCAGCACCCACCCCCCCGAGTCCTATCGGGGGAAGCCGAGGAGGCAAGGAGCCCCTGCGTGCGGGCCTGTCCATGACTAAGACACAGGCGTGGGCAAGTGGGGCGGCTCAGAGCAGGGAGCTCAGCCGCCGGTCACACGCCTGGAGGCAGAACGAGCTGGAACCCAGGCCTGCCACCCCTATGGGCACCCTGCAGGCCAGCAATGGGGGGTGAGGACGGCCCTCCCAGGTGAGCAAAGGCCTCCACGAGGTCAGGTGCCCTGGGCACAGGGTTGGGAGGCAGAGCTGAGTTGACCAAGCATATGGTCAGAGCAGGGAAGGCCAAGGCAGGTGCTGGGGCCCTGACAGTGGGCTGGCCAGGTGTCCACCGGGATAGGAGGGAGCCTGAGGCCCCCCAAGCACCAAGAGGGACCCAGGCCAGAGCACAGCTCAGTACCCTTCTGCCTCAGGTGCCCTCGGGGCATCCCCTGGCCCATACCTTCCCGGAGAGAAACTGGTTCCCCACGTCAGCCCCAGATCTGGCCCCAGACAGGTCCCATCTGGCTGCTCTGATGCGGGCAGCCCCCCAACCTCCCGAGGTCTCTGGTCCTAGTGGTACAGCCCCCAACCCTTGCAGCCCATGTCATCTACCCGTGACTGCTGACATTCCCTTGTAGGCCCCTGCTCTCGGCGGAACTGGTTCTGACTTGCCACCCCAGCCCTGATGGGCCTGCCAAGGGAGAACCTGCTCCCAACTAGGCCTCATTGTGGAGGGAGGCCTGTGGTGGCTCAGTGGAGGGAAACGCTCACCCAGAGCCTTTGGATGCCCTGAGGTCATCCCATACCCATCTGGCGGGCTCTGCAGAAGTGGCAGCCCCCAGGCCCTCCGTCCACCCTGCTAGACAGAAGCGGGCCAGCCCAACTGATCTCTGACTGCAGGACCTCTGCACCCCTCTGCCTTGCAGGACCTAATCCCACCAGTGGCTCTTGGGGTCCTCTCCAGGGACAGGCCTCCCCTGCTCAGCCACTCAGCACATGGCTGGTTGCCCAACCTTCCCTGTCCAAGGGCAGGGCTCCTGTGGACAGTGGCTACAACCTGGGGCCTATATGAACGTGAGACACTGCCAGCGGTCCTCTGAGACCCCGAGAGCCAGGACCAGGGTGAGCAGCCGCCCACCAACATAGTTCCATGGCCACCGGCCTCATGGCCAGGCCCACAGGATGTGTTTGTCCTCCACCCAGGAGACCTTTGGAGCTCCCCACTGTGAGGCCTGAGCAGCCCCACTGCAGGGCCCACACTCAGAGCCCCCCAATCCAGGTCCCAGGTGTGGCTTTGGGAGTCCTGAGGTGGGTGCCTCAGGGCCCCAGAGTATCCGCCAGCACAGGCCGCATCCTGGGAGCCCTGTCCCAAGAGAAGGAGGAGGAGTGGTCTTGCCTTCCCTGACCCAGAGGAGGGGGTCAGGCCCATGGAAAGATTGCGCATGGGGCGGAGAGCTCCCCACAGCCCATGGCCTGCCCTCAGGTCTCGGCTCCCCCAGTGGCTCACCCCACTGCCTCCACAGGCCGGGCTCTGGCCCACAGCACCTTAACTCATGGCGTCCAGGTAAGGCTGGGGCTCCCTGCGGTGGTTCCTCCGTGAGCTCACGTCCTTCCTGACAAGATGGCCACCTGGTGGGCATATAGCGGGCACATGGTGGGCACATGGCTTCCTGGGACCCGCTCCTTCTCAGCCTCCTCGGCCCTCAGGCTCTTGGTCAGCCTCTGAGTGGCCCTCTTATTTCCTAAATCATAACCCAAGTTGGCTACTGAAGGGTTCAAGGGCCACAACAGTCTTCATTCTGTGCCATCTCTGCCCCTTTCGCACCAAACTGAAAGAGCTTTGTCCTGTCTGAGCCACTTTGCTGGACACTCGGGGTCCCAGTCCCAGTGTCCCAGACCACTGCTCCCAGCCTCCTCCCAAAGCAAGTCCCTCAGACCCCTCCATCAGGAGCCCCAGGCCCTGTCCTCTCCCGAGTTCCCGGGGCTGGGAGACACTAGCACCACCTCTAGGGCCACTGGCACGGAACCTGGGCGCACGTGTTAACAAGCACTCAAACATTCACACACATGACATAATTCACATACCGTCCAATTCACCCACTAAAAGTACATCATAGGGCGCCTGGGTGGTTCAGTCATTAAGCATCTGCCTTCAGCTCAGGTCATTATCCCGGGGTCATGGGATCGAGTTCCGCGTCAGGCTCCCTGCTCAGTGGGGAGCCTGCATCTCCCTCTCCCACTCCCCTTGCTTGTGTTCCCTCTCTCTGTCAAATAAATAAATAAAATCTTAAAAAAAAAAAGTACATAATCCATTGGGTTTTGGTAAATTACATTTTTAATTGTGGTAAAATATATGTAATATTTTATAATAAAAATAATAAATATATATATATTTTACATAAAATGTAACCATTTTTAAGTGAGCAATTCAGCGGCATTCACAATGTTGTGAACAGCCTCCCCCACCTCCAGAACTTTCTCCTCTTCCCAAACCACCCCCAAGAAACACTAGCTCCCCATCTCTCCCTGTCCCCCAGCCCAACACCCACTGTCCACATTCTGGCTCTATGTTCTCACTCCTCTGGGGACTCACAGAAGTGGGGTCACACAGTGTTGTCCCTTTGTGGCTGCTCATGGCACTGAGCATAGCGCTTCTGGGGTCCATCCTGGTGGGGACAAGAGTCAGAATGTCTTCCTGGAAAACGTTCCATTGTGTGGATCATGTGTCCATTTTGTTTATCCATCTGTCCGTCTGTCCATCCATCCATCCATCCATTTGTCTATCTGTCCATCCATCCATCCATCCATTTGTCTATTCTGTCGATCCTCCATCCATTCTTCCATTCAGCCATCTGTCTGTCCGTCTGTCCGTCCATCCATCCATCCATCCATCCGTCTGTCCATCTGACCTCGAGGGCAGGGTCAGGGGGAGACTCGATACTGCAGGTCAGAACCCACCAAAACCCCAAGGGTGCTCTGGCCTCAGAACAACACAAAGCAGGTGCTCAGTGAAGGCCCCCACAGTGCCTTGAAAAGTTCCAAACCTCTGAGCACCAGGCTCAGATGCAGCCAGTCTGCCGGCGGGGTGTGGGGGGGTGGTCAGCTCCCTGGACAGATGGAGGCCCTTGAACCCAGGGCGGGTGGCAGAGGGTGGCTGGGCAAGCAGGTGGTGCCTGCAGGCCTGGTCCACCGGGAGCGGGAGCACCTCGGGGCCAGGCCCCGATGTCTGATGCAGCCTTGAGCAGCACTCTGCTCCCCCCAAATGCCCTCCCAGCCTCCCAGGGGCCAGCAGAAGTCCCTGGCTGTGGTCCCACCCCCAGGGTCCCTGCCTGGTCAGCAGGGCCACCACCCACAAGGGATCTGGACCCCAGACCCCTCCTGGTGCTCAGTTGGCCAGGTGGGAGGGCTGCGGGGGGGGCAAAGCCTGGCGCTCTGAGCACCCCATGGGCGTCCGTTGGCCTCTATGGAGGTTGGGACATTTATCACCCACTGTCCTTCACCGGCCCCCTGCTCCTCGCCTGAGGGAGAGCCGTTTGGACCTGCCCAAGCTGAACAATACAATATTTCTGTTGAGCTGTGAACTTGATTAATAATTTGGAAATGAAATCGATATGGGCTCTACTTTCCATTCCTGGAGTATCCTCATGCACAGGGACACTGCCAAGCCAGCTGGCGTGCTCAGACAGGGGCCACCAGGCAGGGCTGGGCGGCCAAGATCTGCCGGCCAGACTCACGCTTGCCTCTACTCCACCACAGAGCCCAGCACCTGGCCTTGGGAAAGGGTGGCTGTCCAGACTGCAGTGGGCAGCCTTGGTGACCTCGAGCCTCCACCTGCATTCCCTCCTCCCCCCCCGTGTCCCTCAAGTCATGGGGAGGTCCCAAGTTTACCCCCATGGGAGTCTCTCAAAACCTGGGCTTCCATGGAGGCCCGGCATCTGTGACCCTGGAGGGTCGCTGCAGAGCCCCCTGCCCTCCTCACGGTGGCACTAGCTCCTCCCCGACTCCAGGACCCTCCTGCAGGGCCACTGCACCCCCTCCCAACTGCACTCACCCCGCTAGGGCCCACGGGGCTGGAGCCCCCATGCCTCAATCCTCCTGCCCACGCTCAACTCCTGTAGATCCAGCCCCCAGACCCAGAGCTGCATGAGGGAAAACCTGCAGGTGTATCTCAATGGGAGCAGAGGACGGGTGTGTGAATGAATGGACAAATGAATGAATGAATGAATAGATGGACTAATGTGAAAACAAACCCATGGCGAGGCTGAGGGAGGGGTGTGGAGGACCACAGAGAGTACAGAGGAGGTGGGAGGTGGGGCCCAGAGGAAGGTGGGGCAGGTCCTGGGATGAGGAAGGGAGCACCAGCATGAGGGTCACCCCACCCCCTACTCCAGGGCTGGGATGCTGGGGCCACTGCACCTGCTCCAGAGAGAGGGCCCTTTGCGGTTCACAGTTCCCAAGGCCACCGCACCATATGCCCCGGAGTCCCTCCTGGTCATGTCCCTCCAGCCGCCCGGGGCAGGTAAGCCCTATACCCCAGCCCTGGGGCCATCCCCCCGCAGCAGCGAGTGTCCAGCTGGCCCCTCTCCAGGGCGCTATGTGGGGAGTGTGGGCCTCCAAGGGGGCTGCTGGGGCTCTAGGCGCTGGGGCTGCTGGGGCTCTAGGTGCTGGGGCTGCCTCCACAGCCCAGCCTCCCCTGTATGTTCCAGCTGCACCATGTTAGTCTAGACCTCATGGCTTTCACCTGCCTGGTGACCCTGGGCAGGTCCCTGAGGCCCCAGCCACTAGGCCTGGGAAACAGGGGCTCAGGACAGAGGCCCCAGGCTGCCCTGGTGATGGGTTTCACCCCAGCCCAGGGGCAGGGAGAGCACGGTGGGGGCAGACATTTCTGTCCTCATTTGGGCAGCAGTTCCCCCTCCCCACATCGCTCCCTCTGCTCGGGCTAGGGTACAGGTAGCTGTGGGGTCCAGTGCCCGGGACCCTGGAGACCCTCCTGCCAAAAGACCCCAGTCTGATGCCTGGATGTCTGTAGTCATCTGACTCCCCACCTGTCTAGAGACCAGCCCTCCATGCAGGCCCCAGCCGTGGGGGGCAGCTCTGGCCTGGCCCCGAATGCTGTCTACCAGCTCCTCGACAGCTCTGGGCCAGGACAGCACAGCTGACAGGGCCCCTCCTGGGCTATCTCCGGCTCCAGGGAGGACAGGTGGCTCAGACTAAACAGTCGGGAGTGTCCCCGAGATGGCCCTGACACACAACCAGACACCGTGCCCAGCCCTGCAGTGTCAGCCTGGCTGCGGAGCCCCAGGGTCTCATCCACTCAGCAGACAACATGCCGACCCGAAGAGGTCCCTAAGTCAGCCCAAGAAGCTCCGTGGGCCAGGGCAGCAGCACCCCCACCCTCCCGCAGTGGGCTGCTGCACACGTAGAAGCCGGTGATCCCCACCTGGGCCTGCAGCTCCCCGAGAGCCAAAGTGCCTTGACCCACGCCGGGCGGGGGAACGGCTGTACAGGAGCCATTGACCAGCAGCATTGATCCCCCAGAATGTATCGCACAAATCATTTTGCACTAAACTGCGGAATCGATGGAGAAATCTCCCGGAAAATTTATATTAAAAGTCTCTGTTTGCCTAAATGAGTTCCCTGTGCCCCATATTGAATATTTGGCTGATGAATTGAATGGGTTTAAATTTGAACATTGCAGACCCATTAAAGAATGAATTCTTAAATCAAATCCTGCCATTTATGATTGAAATGAGATTTCCTCTGTGATGGGCCAGCCGCTATATAAATCAGCCCTGCGTTTTATACCGAACCATAAACAAGATATAATTCTTTTAATACACAACAGGTGCCTTAAATCTTTTGATGCATCTTGTATTTATCTGAAGTTGGGATTGCTGTATTTACACCAGGTCCCATGGGGGCCTCTGCGGGTGCTGCCTGGGGAAGGGGACAGTGGCCATGCCTGTGGGATCCCACCCCCAAGACCCTGCCGAGAAGCCCGCAGGGGCCAGGTGAGGCCAAGCCCGGGCATTCAGATGGGCCCCCAGCTGGGTCCCCCTTGTGAGCACATACTACACACACGCTTGTGTGTGCACACGCATGCACACTCTCACAGCCCCTGTGCACACACACAGGCACACGCGTGCCCACGCAGACCTGCAGACGTGCACGTGGACACACAGAGCAGATTCACATACACACACGTCACGGTGCTCCAATCTGTACAAACATGTGTACACGTGCAGGTCACGCAAGCGTGCCCTCCTGTGTACACTCATTGACACACACACACAGCAGATGGCCAGGTGCACACACGTGCACACGCACCCAGCTCTCCGCAGAAACCAGGCCCCGTGGGCCCTCCCTCCGCTAAGCGAGCCTCCCCTTGTGCACGGCCCCTTCTCTGTGCCACGGGCTCCACCCACACCAGCCTGGGCTCCTAGGGGCTGGGAGAAGCCCCACCACCCCAGTACCAAGCTGCCCCACTGCCCATGCTGGGTGGGACCCACACACACGTGTCCCCCAGCTGCCGTGGGACCCACCCTCCCACACGCCAATGCATCCTCTGGGAAGAGCGAGGCCAGCACCAGGAACCATCAAGTCATTAGAGATGCCAGCTGGACACCCAGGAAAGCTTCCTGGGGGAGGCAATGCCAGCACTGAGCCCAGAGCATGAGTGGTCTCCCCACCATGGCCTGGGGATAGAGAGCAGGAGCATCTGTCCTTCTCTCTCCTGAGCCCCTCCACCCAGCACCCCTTGCAGACTCAGGGTCCCCCCAGCGCCTGGGCCTCCCACTCCCAGGCCCTCGCTGCTGAGCTCAGCTGCGTGCACCTAGGGGGCCCAGAACCCCTACCATGTCTAGCTAGCACCCCAAACTTGTGCCCCCAGCCCAGGCTGATCCTCTGCCCCAAGCCCCTAGGCCGAGCCCATCCCCCCAAGACCCCAGCCCTGGTGTCCTCACACCCAGAGCTCACCAGCTCACACTCCTCACCACTCACCTCAGCCTCTTGCCCCGGCCCTCCATCCAGGTCTGCTGCACAGCGCCCAGAGCACATATGCAAAAGGTCACCCAGAAATGCATCAAGGCGGGGGTTTGAAACGTCCACCCACCCCCCCGCCAGAGCCAGAGTCAGAGCCGGCCAGTCCCTCGGCTTCTCCGGGGGCTCCCATCTCCCTGCCCAGATTGAGCGGCTCCCGAAAACAGAAGAGGGACTTCCACCGCAGCTCACCAGGTGGGGCAACCCTGATGCTGAAACAAAGCCCAGGTGGGCAGCACAGGACAGAACAGCAGAACCCAGAGGATATGTGTGTGGATGTGTGTGTGTCCACGCGTGTGTGCTCACAGGTACAGACGCACACATTTTAAGTGAAATACTCGACTTCTGACTTCTGAGCAGTGATGTGTTCCTCATGACCAGCAGGACGGGTCTCAGAAAGTTCGTCCATGTGACTCAGCTCCACCGAGGCAGAAAAAACACACCATCAGCTCAAAAACATGCAGAAAGGACACTTGGTAAACATTGCTTTCTTGGTTTTTTAATCTCTCCCACACCAGGGGCGAAGGGAGACAGGATCATTACATGGAGAACATGGAGCTGTCCTCCGAGCTCCGGCCGTGCACACAGATGGAGGCCACATCAACAAGTTCTGGAAATGGATACGGAGAACCTGGAAAACTGAACAGACTAAGTGAGCCAGGAACTCACAGAGGGAGGAGAACCCGTCAGTGACGCAGTCGCCCTGACAGGAACCGGATTCAACACCAGATACGTGTTGCCCAAGTGACAGAACTGGTACCGCCCCGAGGCCCAGGGAGACAGGATGTGCGCAGACCGCACGCAAGGCCCACGTGGCCAGGCCACCCAGCATCGGCCATCAAGGGAGGGAAAAGGGGGACGGAAGACACGTCTACACGTGGATCTTAACTGGAAGGTCACGTGGGAGGGAGCAAGGGAGGCCTGGTGCCAACATAAGCTCCAAGGCTACAGTCCGTTCTCGCCATCCAGGGCTGCCGCACTCTGGAGCAACGAACACACAGCCAGGTCTCCTGGGGGAAGACAGGGTTGGTTTCCTGGGAGCCTCTGGTCACAATAGAACTGTGTGTCATGTGGCTTCTGTCTGAAGGCACCTTACTGACTCTGCTGTTGGCTCATCAAGGAACCAGCCGCCGGCATCGCCACACCTCAGGCCTGAGCAAAACCCACCCCGCCCGCAGTTTCCTCCGTGGGCCCATCGCAGCCTCTGGCTTGTGGAGCCCCGGGTGGGACTCCAGCACCATGAGGGGGGGCGTGTTTTCAGCCACGGAGTCACAGCCAAAAGCACGAAAATGTGGGACATGGGGCACTAGACAGACTACAGACAGGACACTGGTTTCCAGGACGAGCCGAACCGAGAAGGTAGGGCGCTGCCTCCTCCTGTCTCTGCCGGGGACGTCAGGTCCCACTCCGTCCTCACTGCTCTGGCCATGTCCCTGAACGACTGTGGACACCGTGGGCTTACAAACAGGATTTAGCGAGCAGGTGAATTCGCGATTCCAGGATCCGTGAATACTGAATATCGGCTACAGAAACAGCACATGCACCGTTCCAGAAAGCCACGAACACAGTGAAGGCACCGTGTCTGCAGTCAGTGGGGGCAGGAGAGGAGCCGTGGGCGCAAATGCTGTGGGGATACTGGTTGGTCGTTTTGACAGGACAGCTGGCCTTACCCACATCGGTCATCCCCCCTCCCTGGGAGAGAGAACCCTCACCACATGCCTCCTGCCCATACTCAGTCGCAGACCACGAAACGCACCACAGGCCAACCTGGGGGGTTCCATTTTGAAAGGCAAGGGGAGGGCAGACACAGGACAGTGAGCCACAGCGAAACAAAATGTAACATGGAACAAGGCGTGGGAGAATGTGCCCGGGGCATGCGGCAAGGAGGGCATCTGCCAAGGCAGTGGTTCAAAGGCCATCCATGATTGTCCTTGTTTGTTTCATTTCATATCCAAACTTAACCACAGAGCACGTGAGTTTTGATGTGTGATGTTCTCGGTATCACTAGTTTCTAAATTGCCCTTAATGGCTGAGCTTTTGTTTCCCCTTTGAATCAATGGTTATTTAGGGAATAAAGAAAGAGATTACATTTTTAGCGGGCTGTGAGGATGCTTAGTTGGTCCGGCTTTTGTTATTGATTCTGAGTGTTATTATATTGTAGCCGGAGAATATAAATGGGGTCACTTCTGTTTGAGAAATTGACTCAGATTTTCTTTGTGGACCATTAAATACCTCTTTTTTTTTTTTTAAGATTTTATTAATTTACTTGAGAGAGCGCGCGCGTGCAGGATGGGAGAGGGGCAGAGAGACTCTCTAGCAGACTCCCCACTGGGTGTAGAGCCCCACGTGGGACTCCATCTCACCACACTGAGATTAGGACCTGAGCCGAAAACCAGAGTCAGATGCTGAACAGACTGAGCCACCCAGGTGCCCCGATCCCTCTTTTTAATTAATGTTCCCTAAATGCTTAAAATAAAGGTAATCTGAGGGTACAGTATGAGGCTTGAGACATCCACACGAATGCATTTTCATCTGGTTGCTCCCCCTGGGTCCCTTCTGGCACTATCCCTGCAGTTAGTTGTTCTTTAAAATGCTGTGTTGTGCGTCACACAGACACCTCCTGTGTCCTCACTGTGGAGTTTACCTCTTATCAGTATGAATGGACTTTGTCTCCATTTTAATGCTTCCTACCTTGAACTATGCTTGGTCTTAAATGCCCACAGATTTCTCAGCACTCTTCCACTCAGGACTAGGCGGATAATTCCTGTCCCCCGCGGGCAGGCGAATGGGACACGGTGACCCGCTTCTCACAGAGCGAAGGACAAGCATTGTGTGTGACTTTAGAGGTCACATGGGCATCGCAGTTTCCCCTCCAGCAAGGCCACATGCAGAGGACCCAAGCCAGCCCAAGCCCCAGCCGAGGCTTTGGATGACACAGCTGACCGCTCACCCATCACCCAGCGAGAGACCCCCAACCGGAACCCCCCAGCCACGTTGCCCCCCAATTCCTGCCCTGAAGAAACTGTGAGACAAGTGTGTTTACTGTTTGAGCTGCTAGGGTTTGGGTTAATTTACTGTACAGCAAAGGATAACTGACCCAGTTTGGTGACACTCGTACCTCACTTCCCTCTACAGCTCGGTGGGAGGTGATTCTGTGTTGGGCGCAGGTGGTGGGGTCCTGGCAGGAAGAGAGACAAGCCAGCCCCAATGAGGAAGCTGCTGGCTAAGGTGGAAGGGCACATGCGCAAGCACAGGAGTGGCAGGGACGCCAGCACGCAGCACCCTGCCCAGAGGCAGACACCCACTGCTTGGACACAAACACAGTCATCATGTGGTCACCCGGCGTCCAACTCACCCATGTTTGTCCCACAACCGCAGGGTTCTCGCAAGGCTGATCTTCATGTTTCCTACTCCCTCCACTTCTGCCATCAGCTGAAGACTTACGTTTTCGTTGCTTTTTTCCCATTAGTGATTTTAAGAGTAAACATGTATCCTGTGTTTTAAGATTTACATATGGGATTGCTTCTTGGGCTTTTGGCTAAAATCAAGTGTAAAATTTACCTATGGTTATGTTTGTATCAAAACCACGACCTTGGGGCACCTGGGTGGCTCAGTGGGTTAAGCCGCTGCCTTCAGCTCAGGTCATGATCCCAGGGTCCTAGGATCGAGCCCCACATTGGGCTTTCTGCTCAGCAGGGAGCCTGCTTTCCTTCCTCTCTCTGCCTGCCTCTCTACCTACTTGTGATCTCTGTCAAATAAATAAATAAATAAATAAATAAATAAAACCACGACCTTGAACTCCATTTCTCGGTTTACCAGTTACCCTTATTTAGATTCATCTTCTAGGAGAACATCTTTAGTAATTTTTAAAGGAAGGCTACCCGATGGGATATTCTAAATCCTTTCATCTTGGAGAGTGTATTTCAATATCTTTACACATTATGGAAATGATTAGATCATAATCTTGTTTCAAAATCTTATCGCTTATTCACTGATGACACTATTGTTCACATGGGAACCCCTGACCTGGCGGGCGGACTGGAGGACGCGATGGCACTCACACCTCACCTGCCTCCCTCCATGTGCCCTGGACCCGGTGACTCGCATCTAACGCATAGAATCATGCGGGGATGGGCGTCGCTTCTGTGACTGTGGGGCTGTGGCCAAGACTGTGGCTTCCTTTCTGGGCATCTCCCCTCCCTCCCCTCTCTTGGGCCACTCACCTAGGGGAATAGCAGCCACATCAATGGGCAGCCCAGGGATGGGCCTCAGGTGGGTGAGTTTCAAGTGGATCCCCACCCACCCCAGGAAGCCATTGGATAAGAGCACGGACCCAGCCAACAGCGTGACTTGGGAGACCATGAACCCAAGGCCCCCATTTAAGCCACACCCACTACTGACCCTTAGAAACTGAGATTGTAAATTGCTATTGTTTTAAGCAAATAACTTCTGGGAATGATAACTAATACCCTGAGGAATCCACAAAACAACTATTGACAAACAGCTCTAGTGAGAGCACAAGCTCAAGGTCAATGCACAAAATTCAGTTTAATTTCTATAAGTTGATAGTTAACAATCAGAAAATGAATTTTTAAAAATCTATTTAGGGGCACCTGGGGGGCTCAGTCGGTTAAGCCTCTGACTCTTGGTTAATTGCTCAGGTCACGATCTCAGGGTCGTGGGATTGAGCCCCATGTTGGGCTCTGTCCTCAGTGGGGAGTCTGCTAGAGATTCTCCATCTCCCTCTGCACTCCCTACAATTCGTGCTCTCTCTCTAAAATAAATAATATATTTTTTATAAAAATCTATTTAAATCAGCACCAAAAATGAAATGCATGAGAATAAACACAACAGAATGTGTGTAAGACCTCATGTGGATAACTGACAAATCAGAGACAAATACACAGAGACACAAACTACGTCCAGAAAACTCAGTCAGGTTGGGACAGAAATCCTTCCCTAAACTGGCACATAGATTTAACATAATCCCAATCAAACTACCAATAGCCTTTTTTAGTAAAACTTGCTGAGTCATCTGGAAACGCAGAAAGACGAGAACGGCCCAAAATTTTTGAAAGAAAGGAAAAGACTGGAGGACGGCACTATCTGATTCAAGGCTTACTCTAAAGCCACAGGAGTCCCGGCGATGTGACAGGGCATTGAGACAGGCCAGTAGGTCAAGGCAACAAAAACAGGCCCATGAATGCACATGGCCAATTTACTCTGACGAGACACCGATGCTCGTTAATGGTGCAAAGCAGGTCTTCTCCAAAAAACAGTGCTGGGACAGCAGGTGAATACGTCCACTCCCTCACACACTCCCCAAATTAAGTCACGATAGAGCGCAGATCCAAAGCTAAAAGCAGAACTATTAATCTTCCAGGAAAAAGTCACCAGAGAATATCTTCATGACTTCGGGGCCATTTGGGGGTTTATCTGTTTTCATTTAATGGTTTTCATTTAGGTTTTCATTTAGTGGTGGCTCCTCAGTTTGCTTGCGTCTACACCTCACCAGGGTCCCCATCCAGAATCACAGGACGGCATTGTGGCTCAGCAGCAGGCAGCTGCAGGAGGGAGAGCGGCTGGCTCTGGAGTGGAGGCAGGGAGGGAGGCCCAGGAGCCCTGCAGGCTTGCAGCCCCAGCCCCTCAAGAAGCATGTGCCAGGGGTGCCTCCCACCCAACTGGGGCCTCAAGGCGGCAGCTGCTGTGGGCATGTGTGCAGACAGGGTTGGTGGTAAGGGAGCACAGGGCCAAGGTGGGGCCCCAGGGTGCAAACTGCTGACCATGTGAGCCCCAGCTCTGCACCTCAGTGTCCCCTGCTGCCCACCAGAGGCAACCCCGACCAGTGAGCCCAGTGCTGGCAGGGAGCGGGGCCTGGTGTGCACCAAGATGGCTTCACGGTAGACCAGCCAGCAGCTAAGTGGTCACCCCGTCCTTCCCTTGCCCCCAGCACAGAGTGACCGTTGCCATTGGGTGTGGACAGGGGAATATCCCAGGACCACTAATCCAGCCCCAGAACCAGCTGTGCACACCTCCCTGTGTCCCCCTCGGGCAGGACCTTGGGAGTCTCCTATCGGCAATGGAAGGAACCCCATCCCCGGGCGTGCTGAGAGGAGAAACGAGCCCAGACTTGTGGGGGCCCTGAGGGCTCAGGGGCTGTCCACAACAGCTGTGAAGTGCACCCTGAATTAACCCAATACATAAGCAGGTTATTCAAATTCAGGATGCCCCAACCTGAGCTGCGGGGACACGTGGGAGGCTGCAGGGGTGCCTCTGGGGACCCCCAGCCATGCCCAGCCTGCAGATAGACACGGCATCAGAGCAGCTACACAGGGGGCCTGTGCCCTCGTCCTCCCTCGAGGCTTCAGGAGCACTTGGCCGCCCTCCTGGGCTCTGGCACCTTCTACGCAGAACAGCTCAGCGGTCCTAGCACACGAGAGGGGCTATTCCCCCCCACCACACAGATAAGTGCCACTGAGGGACTAGCCAGCGTGCTGTTCAGCTGCGGCCCCCTCCCCCAGCGGGTGGCCCCCCTTGCCCCCCGCAGCACATGGAATGAGGTGGGGGGCTGAGACCGCTGTGCGGTGGCTACTGCCTACCCCCGACCCTGGCTGCCCCAGGCCCCTGTAACCATCGGAGGGCATGTGGTGCCTGCAGGACCCCAGGGTCCAGCCGAGTGCAGGTTGGGGGGAGGCTGCTCTTGACCTTCATGTGCCCTCTGGCCTGTGCACACAGGGGCTGTGCCCTCCAGGACACAGTCCTCTCCTGGGCCCCCACTTGCCACCTCTGCTTCTTCCATCACCTGGGCCATCAGCCCTGCCCACCTCTGAAATCCTGCTCTCCTCGAGGCCTCCTAGACCCCCCTTTCCTAAAGCTGCAGCAGCCACCCCTTCCCCCACCCCCCCACCATCGCACCACCGTCTCTGACCAACTAGGGCTCAGGCAGGAGGGCCCTGGGACCGCCCACAGGCCAGGGAAGCCACGTGTCCACCGGGGGCCAGGAGGCAGCAAAGGGCCCTGAGCCAGGAGCGCAGACAGGCAAGGGGGGCGGGGAGGGGCGGCCTCAGTGGTCCCACGGGTCCCACAGCGCATGGAATCCCTGGGACCCGAGTGGCTCCTCTCCAATGTCTCATGCAGCCACCTTATCTCCATGTTTTGTCTCGTCTCCACATTTCCTGACGATAAGTTAAAAACCCAGCAATGCCTCATACACGTGGTTTCATTTTCTCAAGGGAGAGCAGTCCAAGCGTCTTTGGCCACTGCCACTGAACAAGAGGACCCCTCCCACAGGACCTACCCCAAGCACGTTCCTTTCCCTCTGAGCCCGACAAGGCAGGCCTTTCCAGGGAGCTGTGTACACATGGGATGGATTCTCCTCAGTTCCTGCCTTGGTCGAAGATGGTGCTGGCTGACCCGCCCACCAGAACACCAACCCCAGAAACACCACCAATAAAAGTAGGTTTAGTAAGTTAGGAGTTCATTTCTCGTGGAGGAGACAAGAGCTGGGGGTGGCCAAACCAGGGCTGGCCTAGGTCCCATGGGCATCAGAGAGCCAGGAGTCTCAGTCTTTCTGCTCCATCACCTTGCACGTGGCCTCTTGCCGTGAGGTCGCCTCTTGGTGCAAACAGCTGCCAGAGCCCCAGCCATCACCCCTCTGTTCAAGAAGCAGGAAAAATGAAATACAAAGGGTAGGGGGGCTTTTCCCAGCCAGGTCAGCCACTCATATGGAGATTTCCCCAAATTTCTGCCCAGCACCGGTACTCCCATGGGCCAGAAGAGTCACAGGACCCCACCTCCAGCTTTAAGGAAGACTTGAGAAAGCAGTCCTGTGAAGGTACCTGGCTTGATCCTGACAAGCAAGGGCCCTAGCAGCTGGGTATGGGGGTCCCGAGGCACAAGTCTGCCCCCCCAGCTGTAGGAGCAAGGATAGGGTCCCTGCCAAGGACACAGGGCCGGCACCAGCCCCACCCTGTGGAACTTGATTAACCCCCATGCCCTCTCCCTCACTGACCCACGCCCCACCCCAACTCCAGGTCTGAGATCCCAGCAGGGCCCTACCAATCAGGGCAAACATCTGGGCTTGCACCGTCCTCGACATGGCACTCAGGGCTGATGTCCCCCCAGCTCCATGGTTTGGGACCTTGCAGTCAGCTCAGGACACAGGCCCACTCTTGGGTCACCCTGCTCAGCCATGGGACAGTCAAAGCTCGGGCCTAGATGCCTGAACTAACACCCTCCTGGCCCCTGACCCCCAGCTGGGCCCTCAAGGGCTGGCACCCCTCTGCCTCTTCCCCTGGGCTTCCCCCACCTCAGAGCTCTGCCCCTCCCCGCACTGAGCCCCCAGGTCCACCCACACAGGACCAGGCCTCTGGGTTCCACATTTCTAAACACGCTGAGGATCTCTAGGAACTCCGCATCAGGCCTGAGGTCGGGGGTGGGGGGGGTGGGGGGGGTGGGAGGCAGCACACCTGCCCCTGGAGGCTCCCAGGGCAGGGGTAGGATGGGAGCGGCCATCTGGCCCCCCCCAATCAGCATGCAGTGGGAGGAGCCTGGACAGTATGAGGCGAAAGGAGAGGTCCCTTGTAGGGGCTCAGGAGTGTCCAGAGACAACCTCGTGCTTTGCCCGTGCTGACCTCCTACAAAGGGGAGGCACCATGTTCTTCCATCATACAAGTGGGGAAACTGGGGCACAGAGCACAAAAGTTACCTGCATGGTCACTCAGCTGGGCAGCCCCCCATGGTGTCCATCTGCCTGGCCAGTCCCCATGCTAAGAACTGGCGCCCTGGCCATGCCCAGGCCCCCAGAGCTCCCCTCCCAGGACAGAGTCACTTGGCTATAACCAGATCCCAGCCTCCATCACCGCTATGTCCCTGTGGGGACAGCTGCTCTATGCCAGTCAGCCCTTCCCCAGGGACAAAGCTTCCCCGTCCTGCCCCAGCCTCTTCTACGGAGGAGCAGCCATCAGCAGAAGCCCAGCCCAGTTCTAATCTAAGTTCTAAGGCTCGGCTACGGCCGTGGGCTCCACGGGCCCCAGGGCTTACTCGCCCGTGTTTGCTGGGGACAGCTCCATTCCATCAGCCACTGGCCGGGCCGCTTCGGGAGTCCACTCGGCCGCCCACCTTCCCCGGCGCTGGAGGCCCGGCCAGCCCCTCCCGCGGCGGGTGGCAGCTGCGCCCGTGACCTTGTGATAACCCGAGTGCCATCCGTCAGCGGCCGGCCGCCAGGCTCCGGAACACTGCGGCAGCTCATCTGAATTCAAATTACCCCGGGAGCCGCGCGCCAGAGCCTGCCATAACTCAGCGCGGCAGGAGGAGCGAGGCCCGCCCGCAGATTGGACATTACCATACATTCCTGGGGCGTCGGACAGGGCTGCTAATGAAAATATCAATCAAAAACTCGGCTGACTTAATGGTCAATTTAAATTAATTAATTGGGGAGGAGAAAAAAGTCGAGGGGGCAGCGTTGACGGGCTGCGTCTCGGGCAGGCGGCGAGAAGCTTGGTGCCTGGCCGGGCACAGCCCCCGGGCCGGGGAACAGGGCATCCCCTCTGCAGAGACCCCAGCAGGTGCGTGGCCCGGGGCTGGCACACCCCTGGGAAGGGTGTGGGCCCTGCGTTCCCGCCTCAGCAGCTCCGGGCAGGGTTCCTGTGGCCTGTCCCACAGTCCAGCTCCCCACATCCGTGGGGAGAGCCAGCTGCCTCCTGCCAAGTCCCCTCCCAGAGCCACGCAGTGGAAAAGCCACTTAGCCCGCAGGACTGGGAGAGGCTGGCAGGACACTGGTCCCCTCAAGGAGGCCTGCCCACCCCAGCCAGGCCTCAGCTCCTTGTCCGAAGAGGGGACAGTGGGCTCCACCCCCAGGGCCTGGCAGGGGGTGGGCAGGAGGCCATGGAAGGGCTCCTGCAGGAACTTCCATGTTTGGGCACCCCAGGGGCCCCTTGGGAGGGTCCAGAGATGGTCTTCAACATGCAGAGAGGGAGGGCAGGGCCCCAGAGCACAGCCTCAGTACGGCAATGCCAGGAGCTCGTGGGCAGCCGGTGTCCCCTGCAGCCACGTGGCACTGGGAAAACTCTCCACGAGCCCCAGGTGTCAGGAGAGCAAGGTGCCAGGCAGGTCCAGGCCCCCCACTGCCCAAGGAGGACACAGAGCTCGCGAGGCAGCGAGACCACCCACTCTGAGTCCCAGATGTGACAGCCCAGGGGGCCCAAGGGGGACCCCAGCAAAGCCCACCAACAGATTCCCACCCTGGGCCCTCCAGGAGATGCTTCCCGCCCTCAGAAGCAATAACACAGTCCTCCACATGAACCAAAGGGGAGTGATGACGGCAGCCGGGCAGCCCCAGCCCCCCACACCCCTGCAGGGCACAGGCCAGCTGCCGGATCTCTCCAAGAAAGCCTGCCAAGAACCCTGTCCCAGTGGAGCTGCCCCTCGGGTCAGAGGACAGCAGAAGGTGTTCTCAAGCAGCACCGTCCTGAAGGGGTCATGGACGTCAGCCATGGCATGGGAGGCAGCTTAGCCCAGGCTCTAGGCCAGTGTGCTCAGTGCCGGCATGGCCTGGGCAGAGTGGCTGTGGCCAGAGGGGTAAGTCCAAGTGGTCAGGGGCAATCTAGGGAGCCACAATCCCAACGCGCATCCCTGATCCAGGACCCCACAGCCACAGCCTTTCAGTGCCAGAGACCCGCTGGCCCTGGGTCCGGCCATCACAGCTGACTTGACCCACAGGACACGAGGGGCCATGACGCGCTGGCCCAGGAGGAGCCACAGGGGCCGGGCCTGTGCTTCCGTGAGAGATCAATGCCACTAGCCCCTCAGCAGCAGCAGGACAGAAACCTGACCCGTCCAGAGAGGCCTCCTGGGCTCCTGGGTGGACCCAGCAGGAAAACACTGCCATAGGATCGGGGGCGGGGGAGGGTCCCCCAGAGACCCAGAGACAATGTCCTGGTCACAGGGGCTGGGATGGGGTCCCTGTGCCTGTCCAAGGGAGAGGAAACAGCCCCCCCACCAGGCCCCTAGGTGGGCAGGGCTATGGGATAGGACCGGTACCCAGGCTTGGCATGGAGTGGCCCCAGAGAACAGAGCGAGTCCCCCACTGAGAGAAGAGCCGGAGGAACAAGAACAGGAGAGGGGGTTGGGGCAGCACCTACCCAGCCCCCTGCCCAGCCCCCCAGCTCACCCAACCTGTCTCGCTCCATCTCCATGGGCTGCAGCCGGTCAGGGGTAGGCTGCCTCCGTTTGGGAGGCTGTGGGGAGGGCAGGAGGGCCCTGGGTGACCCCAGCAGTGGCAAGTCCCAGTGAGTTAACTGGAGGGCGGGGTGGGGTCAGGGCAAGGCATCGGGGTGGCCGTGGGATTTGGGATGGGTGGGGGTTGTGGCTGGCGTTCAGGCTCAGCTGGGGTTTCGGGTCAGCACTGGCACTACTGTTGTGGTTGGGGCTGGGGTCCCAGGTCGGCCTTAGGCAGTACCCCCTGCACACGCTCAGCCCATCTTCCAAGGAAAAGGCCCACTGCTTCTGCGGGACCCAGGGCCTGAGGGCAACCCCAGAGGCTCCAGAGAGGGTCATCGAAGGACACAAGAGGGCTTGGTGTCTGGTGCTGGGCCAGGAAGACGTGGGGTCACATGTGCCCATGAACTGGTCATTGCCTCTGGCCCCTGCCAGGCCTTCCTTGCCTAGTGCCCACCGGCCCCTGCCCCCGCCTGGCCTTGAGTCCCCCACACGGCTTCCCTGTACAGGGGAGGCAGGACCCCAGCTGGTCCAGCAGGTAGAGGGGTCTCCCCCCCGACAGTGCTGCATCTGGTCTGGCCAGACCTGACTGTGCCCGAGCCACAGGGACTGATTGGCTGGTGGCTCTGTCCCTTTAGTGACAGCTGGGATCCCTCATGTAGGGCATACTTCCCAGGACCCTTAGGTGTCATGACCACTTCTCCAACAGCCTCAGGACCAGGGAGACTGGGGGTGCCCAGCCCACTACCCTCTGAGCCTAACCACCCTGCAGCCTGGGTCTGACCCTACTTGTGCTCCCCCGTGACCAGACCAGTGTGCACACTAGCCCAGGGGGCCTGGATCTGCAGCTGAGGCCAGCGTGGAGTGGGGAGGGAACCCAGGGGAGGGGCCTCTCGCACCCTTACTGGTATCCTCCCCTGTGGTCCCAGGAGCAGTTCCTCCCAGGGTCTCCCCTCAGTGAGGGACTCTTCCCAAGGTCATGGGGCAAGTCAGGGGGGGCCTAGAGCTTGAAACTCAATTTCCCCAGAACCCATGGGGCTCCCCACCAACCATGGAGTGAACCCTGGAAGATTCTAGCTCCACTACGAGCTATGTGGCCTCAGGCAAGTCACCCCAACTCTCTGGGCTCAGGGTCCCCTCCATAAATTCTACACAACCAGACAGGACCACACTCACAACCCACCTGGAACGACACACTCACCTGGGTCCACACCCATAGCCACAGCTCAACCCCACCCAGAGCTGGTGTACTCAACAATCCCCTTGGAAGGCTGGGCTTCACTGGGGGCGGGGGGAGGGCTGTCTCTTCCCCATCCATGTCCCCCTAGATGCCAAACACTCCTCTGGGGACAGCACTGTAGTCCCTTCCTTGGACCAGCACTGGCTAGGATGTAGAAGGAGCCACCAGAGGGCCTGGGGTACTAGGGCTGGTGGGACTGATCAAGATCCCCACTGCCACCTTCCCTGGGGCCCGAGAGGGTCTGCACCCCTAGCCCCTGGGCTCCAGCACCACCCCCACCCCCCAGACTGAGGGAGCAGGCCCAGCCAGGGGTGATCTTTGCTGCCACCCAGCGGCTGCCAGGGGCAGCACGGCTGGGGCTGCAGGCCACCGCAGGGCCACCCAGCCACAGGGTGGGAGACAACCGGGGCCTCCAGGGACCAGCCCGCGGGGGCAGAGCACTGGGCCTCAACAGTTGCCCCTGGCTGGACTGTGCACCTTGGGCCATGCCCGAGGGCAACTGGGGATGGTGGGGGCTGTGGGTCAGCCAGTTCTGGGCAGAACAGGACAGCACCCTCCCAAGACTGCCTGGGGCCATGCTGGCTCCACCAGGTCCAGGAAGAGAAGGCGAGCCTCCCGCCGCCCCAGGTGTCCACCATCCAGCTCCTGCAGGGGGGGTTCTGGCCGGCCCTGGAGCGCAGGAACCCCCAGAGTCCCCAGAGAGCCTCCAGCACCATGCAGGCGCCACCGTGACGGCATGCCCCTGGCACTGTTAGCCGGCAGCCCCTGACGTAGCAGCGGGCTCTCAGGCCCCAAGCCCCAGCTAGTGCGGGCCCAGCCGTGACGCCACAGCGGCTCCGGTCCTGAACACGCAGCCTCAGGGACGCGAGTCTGGGGAGGCAGCTGGGCCTGTTGGCACCAGAGGCTGGGCGCCTAAAGGGCACAGTGCGGACTGCAGGGTTGGTAAAGGGCAGAGCCACTATTTCCATTTCATGGGTCAGATGGTCTCTGCCACAAGCCCCAGACGGGTGTGTCCCACAGAGGTCTCCATCTTCAACACTAGTGGGCTGGGTTTGGCCCCTGGGCCACAGCCCCCCACCTGGAGCATGTGTGGACACCGCAGGAACGAGCTTTAGGAACACACACCGCGGGCCAAGCTTGGGCCAGAACCAGCACAGGCACCAGGCTGCTGCCCCGAGGCTCCCCATCTCCGCTGACTCTCCAGACCCAGGGGGCCACGCTCAAGAGTCCCTTCCTGTAGTGTCCAGAACACGCAAATCCACACCAACCACGCAGTCGGGGCACAATGAGGGGGGGCGGTGTGACCGCCAAGGGCAGGGGGACTCGGGGGCGCCCGCAGGCCGGGCAAGCGCACTATAGGCCGCTTTCAAATGGCCACAGCAGCTCTTACTGTGAGAACCACACCTCAAAGTTTAAAAAAAGACAACGAGTTTGGATGTACCCATCTCCAATGAAAGATCACATCACTTTAAAATCACAATAATGGGGGCGCCTGGGTGGCTCAGTGGGTTAAAGCCTCTGCCTTCAGCTTAGGTCGTGATTCCAGGGTCCTGGGATCGAGCCCCATATCGGGCTCTCTGCTCAGTGGGGAGCCTGCTTCCCTTCCTCTCTCTCTGCCTGCCTCTCTGCCTACTTGTGATCTCTGTCAAATAAACAAATAAAATCTTTCAAAAAAAAAAAAGATTTAAAAATAAAATAAAATAAAATCACAATAATGTAACAGACAGAGGATGGCTTGTGCCCCGAGGCTGCCACATCCACCCTGGCCCGGTGTCCTCAGCCCGCTGACCCGTGGTGCCCAGGCGCCAGCAGCATGAGCCTCCCCGCATGGCCGCACCCCTGCGGCCCACGGCAAGTGTGGCCGTCATCCCTGCCTACAGGTGACACCTGATGCCAAAGCCTTCGCATTCACCCCAGGCACTGGCGACATGCCTGCATCCTCTGCAGGTCGGGGACAGGGCCACGGGGTCTCACCTGCCACTTAGCATTGTGGCTTTCTGCTCCCTCAGTGTGCATCCAGGCAGGTGGGGAGCTCCTCCAGGAGGGGTCCCGCCTGCAGGGACTGGGGGGCTGACCAGGCTTGGACCCAGGATGAACTACCCCGCGGAGGGATACACATGAAGCTGGAGCTCAGAGGGCAGAAGAGTGGCTGCGGTAGAAGCTACCTGAACTGACACAAGAAGGTCGTTCCTACATATGTCGGGGCCAACTTGCTGGAAACCAAAAATAAAGAGAAAATCTCAAAAGACTCCAGGAAAAAACAAAACAAAACAGGGCACATTACAGACAGGGAAAACAGCGAAACCACTCTGACTTCTCATGGAAAGCCAGCCAAGCCAGGAGGCAATGGACAGTTTCTTCAAAGGACAGGAAGGAAAAGACAAGCCAGAATCCTGGATCTGGGAGAATGAGCCTTCAAAAATTAGGGGAAAAGGAATGTATTTTCAGGTACGTGAAGGCTGAGACAGCATTCCTGATTACAACAAATGGTAAAGAAAAATTTTCAGGGGCACCTGGCTGGCTCAGTCAGTGGAGCACAAGACTCATGGTCTCAGAGTTGTTAAGTTCGAGCCCCACACCGGGTGTAGAGAAGACTTAAAAACATCTTTAAAAAAGGAAAAAAAGAAAAATTTCCAGGCTGAAGACAAATGATGCCTGAAGGAAACTCAGAGCCACTGGCAGGAAGGAAGGGTTGGCAAACATGGTGGCCAAAAGATAGGTGGGGCATCTACACCACGAGGCCAAGGAGAATGTGAGCCGAAGTACCACTACAGACACACAGCATCAGCATGTACTTATGAAAGCTCGATGCAGGAGAGACGTGTAATAATTCTAAACGCAAGCGCAAGCACGAACCGCCAAGAGAGACAGACGAATCAGCCCCAGAGCCTACCAGGCACCAGGACTTGATGCGTCCGGTAGACAGAACATTCTGTAAGGGTGTAGATCTGCACGGTAAATCCAGACCTAACAGACATATGCGCAATGCTGCACACATTTCCAGAATATACTTTCTTTTCGAGCACAGGTGGAATATCTATAAAAATTGGTCACGTTAGGACATAAAGTCTCAATAAATTTCTTACTATAACACAGGCGTTCAGTATAAAGCAAAAAAACTCCACAGACCCCCACGTTACAGCCTGCAGGATGGCTGCTCTCAGAGGAGCAGACAACAACAAGCCGTGGCAAGGACGTGGGCAGACGGGAGCCCCGTGCACTGTGGGCTGCGGCCACCATGGAAAACAGTGTGGAGAATCCAGGATGAGTCCACGGTCCAGCAGTTCCACATCTAGACATGTTCCCTGGAGAACAGAGAGCAGGGTCTCAATGAGATGCTGGCACCCCCATGATCATGACAGTGTTAGGCCCCACAGCTGAGACAGGGAGGCACCTGAGTGTCCACGGGGAGATGGATGGACGGATGGACAGTAGATGGATGGACGGATAAATGATGGACAAATGGAAGGATGGATGGGTGGATGGATAGAGAGATAGAAGGATAGCTGGATGGATGGATGGACATACGGAGGGACAGTAGATGGATGGATGGATAGATGATGGACAAATGGAAGAATGGATAGACAAATGGATGGACAGATGGGTGGATGGATAGAGAGATAGAAGGATGGATTGGGGGGGTGGCGCCCGGGTGGCTCAGTGGGTTAAAGTCTCTGCCTTCGGCTCGGGTCATGATCCCAGGGTCCTGGGATCGAGCCCCACATCGGGATCCGCTCAGCAGGGAGCCTGCTTCCCTCTCTCTCTCTCTGCCTGCTTCTCTGCCTACTTGTGATCTCTATCTGTCAAATAAATGAATAAAATCTTTTTAAAAATCTTTTTAAAAAAATCTTTAAAAAAAAAAGGATGGATGGATGGACGGATGGATGGATGGACAGATGGAGGATAGACAGTTGGACAGATAAAAGGATGGATGGACAGATGGATAAACAAAACGGACATGCAACCCACACAATGGAACATTCTCCAGCCTTAAACAGGAGGGACATTCTGACACCTGCCCCCACCGGGATGGACCCCAAGGACACTGTGCTCAGCGCCATGAGCAGCCACTAAGGGACAACACTGTGTGACCCCACTTCTTTGAGTCCCCAGAGGACTCAGATCATAGAGACAGTGTGGATGGTGGATGTCAGGCTGGGGATGGGAAGAGATGGGGAGCTTGTGTTTCTTGGGGGCAGTTTGGGAAGAGAAGGAAGTTCTGGAGGTGGGGGAGGCTGTTCACAACATTGTGAACGTGCCTGATGCTGCTGAATTGCTCACTTTAAAAGGTCACAGTGGTAAACTTCATGTTGTGTGTATGTTGCTACAATGTAAACATTGGAGGTAGGGTCTTTAAAGCAGTGGTTCGGGTAAAATGAGGTCACTGGGGTAGGCGCTAATCCAATCTGACTGCTGTCCTTATAAGAAAAGATTAGGACACACACACACAGAAAGATGACCACCTAAGGACACGGGAGAGGATGGCTGTCTACACAGCACAGGGAGAGGCCTCAGAGGGAACCCACCTACCCACACCTGGATCTCATACCCCCCAACCCCCAGGGCTCTGAGAGAATCCATGTCCCCTGTGGCTGTGGCCATTGTTTCAGCAGTCCTAGAAAACTCACATACAGACTGAAGAGGAACTATCATATGATCATCTCAATAGATGAATAAAAATAATAAAGTTAGCATCTACTCACAATTTCGTGTAATTAGCAAACTAGGAATTAAATGGAATTTTCTGTATGAAAACTGCCCGGGGCCTCTCCAGCACTCCTTGCACCTGCTCCAGCCACTCCTCAAGGTGGGAGGGACGACGTGAGCCCCGGATGGGCCTGCGGTCTGCTGCGGCCGGTGCCAGGCCCTTCAGATGCCACAGGGCCCTGTCCACAGTGGACCTGGCCATCCGGCCCTGAGCACGCTGTGTGGGGTCAGCAGTGTATGTAGTGAGCACAGCAAAGATCCCAGCTCCACCATGAGGACACCAGCCTGCCAGACCACCGTGCGCGGCCCACACCACACTGGAGACCCAGGAGCAAGGGCAAAACTGGAGTGAGGGCAAGGGCCTGCGGTCCTCTCATGAACACCCTTGACTGGGGAGCAGCAGCCTGGTTGGGAACCACAGAACATGCTACAGGCTACATGCACACGCGTGCGTGTGCAGTCACAAGGACAGAGCGGCAGGCCGGGTGTGTGTGCACATGCCTGCGTGTGCCTCACTGCAACCCAAACCATCACACATCTGCAGCCCTCGCTACCTAAGCCAATGCCACCAGCCCAAAAATTAATCCAAGGAGCTAAGAGAGAAGCAGGAGGAGCTGGGAATTCAGAAGCACTCCCCTAAATAACTCCCAGGTCAGAGAGTAAGTAGAAGTCGCCAGGGCGGGATTTACAGCCGTCCAGGAGAAAGAGGCTGCACGCCCGCGGAGCCGGCTTTGGGAGGGCCCTGCGGAGAATTCACAACCCTAAATGCTTTTACTACTGAGCAAGCAAGACTGATAATAAACACCGTAAACATTCGACATGAGGAGGGAAAACGGAACAATAAAGTAAATCCACGGGAGCAGGAGGGGTAAAGATAAAGGCGAATTAATGAATTGGAAACAAGAAAAATGGAAGAACTCATCAGTAAATCCAAGAGCCAGTCCTCAAAATAAAGAAACAAAATAAAGCAACCTCTGGCCAGAGAGTGGGAGAAGTGGGGCCGTAAGGGCCACGCACAGGGAGGGGGAAGGGGGGCAGAGGCACAGAGTGACAAGCCAACACGTCAGATCTCGATGAAATGGGCCATTTTCTAGGACGATATAAATTAACAAAAGTAACTTAAGGAGGCTTAAAGAAGCCATATCCACAGCTGCAGACAAATAGAAAAAGCATGTGACTGGACGTCGGGGGATTGGGTCAGGCTTCCTATCCGACATGACTCCAGGGCTGAAATCGAGAGGACTTGGCCTCTGCTAGGGGCCAAGGTCACAGGCACAGGGAGAGGGAGTGAGGGGCTTGGCTCCACAGGCTGACACCCCTGTGAGCGGACCAGGGCCTCCTCCCCCACTGTCTGGAGGGCGGGGATGAAGGCTGCAGGAGCCAAACCCTGCTTGCCCATGACCTTGAACTTGGGGCACAGTGGGAGCGCCCTGAACTTCTTCACGCACACTGGAGGCTGTGCAGGCAGCAGGAGAGCAGGTGGGAAGGGTGGCCTCAGGGCCCACTGCCCAGGCGGGCCCAGCTGAGACTCCCCAGGGCCCTGTGGGCTCCATCCCTGGCGCCCCAGTCCCCTCCAGCCACCTAGAAGGGCGGGGAGGGGAGCAGGGAGAGGAGGCTCTCAGAGGCCCACCCCAGGGCTTCTCCACCATTGTGGCCACAGTGGTCAGCGGTTGGCCATCAGCAGCCCCTACCACCCTCATCCCTGCCCGTGTCCAATTTCATGTCAGGGTCACACTTGCGTATTTCTCGAGACCAGCCTCAAAAGTCAGCCTGCGCTGGTGCTTTCCACACAGGAAGGTGTTGAACCACAGCTTCTCGTCACACAGCGTGGCCTGGGACCAGCCCTGGCGTCCCTCTCTTCTCCACTCACCTGTTGACACCCTTCTAGGAACGTGTCCATTCCTTCCAAGTCACTCATACCAGCCCCATTCTCCTCACGGCCTGAGCAGCTCCTCCACCTGCCAAGGACAACCTATCCAGCCCCCCCGCCCTTCCCGGTGCAGCTCCCTGCATCCCGTCTGGCAAAGCAGTCTCCTCAAGCTGCCTTCTCGTCGCCTGCTCAGGATCGCGCTCCCGCTTTTCCCTTTGGCTTTTCTCTTTCATTCTCCACAATCGGGGGTCAGCAGATGACAGTGCAGGGATGAAATCGGGGAGTGGGGGAAGGACAGACACCACCTGCGCTCCTCAAAATCCAAAATACTTACTTCCTTTCAAGGACATTTGCTGACCTCTGCCTCGTTCTTCAGTTGGAAGCTAGGCTGGCTCACTTCCCACTCTTATTTTTTCTAATATAATCATGTAGGCTTTAGATGTTCTTCCTTCTTTTTTTCTTTTATGATTTTTATTTATTTGACAGATCACAAGTAGTCAGAAAGGCAGGCAGAAAGAGAGAGGAGGAAGCCGGCTCCCCGCCGAGCGGAGAGCCCGATGCGGGGCTCGATCCCAGGACCCCGAGACCACGACCCGAGCCGAAGGCAGAGGCCTCAGCCCACTGAGCCACCCAGGCGCCCCATAGATGTTCTTCCTTCTACAACCTAAGATATATTTAACAAGTTTTGGTATGTGTACCATTTTCAGGATCATTCAGCTCTAAGTATTGTCTAACCCGAACGTTGATTTCTTCTTTGGTCAATGAGTTATGTAAAATGCATTTTTAAATTCCCCAAACACACAAGGTTTTGTTTACTTTTTGTTGTTGGGTTATGGCAAGAAAACACAGTCTGTGTGATACCGGTGCCTGGAACTACACAGATATTTTCTTTCTGGCCTCCCCAGGGCCAAGTCCCGGCAGCACCCGCCCTCTTGCTAGGGGCTCTGCTGACCGGCTGGGGCTCACCCGCTGGGTGATCAAATCCTATACATCCATACTGTTTCCTCCGGGGTCCCCTTAGCTGCTACAAGGGGATAAATAAAACCCTCCAGCTAGGTCGGATTTGTGGATTTCTGCTTGGAATTTTGTCAGGTTTTGTTGCAGCATATAACTTCTGGAAATAGTTTGTAGGTTTCCCTTAGACTCATGGGCTGTCTTTGTCCACCTTCAGATAGTGCATTAGGCAGGGCATTTGGACCCTCATTCTCCCCAAGTCCCAGGCCACCCTGGAGCCCCCAGGCTGCTCCCCTCCCGGAGCTGTGCGTGTGGTGGAACCGATTTCCTGACAGTGCTGGTTCTTTGTCTCCCCAGGCCCGTGCCAGCGCCCATCCCTCACCTCTCCAGGCCCATGCCAGCACCCGTCCCTCCTCCCCAGGCCCACACCAGCACCTGTCCCTTGCCTCCCCAGGCCTGTATTGGCGCCCGGCAGTCATTTAGCAACCTCTGCCAAACGAGCGAGACAGGGGCCCCAAGACCTGGTTCTCTGATGTTTCCACAGAGGGGTCTGCATCTGTGTCCCTGGCCAGGTGTCAGGAGGCCACTGGCACCGGTATGGGGTGCAGGGTCCTCGGTGGGGGGTCCTCTTCCACCCAGAGGTCAGACAGGCAGGGAGTCACAACCCGTGCCTTCACAGAAGGTGAAAGCATTGTCTCTCCCGCTGGGTAGAAAGGCAAGAGCTGCAGACACCTGCCCCTGGCCACCACTGCCCTCTGTCACCTGGCTCCGGCCAGCAGGGAGGCAGAAGGTCTGCAGGGTCTGGGCACTGGCCCTCAGGCAGAGGTGGCTGGGGAAAACCCGGAACAAGGGATGAGAGCCCTGCACACAAAGGGGGATGCCCCCATTGGCCCCAGCACTGCCCATCATGGCCAAGGCCCCTGGCCATGCCTCTTCCCTCAGAGTCCCCTGAGCCGCCTGGTGGGCAGGTGCACAGTCAGCCAGGACCACAGCCATGAGGGCCCCGTGAACAGACCAGCAGATAGGTGGCTGGGACTGTGGACAGGGGGCTCAGGGTCCACCCATCCCCAATGGCTGCCTTCCCTGGCCTGGTTTCTGGCGGTCGCTCAGCAGGGACATACTGGGGCCAAAGGGAGGCGGCAGGCACTGGCCCCAAGAGTGAGGTCAACCCTCAAGGTTGGGGGGGGGTCTTTGGGGGAGTGTGGAGGGTGATGGATGAGGCCTTGGACAGAGGGTACAGGGAGCCTGGGCTGTGAGGGCAAGTAGAGGGGGGCTGCTGTCCAGCTTCTCAGCCAAGAGGCCCCATCTCCCATCTCCCAGCCTTAGCACCCTCCCTATCGGAAGCCAACACCCCCTGCCCTAGGAGGCCTGGAGTGGGGGAGGGCCCAGGAGAGGGGACAGGGTCCAGGGGAAGAGCAGGAGCCCCGGGGTGGGGGCATCCCCAGATGAGGGGCTGCTTCCAGGGGGACTGAGCTGGGGAGCCCCTCTAAGCCGGCCCACCTCCCAACAGGAGGGGACACTGGGCTGATCCAGAGTTGTACCCTGGGAGGGTCAGCACCAGGGATAGTAAGCTTTCTCCATGGCGCAGGGGATGAATGACCCTGCCATGTCCACACTGGTGCCACTGCAGGACCTTACCTGGTCCGGCCCTCCCCCTGCCCGCTTGATCCCGACTGCCCCCGACCCCCGCAGAGCTAGACACTGACAAGCAGTTGGCACTCTCCCAGGCCTGCTGGATGTGAGGAGCCCTCCACCCTACCCCCCTGCCTGCCCCAAAAGTCCCCAGTCTGGGGGGCCACCTGGACCTGCTCCCACCCACAGTCCATACCCTCTGTCTCTGATGCTCTCCTGTCCTTTCCCAGCCCGGGACCCCCAGCCAGCAGCAGCCAAGGACTCACCTGGGAGGGCACTCTAGCAGCCGGTACCCTTCCATGTTGTCCCCCAAGGCCCCCTCCCATCTCCCCCCACCCGTTGCTGCCCCATATCCCTGTGGCCAGGCTCTGCCAGCACAGGGACCCCGCCCCACCAGATCCATGGGTCAACCCTGGAGCAAAGTTCTGAGTGGGGACTGCTGGCTCTAAGAAGGTAAGTACAAAGAGCCCATCTCCAGAAACTCAACCCAAACACAACCTCCCAGGGTAGAATCTGGCAGCTGTGCTGGGAATCCAGTGCAGTGATCCCGAGACCTGAGTCACATGCCCACCAAGGGCCTGCCTACGGGTCCTGGAGGCTCTCTGGGCCCCTCCCCCTCCTGCCTGGCAAGGTGCTGGCTCTGGGGACGCCAATGACACCTGTGGGCACCAGCATGACCCCAAAAGTTCCTTGGCATTGCAGGTGTCCTGCTGGCTCTGATCCCACTCCAGACCACACGTGGCCAAAGGTCTGCCAGCCCAGGAGGCCGCTGAGGACCAAGGGTGACTCGGTGTCCTGGGGCAGGGGGGATGGCTCTGCCACACCTGCGTCATCTCTCTCTCCTCTTTGGGTTAAACCCGGACACCACCCAACAGCTCCTGCCCCCATCCCATGCAGGCGACACCCCAGAGGAGCCCTGACACCAGTGTTTTCTAAACTCCCCCATGGTTGAGAGCCACTAACTGGACAAGTGGACTGTTCTAAAACAAAACACAGGCAGCTTTCTGCACCCATACGACCAGAGCACAACTGCTGAGACTCAGAGTGCCTGCTCCCTCAGGAGGCCCTCCAGGGAGCAAACAAGATGAACTGAGCACCCCCAGAGTCTCAGGGACCCTCAGACTGCAACCCAGGGTGGGAGGAAAAGAGTTCTTCCACAGTCATTGGTGAAGCCATGATGGCCACTTCCGACTTCCGCAAATGCATGTGTCAGTCCCGAGCGGTGGGACATATCCATGCGGCCAGGTCGGTGGGCCAAAGGACCCGCATCCTGCAGGGAACGAGCTGCCAGGCAGGCCCCAGAGAGCCCAGCGTCCTGCAGACCAGCACCTTCCATCTACATCTGCACCAGGGACGGTGGCCGCTGTGAATGGCTGTGACCTTGGGAAATGTTCTCGGGGGTGAATAAATCAAGAAAATGTCTCCAAAGGTTATCAGTGTTTTCTTTCACTACCACAAACCATACCCTCCTACTCAAACCTCCTGAGGTCAGTGTCCTGGGCAGAAATCCCCCATTTCATTAAATGAAATCCCTGTGCTGTGTGAGACCCACAGGCTCGAGGCCCAACGGCTTTCAGCCAGAAACAAATGTGGGGAAGCAAACTCCTTTTATTGAAATCAGACCACCGTCCAAGCTCTGAAGAGCTGGCAAGAGATTGGTCTCGGTGGGCCAGGCAGCACCCACGGCCCCCTGTGCCCTGCATGGCAGGGGTTTCAGAAAAGGGACACACACCCACACTACCATCAGCCCACAGCTCCCATTTCATAGAACGCCCTTCCAAAAACTCATTCAAAATAAAGCAGCTTTCTCCAGAACTGTAACAGCCATAAAAATCCAAAATACTTCTTTAAGAAAGACTGGATAAAAATTATACCTATTGTTCAAAGTTCTGCATAACCCAGCTTCTGTCCGTTGCCAGCCCGGACCCCCACCCCGCCCGCCTGGGGTCAGTTGCTCTCGATCTGCCCCAGGTCCAGCTCGCCACGGCCAGGAGGAAAGGCGCCCTCCTCCCCGACGCTATCCCCATCACTGGGGTCCCCGCCACTGCCGCCCTCACCCTCAGCGGCCACGGGCTCCCAAGAGGCCCAGGGGCAGGGGCCGGTGCAGCGGGGGCTGGGGTGCATACTCCATGGGCTGGAGCCGGGCGTGACGACACCCATGAGGCCATGTGGGTCATACGGGGCCAGCTTCCCCTGGCTGTCATCCTCCTCTTCATCTTCATAATCAAGGGAGCAAAGGCTTTTTGAATTTTTTAAAGTCTGCAACAGAAAAGATACAGGCTTAAAGCATTTCCACAGGGTTACACGGGAGGCAGTGTCCCAGTGACCCAGGAACAGATCCCCACATTCACATAAAGCATCTTGGGTTCCCTGCACATCACCCACACACCACATTCAAGCCTGCCCAGAGTGACAGGCCTCCAGCGCTGACCCAGGAAGCTGCACTGCTGAGACCCATTCCCCAGATGGGCCGGCACTGCCTCCCCCAGCCCTCCAGCCAAGTTTCCCCCGTGCTGTTAGAGACGGAAGCTCCCAGAGCCATCCTGTCCAACACCAGCGCTCTCCCCCAGCTGCAAATAGAGCCCTGCCCACTCAAGTGGCACACCCCCCCCCACCTCAGCTACTCCACAAGGGCCCTAAGACCCAGCAGGCCACCCAGCCCTGCTTAGGGTTCCTGACCCCAGAACTGGGAGCATGTGCCTCCTCCCCTTCACGCCTAGCCACAGCCCACCTCCAGACCACACACAACAGCAGCCGCCTTGGCCCAGTCAGGCCCCCCATCTCCCCAACACCACCCCCTGGCCTCACCCCGAACTCCCAGGCCCGCATTCTGGGGCAGCACCTGCATGGGGTCCACCGCATGCCGACCCCTCGGCTGGAGAAGCCTCCCACCTGCCCAGCTGTGACCTCAGCGACTCTGGGGTCAGGCTCCCCTCTGGGCCGCCCCCACACAGGGGTCAGCACGTGGTTCGGGGTCCCTGAAGGTCACCTGCAACACACGGAGGGGGGTGGGTCCTGGGGACGCAGCCGCTCCCACACTCTCACCGGGGCCCCGGCACCTACATCTGGGAGCCCAGAGCACAAGCCGAAACAATGCCACGCAGCCAAGTCCCAAACCTTCCAGAGCCGGGACCTGCCTCCTAACAGACCATCTCCTTGGCTAGAAAATTTCCTAGAAACAGTCCCACCATGAATTCAAGTAAATAAACACTTGCCCCTTAGGAGAGTAGAAATCCTCTTTGAAATCAGCACTTTTAAGGTAACTATTTGGGGGCACCTGGGTGGCTCAGTGGATTAAAGCCTCTGCCTTCAGCTCAGGTCATGATCTCGGGGTCCTGGGATCGAGCCCCACATCAGGCTCTCTGCTCAGCGGCGAGCCTGCATCCTCCTCTTTCCCTCTCTGCCTGCCTCTCTGTCTACTTGTGATCTCTGTCTGTCAAATAAATAAATAAAATCTTTATAAAAAAAAAAAAAGGAAACTATTTGGCTCTAGGAAACAGCCAGACTTCCCTTGTTGTTCTATAATATTTAAGCCACAGAAAAGTAAAATTCTAACGATTCAATCCTTAAAGATGCAACTGGTCACATAGTCTGCTCATAGAACAAGGGCTCAGGAAATAACTTCTTTATTCAAATCGAGGTGGATGTGACCGTGAGGGTCACTCCTTGAGGACACAGCCTGTCTCTGCAGCCTGGCTGGGCCCTTGCCTGGCCCCCAACCCCATGGCACACACACAAGCCAGCAGTGGCTGGACAGTGGCAGAAGGACCGCTGCAGAGAGGTCCTCTGTCGCTGGGCCAGGAGCCCACCCACGGGTGGCAGGTGGAAAGTGGCAGGCTCTGTGCATGGCCACTCAGGTTACCTGGGAGACATAGCGGCCACTGATGAAGCCACACATGCAGAGCTATGACCCACATTCAGCATCAGCCGCGTGCCCTGGGTGCACCCCCACATAACACTGGGGACGACGGGCAGCCAGGCTGTAAGGCCCCCTCGGGACGGCTGGGGCCATGTGGCCATGTGTGACCCTCTGCCTGGACAGTTCCGCCACTGCTATCGTCACTCTAGTTTCAGGTCACCCACTGAAGCAGATGAACATAAACTATGTTTTTTCCAAAGTCAAAGGTCAAGACTTTAATTATAAATGAGGGGTTCTCGATTTGAAAGGGTCCCCCAGCTTGTGTGCCATCTGCAGGGATGCCGCAGCCCCAGAGCCAGGCCCTGACCTCCTGGGGGTATGAGCTGGCGCCCAGTGCCTCCACCACCCCAAGCCAACGTCCCAGCGCCCGCTAAGCAGCTGAGACTCTGAAGAGAAAACAGAGGTGCCCGTGAGCCATCCCAAGTTCCCTTCAAGGACTTTCCGGGACACAGCCAGCCCCATGGGCACCCACTGAGGCGTCAAGCCGTCTCCAAACCACAGCATGCGGACCTGCACTCCTGGATGGTACAGCCTCAGCCACGGGTGGGAGCTCCTCGCGCCTCTGCTCAGCCAGACCAGACCCTGCCCATGGGGCCCACAGGGCCCCAGCCATCCTGAAGGCCAGGGCCGAGGAGGAGCCCCGGTTGGGGAGCCCAGCTGCCTGCAGGCACCTGGAACCCAGCACCCACGAGCACTGGTCCAACCAGGGCTCCGGCTGTGGAGAGAGATACAGATGCCCAGCAACAAGAAATCCCATGTGGACCCACGTGGCAAACCCGAGTGCTGTCCTCGGCCAGCGGAGGGAGGAGGCTGGCCTGGTTCAAGCCACAGAGGCCTGCAGGGCTTTGAACGTCCACACCACACATGGGGTATACACCAGCAGGTGCACATGTGTGCAGGGGTGCTGAGTGTGTCTGAGTGTGTCGGGTGAGAGAGCTGGAATGAGGAAGCTGGCTGGGAAGCAATGGGATCCCTCGACCCTGCCCCCACTTCCAGGCCAGCACATGGGTGGGGGCGGTCCAGGACACCAAGGACTGGTGGGTCTCAGCCTGGGGGAGGGATAACACGGGCAAACAGATGCCTAGCGGACATCTGCACTCTGAGCACAGAGCCTGGTCCCATCAGCTCCCAGCCTGCCCTGGTGGGGACTGGGTGTGTTCTCCATGGAACCTGACCCCACAGCAAACTCAGAGAGATGGGGACATGGGCGCTCCCAGCATGTGGGAGACTCAGGTCACCCCCCAAAACCTCAGGTCAGAAGGCCACACCCACAAGACAGAGCCTCTGGTCCAAAACCCAACTGACATGAAGTGTCACAGAACATCCGTGGCCTCTAACAGGGAAGACAAGTGAGGCTAGAACCAGGGAGGACAGTCTGGAGGAGCAGGCAGTACAGGGGTGAGAAACAGCCCCAAATCCAAGTACACTGCCAGCACCCCCAGAGACAGGGCTCCAGCCCTGGAGCGGGACAAGAAGGGAATCCACGGCCTGCAGGAGCCCCAACGTCTGGACAGCTGGGGTCCTGGAGGCTGCGGGCACCAAGGCAGGGAGGGCCGGTGAATGCGCACACCGAACCAATCCCCCACCCCACAATCCAGGAAACTACCTGATGCAGCCCTGCACACAGCACCGTCCACAAAACAGACACACCAGGTCTGTCGCCCAGAAGCCCCAGAGTGTGCAGGGCAGAGAGGAAGTCCGAGCCGCGCCACCTGCCTCACAGCAACGCTGGCCCAGAAGGCAGCCAGCAGTGCCTCCTGAGCCCAAAGGAACCGCTCCATGGAGAGCAGGACAGAAATACTTTTGGATTCACGTGGTCTTCCAAACCTCCCCGACTGGCAGGCTCTACCCAAGAAGCTGCTCCCCCAAATAACACCACGGCAAGGAAACATGCCCACATGTGTGGAGAGGGCCAGTGCAGAGCTGGACGACACACAAACCCGGACACCTCCCACCCACACCACCCACAGAGCACGAGTTGGGCTGCCTGGGGCCTCTGGGGACGCTCCCATCTCCCCTCAAAGATCTGTGCTGACCCCACAAGAGAAGCCTGCAGTGGCCTGATGGGCACCCACTCACAACCCTCCCCTGACCTCAAGCCCAGGAGCTGCACACTCCCAGTGCCCCAGCCATCGGGCCTATGTGTCCCACACTGTGCCTGACCTGGCACCCGTGCCTGACCCTAGCATCTGCTCTGGACCCTGGTGCCCACACCTGACCCCGCCATCGACATCTGACCCTTGAGCCCATAGCCCACACCTGACACATGACCCTGGCGCCCACACCTGACCCCGGTGTCCACACCTAACTCCAGTACCCACACCTGACACCTAACCCCGGCGCCCACCTCTGACCCCAGCACTGTGAAGTGGGGACCAGAGTGTGACCCTGGGCCTGCTGTCACCATAAGGGTAACAACATCCCTCTGCCCATAGGGCGGTGCAGTGCTCATAGCCTCACCTCCCACCTAAATGTAAGTAACAAAATAACCTGCTAACGGAGCAAGGAAAGGAGAAAAGTTAAAGGACAGCAGATGTGACACCCCGACACTAACGCGTAAATGAAAGGATCAAGTTTTCAGACTGAGACTCGCACATGGGGCACAAACAGCCCCTAAGCAGACGGAGGACAAGCCCCACACTGCGGGCCCAGCCTGCCCATCCCAAATGCCAGTGGGTGGCAGAGGAAGCCCCCGCCACTGTGCACACACGCACACCGACACACCTCGCTGGCTGTGCCTCGTGGAGAGTGGTGACAGCTGCAGACCCGCACGTTCTCCAGCGCCCCTTCTGCTACGAGCCCCCAGGGAGTGCCGCAGCAAGCCTGCTGGAGCAGACAAGACGTGACCCCAGCCACAGGATGGCAAGCTGAGTCCCTGACTCTCGGGCTGTGGATGCCACGGTCTGTTCAGTAAGTTCCAGGTCTCCAGTAACCACAACAGCCTGAAGAACCAGGGGTCCCTCCGCCTGCAGGACCCACTCACCCACATGTCCCGGGACAGCCCCCCATCGGCCACCCCTACGCTGCCTGATCCGGAGGACAGGGTCTCCCTCCTCTGCCCTGCAGGGGCTCAGGCCTCTGGCCACCCTTGTCTAGGCAGGCATGGAAAGTTTGTGAATGCCCCCGCGTGTCCAACCCCAGGCCACCCACTGCTTGCCGGCTGTGTTCTCTTTCACAACTGTCTCGTTCAACCACCTATGCAGGGACTTTAGGACCAGATGCCACGAGTCACCACCCAGCTGTCCACTCAGGCCGCGAATTGGTTCCCTTGTCCTAATGAGGGGACCCTCATGAAGTCACAGCTAGAGTCCTTGCCAAAACCCCTAAAGCACTAGGTGTAACAAAAATAAACACAGGAACCAACATCATAGATGACAAAGTGATTGAAAGTCACAGGTGACCAATAAGCTACAGCACGTGCCACACATGCCACATGCCACAGACTGGCACATGGCTCCAGGCAACGGAAGTGTGTGCATGCCCCTGTCTGCCCCACCCTGACTACACCCGCCCTCCTCGGGGGCTGAGTCTGCCATGGAGGCCACGCTGACCCAGAGGCAGGGAGCCACACATCCGAGTCATAGGCTGGAGCAGCTCTGCGATCATGCCATAGATGGCTCAGAATGTCCTGCACATCAAAAAGGCTTCTGAAAACCCTGAAAACACACAATTTCATAAAAACAAAGGCAAAAACAAAACAAACAAACAAAAAAAACCAGCACCCGTTCTTATACTCGGCTGGAACCATGACTATCTGCACATTTTCTATAATGATGTTTTAATTTCAACTTTGAAACCTAACTTTGCCAATAAAAATTTAAAACTCTCTAAGTTTTCCTGTGGAAACGGTTGCTTACCCAGAACAAGGATTAGCCAGTGTCCCCTCCTCGCTGACCAAAGCCAAGCCTCAGGGGCCGCTGGGTGACCCCGCCATGTGGCCACTGTAGGGGGCAGGGCAGCGGGCTGCTCAGCCATCCAGCGCACCACGTCTGGGCCTGCAGTCAAGGGCCCCATGTTCTCAACCCCCCCAACCCTCCCGCCCCCCAGCTTCAAGTCAAGGCACAAAAGTGGCCTGCTGATATCAGGAGCGTCAGGCCATGGCACACACACGCAGGAAGGATGCAAGAGCCACCGAGAAGCTCCTGTCCCTGCTCACAGCCGCACCTTCACGTGGACAACAGACGCGTCTGAAGGCAGGCCCCAGGACAGCCATCCAAACCCTGCCATGTCCTGCCTCAGTCTCCCCCACAGCGCTTTGCCCAGGCCCATTCTGAGAAGCCTTGTGTACATGCAAAACCTCAAGAGAAGGGAATATTCAGGGTCTCCAGCCACGAACCTGACAGAATGTGCCCACTTCCCACAACCAGCAACATGCTTCTTAGAGGGGACCCCCTGCCCCCAGCAGCAAAGCACATCAGGGTGCACAAGATGTCAGGGCACACATGTGGCCCCCGGCAACGCTTGGGGCCTCTGCACCCGCAGCGGCAGCCAGAGGGTGGCGGCCTATGCCCACCTCCCATGCACGCCCCCAGAGCCCAGCAGCCCCTGTCCGCCCCACGTGTGCCTCACAGAACCTGGCGGCCCCTGCCCACCCATGTGTGCCCCCAGACCCCAGGAGCCCCGCCCACACCCCACTTGCACCCCCAGAGCCTGGCGGCCCCTGCCTGCCCCCACACGTACCCCTAGCCACCCCCAGAGCCTGGTGGCCCCTACCCACCTCCCACGCACGCCCCCAGCCCCCAGCAGCCCAGCCACAGCCACCTACACTTCCTGTCCTCCAGTGCTCAAGGGTCAAATCCACACTTCCAAAAGTGTTTTTAAGTTTCCTGCTCCCTTCCGTTATACGTTGACCACAAATAAGTGTCCATCCCACTTGTAGGAGACATCTAGGTGAACACTGCACCCGAGAGAAACCTATAGATCTCGCCCAAAACATCAGAGTCACCAAACCTGGCCACTTAGCCCTTAACAGCTCAGCTGCTGCTTCTACCTCTTTGTCCGGTTAAGATAACTGACCTTCCCAGATTCCTGCTGACACAGCAAGAGGTATGGGTTTAGCCTTTGGCCATTCCTGGTTCCTACCACCTAAACCCTTAGAAATTCCTGAGTGATGGGGTGAGCAATGTCTTTTGTGATTCATAACGAGCCCCATTCAACTATACCTGGGTTTACACTAACATAACCCCTGGGGACTCCTAGGTGGCTTTGGGATGGGGCAGTGGACGGAATGACCACGCCAGGCTCAGTGGGTTGGACTTCAAGTCCCCCACCCCCACCCCCAGAGACGGAGAGAGGATAGAGAGGTGGTCCACCTCAGTGGCCAGCGATCTCAAAAGTCGCATCTGGGCAGTGGAGCCTCCATAAAACACCCCTGCACAGGGGTTGGGAGGAGCGGGAGGGCTCCCGAGTTAGGGAGCACATCTGGGGGCTGGGCGGGTGGGAGCTCTGCGCCCCCTGCCCCTCACCTCACCCTGTGTGTCTCTTTGGTCTGGATGATCCTGAGTTGTGTCCTTCATGATAAATGGGTCATGAGTTAGTATAGGGTGCTTCCGCAGTTCTGCAAGCCTGAGCAGGAGGTCGTGGGAACCCTGATTTGTAGACGGTGGGTGGGAGATACAGGAGGCATCTGAAGCAGGGGTGGTCTTGTGAGGCTGAGCCCTCAGCCTGCAAGGTCTGCACTCACAGCAGCCAGTGTCAGAGGGGCACCAACTGTCAGACCCCCGCCGGCGTCTGCAGACCAGAGACCTGTGGGCGGGAGGCTGCATGCCCGGCACCAGTGGTGGTGTAAGTGGAAACACGGGCTGACAGTGTGCCCCGACCATGAACGGCACATTGAGAGGCATAACCAGGGGCAGCCAGGAGCTGGGGAGGGATGGGGCTGCAGCAGGACCGAGGGCTGGGCTCAGTGCTGGCCTCCATCCCCCAGGTCACCATGGGACGTGTCCATCAGCTACCACAACGGCTCACGACGCCTCTATCTGTTTATGTTTGATTATTCAAAACATCAGAAATAAAAGAGACAGCTACCAACGCACCAAAGATTTTAAAAGCCCTAAAAGATACAACAAGCAACTCTGTGCCCCAGACTGACACCTTAAATGCAATGCCACTTCCCAGAAACACGTCAATTCAGGAAGCACCGGCAGACTGCCCCGACAGACTGTCCCAGAGACATGGCATGTGCGGGTCCGCTCACCTCCACACACACCCCAGGCCCGGATGGCGTCCCGTTGAGCCCCCAGCAAACCGCACGTGATGGCTGGGAAGTGGCTCATCTGGCGCGATGAGCCAGTGGGGGACACAGCCCCGCGGAGCAAGAGCAAATGGGGGACAGAGCAGAGCCGCCCCGCTGAGCATGAAGCCGTGTGGGCTCGGTGAGGACTGCTACACAGGTGAAGCAAGGCAACAGGCCAGTGAGGCTGGGGACTCGGGCAGAGGGGCTCTCCAATCCGGGGGCCAGCACAGAGGACCTCGAGGATGCGGGGGCAGGGGACACCCAGCAATCTACCAACAATGACAGAAAATATTTTAGAAAGACAAGCAGGGCACCTGGGGGGCTCAGTCGGTTGAGCGTCTGACTCTCGGTTTTGGCTCAGGTCAGGATCTTGGGGTGTGAGATCAAGCCCCGAGTCAGGCTCTGAGCTCAGCAGGGGCATCTGCTGGAGATTCTCTCTTCTTTTCCCTCTGCCCCCCCATACCCGCCCCCATACCCCTCACATGCTCGTGCTCTCTTGCTTGCTCTCTAAAAAGACAGACAAGCAGGCTTCACATCTCCGGGGCTTTGTTTCCTTGGGGCTGCCGGGTTCAGCTCCCCACCCGACTCTGCACCCTGCCCTCCTGCTTCTAGCCACCCTGCCCCCCTGCCTGCTGAACCCCACTCAGGTCTGCCCCGTCCTGACCCCCATCTCACCGCTCTGCTCAGCGGCTCCCCACACTGAAAGGTGGTCATGGCCATCCTGCTCCAGGGAGGGCAGGGGCCCCTAGAGCCATGGGGACACATGGGGCCAGGACCCTGACACGTCTACATGCACAAGCACACACACACACACCCACACACACGTACACACACATGCACACACGCACGCACGCACAAGCACACACATGTACACAGGGCGAGCACCCCACCCGGGCAGGCAGGCGGCATGGCCACAGGAGCTGGTGCAGAGGACGTGGCAGCCTCAGGCCCTGCCAGGTCCAGAGCGCGTCCCCAGGCCACCGGGCTCCCACAGAGGGGCGGAGACTACCGGACCAGTGCCATGGGCCGAGCACACAGGAAACAAGATGAGCCTCACCCGGGTCATTTTCAGAAAGTCCAAGGACGGGCGCGGCCAGCGAGCGCGCTCCTCTCGCCGGCGCCGCCATCTCCTCCCGACGAGCACACAGGGCTGTGAGCGACACCGGAGCAGGCCCAGCCGCCGGCCCAGCTCAGGTGTGGATGAGCGGCTGCTGCTGGCAGACGGCAGGGCTGTGCCCACTCCCGCCAGGTGCTCCTGGGACAGCGACAGGCGGCGCCGCCAGGGGGGGCACGGGCCGCCCTCACAGCCATCTGTGCGGCTGATGCTGGCCCAGGGTGGCTGGGGTGCGGGGGGAGAGGTGGGGCCGGGCCGCAGGCTTTCCTGCGGTGTGGCGCTCCCGCCGCTGTGGCACCGCCTCTTGGACACTGGCGTCCAGACCTTGGAGCCTCCAGGGCGCCAGGGGGAGCGGCAGCGGGCCAGCCCATCCGGCTCTGACAGCGAGCGGCAGTGACGCTTGGTTGGTGGGGCCAAAGGGGGCCCTGAGCTCTCCCTGAGGTCTGTGGCGCTCACGGCCCCCAGGCCTGCGTCGGGGCCCCATGTGCCCGTGACCGTCTGACTCCCGACGGGCTGTCTGCCACCTAAGACCTTCCAGGGGCACCTGTCTTCTGAGGAAACACAAAAGAGAAGAGATGGATGAGCAGGGGACAAGGCATGGTCTATGCCAGGCCCTGAGGTCCCAGCCCAGCTGGGAACGCGGCCAGATACGAAGGCTCACGCCATGTGGACGCCGGGGGACATGGCATCTCGGGCCCAGACCCACCTGCATTCCCTGGGGCAGCTCAGCCTGGGAGCCGGCCTCACTTTTCCAAGGAAGACACCTGTCAACGAGGCCAGCTAGTCATTCCCTGAAAATGACCAGAGCACGTTTTTCTCCTTTCATTTCATGGAAAGACTCGCCCGCCGTCATCTTCCCTGTCTGCGGCCACATCTTCCTCCAGTGTGCGACCTCACCTGTAAGACCCGCCAGGCCGCTGCTTCCTGGCAGCTGGGGCCCCTCCCCTCCTCTCCAGGAGGCAGCTCTCAGCTTCCGGGACCTCAAGGCATGGCCATGGCACACAGCAGCAGGGACCACGCATGGGGCCAGAGACTCCACCCCTAGCCTCCACATGCTCATGTCCCACAGCTATCAGGAGCCTCCCACAAGACGAGTGTCCGGGGTCCGCGCTCCACACCTGGCAGACCCATAAGTGAGCACCCACCATGTGAGCACAGGGGCTCCCTCCGCCCACCAGCCCCCAATGCCCCAGGAGGAGCCCACCCACCCCAGCCCTTCTTCAGACTCTCCTTCACACACCCCGAGGGCCCAGAGCCCAGATGCACCCACCAGGGTGGCCGTCGCAAGCTTTGCAGCTCCCTGAGCCCCACTGGGGGCAGAGTCAGGTGAGTGGTCTCCTGGAACTCCTCATGCGGAGGCAAGGTGCACCACACCCTGATCCCACTGACCTGGCCAACAGTCAGTTCGGCAGCCCCCACCACTGCAGCCACTCGCAGTCACTACCAGCTAGGGACCTGGGCATGGAGGCAGTGGGGCCCAAGAGAGCAGGCCAGGACCCCTGTAGGGAAAGGCAGGGGCCAAGGCCCTGGGGTGACCCTAGGCAGCAAAGAGGCAGGGTCAGACCCCTGGGAATCCCTGTTGAGGACTAGTACGTGTGCAGGATGGACTCCCACTGAGGACACAGAGCCAAGGGCCTGGTGCTGGGCTCACACTCCTACCTCTACCAGATCACAAAAGAATTTGGTAAATAACCTTCACTTCAGTAGTCTAGAGAGCCACGTAACACAGCGCCCCTGCTGGTGGCCTCTGAGTGCCGCCCAGCACCCATGGTGAGCCGGGCCAGCCAAGGGAGGATAGGCACTCGAGTCAGAGCCCAGCTAATAGGCTTCGCCACAGCCTGCAACCCAGAGCCGAGGTTAGTGAGAGCAGAGGGTAACAGGCTCGGCACACACTCACACAGTCACACGAGGTGGATTTTAGATGGTCGGGGGGCGCATGCCCTGGCAGGGGGATGAGCCCCAACGCACACTGATGGCCCAGCATGGGCCACATGGGAGATGCACATGCCCCCCAAGGTGCACCCGATCCCACCCTGTTCTCCCTTCAGAAGCTACGGCTCCAGGAGGGCCTGGCCTGGCAGAGGGAGAGACCTGGCTGTGCCCTGACCTACAGCCCAGCAGGGGGAGGCCTGCCGCTGGTGATCTTCCCCGGGCAGCAACCGGAGGGCCTTTGCTGCGGAAGTCAGCATCACACCCCAGCTCCACGTCTCGTGCCCTCTGCGCACTGTCCCCTGCCCGTGGCCACAGCAGCCCAGGAAGAGGGGTCTGGGCTTTGGAACACTTACCATCACTCTCAAAAGGGAACAAATGACCATTGTTGCTCAGTGCCCCAGCAGAACGCTGAAAGTGACAAGAAAAACCAGTATGAACACCATGGACGCAGATGCCAAGTGCACAGCAACACCAAGTCAAAGCTAACGTGATGGTCTCATCTTGGCAACCCCTTCTATCTTTCCCCAACACTGTCTTTTTGGCAATGAAAAAGAAAAGCAGGGTTGCCTGGGTGGGTTGGGCCTCAGCCTTCGGCTCAGGTCATGATCTCAGGGTCCTAGGATCAAGCTCTGCATCGGGCTCTCTGCTCAGCAGGGAGCCTTCTTCCCCCTCCCTCTGCCTGCCTCTCTGCCTACTTGTGATTTCTCTGTCAAATAAATAAATAAAATCTTAAAAAAAAAAAAAAAAGAAAGAAAGAAAAAAGAAAAGCATGGACCCCAGAATACCTTTTTTTCTTAATCAAGATTCTTAAAAGCTGAACAACACTCAACTGAGGGAAGATCAAAAGCCACGTGCATGCCCCGTGTGCTCTAGCAGATAGTGCAACCTCCCACAGCCAGGGCCATCCACACGGCCTCCCCACGGAGGCCCTCTCCCACGCATACCAGACCCCAGGTCAAGCCCTGAAGGCAGCGGGGTCTCACTAGAGCCCGCAAAGCTCTGTGTCTCGGCTGCAATCTTCCCTGTGGCACCCAAGGGGCTGCCTGGCAGGTCAGTAACGCTCGCCTGAGTCTGTCTGCTCTTCTGGGCTCTCCCCACCTGGCCCAGAGGCACCATCGTTGTCCGGCCGGGTCCCCAGGGCAAGCCCCCGGTGCTGTGGGGACATAGATCCATCCTGTGGGGTCCGGGAGCTGCTCGACGGGTTCTGCCTTTCCACCTCCTCTCTGAGGCCAGCTTCCTAAGGGGTCAGGCCCTGCGACCTTTGAACTGGTATAAATTAGAAGGAGATCCTTGCTGATTCTCATGAAGGGATAGAGGTCATTCAGGACCCAGAAAAACTGTTCATCAACAGCCAGCCTAGGCAAAGACACATGGATATTCTGGGGCCAGGCCCGCATCACCCGGCAGGGCTACAAAGACCTGGAGAGACCTGGCCGACCAGAGGAGGACCAGAGGACCAGCAGTTCTACAGACCTGAGACCCAGGTCAGGCGGCACAAGGAGGAAGCAGCTCTCTAACTTCCAGGAAATGGTCAACACAGAAGCCAGTCATTTACACCATCAGGAATCATACCTCTCTATGACTACAAATCCTCCCCAGGGAACTGCGGCCCCCACAGAGTGCTCCCAAGGCCCTCCCAGCACCCCAGCACCCCAGAACCCCACAGTACCCCCAAGGCTCTCCCAGCACCCAGCACCCCCAAAGTATCCCCCAAGGCCCTCCCAGTCCCCCAGCACCCCAAGGCCCTCCCAGCACCCCAGCACCCCCAAAGTATCCCCCAAGGCCCTCCCAGCACCCCAACACCCCCACAGCACCTCCAAGGCCCTCCCAGCACCCCAGAACCCCACAGCACCCCCAAGGCCCTCCCAGCACTACAGCACCCCCACAGCACCCCCAAGGCCCTCCCAGCACGCAGCACCCCCACAGAGCCCCCCAAGGCTCTCCCAGTCCCCCAGGACCCCCAGAGTGCCCCCCAAGGCCCTCCCAGTTCCCCAGCACCCCCCACAGCACTCCCAAGGCCCTCCCAGCACCCCAGTACCCCCACAGTGCCCCTCAAGGCTCTCCCAGCACCCCAGCACCCCCCACAGCTACCCCCATGGCCCTCCTAGATCCCCCGTCCTCCCACAGCACCCCCCATGGCCCTCCCAGAGCCCCCATCCACCATCCTCCCCCACAAGCTGGGTTGGCCAGCCACTGTCCCCCAGGTGAGCACCAGGCACAAGCACTTTCCAAGGGCTGTCATCCCCACACACAACAGGAAACCTGAACAGAAGCACTGTTTGTCAAGGAAAGGCTCCAGTGGCTCTCAAGCAGGGGCCCAGGCCCCAGCCCAGCGTGAAGGTGCAGCAGCCACATGGGGCAGCCAGAGGGCATGGGCTTTGTGGGTTGCGCCTGTGCTGGGGAGCAGGGCAGGGCTGGCCCCGGGCCTTTCTATAGGAGAACAGCTGCAGCGGCATGGGCCTCCACGTCCAGAATGGGTCTGTACACCCTACCTCATGCTGAGGAGCCCTGACCAGACAAGGCCGCCTCTGAACATACCCCCAGGACGCCAGGGGTCACGAGACCACGGGCTGGCACCAAGGCAGGCCCGGCCCCACCACATCCGCCATGACGCCGTGCGCCGGAGCCCAGGTTCGGCCCATGCAGCCTGCGGCCTGCAGTCCACTCCCCTGAGCATCCTTGACAGAGGCAGGACAGCTCCTCTGTGTAAGCCTTGGTCTCCCCACCTGGGCCAGGGTGAGAGTGGGACGTACATGTGGGGCAACTCCTGGGCTATGTGAGAGTGCAGAACCTACCAACTGACGGTGGATAGAGGACTGCCATTTCCAGAAAGGGCGCAAAAAAGAAAACCCACCCTTAGCCTGGCCCAATCTCACACACTACTCGGCTCCAGGGAGAGTGAAGTTTTCAAGCTAAAGGAAAACAGATGCTTCTAGAAGAAAACAGAACGATATTTTCAAGCCTCAGGGTAGCAAAGATTTCTTAAGTGAGATACAAACATGCTAACTTAAACAGATGCTTCCATCTACACTGAAATCAGAATTTCTGTTCACTGAAAGTCACCTGTGACAAAGCAAACCACAAGACAGGAGAAAATATTTGCAAACAGGAATCCAAGAAAAGGCTCATAGCAGAATATATCGATGACTTCCCACAGACCAGTAAAAAAAAGGCACACAACCCAACAGGAAAATGGCCAAAGACCTAAGTCACTCACAACTGGTCACTGAGCAGAACAAGAGGCATGATCTCCCTCGTCATCTGGGGAAAGCAGGCAGAGCCTGGGGACATGGCGCCAGGTGTGACCAGGGCACTGTGGACAGAACCGGCCCCTGGGGACCGCACATGGGCCATTCAGCAACGTCTGTCTCAGTGGCCAAAGCCTGGGAAGGGCCCAAACGTCCACTGACAGCAGGACAGAGACCGCACTGCAGAGGAAGGACAGAAGCACCCACGACCATCGACATGGCGAGTCTCCCGAGTTCCCACCAGGGAAAGAAGCTGGACTCCAAAAGGACAGGCTGCACAGCCCAGATGACCCAGGACGGGCTAGGCCATATGGGTCCCCAGAAGGTCAGAACCCATCTGGGTGGTGGAGGCGGCATTATCCGTGTGCACAGCCAGCAAACCTCACCCAACAGGACAGCAGAGCCCGTGTCACGCTCCACCATGTGCAAAGTCTGCCTCACTAAAAATACGAATTTTCCACGAAAGGTTTTGAAAGCCAAACTCCCCTCCATCCAAGCCCGTACCTGTGCAGCTGGGCATATGGCCTGTGGACAGCCCACACCACAGCTGGCAGTACTAGACCCCCGAACGCCCACTCCCCCAGCACCCCAGCTTACGACCCTCCTCCTCGGCCCCGACCCCCCACAGCATGCACCCCATCCTCCTCGCTGCCCCTATAGCCTCACACGGCCCCCTACACTCCCAGATCCCACCGTGGCCGCAGGCCATACACAAATGAAGCCCAGAAGCTACAGTTCACCCAAGAGCCGCAGGGTCCGGCTCCACAAGCACCATGGGGTTTTCACCAGAGCTGCGACCGCCCTGCAGCAGGCAAACGGTGCACCCTCATGTGAGTGCCCCTCGTCCCCACGGACACCAAAACCACCCGGACACAACTCTGGGCGCCCTGAGGAGCAAAACAAGCTTCTCCCCAAAGGTCATGGACTTGGTGCAGACCATCCTTGAACGACAAGCCACGGAGGTGGAAGAGCCTGGCTGGAGGGAACAGGTGTGTCCACAGCGGGTCCACAGGAGAGAGCGGTGGACCCTCGGGGAACCGAGTTCGCACTCTGTCTGCGCTGCCCCACACAACAGCCAGCAGCCACGGGCTGCAACTGAAATCTGAACTTCAATTACACAAAACACTCCCAGCTCCCCATCACCCCAGCCACATCGTGGGGCTCAGTAACCCCATGCTTTAAGTAGCCACATACTGGGCCTGCAGGGAGCATTCCCATCACTACAGACTGTGCCCCTGGATGGAGCTGCCCCAGGTCCCCCATCCACACTCATGGGGACAGCCAGCATTTGCTAACATGACCCAGAGCACCAGCTACGAAAAACACCAGAAACCTGAGACACAGTCCTGTCTGGGCAGGGAATGGGACAGTGGGAACCGGACATAAACTCAGGTGTTTCTAGGCCTTTTTGGTCACAGTTAGACTAGCCTCTGTCCCCCAAGAGTCACAGAGGCAAAGCAAGAAGAGCTGACCCCATCCCCATGTTCAGAAGGCTTTGTAAGAGAGTAGGGGCCTTGGCAGGAAGTGGGAATGCACCTGAGGCCAGAGAAAAAGGAACATAAAACAAAGGAACTACCCCCACTGAATGGGTGAGGACAGAGTGGCCATGGGGTTGACCAGAATACCCACGAGGAGGCACTAAGCACAGCATGGCCAGGCACACAGAGCACTCCCCACATCTGTGTTGACTGAACCATGGTAAACAGGGGCACTGACCCTCAAGACACATGTCAGCTCTCCATCTGACAGGGCAGAGACCCTCAAATGGATCAAGCCCTCGAGACTGGACAAGGTGCCCCCACTAGGCCTTCCACTCCCACCACCTGCTCCTGACCATGCAGCAGGTGGCGGTATTCAGGGAGGGATGAGTGAGTGACCAGAGCAGCACATGGCTGGAGACACAAAGGCACTGAGTGTTTAGTGATTTCTAATTTTATTTACAAGTCTCTTGAATTTTAGCTTTAAAACAAATGACTCAATTTTTGGAAAACTTTTCAGTGTCCTTAGAATAACTGGAGTCTGTGAAATCTACTTCTTCAACGATAAATTTCACGAAACCTAAACACAAATCAGACATTTCTGTAATGAGAACCTGGTGTCCAAACTGAGATCTGTTGTAAGTGTAAAGTACACACTAGGTTTCAGAGACTTTGTTTTCAAAAATGTAAACTTTGGCAAGGGCACTGCGGACCAGTCAGAGGGAAGGAAGAGTCCTGTGAAGAGATGGTCCTGGGACAACTGGGATCCACACACAAGAGAACGAAGCTGGACCCCTGCCTCACACCACACACTACAAGTAGCTCAAAGGGATCAAACACCTGAATGTAAGAGCTAAAGATATACAACTGATAGAGGAAAACAGAAGAGTAAATCTTCATGACCTTGGATTTAGCCAAGGATTCTTAGGTACAACACAAAAAGCACAGGCAACAAAAGGAAAAAGAGATCAGTTGGACTTCGATAAAATAAAGCTTTTGTGCTTCAGAGAACACTATCAAGAAAGACACCCACAGAACAGAACAATGTTTTTTCAAATCACATATCTGATTACGGATCAGGATATATAAAGAATCCGAACAACTCAAAAATTAAAAAAACAGGCAACCCAGTTGTTCAGTGGGCAAAAGTCTTGAAGACCTATTTCTTCAAAGACGATCCACTGATGGCCAGAGGGCACAAGAAAAGGGTGAGCATCATTACTCGTGAGGGAAGCGCAGATCAAACCACAAGGAGACAGCAGCTGTCAGGGTGGCTAGAGTCAGACAGCGGGATGGCCACAGGTGTTAAGGAGGATGAGGAGACTGAGGACTCTCGGTGCACAATGGTGTGACTGATGCAGGAAAGAGCTCGGTTTCTCAGGGTAAACAGAGTCACAACACAACCCACAAGTCCCACTCCTGGACGTACACCCAAGAGAAACAAAGACGTCTGTACACAAACATTTACGGCAGTGGTGCTGGTAACTGCTGCCAAGCAGAAGTGACCCAGATGTCCACCAACCGACAAACGGACAGACAGAATGCAGTCTATCCAACGGGACTCTGGCTGCACCCGGCAGAGCTGTCCTGGAGGTCCTCCTGGGAGGAGGGGCCGCCAATGTACCACCTGCTGTGGGAACCACTGGCCACATCGAGACACAGGGCACCTGACGTGTGTCTAGTGCAAACAAGAAATAGCATGTTGTGTTTAATTTTAATTAGCTTTAATTTCAATTTAAAAAGCCACATGGGTTAGGGGCTGTCACATGGGGCAGCCTGGCTCTGACCAGCCATCTGTGCAACACACCAGGGACAGGAGACACCCGAAAACACGTCTGTAGAGACACACACGGAACAGTCCGAGAAGAACAGTCTAGAATTCACTGTGAGACAACCGCAGGCAGGCTGTGGGGGACAGCACAGACAGGACAAGAGGCCAGGGCCTGACAGTGCCGACCTCAAGGTCTCTAAAGCTCTACTCTGACCTGTGTTCGGATTTTGCCATGAAAATACGAACGTTAGTCACCTTCAAAAACTTGCATTTCTATTCCTAGACAACAAATTGGCTTTTTAAACTGTCGACTTGTTTCCATGAATGTTAGAAGTACCATGTACTGAGACGCATGCAGGCAGCATGAGGGGGTGGTCCCCAGGTAAATCGCTGACTTCCAGGGACCCTGACCCACAAGTTCTGCAGAGTTGACCGTACCGGCCTTACTAAAGCCCAATGTCAAACGTGACAGAGACAACAGACTTCCGGCTCGAAAAGACAGGACCACTCGTGCCTTTCACTGCCTATAAATTACATCTGGTTTTTAAAAAGTGAACAGTTACAGGGCGCCTGGGTGGCTCAGTGGGTTAAAGCCTCTGCCTTCGGCTCAGGTCATGATCTCAGGATCCTGGGATGGAGCCCCACATCGGGCTCTCTGCTCAGCTGGGAGCCTGCTTCCTCCTCTCTCTCTGCCTGCCTCTCTGCCTACCTGTGATCTCTCTCTGTCAAATAAATAAATAAAATCTTTAAAACAAAACAAAAAAAAAAACACACGTCTTGAAGAAACACAGATCGCCCCCAAGGGCAGAGAACGGAGCCGGGAGTGCCACGGGCTGACCATGTGGGCCCTCTTCCTGCGCAGGGCACTCCCAGCAGCCCTTCTTTCCCCCAGAGGGGTGACATGTTCCCCAAACGTGGTAGGACCAGCTGTGTCCACTCCTCCACAGGGGCCCTGCAGGCCCGATCTGTCACCCATCTCCCCAGCAAAGCCACACAGCACCTGGCCGCCAGCTCCCGGCCGCACTGTCTGAAGGGCACGTGGCCATCGGACACCATGCGTGATGTTCTACAGCCTGGGTTTCAGTCACTGTCCAGGAAACACTCACTGCGCTGAGCACAGGGGAGGGTGAGAACACAAACACGGCGTGCCGCCGGAATCCCATTAGGGCCCCGAGCTCCAGGCCGGAGAGCCACACCCTACAAAGGCCCCTGGGTGCCCCTAAACCCCCCGGCTGCAGACACGGGCCCACCCCCCGGCCCCGGCACTCCCATCCGCAGCACTGAGACTCGGAACCTCACAACCACCCACGGTGACGGTGATGGTGATGGTGACGGTGGGCCACAAGCAGAGGCCTGGAGACCCAGCTTCCCGCCGCCAAAGGGAGCCCTGACTCGAAGCCCAGCCGCACCAACAGCACTCTGGGCACCTGGCATCAGCAAGACTGTTCAAGGCCTCTGAGCACCGTGTGGGCTGCACACCCAGACACCTCCACCCGCACCTACAGTCCACCCCCAAACAGTCCTGAAGGTTGCGCTCACACGACCCTGGAAAAACGGCTCCACCTACGCGAACCTCAAGCCAGGTGAGGAAGCTGTGGGGGCGGATCAAGAGAGAGGCCATCAGGAGGGATGGCACTGGCACGAGGGGCATCAGGGTGCGGGCGGGCACCCTGTGCTCAGAGATGTGTGATGGGTATGGAGAGCTGAGTGCTGCACACTCAGGACTGACACAATTCCAGGACTTGAGTGGACATTCACTAAAAGCTGGGGTTTGTTTTTAATGAGGCTAAAAACCCACCATGAGGGTGCTGAGATGTGGGGCTGCTGTGCACAGCATGGCCCCAGGACATAGCCCCCTCCAGTCCTCCTCCCACCACGTCCCCACAGACCTTGGCTGCACAGTCCAGCCCGGCCAGTCTCCCCCAGACTGCTGGCGGGGCACAGGGTCCTGCCCGTGGCCGTCACAGCCAGCTTACCGGGCTGGCATCGTAGCTCTTGTGGGAAAGGTCATCCAGGCTCTGGTTCTGCAGCTTCTCAGTGATGAGTGTGACCATGGTCAGGGGCCCGAGTAGGTACCGAGGGGCCCTGGGGGGCACAACAGCAAGCTTCAGGAGGCCTGGGCCACTGCTGGGTCAGAGCTGACCCTCCAGGTGGATTTCTGCTTTACAGAGGAGTGATCCATTTCCAGGGACTCTTCAGGACTCTGTGTTTGTGGGGAAGAGAGAGAAGTGATTATGTGCAGAACCACTGGGTCGGTGCTCCTACTCTATGCTGAGTACCTTGTGTGCAGAATATTTCTGTTATCTCCAGCTGATAAAAACCCTCCTGCTTCACAACCACCATACAAGTGCCCAGAAACCACTAAAAGCACTGTTCTGGTCGAAGGACGGTAGGTTACATGCACAGCTGAAGTCCAGTGCTCCTGAAGCCCCAAGGGGAGCAGCCCTGAAGGCCAACCCACCTCCCCAACCACCACAGCAGACAGAGCAGACGGTGGTGGAGGGGAGATGTGGGGAAGCTGGGCAGGAGCAGGAAGCCACAGCCTACCCCAAGAACCAGCTGCTTGAGAACTACTGAACCCCCACGCACCACTGTCCCCCCAGCGGCTACACAGCCCTCCCCCAGCCCATCCAGCTGGCCCCATGTAGGAGGCCACAGTGGGTGCAGGGCCCGCCCCAGGCCCCGCAGTGGGGAGGCTGTAGGGGCAGCTAGGGGGGCCCTCCAAGCCCAGGAGTGGGCACTCACGCTACACCTGGGACCTGGCTGCCCACAGACACCAGCAGGGGGAGATTCCTAAGCCCCTGTGCGGCCTGCCACCCACTCGCCATCCCCAGCTTTCACCCTTCTCAGTGGCCCACTGCTGAGCATGAGTAGGGTCACCTGCCTCGGAAGCCATGGAGCCAGCCTCACAGGAGGGCCCCAGCCACCCAGAGGAAACAGCATCAGCCCTGCCCTCAGAGGGAGAAGGCACCCAGTCCACAGAATAAGATCAGAATGCCCTTAAAAACAAGTATTCGGGGGCACCTGGGTGGCTCAGTGGGTTAAGCCTCTGCCTTTGGCTCAGGTCATGATCCCAGGGTCCTGGGATTGAGCCCCGCATCAGGCTCTCTGCTCAGCGGGGAGCCTGCTTCCCTTCCTCTCTCTCTGCCTGCTTGTGATCTCTGTCTGTCAAATAAATAAATCAGATCTTAAAAAAAAAAAACAAAAAACAAAAAAACAAGTATTCAGGGGCACCTGGGTGGCTCAGTGGGTTAAAGCCTCTGCCTTCGGCTCAGGTCATGATCCCAGGGTCCTGGGATCTAGCCCAGCATTGGGCTCTCTGCTCAGTGGGGAGCCTGCTTCCCCCTCTCTCTCTGCCTGCCTCTCTGCCTACTTGTGATCTCTGTCTGTCAAATAAATAAAATAAAATAATTAAAAAAAAACAAGTATTTAAAGAAAAATGAAAAGAGCTCTCAGAAATTAAGAAATGAGAACGGTGACAGAAGGTAATCTCCAGGGAGCCAATTCAGAGCCTGCCCCATCCCCACACCTGCACCACTCACCCACGGTCCCCTGGGCAGGACCCACCGAGCCCGAAAGCTGGCCTGGCTCTCTCTGCCTCTCCCCACAAATTCTCCAGGAGCCCCAACTCAGAACCTCCCTCCCAGGACGGGGGCACTACCAGGGGCCCTCCAGGCCGACCAGCTCTGCTGCAATTACACCCACCCACAAGGGCTAAGGCCCTGCCCTCCAACTCCTGTGCCCGCCATGCCCAGCACTCAGGGGCTCTCCCAGCCTCCCGTGTGATCCTCCGAGTGGCACACAGCATGCGCAACCCTGGAAAAACTACAGCAGCCACAGCAAAACTTGAAGAAACTATAACATGACCAGCTTTTCACTGGAAAACCAGGCCGTGCATCCCTTGGGGAGACTGCTGGTTTCCAGGGCTGGGGCAGGGACAGAGGCCCCGAGGGTCTTGGGGCACCAGGAAGCCAGGATACACGCAGAGAATGGGACCAGGGATCCCAGACGTGAGTGCTCTGTTCTACGGAATGAAGTGAGAGCCCACAAATCTGACATGAAGAGCTGGGAAATATCCATAAGTAGGGGAGGGAAGCTGGTCCCACAGGCAGGGTGCAGACCAAGGAGTGCAGACGGAAGGACGGATTGTCCTTACTTAGGTCAGCGTGTAACCAACACCTCATGCTGCTTCAGGCAAAAATCATCCGTGAATGCCACCCTGGTGGTGTCCAAGTCTCCCTGGACAAGATATTGGCTAATGACACAGAGGCAACTGGTCTTGCGTCCGCAGAGATGGCAGACAGCACCTGGTACAGTGGAACAGGCAGTCCCATGGACAGGTGACCGTGTGTGGCATACAGGTGGGACACAGCTGCCGCCTACACCCAGGGGCTCTGCCCAGACTGAAGAAATGCCCGACAGACCCACACGAGGTAAAGGGCACAAAGGAACTGGTCAGTGTTCTCCCACAGTGTCAGGGGCACGAAACACGGGAGTGGGGCACGGGCCAGCCTGGAGGGGACAGAGGGGACATGATGACCTCCCCCAACTCCTGCCCCAGTCAGAGAGCGGGCTCCAGGGCAGGCACCGCAATGTGAAGGAGCCCCACAGATGGGACACCGGCACACGCTCCCCAGACAGTCCTGCTCAGGCACCTGTCAGACAGGAGCAGAGGCCGCGGCCGGCACAGGCCATGGCAACAGCAAACACGGCTCTATCACAACTCTCAACAGAGGTTCAAGAACAGAATAAAACAAAGTGCATGGTGTCCAAATGCAAGGGCTGGCCAGCATGACGTTGGCGAGTGGAGGCCACAGTGGGGCACAGGGTGCACCTGTGTGTGGAAGGGATGGCACCGGGCAGCTGGCAGCACCTTCCAGAAGCCACCAAGATGGGGAAGGAGTGCCACGCTCTATCACAACTCTCAAAAGAGGTTCAAAAGAACAGAATAAAACAAAGTGCAGGTGTCCAAATGCGAGGGCTGGCCGGCATGACCTTGGTGAGTGGAGGCCACAGTGCGGCACAGGGTGCACCTGCGAGTGGAAGGGACGGCACCGGGCAGCTGGCGGCACCTTCCAGAAGTCACCGAGATGGGGAAAGAGTGCTGGGCATGCAAGTTTCATTTCCTGTGAGAAGAAATGCATAGTATCGGGTGGCCATTCGGGCGTGCCCTGCACCCACAGGGGATACCAAGGCCCCCCTGAGATGCCTGAAACCACAGACGGTACCAAACCCTACTGATGCCATCAACCCCTGAACAATACGGTCTGAACTGCACAGGCCCACTTACGGGGGACTTTTCATCCATAAACACAGAACAGCTCTGGAAATGTTTCTTCCTTACAATTTTAATAGCATTTGCTTTTCCCCAGCTTACTTGATTGCAAAAACACAGCACACAAAACATGGGAACACACAGACGGGTGCTCCTGAACGGTTCATGTCATCGGTAAGACTTGCAGACACCAGGAGTTCGTCAGCAGGTAAGTTTTGGGGGGTTCCTAAGTTCTACATGGATTTTCGACTCCCCAACCCCTGTATTGTTCAACGGCTAACTGTACTATGTTTTCTCCTATGCATGTGTACCTGTGATGAAGTTAATTCACATGTTGCCACAGCAAGAGATTAACAAGAATAACAATATACTAGCACAAGGGTAATGTACACTGCGATACAAGTGTGAGTGTGGTCTGTCTGTCTCTCTCTCTCTCTCAAGATGTCCTGCACTCACCCTTCCTTCTTGTGACAACATGAGGTGATAAAGTGCCCGCATTTTATCATGAGGGGCGCCCAGGGGGCTCAGTCGGTTGAGCAGCTGACTCCTGGTTTCAGCTCAGATCATGATCTCAGGGTCTGAGATCGAGCTCCACGGGGCTTCATGCTCAGCCGGGGGTCCACGCCAGTGTCTCTTTCTCTGCCCTTCCCTCCCACCCTCTAAAAAATGTAAAAAATAAGAACTAACGTAGTTGTCCATGTGAGATAGAGGAAGAGCATGACATGGGTGTCGTGACCTAGTGTCAGGCTACCGTTGACCTTCTGACCACAGTCAGGAGGAGGATCACCACCCTCTGGACCGTGCTGACAGTAAGCGACTGAAACCACGAAGGCAAAGCCACGGCTCAGGGGAACCACTGGGTATTCACTGAAATCTGAGTGTAGTAGCTTCCTGGGGCTGCCGGGAACTGGAGGCCAGTTCGAGACACAGGCAGGGTTGGTTCCTCTGGGCACCCCACAGGAGATGGGTTCCCTGCCTCTCCCCCAGCTCCTGGTTGTGGCCAGTAATGCTTGGTGCCCTGGGCTTGCAGCTGCCCCACATGTTCCCACAGCCCTCTTCCTGTCTGTCCTGTACCCACATCCCTTCTTTTAAGGACACCCCCACTCTAAAGCAGTAGGTGGCCTCACCTTAATTTATATCTTAATTATATCTGCAAAGACCTAGTTCTAAATAAGGTTACATGCATAGGTCCTATTGAATCTTTCTTTTGGGGGACACAATTCAATCCACAATGCCAAGCCAGCTCCCTGTATAAGAGATACAACCATCAGGATGGAACGTCATGGTCACGAAGCCTAGCACACAGTCACAGCAGAGAGAGCCAGGGATGGAGCCACTCAGGACAGTGCCCTGGCCCTGAGGGAATGCACAGCCTGCAGCAAAGGCAAGAAACAAGCAAAACAAAGCCAGGTGGGGGCAGGGGCAAGTAGCAGGGCAGCTGGTGTGGGGGCTCAGAGAAGAAAGCCAAGACTGAGGCTAAGCAGGTGCCGCTAGGAAACAGGGGCAAAGCCAGGACTCTGGGCACTGAGGCCAGACATAGGCAGGCCAGAAGCCAGGGACCAGGTGAGAAGACCAGTCGGCCCCAGGGACAGAGAGGTGAAAGGTGGGGGATGGGGACTCCACAGGAGCCACCAGAAGGACTGACAGAGGACGTGTGTCTGGGCTCATAGGCACCTGTGGGAGCACAAACGACCAGACCTCTCCTATAGCTCTTGCACGTGAACCGGTTCTCTGTGTCCCGCCCCGCCCAAGCCTGGGACGCCCTCCTCCCCTAACCAACACGGTGAGGGCCAGAGACTCCCCACCTTCCACCTCCAAACCTCCCAGAACAGCTGTCTGAACACTCCATCGAGCTACCACGGACACTATCATGTCCCCATAAATAGCACTCCTAGCTGAGTTGCACAGGGGAGTCGCTCCCCAAAGTTAACAACCCACCTTTTCTCACACGCCATGTCCCTGCCCAATACAAACTCCTCCCCAGAAGAATAAAACTCAAAAAACAACTCAGCCCTTCCATACCCCCAGCCTCCATTCAGGTGAGGGGGGCCACCCCCCGGCCCGGAACTGCACTGATCTGGCAGCTTTTGAGGTGGGGGGGTTGCCTGGAGGGGATGCCCATACCCCGTCCCCCATCCCTGGATGGCTGCAGGGCTCACAGGGTCTTCTTTCTCCCCGAGTTGGGGTCAGAAAACTCGCAGGGGTACATGGGGCGGGGTCTTCCTAATGGGATTTGCTGGTGTCACTGTGGAGTGCTGCCTACCCACGTCCCCTGGTCTGTTTCTGGACTAGCTGGTGGTTGGACGCAGGACGCTGGGGCTGGCCCTCCCTCGCCCTCGGTCTCTGCCGCTCTGCTGCTGCTGACCGGCTTCCAGGAGTGGCCCCCGACCTCATGCTGCAAGCCTTCCAGGGACACGCTTTATCTCAAAAGCCCTGGGAGTGTGCCCACCGAGGACCCACAAGGACCCGCTGCATCTGTGCGAGTTGTGCCGGCCTCCCCTGGCTCCCTGGCCTCCGCGGCAACCCAGCCCCAGCTTCTCCGCTCCCTGCACTGGACCATCTCTCTCCCTCAGTCCTCTCTGCCTGTCCTGGCCTCTGCTTTCAGGCTGGTGGCTTCCTCCATGCCTGTCATCTCTGCCTTCCGCTCACGCTGAGAGGGGCCCTGTGCGACCTGGTCTCACGGCAGAGGGACGACCAGGGCCATGCACCCTCAGGAGGCCAGCAGCAGCAGGCTGTCCCACACAGAAACTTGCAGAATAAAGGAACCTGAAGGCCGCCTGGGGGCTTAGTTGGATGAGTGTCCAATTCTTGGATTTGGCTCAGGTTATGGCCTCAGGGCCTTGAAGTCAAACCCTAAATCCGGCTCTGTGCTCAGCGGGGAGTCAACTTGACTCTCCCTCTGACCCTCGCCCACTGGTGTTTACACTCTCTCTTCCTCCAATAAATAAATCTAGTAAAATCTTTAACAGTATGTATAAAATAAGCAAACCCAGGAGCTTGCATGAACAGCCAGCCGCCAGAGCCCCAGGAGCCTGGCGTGTGGATCCAGCCGGCTCCACACGCAGCCTCTCAGCCTCCCAAGTCCCAGGCAGAGGCCTGGCTGGCCCGCAACCTGGAGCCCTGCTCTGGCCACGAGTCAGACCCCTGAGCTCAAACCTGGGTCCTGGACGAGGCAGGCCAGCTCCTCCATGCTGCTTTCCAGAGCATGAACCAGGAGAACAGCTCTAAGTTCCCAGTCAGTGTGCTGTGCCCAGAGCCTGCCACACGGCACATGCTCAGCGAATGTCCTCAGTCACAGGAAGCATCCCCAGGAACGAAAGGCCAGAGCCGGGCCCTTTTCCCAGCCCAGAGCCACCAGGTGCCCAGGGTGGTTTCCATGGAAAACCATAGGAAGTAGGCCCACCAACACTGTGAGACGGAGCACTTTCCAAACTACAGGAGCACCGTGTGGACTCCCCACCACGCAGCTCACGCAGGACAACCAAGTTCAGGTCTTGGGCTGTCCTTCAAGGAGCACCCAGGCAACCACATGGTCTGGCTGGACATTCGTTATGAACCAGCCCTCAGTACCATGTGGGTCTGAGCACGTGACTGCAGATTCTTTGGCACGGCTCCCACAAGAAGGCTGACTTCAACTTCCCCTTCAATGGGGACTTCCGAGACTTGGGTGGGAGAAGCCCTCTCACCTCCTGGCTCTTGCAGGATGCGTCCCAAGGCTGCTGTGCTCGTGGAGACCAAGAGCCCCAGAGGCCCCGCTGCTCAAGCCTTCCCAGCCCAGGTAACGGAGGCAAAGAGGGGGATGCCCACAAGGAGACGCTCGGGCCCCAGCCAGCACTGGACCAACCTGCACAAGCCCCCTGCCCCCCAGCAAAGACAGCCAGACCAACGGTTGAGAATTCTGGACCTGAGCCTGTGAGCAACAGTAAGTGGTTCCTGTTGTCTGAAGCCACCACTTCTGGAGGCTTGGCTACTGCTGCCACACAACTAACAAAGCCAGATGGGGCCAAACACCCCTCTGGCATGCAGGAGGCAGGCCTCAGCACCATTCCTGCATCACACAGAGGCTGGGGACCAAGGAGAAGGGGCCACGTCCTTACATGCACACTCCTGGGTACAAGCCACACGGGATAGCCACAGCAGACCACCAGAATCACTCAACTGTTTTCCTTTGGTGGAGCCCAGGGTCCAGCTCCACTGGAGGGGTCCGTACCTTTCCTAACAGGGCATGCTTAAGGGCCGTACTCAGCAGCTCCTGGAAAACCCTAAGGCAAAGCCCTGTGCTGGCCCCACAAAGCTGGTGCTACTGAAACACATGACATCTTTTTGAAGAGACTTCAAAACAAAAAGACCAGCATCACCCCTCCTGATGAACCAATAGCTAATATTAACACCTGCAACTAGACGGCTTGGAGAGCCACAAGTGGGGTTTAAATGTGCACAGAAGGGGTACCTGGGGGGCTCAGTCAGTTGGGTGTTGGGCTCCTGGCTTTGGCTCAGGTCAGGATCTCAGGGTCGTGAGGTCAAGCCCTGCCTCAGGATCCTCGCCAAGCATGCAGTCTGCTCGGGCTTCTCTCTCTCCCTCTCCGGCCCGCTCCCCATTGCTTGCACTCCCTCTCTCTCTCTCCCCCTCAAATAAATAAATACATCTAAAGGTGCACCAAAACCACACCTGCAAGTCAACAAAGAAGAAACTCACATTGTAAACTAGATCATCTTTGCTCCCCCAACTGCTATGGGGAAAGTATAGCACACTGAAGAAAAACAAACTTCATTCTGAGATGAAGGACGTATGGCGGGCTCTGGTGGGCGGGAAGGAAGCCTGACTTCAGCCCTGCTGGGCTCCCCCAAGAAGGGGACCGCACCTCCCTGGGCCTACCTTCCTGCACTGAAAACAGTAAAGACTCACACACTTCATGAGGCCACAAGGAATCAAATGCCATAAAATACGTGAATATGCCCAGGTCCCCGGGACACGTTTAAAATGGCGACCACTTGTAACAAAGGCTCAAAAGACTGTGAGTCAACTTTCCTTCGAGAAACATTACTGCAGAAAAAGCCAAAAGAGATTTCTATAAAAATTTCAACTTGCTTTTTAAAAAAAATGTTTGAGGGCCTCTGGGTGGCTCTGCCGGTTGGGCAACTGCCTTTGTTGGAGGGGGGGGTGATCCTGGGGTCCTGAGATCCATCTCTCTGTGGGGCTCCCTACTGAGTGGGGAGTCTGCTTCTCCCTCTCCTGCTGCTGCTCCCCCCAACTTGTGCTTGCTCTCTCCTGGGCTCTCTTTCAAATAAATAAATAAAATCTTTCACAAAAATAAAATAACTTTTTAAAAGTTTGTTTTGAGGGTGCCTGGGTTGCTCAGTGGGTTAAAGCCTCTGCCTCCAGCTCAGGTCATGATCCAGGGTCCTGAGATGGAGCCCCACATGGGGCTCTTTGCTCAGCGGGGAGCCTGCTTCCCTGCTTCTGCCTACTTGTGATCTCCGTCTGTCAAATAAGTTAAAAAATCTTTAAAAATTTTTTAAAAATATATTTTAAAAATTGTTTTAAAAAGCTTGTTTCAAATGTTTGCAAGGCACCTGTGAAAAACGTCTGTGTTCCCTTGGATGTTTTATCAGTAAATAGACGCCCGTTCCCAGTGCACATAAGTGCGCACGAGCCATGCATGTGATTAGGTAAGGGCCCCAGACGTCCACTTTTAAAAAATGACGATAACTTTGTTGTTTCCTCCATCCCATACTTGCAGGAGCCATCCCAACGGCTCTTTTCTACGGCCCGTGTACCCAACCTCAGTCGAGAGAACCCCGGGCAGAATGTTAGGACGGCCCGTTGACCCCGCTCGCTCCCACCGCCATCGTGGCACCCTCCTGGGGTCATCCCAGAGCCCAACAGAGGGCCCGAGCCGCACAACTGCGGGGCAGGCTCAGGGGCCAGGGCCCAGCCACGAAGGGCCGGACGAGGGAATGCAGGCGAGGCTGCCTCCGCGAACCGCGGTCTGGACCCCGCACACAGGGACGCAGCTGAGGGAGAAGCCAGGGAGTCTATATGTCCACTCTCCTGCTCCTCCAGCGACCGGCCACGCGTTCCCGGATCTGCTCCCCTGGGGACACACCGGACCCGCGCGGCGCCCAAGCGCTGGGGCAGCGGCAGAATCTACGCCGTGTTCAGCGTCGTGCACGGGAGCCCGCGGCCCGATGAACCCCCGTCCGCAGCTCGCGGCGCTCGGAGACCGCCCTGCAGCCTGCTCCACATGAGCCACAAAGGGCACCCTGGAGCCCGCGAGCCCGGCCCTAACCCCAGCAGAAGCGCCGCGCCCGCCGAAGCCGCAGAAGGCCGGCCTCCCCTGGCCCCGCCGGCTGTCCGGCCCGGCCGCCCGCCCGCCCGCTCCCGCCACCGGACGACAGCCGCGCACTGGAGAACCGGAGCCCCCGCTGACGCGGCCCCTGCAGCCGGCGCTGCCGGGACACCCCAAGCCGGGTCCCGAGCTCCGGGGCGCCCGCCCGCCGCACCCCCCGAGTCAAGCCGCGAAAGCGCTCGTGTGCGCGCCGACAGACGCGGGGACCGTCCGGCCCCAGTTCACGCGCGGCCCCGCGCGGGGCGCGCGCACCCGGTCGGGGCCTCACGGGCCGACGCCGAGCCGCGTACCTGAGGGCGGCCCAGCGGCCGCGACCGCGACCACGGTTGGACCGGCGGAGCGCGGGAGGCACGGGCCCCCGCAGGCCGCGTCCCTCCAGCGGGGAGCGGGGCACCTCAGCAGCGTCGGAACACAACCGCGGCCGGCGCCCCGCCCCCTCCGGCCCCGCTCATTGGCCGCCACCGCCCCCGCCGCGCCCGTCAGCCGGCCCTCGCTGAGCCTTCCCCTCAGCGGCACCGCGCGCACGGGGGCGGACCCTGCGCTGGTGCGTGGGCGCGGCCTCTGGGCGTCCCGCCCGCAACTCCGCCCACCGTCGGCCCTGTCGGGAGCGCGCATCCACGGCGGGCTACCGGAGGGTGCGTGCGCCGCCTGACCCTGCCCCCCAGTCGGAGCTCCGCCCACCGCGCACGCTGGCTTGCCGGGGAAGTGACGTCCTGGTACCTCGCAGCAAAAAGCTGGAGGCGGCTGTGACCTGCGGGGGCGGCGGCAGTGGGGGGTGCCTGGCCACGGCCGGCATGAAGGGTCATTTAGGGTCCCCACTCCCGGGCCGTACGCCGGGCTGGTCGGGCGTGCAGGCGGTGACCTTGGCAGGGGCGGCTGCGGCCGGCCTGCGACCCGCTGTGTGACCTTGGGCAAGGCGCTTGTCCTCTCGGGTCTCCCTCCGGATTGGCCTGGTGTGTCCGGCGGGGCGGTGGGAGCCGGCTGTGCGCGCCGGTGCCCGAGGACCGTGGTGGTCCAGGGCTCCTCCCAGGCAGGGAGAGCGGAGGCCCCCGGGCCCTCCTGAGCACGGCGGCCCGCTGTGACCGGACCTCCGGGGTGGGGGTTGGTCCCTGTCCCTGCCGGCTCAGGCTCGCCGCGCACGCGCGTTCCTGGCTGGCTGCACAACGCTCTGGGCCCCGGAGAGGTCATTAGGGACTATGTGGCCCGGGGCTCCGCAATGGGAGGTCCTGAGCTTTGCCGGGGGATAGTGAGGGGGTGTAGTGAGAGGGGTCAGATGGGTGCTCACCGTGGCCTGGGGATAGAGCATGAAGTGGGGAGGGGGCCTATTTTTAGGTAGAAAAGGGAGTGGCACTTGGGAAGACACCCAGAGGATGGGACAGCAGGGTAGGGTAAGGGGAGGTTTCAGGGATGCGGCTCCTAGGCACCAGGTGGGGCCCCCCCACGGTCTGAGAAGGACTCTGGAGCCAAGCCAGCTGTGGCCAGGACTGGAGGTAAGGATGCAGCCTGTGGAGGGCTGGATGAGCAGGAGTCCCTGTGGGGCTGGTGCAGGAACCCAGCCAGCCACACATGGGCATGAGAGCAGGTGCTCAGGTCATTTCCACAGGCAGGCCCCCAAAGCCACAGAGGTCTTTACTGCCGTCCCTCTAGGCCCTCCAAGAGTTCATCCATACTAGCCAAGACGAATGGCTCTGTGACCCAGGCTGGAGGAGGACTGGATACCTGGGAGCACCTGTTCCAGGAAAGGGGAGCTGGGTTTTCTTTCCTAGCCTACCTGAACCAGTGACAGCCTCAAGTCACCACGGGCACCTTTGTGCTTATCAAAAGGCTTGTGACTGATAAATTTTATCCACTTGCCTCTCTCAGCCTTGATTGGGACAGTTCCCGAAGGCTTCCAGTGGAAGAGATACCGTCTGCCACATTACAGTAACGTCTTTGATCAAGCTGGTTGTGAGATGGTGTGAGATCATTCCAAACCCTCCTGCAGCCAGAGGTGAAGCTGCGGGGACAGAGTAGCAGACCAGAGGTCACCACCGGAGCTCAGTGCTCACATGTGGGAGGGTCAGACCAGGCCCAAGTGTCTTGTCCAGCACAATGGAATGTGTTCCAGCCTGCCATGGCTTTGTGTCAGGGCTCGGTCCACATTGGCCAGAAGCCCAGTCACCACAGTGTCATCTATCAGGCCCATGCTGTGCCTCAGCCAGGGAGAGGGATTCAAATTGTCCCCAAGTTACAGACAAGTAAGCGGAGCTTAGAGTAAAGGGAAGTCAGAAGAAAAAGTGAAACTTGAGGTCAAAGAAAGTGTTTTAATACACAGTATTAATCTGTCTTTAGACCAATGCTACCATAAGATGCGATTTTTGTTTTGTTTTGTTTTTTGGAGGAAGGGCCCTTGAATAATGTGGGACTGAAGCAGGGAGACCAGAGGTACTACAGCTCCCCTCACCCCTGGGGGCTTCCTAGGACACACTTCTGCCACGACCTGTGGCCACAGCCATCACCCAGCCCAGAAACTAGAGCGCTTATGGTTTTGCAGAGCGGACAGAATCTGGACCACCAGCTCCCGGCGAGCAAGGCTCTAGGAATGAACCCGCACTCAGCACTCTGCAGCAGGCCGTTAACCCAGCTCCTTGCTGCCTGCCTCTGCCCCTGGTCGGGGAGAAGCTGAGATGTCACTGACAGACCCTACTGAGGGGAGGCTGTTGACATTCTCCAGGGAGATAAACGTCCTCGTGTTTTTATTTCACATGGTTTTGTAGTTCTCTCCATGCTTAAGGGAGTCAACTCACTTGACCTTTGACATAGGAATTAAAAGCCCCATTTGAAAAGAGGAAGCCAGGGCCCTGCAGGCTGGGGTCATAGCCCCCAGAACGATGGTGTGGGGCCACAGCCCCTGCATGCAGCTCCCTCCACACAGCCTGAACACCCTTCTGCCGCGAGGACAGTTCCTACAGTCCCCCTTGCTCCCTTCCCTCAGCCCTCAATGCTTCCTGGCATTCAGTTGCCAGCACCCCACAGGGAAAATGGTCCCCCCACTGCTCACCAGCCCTCAGTGGGGGACACAAGCAGACCCACTGCTTGTGGGTCTGGGAGAGATGGCCCAGCCTGCCAGTGGCCATCATCTGACTCCACCACCGGCCAAAACTGCCAAGGCCATGACTCAGCAGGAAGAGTCAGGTCACTTAGCTTTGCTGCACCTTGCTTCTAACTAGCAAGTCTGGGATAGAGGGAGGTGCAAATGGGGACGTGAGGCCGAGTAGGCTTTCAAGTGACTTGCCCTGTCTTATCCCAGAAGGAGCCACAATACAGTATTTTCAGCCATTCGTTCAGTGCGCTGTCCATAGGTGTTCACTTGGCAACTCCATGTTACTCCAGCTTACTTGCAGGACACATCGGAGCCTTTAAGGTACTGATGTCACCGGACAGTTCTAAGGAGATGTGGAATGCTGCTTTGTCAGAGTTGAGTGAACTTCTGATCCTAGAGCATCTCTCAGGCTGGACTTTGAAGGAAGCTTTTTATAAATGCCACCAGGGTGGGGAGAGGGCGTTGCACTAAACGGTTTTGTGACAGGAGAGCTCATGACTCAGGAGCTGAGCGCCAATCTGGGATGCCCTGGCCCGCCCTCGCTCCATTGCTGTCCCCAGGAATCACGGGAGCAGCTGGCAGTGTCCACAGTAATTCCTCTGCCGAGCATGCAGCCACGTACCCTGGGCAGAGTGTCCTTGCATCCAGTCAGTCCTGGGCATGCTCATTTCCCATTTTACAGATGAGAAAACTGGGGCCCAGAGGAGGGGGCAGAAACCAGCACCAGCCTGGCAACCACTGGGGTGGCCAGGAGAGCATATGTCTGGACCGAGCAAGGGCTCAGGTTGACTCCAGGGCACCGTGCATGCCCCACACCCTGTGCAGACCCTGGGACTCACTCCCGGGCCTGCCAGCCTCAGAGTTCTGGGCTCTGGGCCATTTCTATGACCTTGGTTCACATAATGTGTCCTGTGTTCTGGAAGGAAGTAGGCACAGTATCTGAGGGGCCGGGATGGGGACTATGGGATGATCCTCTGGGGAAAGGCCCTTCTCCAGAGCAGGGGTGCACAGGCTGGGCTGAGAGAAGGACCATCACCCTGCACAGGTAGTGGAAGCAGGGGCTGCCAGGAAACAGCAGGAGTCATGATGTGGTCTGGATGCCCAGCAGAGAGCCTTCAGGACAGGAGCCAGACAAAGGCCCTGAGGCAGGTGAAGCTCAGGGCTCAGGGGCTCAGAGTGGAAGGGGTGGCAGGGGCAGAGCAGCTTTGTGTGAAGGGCAATCAGAACCCAAAGCACAAGCGTCCAAACACCTGCTATTGGCAAGCAGCACACCCACAGGACTGAGTCTGTGCCCCTCCCCACACCCACAACTGCAGGGTTCAGGCAGGGACGAAGAGCCCACTGCCCTGTGACGGTGCTGTGATACCCCGGGGGGAGGGGGCCCAGCTGCAACCCTCACCTCACGCAGCCCCAGAGGGCTCACTGGTCACATGCCCACACATGGGAACCGTCCCAGAACACACAGATGCATGTGCACCAAGTAAAAGGCTAGAAAAAGAGACCCCACATTAACTCCAGTCAAAAGAGAGTTGGAGGCACGGCCCTCGCTCCACGGGGAGACGGGGAGGAGCCGAGCGGGAGGGGGTGTCACTCTGCTCAGATCACTGTGGGGCTTGGATTTGGGGGGGCCACAGGGGGTAGGGCTCAGACACGGAGGCACACAGGAGCCAAGGCCCCTCAGGCAGCTGCAAGAACTCCCAGTGCCACCCTCGTGAAATGTTCCTCGGAGGACGGAGCCAGCTGACTTCACTAGGGTTGGGAGCAGAGCCATTGTTTGAATGTCCATGTCCTTAACACCCAACCTGGGTGGTTTTGCTCTTCACATTAAAGATGCCTGAAGTAACTGGTTTGTTTCCTTTTATTTTCCTGCAGGCTTTTCCAAAAGTGCCTTTAAAAAAAAAAAACAAAACAAATCCCTAGGGTTCTCCTTGCCTTGATTCTGTTCTGCCATCAGCTTTGGTGAGCTTGCCCGGTCTGCCTGCCTCACAAACGTGCTTGCCATTGTGAATTTTCTTCATCTCTGTAAATAGCTTGTCTGTGCTTCTCCCTAAGGATATCTTACTTTCTCCCCCTGTGAGCAACAAATTGTTTACCATGGGGGGACAAAGGCTGGCGTGGGTATGTCAGGGAGAGTTACCCGGCAGCAAGAAAGACGTTTTCTAAGGAGAAGAGGGTCATTTCTTCAGAAAGATGCAAGGACCCTGGGGCGCCTGAGTGGCTCAGTGGGTTAAAGCCCCTGTCTTCAGCTCAGGTCATGATCCCAGGGTCCTGGAATCGAGCCCCGTGTCAGGATTGCTGCTCGGCAGGGAGTCTGCTTCCCCATCTCTCTCCTCTGCCTGCCTCTCTGCCTACTTGTGGTCTGTCAAATAAATAAATAAAATCTTAAAAAAAAAAAAAAAAAAAAAAAAAAGAAGCAAAGACCCTAACAGCCGAGTTCCCAAATACGTGAAGTAAGAAGCCAAGAGAACTAAGGGGAGGAAGAGGCAGACCCACAACTACATGTAGAGGTTTCAACTCTCCTCTCGGCCCGTAGACAGCGGCTCACAGAGCGAGGAAATCTGGAAACTCAGGAAGGACGCCTCGCATATGAACACCACTACCCACCAGTTCCAGCCCATTCACAGCGGAATGCATTATTCTGCAGCGTGCCTGGAACATTCTCCACGAGCAGCTGCATGCCCAGTTACCGTCTGCTGAACACACCTGTAAGGACAGAAATCCTACAGAGCACATCCTGTGACTACAACAGAATTAAACAAGAAGTCAGTAACAGAAATATAGTCAAAAATACACAAAAGGTTGGGGTGCCTGGGTGGCTCAGTGGGTTAAGCCTCTGCCTTGGGGTCGGGTCATGATCTCAGGGTCCTGGGATCGAGCCCCGCATCAGGCTCTGTGCTCAGTGGGGAGCCTCCTACCCCCACCCCGCCCCCACCTGCCTCTCTGCCTACTTGTGATCTCTCTGTGTCAAATAAATAAAATCTTTAAAAAAATACACAAAAGGCACAAATCATAAAGTTTTTAAAAACTGACAAATTTAACTTTATCAACATTGAAAATATTTGCTCTTCAAGAAACACTGCTTTAAAAACAAAGAGGTGGCCACAAGGAACAGAACAGAGGTTCTTCAAAACCCTAAAAACAGAATTACCATATGACCCAGCAACTGCACCTCTGAGAGTATACACACTAAAGAACTGAAGATTGGGTCTTAAAGAGGAATTTGTAAGCCGTTCACAGTAGCTTTAGTCACAACAGTCAGAGGGACAAAGTGACCCGAATGCCCCGTTGATGGAAAAACAAAATGGCGCCCATCACTCCGGTGGAATATGGCACGGCCTTCAAAATGTTTTGGGGCGCCTGGGTGGCTCAGAGGGTTAAAGCCTCTGCTTTCGTCTCAGGTCATGATCCTAGGGTCCTGGGATCGAGCCCCGCATCGGGCTCTCTGCTCCCTGGGGAGCCTGCTTCCTCCTCTCTCTCTGCCTGCCTCTCTGTCTACTTGTGATCTCTGTCTGTCAAATAAATAAATAAATAAATAAATCTTTAAATAAATAAAAAAAAAAAAAAGGAAGGATGTTTTGACACCTGTTACAAGAGGGATGAAACTTGCAGGCACTGTGCTTGGTGAAATAAGCCAGACACAGAAGGATTTGTCTGATATGTGTGTCTGTCTTAGTGTATGAAAAAGAACAAGTACGGTAGTACTCTAACGTATCGATGTATCACTCCGCTTCCTGTTGCTTCTTTCTCCAGAACCCAACTACAGATGCCAAACATAATGGATGACCAGGATGGTGACAATTTCAGAGCACTGCCCCGGACACCTACCCCGGACGAGAGCAGCTCTGGAGCTTCATCACCCAGAGTCCACAGATGACATCAGGGTCCCCCTGGTGGGGCACGTTCTGTGGGTCTGGACAAGGACAGCAGGATAGGCACCCACCACCGCAGTATCACCGAGTTGCTTCCCGGCCCCCACATGCCCCGTGCTCCCTGTTTGCCCTCCTCCCCCCCCCACCCCCCCAGCCCCCGCAACCACAGGTCTTGTCACTGCCCCCGTGGTTCTGCTTTTCCCAGGATGTCCCACAGCTGGACGCTCACTCATTTTTCGATACTTACGTAGTAAAGAAATGATGCAGTTTTTCCCCCTCTGGCTTCTATTTGTTTGCTTTCTGATTACTGAATTAGGAACAGGAGGCACAGGGCATTGGCCTCAGGGACAGATGTGTATCAGACCCTGGGAAGAAGGTCTGCAGTGAGTCCTAGTTCCCACAGCTCAACTTCCACCAGCTCACCTTTCTCTGCCTCGGGCTCAGGGTTCCAGAGTCCTCCAGTCACCCATTGCCTCTGCTCGCCTTCCACTGGGCCAGTTTGGTGGACTCGGCAGTACAAGGCAGAGGAGGAAAGGGGTGGTGGTGGCCCCTCTAGCCAGGCCCAAGGCCATCTTCCTCAAAAACTCTTTTTATTTAAGTTCATTCTCCTTGCTTTGGATGGTCTCCTTTTTCCCATCCCAAAAGTTATACATACTTTTTCCAAAATCATCTTCCAAAGTCTTGTTTACATTTACATCCATAACACATGCGAGGCTTCCGAGGGCTGGCTGACCCCTCTGGAGGTCGTGCACCACTCCACACTTGCACCCCTCGTGTAGGGCAGGCACCTCCATCACCTCCGTTCTCCTTATCTGCACCCAGTGGCTTTTCCTGGTGGCCTGGTGCCTGGCAAACAAGCAGTGTGGGCCGGCCAGAGGGCTCGGCCAGTGCCCAGGCCTGACATGGGACCAGACCGGGCATTCAGTGGACAGCAAGCAAGCGGGGGAGTCCCCTGGCCTGCAGTGTCCTGAGCAGCAGGGACTGGGGATGCAGGCAACGGTGGCCGAGGCAGGAGCCAGCCTGCGCAGATGCATGCCCCGTTCTGTTGAGTGTACTAGAAGCCACTGAACTGCGCACTTTAAACGAGCAAACTATACAGTATGTGCATGATAGCTCAAAGCTGTTTAACACAAGGCTCCCCAGCAAGTGCTCACGCACCCTGACATGCCCCTGGTTCGCTAGGTCACCATCAGCCTGACTTGAAAATCCTCACTTTCTTGCCTTTAAAAATTGCTGGATGGGTTGGGGCGCCTGGGTGGCTCAGTGGGTTAAAGCCTCTGCCTTTGGCTCAGGTCATGATCCCAGGGTCCTGGGATGGAGCCCCACATCGGGCTCTCTGCTCAGCAGGGACCCTGCTTCCTCCTCTCTCTCTGCCTGCCTCTCTGCCTACTTGTGATCTCTGTCTGTCAAATAAATAAATAAAATCTTAAAAAAAAAAAAATTGCTGGATGGGGTGCCCGGATGGCTCAGTTGGTCTGTCTTCGGTTCAGGTCATGATCCTCGGGTCCTGAGATGGAGTCCCACACTGGGCTCCCTGCTGAGCAGGGAGCCTGCTCCTCCCTCTGACCCTCCCTTGTCTTGTGCTCTCACACTCGCTCACCCTCTCTCAAATAAAAGAAAAAAAAATCTTAAAAAAGAAGAGGAAAAAAAAAGGGTCTGGGCCCCTTAGAGACTCGGAGCCACAGAGGTGCCCAAAGCATGGATGTGGCTGCTGTGTCCATGCTAAGGGGCCCAGAACACGTCGCTCCAGTGGACAAGGCGGAGGGCCAGAGAGGGAGTGGGTATGGTCAGCAAGCCTGCTGGCCCCGTGGCACAGCTCATTCATGTCGGGCCAGACACACTGTCCCCTCCACTCTCCAGCGGCTTTCAACATCTCCCAAAAGTGGCCCATTTCTTGCTTTTTCCAAAATAGCATTATCAAGTTGTGAATGTAAAACATTTTCATGGGTTTCCATCTGTTGCATTTCTTGTCCCCACTGGAGATCAAACTGTCCCAGCTTTGGCTGGCAAGGGGGCCTCTCCAGGTCACTGCCAAGTCCTCTGGGTGTGACCCTCCCAGACATTCCTCGCCCAGGCTCATCACGAACATCCCCAACACCTGGGACTGGCCATTCTGTCAAGAGGCCCTCACGGTGACTAATGGGATTTTAAGACCACAACATGAGGGCAAAGGATGGTCACTGTTTCTAAAGCTTTTCAGCAGCAAGAGCATGAGGGCAGGTAAAGATGATACAGATTAGATACGGATATTAAGTATAAAGTATAGATTACAGATAAGATTTAGACCAAATGCTCAGCTACAGATGGATGTGTACGATACCCACAGAATCCCTGCTGGCCGCTGACCTGCCCTCCACTTCTGTCATTCTCCCTTCCCATCTGCTCTGTACAAGGACCCAGGTAGTACGCAGCCTCTTGGACTGGAGGATTCCTTCAGACTCGCTGGGGCTGGGCGTCCGCACAGCTCACCCCTCTCTACTGCTGAGTCAGACTCCATGGTCTGGCAGCTGCTCACCCGCCGACTTTGGCTGACCCTGGACCACACAGCATTTCTGGAAGCTCTTCACTGGGTGCAAGTGTGTGTCCTTTATCCCACACGGAGGACACTGTCAGGGTAGCGAGGCTAGCACCCACAATGTGATCACTACAAACACAAGCCTTGTGTCTGCCCATCCTCCCCTGGCCTTTTTTTTTTCATGATTTTATTTGTCAGAGAGGGAGGGTATGCACGCACAAACAGGGCAGCGGCAGGCAGAGGGATGCCCCTCTCCATGTCAGCAGCACCCCGAGCCAGCAGCAACAGCACCACGATCACTGCAAAAATTATGTCCTGATCTTGTTGGCCATCAGAGCTCATTTTCCAGCAGATTCCTCAGGAATGGCTCCCAGGAGCAGGTTGTTTGGCATTCTCCCATGTGGGTAACAATGCCCTGTGCCCTTTATACTTCCAAGTTGAGTTTTCTGGGCATAAAATCCTCGGTGCACATTTTCTCTCTTCACATCTTGTAAACATGCTACCACTCACCATCTCCCTAGGATAAAATACTTGTCAAAAAGTCTGATAATGTACTGCTTTCCCGTATTTTTTTTTTTTAATAAGATGTCCAAAGGATTTTTCTTTTCCTTTCAAGTCCAGTAATTTTGTTAGAACATGTCTTGGCATTGGTCATTCTGGGCCAGTGTGTTCAGAAATGTGGTGTGCTTTCAACGTGTGGTTACAGATCTTTTGTACGTCAGAGAAGTCTCTGTGAATGGTCCTTTCTCTGTTGGAAAAGGTCTTGCAAAAGGAGAGTACACTCTCACACCCAACACGGCACAGGCGACACCGTTGGTCCCTGTGGGGATCCCGCCTGCGCAGCACACTATAGCTTCCTGTTCGCCTGTCCAAGGGCATCTGGGTTGTCTCCAGTTTGGGGAAGCTCCGATCACAAGCCCAGTGAACATTCAGGTACGGGTTTTTGTTTGAATGTGTTTTCCCTCTGGGATTAAAGCCCGGAACACAAGTACAGGGCTTATGGGGGCTGCATGTTTGGTTTTTAAGTAGTCAAGCTTGTCTCCAGAGTGGTGGACCTCCCACCAGTGCTGCGGGAGGCCCCCAGACCCCCCACCTGGTTCTCAGTAGCACTCAGTGTCGGCACTGCTATACGCCAGCCACTTGGACAGGCAGGAGCATCTGGGGACAGTCCCCTCCTCTGGCTCCTCTGCCATGCCCCCTTCACACCCTCTGGCTTCCTTCCTTTCTTTTTTTTTTTTTTTTAAGATTTTATTTATTTATTTAACAGACAGAGGTTACAAGTAGGCAAGAGAGGCAGGGAGGGAGAGAGAGGAGGAAGCAGGCTCTCCGAGAAGCAGAGAGCCCGACGTGGGGCTCGATCCCAGGACCCTGGGATCATGACCTGACCCGAAAGCAGAGGCTTTAGCCCACTGAGCCACCCAGGCGCCCCCTTTCTTTCATTTTTTTAAAGGCCTTATTTATTTATTCGAGAGAGAATGAGTGGGGAGAGGGAGTGGCAGACTCGCCGCTGAGCATGGAGCCCAACACAGGGCTCAACCCCAGGACCCTGAGATCACGACCGAAGGGATGTTTCATCGATGGAGCCACCCAGACACCCCCCTTTCACTCACTTTCCAATCAGAGTTATTTTGAATTTTGAAACTTTTGATATATTCTGGATACAGGTCCTGTGAGGTGTGTCGTTTACAAAGGTTTTTCTCCTCCTGTGCATTTTGTCTTTCCATCCTCCTAACAAGCTCCTTCACAGAACGAAAGCTTTTAACTATGACAGGGTCCATTTCAGTAATGCTTCCTTTCACAGATCATGCTTTTGGGGTCAAGACTAAGAACTCTGCCCAGCTCCGGAGTGCAGTGATTTTCTACCAGTGTTACACTTTACATTTAAGTCTGTGGCCCATTTTAAGTTCACTTCTGTACAACATTGAGGTTCCGGTTGCGGCCCACGGCCATGGATGCCCAACCATCCACAAGCGCCCCTGCCATAGGCTGACTTCTAAAGCGGCTCCAGCAATCCCCACCCAGTTTCAAACTCCTGGCTGATCCCCTCTCCTTTGGTGTTGGCTGGCCGGCAACCAGCTGCTCAGCACCAGAAGTGACAGGCCATCCCTTCCGAAACCGAGCTACACCTTCCATGCGGCTGGCTCCCTCCCTGCTTGCATGCTCTACACTAGCTGCTGTACGGAGAAGCCACCTGCTGAGGAACAGAGGGCAATCCATGGCCAATATCCGTGAGTGCGGCTGGACATGGATCCTTCCCCAGTCAAGCCTTCGGATGGGACCCCAGCCCCAGCCGACTTCTCCACTGCAGTAGTGTGAGAGCCCGAAAGAGAGGACCCCACTAAGCCATAGAAACGGAGAGAATATCCTTCTTATGAGCCACTAAGTTTGGGGGAAACCTATTGTGCATCGAGAGAGAACTCGTACAGCCTCATCCCGCCTGCCTGCGTCAACCACAGGCCCAAGGAGAGGCCCAATTCTGCCCAAGGATAGGAAGAAAGTTCCTCTGGAAACTAAAATTCTGGGGCGCCTGTGTGGCTCAGTCAGTTAAGTGGCTGCCTTCAGCTCAGGTCATGATCCCAAGGTCTTGGTATCAAATCCTACATCAGACTCCCTGCTCAGTGGAGAGCCTACTTCTCCCTCTCCCTCTGCCTGCCACTCTGCCTACTTGTGCTCTCTGTCAAATAAATAAACAAAATCTTAAAAAAAAAAAAGAAAGAAAAAGAAACTAAAATTCTGCCTTTTACCCAAAGTGCACGCCAAAGACACGAAAAGCTGTCACACAGGACACTCTCAGAATCACCTTCAGAGCCACAGGGGGACATGCCACATGCCCCACACATGGCCTGGCACAGACTTGAGGGAGCAGCACACACCTGACTGAGCCCTGGGACCCCTCCCCAGGCACACCCACCCACATCTCAGCCTCCATGAAATGGCTAGGACACCTCTGTCATTGGCTTCCTGCTTCCCAAAGGCCAGTTATTCTGCCCGAAGACCATCCCTGCCCTGAGTGGTGGTGAAGGATGAAGCACCGTGCAGCACTGTGCAGGGCTGTGGTGATGCAGTACATGGGTCTCCTGGCAACCACAGCTGCTCACGTGGCACTCAGGGTCTCTCTGAACTCCCGATAATCTACGGGGTAGATGCTATTATCCTGCTCTTAGAGACAGGGACAGGTCTGCATCCCACCGTCCACACTCAGCGGCCCCTAATGCACATGCGGCCAGGTGGAGAGCTAAGGACACCTACAGTTGGTGCCTTTGTTGGAAAGCCAGTGATCAAGGTCCTTAGTGCCGATATTTGGAGACTTGGCTTCCTATGCTACACTGAGGGAATGAATCATTTTTCTGGAAAACAGCATGCATCTTTGAAATGTGAGTTTTACAAAGTGGCATAAGGTCCAAGTAAAGCCTGCACACTGGAAAGCAAGGGACACAGCGACAGTAAAACAAAAAACGCACGTCCACACACACACATGCACACAAACACAGGAAAAACATATTAAAACCACCCTTAAATAAAATAAGCAGAACCGATGATCAAAAAGGCACACTTCCTCCCACCCGCCAGCCCAGGTTCAAAGACGACTGCTCACCTGTTAACATGCAAGTGTTAGCACCGTGATGGGACTTTGCCTACATGGAATAAAAAGACCTCTGTTAAACAGAAAAGCCACCTACACGGTCCAGAAAGCCAAAAGTGCAGGGTTTTGGTTCAGGCAGAGACCGTTGACTCACCTGAGAGGATCCACTGATGTCTTCCTACCAAAGGGAGAGGTTCCTGATACACCAGGAAGAAACAAGAGTGGCTTTCCAACACACACAAAAAAGTTGGGGGACACAGGATGACAATCCTGATAAGCTGACCATGTCTACGCGTGGGGAGATACAAAAAAGAATCCCAATGGGAGCGAGATAGCAATCAGCCTGGAAGTGTGAAGAATTAATCATGCAGGACAAACTTAATTTAGTTCTGACACTTCTTCGTTAGATGTACAAGAGCCAAGAATAAAGAGGACTGGATCCTAGCCTATTGGTTATTTGTAACACTCATACAGAAAATACTAGATTACATTAACAGCATCCAAAGGCAAGAACTGAAGTTCGAAGATTGATTTCCTTGTTGTTTAACAGCATTCCAAGAATTTAAGTGTGAAGTTAAAAGCCAGAATGATTCCTCTAGAACCTAAATCAGATCTCACATCTGCTACTGCCCACCTTACTCAGCCCAAGTCTACGTGTGTAACACCCCCGCTCCAGCCAACACAGCCTCCTCACCCTCGTTTAAGACCACTCTAGTCCACCCTCCGGCCACGGGGTTAGGGACAAGCCCCTCAAGGCCTCCAAGTCTTATCCTACACCACCAGCCCCAAGACCAGAATCTATCCCTCAAGAAGGACTCTTCTGGTGTGGAGATCCTCTCAGTCTGAAGACCTGTGAGCTAGAGACATCGTGTCTGCTCTGTCCCCAGACCCCACCCCACCCCCACACATATACACACAACACGCAGCAATGGGCCCCACCTGGGCCAATTGCTCCAGACACTGCTGTTCAGAGTTCGGGGGGCCCCTGGGCCTGGTCCTGCTCCATCAGGGCCTCCAGGCTTCCTGGCTCTGCCTCTGGGCTCCTGGGTCCACCCTCTGAATTACTCTTTTTCCACAAAAGGCAGCCTATGTTTGGGGCACCTGGGTGGTTCCATCAGTGAAGAAGATACCAGCTCAGGTCATCTCTGGGTTGTGAGATCGAGCCCCAGTAGGGCCTCAGGTTGGGCTCTGCACCAAGCATGGAGCCTGAGATTCTCCCCACCCCGCTTCCACCTCCAAAGGGAGGGGAAAAAAAGGCAGGCTGTGTTTGCAGTGCTGAAGCTTCCTCCCCATGGGTCCTGCTAGTGGAATCCAGAGGGTCCAGGGCCCCTCTTTACTTCCTCCTGCCTGTCCCTTCCAGCGCAAACCAGCAGTGTTTCTGACAATGGGATTCTCTCCAAAGCTTTCTGAGCCTCCTGTGAAACTTCCTGGCCTTCACACAGGTCTCCTTGGAAGAAGCCCCTCTCCGTCTTGAGCTTCCACTGGGGAAGGCCTTGGAGTTTCTGGGAAACCTAGAAAGGGGTCCCGATTTTTTAAGGTCGTAATGAGCCAAGACCACAGCTGCAGCTTCATCCCAGCACACACCTTCCTGGCCATCCCAGGACCCCGGGTCTCAACAGGAGCCCTGCTTATCCCCGGGAAGGTGGAAGGCACGGGAGACGAGTGAGCACTGCTCCTTTGCCCACAAGCCCTTCCCTGGGCTCCCGCTCTCCTCGGGCCTTTCAGCCGGAGCTCCAACAGGAAGCAGGGGCGCCCAAGGCACTGCCTAGAACACCCGGGCAGCCCATCCAGCCTGTCCTCCTCCACCCCCACCCCAGACGCAACAGTGCTGCTCGACTCCGTCGCCACGTGGCCAGGACCATGTTGCTCCAGTTCCTAGTATTTGCACACCTTCCCCCCAAGCCCCTGACCCCAAGTCTCCTCAAAGCCACAGAGGCACCCACCGGCACTTTCCTCCTCCAAGTCCTGCCAGCTCCTGCCCAGCTACAAAATCTCTCCCACACGTGAGCCATTTACCAGCAGTCTATACACCAGTCTATATACACAAGTCTATACAGCCTACCCCAGGGCCTCTGCACTTGCTGCCTTCTGAGGTGGTTGTTCCTCCCTGAGATCACGTCTGTCCAAAGGCCACCTCATCAGGCATCTCTCAATCAACCTATAAAAAATGACAACTTGTTTATTAAAATAAAAAAATAATAAATTTTTAAAAAAGTAAAAAAAAAAAAAAAGATAACTTCCCACTTCCCAGTCCTCCCCAATCCCCCTGCCCATCTCTGTTCTTACCCCTTAACCTGACACTGTACTTACAGTCTTCTGTACCCAGTAGAGCATGAGTGCACACTTTGGAGCACCCGGTCTCCTACAGGTCTCCAAGACCTACCAGAACTGTGTCTGACACACAGTATGGGCTCAATAAAGTGAACAAGGAAGGACTCCTGCCTTTTTGAAAGACCTTGAACAAAGCTGCCAAAACCCATCCTTTGCATCATGTCTGAGAGACCATCCATAGGCCAAGTTTCCAGGGATCACAGGCGTAATTACGGAAGATACGCAGTGGTCAAGGCTGCCCCTCGAAACCTGATGCTTACCCTGCTCCAAGGCAGACTGCACAGCCCTGGTCTGTCTCAGGAAACAGGGAAAGCCCTGCCACCCACCTCCGCTGCTGAATGAGCATCAAGCCTAGATCCCCTGGCTTCCACCCTAAGTCTACTGGGCACACGCCACCGAATATGGCCAGGCTCTACAGTGACAGGAGATCTGGATGTGACTCTGGCCCGAACCAAGATCCGCCATCAGAGCTCCAAACATAAAATAAGGTCCTCCTCACTAGGCAGAATTCAGTGAGCTGGGGCCAAGCTTCCTTCACCACCATGCACTGTTCTCCCCAGCGCCACAGGGTAAGGTCCTCCAAACACAGGAATTCACTTGGCAGTCAGCCTATTTGACAACATAATAAATCAGCTAGAGAAGGTTCTTTTCTTTTTATTTTTGCAGTATCATTCCATACAAAAGCAATAGAAACATAACAGTCTTAACAAGAAGTTTACAATTGAATATTTGAACAGAAAATCTGTACATGTCATTTACAGCAATTTTACATGGTAAATTAACGGACGGTAAAAAAATGTTCTTTCTAAACCCCTCTGCTGCCTTAACTCTTGGAGTATTACAGGTAGAAGGCCTACCTACCACTATTTACAAGTACCAAATTAAGACTGTATAACTTACATAAAATCCCTTAACACTTAATTTACTATCTTTGACTATCCAGTGCTCTGTATGAGGAAAAAAAAACCCACACCCTGACATACTGACAAAAGGCCCCATATTAAGTTTCCATAAAGATATTAAAGTTAACCAATTATGAGAATACTCAGATACCAGTAAAGAAAGCTGATGCACAACTGGCCCCATGAATGTGTGGCTAACCCCAAACCAGCCATCTGACAAGTAACAACTTAATGTCTAACATACTCGGGGAAAACCAGTCAAAATCAGCTTGTCAGGTTAACTTAGAGGATGGTAGGGATTAAGCAACTAAGTTTCCAAGACTGCTTCAAGTTCAGTTTTCCTTGGATTTAGTTCCATTTACAATTTAAAACATGCAAAATATACTCACTATACATAAAATTAACGTTTCTTAAGAAAATAAGGCAAGAGTAACAATTCACCATGAGATAATGCAGTAATGAACTAGGAACAGAAACCCTCCAGTTACCAATGCAGGACACATGCTTGGCCAGCCCCCAACCTGCCTGCCAGGTGGAGGCACTCTCGCTCCCAGTAGCCTCCAGGTAGCATCGGTTAGCTCATGGCTGAGAAATCTTTCAAGGGCTCAGTTAAACAAGCTTCCAGATCAAACTCGTCCTCCACTCGGCAGTCCACGTGCCTGACTTTAGTGGGTGTGCCAGAGTACACGTCCTAGAAGACAGAGGCACAGTCAGGGCGAGCTCCCAAGGCATGTGGAGCCTGGTGCTGCAGGCACTAAGCACAGGCTGCGACCACTGCCTCCCACGCTCACAGCTCTACGGGACCCAGACAGAGCATGGCCAGTGAAGGTCTGTGTGTTCTGGAATGCTACTGAGAGAGAATTCAAATCCATCTCCTAGTTACTTCCACGCAGTGGATAGGTCAAATCCCTACCCACCAACCAACCCATTAGAAACTCACAGACCCTTTACAGCGACTGAGCCCCAGCCCTTTGACCCTCAGGGGGCTGTATCGGGGACTGGGGGCACCACCACCCGCTCCCCGTGACTTGTGAAGCAGAGTCCCCCCAAACCAAGGAGCACGTGCTTGCCAGCCGAGGAGGACCTGGCTGAGCTACTCTAGCACTGGGCAGAGGACAGAGCCCCCGCTGAGCCCATCCTGCACCCCGCAACTTGTGGGAATCGCGTGACAGAGCGTATGTCACGCTCACTCACAATCCCCAATAACTACACTACCAAAGGGATCATAGGTGCTAGATCCAAAGCACTGTGTAAAGTGAGCAGCTCAGACAGATGTGCACACCTATGCGCACCTTCTGTGAGCACAAAATACTGATGAAAGACGGGACAAAACTAAACAATAGCTCTCAGGCCAGGAGAGAGCAGTGTTTGATTAAGCGTATTTCTGACCTGCCTTACTAAAGAGGTTTTGCTTTTTCATTAAAAAAGCTTAATTACGGGGCACCTGGGGGGCTCAGTTGGTTAAGCCACTGCCTTCAGCTCAGGTCATGATCCCAGAGTCCCAGGATCGAATCCTGCATCGGGATCCCTGCTCTGCGGGGAGTCTGTTTCTCCCTCTGACCTTCTCCCCTCTCATGTTCTCGCTCTCTCAAATAAATAAAATCTTTAAAAAAAAAAAAAAAAAAAAGCTTAATTACAAGGTCATACAATCAAAGGTTAAGAGAGTTTATGATTTAGAGCATTTAAACCCAGGGAAACCCAATGTTTATACCAACTAAAACCAAAATTTTAAATGAATGTTAAAAATAAAGTTATAAAAATATATATATATTAAAAAAAAATAATAAAATAAAGTTATTTTTAGGGACGCCTGGGTGGCGTCTGCCTTCCACTCAGGTCATGATCCTGGGGTCCTGGGATCAAATCCCACATGTGGCTCCCCACAGAGTGGGGAGTGCTTCTCCCTCTCCCTCTGTAGCCCCCCTGCTTGTGCTCTCTTGTTCTCTCTCTCAAGTACATAAATAAAATCTGTAAAAAACTTAAAATCTTTTAAAAAAAGTTATTTTTACAAGGAAGAAATCCGGCTGATACCACTTGAATCATATTATAAACTTAACATCCCCAATAATGGGACAACGGGCCATACACTCCCACCATGGTCTTGCCTTAAGTGTTCACTCTGAATCTGGTTCTGCAAGAAACAATAGAACTCCCAAATGAGGAACTCTGCGCTACAAAACTAGCCTGAAGTCTTCCCAAAAAGTTAATGTAATGGGAGGAAAAGGGGAGGAAGACTATTCTAAGTTAAGATGTAAGAAACGGCAATTTAAACAAGTTATCCTTGATCTAACTGTGGATCAAAAAAGAAAAAAAGACTTGTAAAAAGAACATTCTTAGGGCAACCAGGAGGCCTGAACATGGACAGCTGATTAGACAGGAGTGCTCTGTCAACATGACATTTCTGGAACACAGTGACATCATGGCTATGTCCATGTCTACTGGGGTGGTTGAGGGACCCAGTTACCTGGGTGTGCGTAGTACTAAATAAAGGGCTTAGTCCTGAGCTTCTCCTCCCTTCAGCATATCCGGCCATCTCTGAACCACCTCCTCTTGGACCCCCCAGGACTCCTACTTCTAATCTTCATGGTCCGGCTCCTCCTTGCCCCCTGGGCCTGAGCAGCTCCCTCTAACTCCTGATTCTGCAGGTGGGATGTTCAGACTCTGTTTCTTTCTTTTTTTTTTTTAAGATTTTATTTATTTATTTGACAGAAAGAGAGAAAGAGAGAGAGAGAGAGCGATCACAAGAAGAGGCAGGCAGAGAGAGGTGGGGAAACAGGCTCCCTGCTAAGCAGAGAGCCTGATGTAGGGCTCGATCCCAGGACCCTGAGACTATGACCTGACCCGAAGGCAGAGGCTTAACCCACTGAGCCACCCAGGCATCCCCAGAATGTTTCTTGAGCGGGGACAAGAGTTACCCTTGATCCAAACTAAGGATGAACCCCAGTTGAGATTTTCACAGGTCCCTTTTAGTCCTACATACACATAAATATCCACAAAACTGGAATCTTTCCATCACTGAATATCCTGCTATTATTTATCTCTAAAATTTTTCCACGTCATTAGTCTTCAAAAAGACTAAAGGCACCCTGGGGGCGCCTGGGTGGCTCAGCGGGTTGGGCCTCTGCCTTCGGCCCGGGTCGTGATCTTGGGGTGCTGGGATCGAGCCCCGCATCGGGCTCTCTGCTCCGAGGGAAGCCTGCCTCCCCCTCTCTCTCTGCCTGCCTCTCTGCCTACTTGTGATCTCTCTCTCTCTGTGTCAAATAAATAAATAAAATATTAAAAAAAAATAATAACCCGTTAAACTCTATGCCTCATGATCTAACTTTGCTATTCCTCTCCTGTGGGACAGTCACACAGAGGGCAAGGTATGCAGATGGGCCACAAAACTAGAAGGACACATGCCAGGCTTGCCATGGGTGGGACACAGATGGGAGGCAAAAAAAAAAAAAAGAGAAAGAAAAAGGCAACTATGCACCTTTATTTTACCAGCTTCTCAAGTGTCCAAATACAGTACAGCATGATCCCACAGAAAGCCTAACTACCTCACAACAAATATTTGCTTTTTTCTAGTTTCAATCTATTTTTTTCACTCAATATGCTAAGTATTTCCATATGCAAATATCAGGGTGGTCTCCTTATAAAGGTAATAAAGGGCTTTTATTACAAACTGCTCGTGTATATTTGCTTGTACACATGCAGAAAAGTCTGAAGGAACGTGCACCCAACCAGCAACTACAGGGTTAGATGAGCTAATTTTGTATATTGTTCTTTTTTTTTTTTTAAAGATTTTATTTCTTTATTTGACAGACAGACATCGTAAGTAGGCAGAGAAGCAGGCAGAGAGAGAAGAAGCCGGCTCCCCACTGAGCAGAGATCCCAATGCGGGCTCAATCCCAGAACCCTGGGATCATGACCTGAGCCGAAGGCAGAGGCTTTTTAACCCACTGGGCCACCTAGGTGCCTCTTGTATATTGTTCTTAATCTTTTTTTTATTTTATTTTAAGATTTTTATTTATTTATTTGACAGAGATCACAAGAAGGCAGAGAGACAGGCAGAGAGAGGAGGAAGCAGGCTCCCTGCTGAGCAGAGAGCCTGATGCGGGGCTCAATCCCAGGATCCTGGGATCATGACCCGAGCCAAAGGCAGAGGCTTTAACCCACTGTGCCACCCAGGCGCCCCTGTTCTTAATCTTTATAGTTTTTTTTCCCCCTCAAAGACATGTAATTTTTAAAAATCGGCAAATGTGGGGGAAACCCTTAAGGCCCAAAGCATACCTTTATTTAGAAGTAACTAACAAATAATCTTGCATTAGCAAATCACCACCACAAACTGCATACAGCCTAAAATTCATGTCAGGGACAAGACCTACACAGACACTGGAATCCAGGAAAAAAGGCCTTTCACTTTTAAAATGAAAATGGCAGGACTGAGTAGGTGGATTGAACCAAAAACTTCAATTAAGGGTACTACCTAGGAATGCCATCAAGTCGACATCTCAGTGATGTGAGAAGAGATAAAGGAGCCCCTTCAAAAGCAGGAGAACTGAACTCCAGCTTCAATGCCAGTTCATCAAGGGGAAGACGCAGTCAACAACTAACCCAAAACACCATGGTGAGAGACAAAACCAAGAAAAGGCACTTACGAAGTTATCCTGAGAGCTCGTCTGGGACTCGCAGCTGCTTTCCACAGACTCTGTCTCCATCTCCCCAAGGTCCACAGGATGTCTGCCAAGTGAAAGGAAACAGGTGCATCAGCCACCACTTAAAGCAGAGAGGTCCTCCCAGACTGTTCACAAAATACAAGCACGATCAGCACGCTGCCCCATGCGCACACCGACTACCAAGTATCTCCCTTGCTCCGGAAGCAATGGGGAGTTTCCAGTGAACCCTCACCTCCCTGCCCTGCACAGGTAGGGTTAGCACAGTGGCCACAAGGGGAAACGTCCACCTGGCTCAGAGAATACCACCACCTGCCTATTCTCAACTGTGGTGCGGCTGTTTACACACCCACAAGCATCCTTCTACACAGAAGCACCAATACAGGCCCAATGCGGGGGGAGGTGAATACTGCAATTGCTAATTTTCCTATTTTCTACTCCTAGAGAACAGACAACAGTGTCATAATGGGAAAAAAAATCAGTATGATGTTATGACATCTGTGAGACCAAATCTATAAAGCCATGTTATAACTCATTTCAAAAATGACAGTTCCTAATAAATTTCCCCAGCACAAAGCAGGAACTCAAGTATTTGCTGAATGAATAAACTTGTCTCTGAGGAAGGCAGAGGCCCAGGTCAGGAGGGAGCTGAATAATAGGTGCCCAAGGAGGGGTCACATGCAAGACAGTCCTTTCCACCTTCCTATTCAACAGGTGTCCTCACCCTGGGGCAAAAACCCAGCATGAGACCTTTCCAACTAGGCTTGAGTTGAAAAACCAACAGGAAGGGGCACCTGGGCGCTCAGTCAGTGAAGGGGCTACCTTCAGTTTGAGGCCTGATGCTCAGCAGGGAGTCTGTTTCTCCCTCTCCTTCTGCCCCTCCTCCCTGCTCATGTTCTCTCCCCCCAGCATAAAAATCTTAAAAAAAAAGGGGGGGGGAGTAAGAAGCTTCCTTAATTAAGACCTTTTATTTTCATAGTTTAATAGGTTACTCAAATACCTTTCAGAATGTTTATTTTAAAATTTAAGAACAAACTGGGTGCCTGGGCGGCTCATCAGGTTAAGCCTCTGCCTTCGGCTCAGGTCATGATCTCAGGGTCCTGGGATCAAGCCCCGCATCAGGCTCTCTGCTCAGCGGTGAGCCTACTTCCCCCTCCCCCTCTGCCTGCCTCTCTGCCTACTTGTGATCTCTCTCTCTCTGTCAAATAAATAAATAAAATCTTTAAAAAATTTTTTTAAAAATAATTAAAATTTAAGAACAAATAAACAACAGCCCTCATATCACTAGGTTTACTGATCTCCATTTTCTCTAGCTATGCAAAGGTGCTCTCAGAACTCCCAGGGACCCTCTGTACCATGATAACCTGCACATAAACGATCACGTGATTTCAATCACTACACCAACTGCAGAAACAGAGGATAAGAATGCAACGAAGACATACATTTCTTGTAAATCACATCCTTCTTCAGCTGGAGGATCCCAAAAATGCAAAGCCACTTTCCAGAGCTTGATCTGCTGGTCCCACGATCGTCGACTATACTTCTTGAATTTGTTGGGGGTCTTGGGATGGATGCCAGGCTGTCGGAGGTGTCTACAGGAAAGAGGGAGGTTGTTCTAGAACATACCATTTGCCACTGTACGTCAGCTCGAAGATTAACAAAACTCTTGAGATTAGAGGTATCAAAAATTGTAGATCAACTGAGACCATAAAATGAGCAAAAGTTATGTACGAAAAAGCACTACCCCTTTGACTCTCCTCTCCCTTTGCCATCTGTGCTCCAGAAAAGCATATATGACCCCTAGTCCTACCATGAAATGGATACCCTCTCTGAGCTTTCTTTGCAACCCTGTGTGTGAGGAGCAGGGTAGGAAGAGCATGCTGCTGGGACAAGAGGGGACAAAGTTCATGTTTTTCTCCAACACCATCTTTACAACTATAACCTGAACTTTACTCTTCTCCTATCACGCATGTTAACAGCTTTATGTGTCTAAAACCCAGCAGTCCTGGGACTTGAAATGTTACCTAACACTCTGAACTATAACATGTTAGTTTCTTATCTTCCTGTCCCTGGGTTTTCAGTCCCCTTCCTTCCTCATCTGTCACATAAGCACCTCAAAGTGGTTCAGTGGTCCTCAGCTGCCATGAAGTACACCAAGTCAGATTTACCACGGAAGCAGACCAGAGACTAGACTGCAGTGCCCCACAGCCCCATCGGGACACGCCAGTGACACAAGACTACCTGGGGACTTCTTTAATATAGCGGTCATAGGCGATGGTGTTCTTCCCATAGTTGATCTGCTTCTGCCTTCTCATCAGGACGCTCTCGTCTGTCTCTAAGTCAGCTGGCACCGTGGACCCCGCCTCCTTGGAGTCAGAACTAAAGATGAGATGGACAGAACGAGCCTCAAAATTAAGACCACTACATAAGACAATGATAAAACACAACAATGAAAGAACATCTGTCCTCTGGATTCTAAACCACGTTAATCCCAGAACAGTCCAGAACTGTCTCCATGGGAATGTAGTACATAACAGGCACAAATTTCAAAGCAGGGAGGAAAGGACTAAGCAGCGCAAGCTGCTGGGAAACCAGCATCCCATGTGCAGTTCTTCCCACCATCAAGTGTCAGGCCTATTGAATTAAGAGAAGAAACATTTACATGGCATTTACCTTCCCGATGAGGATTTTCTCTCTCTTCCAAAGTCATTTATGAGTAGTTTTCTTTTATATCTGAGAACAAAATAAACATTGCTCTTTTAGAAGGTATACAAGTTAACACAGTGCTTTTCAGGGAGCCCCCAGAGGTCAGGTCCTCTCCCTGAACAGTGTGGACTGGTAAGTGAATCAGGGTAACGGCACGGTGGTTCCATTTCATTTTAATCTCCCTCGGTTACCTTCTCTCATAAGGTCAGTTATACACCAAGCTCGTACAAAGCGCTTAGAGCAGCCAGGCTCTGGGAGCAAACGACTTTCCTTAATAACCCTGGGCACCGCCATATGTAATGGAGAGATTCTCTAAGCCAAAAAAAGCCTCTAACAGCTTCAGGTTATGTAGTGAGATCCACTTTTTGAAAAAAAAAATAAATAAACCTAAATTGAGATAAACTCTTTTCTATTTCAAATACCACAAGTGCTTACATGTATGCCTACTGGGTTCTGCTTGCCTTCTTCCATCTGCAAAAGAGACTGAACATACCCCAGTCTTGTTCCTCATGGATTTCAGGAGGCATTTGATTTCTATCACTGCAACTACCGGAACCCTGCGTTGCTAAGGTATGTCAGCCAAAGGGTGTAGCTCAATCTAACATTGAAGCCAAGAACCACCTCAAACTGGAAGTTCATATGTCTGAAATATGTCATATCTTACTGTCTCCCAATTCAAAAGTGCCAGGCCCCCCAGTTTGCTGAGGCACCAAGTACAGTTTGGAAACCAGGAAGTAACAAACAAGTTTACTTCCTGTGTACCTAGAAAAGCTCTGATTCTATACCAGCCTGTGAGAACTGAGAAAGCAGGTCCTCGGTATCACTATATGTAGGGCTTCATTCTCTCAGGGACTCCAGATGAAACAGACTGGCTTCCAAGTATGGCTAAAACCCATTTTCCATTTTCCAGACAGGTGATGTGTAGTGCATATTATCCTTCTTGAAGTACAGTGAACTAAATTCTGGTAAAAAAGGCAGACTACCATCAGCAGTAGGTCAAACCACCAGGGTCTTACTAGAGCAGCAGCTTTCCATCAGGAAGGGTGTGATCGGCAAGGTGGCCCAAAATAGAGCAGGCCTATTTTGCAAAGTAGAACAATTTTTGGAGACAGGCCTATGAGACAACTGCAGAACAAAGCAGGGTCCACCAAAGGAGAGTCAAGAGAGACAGGGGTCTCCATCAACAAGATCCGTAAATAGTCCATGGCAAGGGTCAGGACAGATAGGCTATGTGCAGAAAGCTGTTACGAGCCTTGGGAACGGAACACAGAAACTACAAGAGACCAAATCAAACATCCTAGATCTACAGTTGGGAAAAACGAAATCTATATAAATAAAACAACTAATTCCAAATGCTGGAGGAGCCCATTTCTAACCAGGCATACTGCCCACCCACACACATACATTTTGATACCTAAAAGAAATTCAAGCAGCCCTCTGAGGGGCCCTAACTAACGCACGTGTGGCCTGGGCCTTTCCTGACGTAGCTGTAAGCACCATCAAGCACTGCAGAGGTGGCACAGGCAGGCTGGCCCTACTTCCCTGCTCAGATGATGCATCTTCTCTGAAGATTTAAGAGCCAAGAGACTCAGTTCAATATACTCCAACTGATTACGAGCTACAGCATTTCAATTCAAAGCTCAATCAGCTGGGTTGGATGGCATATTTCAAATGGAAGGAAAGATCCAAAAATACCAGACTGTAATCGAGAGAGAAGCAGTGCATAAGGATGCATCGTGTGAACCATAATGAGTCGAGGCAAAGGCTTGGAGTTTGTGAGAACTTGGATATACATAACAATTTTGGGTACAACTGCAAGGGGCTCCTAGGCCCCAAGCCAGGGACCCCTCCCTGTGCTCTCCCACTTCCGAGCTGTTACCTGAACCAGGTATCAGACAAGAGTGCACTCCCTAACTAAAGACAGAGCCAGGGGCACCTGGTGGCTCAGTGGATTAAAGACTCTGCCTTCTGCTCAGGTCATGATTCCAGGGTACTGGGATCAAGCCCCGAATCAGGCTCTCTGCTCGGTGGGGAGCCTGCTTCCTCCTCTCTCTCTGCCTACCTCTCCACCTACTTGTAATCTGTCTGTCAAATAAATAAATATAATCTTTAAAAAAAATAAATAAATAGGGGCGCCTGGGTGGTTCAGTGGGCTAAAGCCCTTGCCTTCGGCTCAGGTCATGATCCCAGGGTCCTGGGATCGACCCCCACATCGGGCTCTCTGCTCGGCAGGGAGCCTGCTTCTCCTCTCTCTCTGCCTGCCTCTCTGCCTGCTTCTGTGAAACAAATAAATAAAATCTTTTAAAAAATAATAAATTAAAAGTTAATAGAGAGGGACGCCTGGGTGGCTCAGTTGGTTAAGCAGCTGCCTTCGGCTCGGGTCATGATCCCGGCGTCCTGGGATTGAGTCCCACGTCAGGCTCCTTGCTCGGCAGGGAGCCTGCTTCTCCCTCTGCCTGCCACTCTGTCTGCTTGTGCTCACTCTCGCTCCTCTCTCTCTCTCTCTCTCTCTGACAAATAAATAAATAAATAAATCTTTAAAAAAAAAAAAGGTAAATAGAGAGCCACACAGTTGGCTGGGGTGGCAGAACTCAATGTGGTAGGTTAGAGGCATCGTGGTAGGTTGGCGACATCATGGTAGCACCACCTCCCACCTACCGCCATGGCGGAAGGACAGCCACTAAGACAACAGTCCTTCAGTGAGCAAATGCATCTGCACCGCTCATGTAAGGCATGGCTGGACCCCACCCGAGCTTCCCATTCAGCAGGCCAGGTGAAGTCTGAGAATGGGCTCTTCCAACAAGTGGTCAGGCACTGCTAATGCTGCTGGAATGGGAACCACCCTCTGAAGAATCATCCTTCTAACACACACCTCGAAACTAACATATAATTGGCAACACCACGGATCACACTTCACAAGGGTCTGGGATGTATACCTTGCAATTTCTTTGTTAACTCTGGTCCTCATTTCATCCTCTTCAACTGCACTTGCCCAGTCTGAACATCTAGAACGGGGCTTCGGGCCTTCAGGAGTGGTAAAACTGCAATACAACAAAAACGCGCGTTTGAACCAGGACACCTTCATTCAGTGTCCTTTCAAACAGCACACTAGGAGATGCTCCCATGCTGTCTGCAGAGTGTCGAGGGAATGGGCTCCAGGATACTCTCCACTCCATTGCTTATTAGCTCACTGAGTTTGGGCAATTCACTTCAAGCCTCTCGGGGGTTTATCTGTAGAACCTGCGGGCACCCACCATCTACCGGTGTTGGCTGGATCATAAGGAAACAGTCCACTGGGGGGAAGGCCACGTGAACAAGCCACCTTCAGCACAGACAAGAACACAACTTGTTCTTTCATTTACAAAATGAGAAACTATTTTATTTTTCAGTATTTTAAAAAGAAACTAGGTAACACTTCATAGTACAAAAAGTGACCACCGTGCTCGCTTCGGCAGCACATATACAAAAAGTGACCACCACATAAAAGGTACTTAATAAATGGTGCTTATTATTTACTTTTAAATGCACTTAATTAACTATTCAGAACGTATCACCTAATTAAAATAATGGGATAGGAATATACGTAGGAGTTCCTGCCACATTAGGACTTAGCGTACTGGAAACAGCACGCCTTAGAGTTGGTTAAGTGTAAACAAGGAGCTCAGTTCAACCCAGAGATCAAGGAAACCTTTCATCAAGGGGCATCTGGGTGGCTCATTGGGTTAAGCCTCTGCCTTGGGTTCAGGTCTTGATCTCAGAGAGCATCGGGCTTTCTGCTCAGTGGGGAACCCCCTTCCCCAGCTCTTTCTGCCTAACTCTCTGCCTACTTGTGATCTCTTTCTCTCTGTCAAATAAATAAGTAAAATCTTAAAAGAAAAAAAAAAAAGACCAACTTATGGAGTGACTCGGTGACTCATTAAGCCTCTGCCTTCAGCTCAGGTCAGGATCTCAGGGTCCTGGGACTGAGCCCCACATAGGGCTCTCTGCTCAGCAGGGAGCCTGCTTCACCCCAGCCCCGGCCTGCCTGCAATCTGTTAAATAGATAAAATCTTAAAAAGAAAAAAAAAGGAGGGGGTGCCTGGGTGGCTCCGTCCATTAAGTGCCTGCCTTTGACTCAGGTCATGATCCTGGGATTGAGCCCCACATCGGGCTCCCTGCGCAGTGGGGAGTCTTGCTTGTCCCTCAGCCTCTGCACGCATGCTCTCTCAAATAAAAAATTGTTTAAAAAAAAAAAAAGCAATTTGAAAAAGGCTTAATACCAAGAATTCTGGCACTCAGAACTGTTGGTATGTCTATTATTTGTAGATTAGATGCAAACCGACATTTTTATTTTTCCTCAATTTTCTATTGGCCGCCACTGACACACCAAAGATAGACACAACTCCAGGTGCCACTCTAAGAGACCAGATGCACCCTAGCTGCAAACCACATGCCACCGCAGCAACAGATGAATGATAACTGTGCGCAATTACCACTTCTTCTCTTACAGCTATCTCACCCAGAAAAACTAAGATTTCTAAAACTAAGTTTCCAGAACCTAAAAATGGTTGGCAGGATCTGAAGTCAATCTAAAGAACCAAAAGTTAAAGTGACTCAGTAACTGCATCCCAGACACAGAAAGGAACCACGTGGAAGGTTGTCGACAGCTGGACCTCAGTGTCCCTACTCATGGACCAAGAGGCTCAGGTCTGGGCCATGACAGACTGCTGAACTCTTAAAAGGTGCTTACAAATGACCTTCCACTACATCGCATAGTTTGGTAAAATAGAAAATACCTTTGGTAGAACTAAGGCCACCTTTCTAGATCAAGCGAGCGTATTCAACCTATCCTATTCTAGGACAAAAGTACTTTTAGGGGAAAGTGCTGCAATAGAAAACAAAGCCTACCTTGTACCATGAACTAAGGGCCCTACTACAGGCACCCGCGGTCGCCCCCCAGGCATCACCGCAGCAGACAGGGGACAAGCAGCCCCCACAGAGCCAAGAGAAGCCAAGGGCACTCCCGCCGCCGTGTTAAAGGAGTAAGGCCCCGGTGGCTGACTCCCGAGCCAGAGGCCCACCCACGGGGATACAGAAGACTTTGGTGGCAGCGTATAAGGACCTAACGTTTTCTTCTCCGCTAAACCGGAGACCGCCGAGCACTCAGATCTTGATCCCCACGGGGTTCCGTCGCTTCTCTTCACGTCCGGCTGCAGCAGCGTCCAGGCGCCGGCCACATCAGCGTCTCTGCCCAAGCAGCTCTCCCAGCAGCGCGTCTTTAAAAGGCTCCACTCCGCACAGGCCACACTCGTGCAGTACCCGGCGCTCTGAGCGTCCACACTGCCGGCTCCAGTCGCCGCCTCCCTCCCCGGCCGGATCCGCTCTACCCCCACCCTCTCCTTCGCAGCAAACGGCTCCGTGGGCAGCAAGGGTGTTCGGAGCCACCCCTGCGCCTTGAGTCTCCCCAGACTCCCGTCCGAACCCGGGGCCCGCCAACGAGTGCAGAACCGCGGGAAGTCCAGTCCCCGCACGTTCCCCCCACAGCGCCCGCGTCCCGGTCAGCCGCTCCCCACACAAGGCCCGCCTACAGGGCCTGCCCCGCCCGCGCCCCAGGAGCTCCCGGCCTCCCCGCTGCCCCCCGGCTTCCAGCGGCCTCTCCGGGGCCCGGAACCACCCGCGGCGGGAGTGCGGCGGGAAGGCTCTGCACGAAGCGCACCTGCCCCGCAGATCCCCGCCCAGGCTGCGCCGCCGCCGGAGCAGGACACACGCGACCCAACCCGCCGGCGACACGGCCCCCTCCGGCCGGCTGAGCTGGAGCGCGGGCACCGCCAGCGCGCGGGACGCCCCCCCCCCAGCCGGGCGGGAGCCCCGGGCGCCACACGCCCGCGCCGCACTCTGGGCCCACCTGTCCGGGCGGCCCTCGCCCGCCGGCTTCGCAGGGCCCTCAGCGTCGTCGGGCCTCCTGCGCCTCCCGTCGGCTCTGCGCTTCCGCCCGAGGCTCCATCTCGCGGGGGGCGGCGGACTGCGGGCGACACACTGCGTCAGGGGGAGGCCCCGGGCGCCCGTCGCGGACCCCCGCCCGGCCCGCCCGGAATGCCCGGGACGCGCGGACCGCCTCACCTGCTGCCGCCGTCGCGGCGGCTCCCATAGGCGGAGGGGCTGCGCGGCCGGCAGGCCATGGCAAGCGCGGCGGCGGCTGGGTCCGGGGCTGGAGGCGGAGACCGCGGCCTCACCCGCGCCGGCGCTGACAGATTCTGCGCGCGCCCCGCCCCCAACCGCCTTTATGTGGCGCCGGCCCCGCCCCCGGAGCTCCCGCGCGCGCCGCGGCGGGCGAGACCATCGGGCCCAGGCCGGCGGGGGAGCCCCGGAGGCTGCACGCGCTTCGCAGGCGTCCCGGGCCCGGGCAGGGGAACGCGGGACCGCAGCCCCGACGCCGCCTTCCGGAAGGCGGCGGGCCGACGCCGCGCGGCCAGACGGGGACAGGCCCGAGGACACGCTGCCCCCCGTCCTAGCATGGGACGGCCGGGGCTGCCGAACCTCCGCGCGGCGGGCGGGGCGGGGCGAGGGGGGCTTTTGGCGGGAGATTCGGACGCGCGCGCGGCCCAGGCGCTCGGAGGGGCCAGGACCCGGGAGAGGACGCGCCTCTGATTGGTTGGCCCGGCAAGGCGGCCTCTGATTGGTCGACCCCGCGGGGGCGGCCTCTGGGCAGGCGGGAATCGGGAACCCGGAAGGGGAGGGCGCAATCTGGACCGTCGGCCTCCGCCGGTTCTCCCCGCCGCGCGGAGCTCACTTCCGCCGCCCTCCGGACCCTGGCCCCTGGCTCGTGGCTGCGCTCCGCGGGCCCTCCACGCCCCTCCGACCCACGCGCCGTGAGGGCCGCCACCCTTTCTGCGGAACCCCTGCCCAGCCCCGCTGGAGCCCCAGGAACGGGCAGCTGGGAAAACGGAGGCTGCAGCTCCTACAGCGCCCGCCTTCCGCCTCATTTTAGACGGAAATGGGCAAAGCGCTGCCACTTCCCAGTCGGCTTCGCGCGTTACCAGTTCGAGTATCAGGAAAAACACAATATTCCAGTATGTACATCGGACTGTTTTATTAAATACTGTATTGCTCAGCTACAGTAAATTTATAAAACTAAGTAACTTTCTTTTGTAATAAAAATAACCCGACCCAGTCCTTCGACAGCATCTGAAACCCTTGGCTGACGCTAGGCTCGTCGTCCCCTCTGATGGCCTCAGTTGGCGGGGTACCCTGGCAGCCCACGAGGCTGAGCCACCTCGGCTCCCAAATCCCTGGGCTTCAGTGTGGCCTTAGCCAAGGCAAGCCGTCTTGGTCCATCACCCCTGCTTCAAAGAGCCAGGTTTAGGAGGCTTAGGGCTACAAATACGAGGGCCCCCTCCAGCAACCACATCAGTCAGAGCTGGGCCTGATGGCCTGGCTGCTCCTGCCCTCCTAGGTATGCCACCAGGAACTGGGAAGAGGCAGGGCACTTTCTGACCCAGGTGGCCTTACAGAGCTATGGCCAGCCCTGTGCTGTGTCCCAACAAGCTTGTCTGCAAGGACAGCGCTGTTGTCTTCAGCTCAGTATACCCTCTGGCTGGGAGTCAGGCTTGGCCTTTCTCTGGACTCATGGGGCAGCAGTAGGCATGGAAGTGCATGCCCTCCAGGAGACAAGCAACCCCCACAAGCATGTAGCTGAAGAACAGGAATTGAGAGAAGCCAGCCTCTAAAAGGAAGTCCAGGATCTCCCCGGGGCAGGTGGCAGGTAGGGGCCACCCCACCCAGAAAGTCCCAGGCAGTGCTCTCACCCTGGAGTGGCACCCCAGTCTCTCTCTGCACCGCCAGACTCTCCCCAGACGCTGAGAAGCCTGGATGGGTGCAGAGGGGACACAGGGCACAGGGCCACCAGCCAGCTTGGAGACAGGAGTCTGGAGGACAAACTGCAACCAGTCTGGATGAACCTGGGTTTGGCATGTAACTGAAAGGCAGGTATGCTACATAAAATTAAGGCAAGTGGTTCAGGGTAGGGCCATGGGGGCAGAACCCTGGTCTCCAGAAGACAGTTCAGGCAGCCTCAGAATGCTCTGGAAACAGGCCCCGCACCATACCATATTCCAAGTCCAGCACCTGCCCCCACCTGGATAAACAAGAAGAAAGGAAGCAGAGGCACTGAGGTCCCATCCCACTGCCACTGCTGCAGAAGAAAACTTCCTTTTTAAACAAGAACTGCTGTCCTTCGTCATGCTAGGGAAAGAGCCCCTGGCTGACAACACAAGTGAGGGCCTGGAGCCCTGGCTGCTCCTCATGGTAACTGTGGGGTCCTTAGCAGGGCTCGCCGGGGCCCCCAAGGCCACTTTTTGCTCTGGCCAGCAGGCTCAGCGCACAGCACACACATCCAGGATGCAGAAGCGTGCACGGCAGGTGGGGCAGGGCACACGACTGGCAAGCCAGGTGTCAGGGCGCTGCGGGTCCTGGCGGCTGGCGAACCACTTGCCCATGCAGGTGAGACACCACATGGGGCGACAGTAGCACTGCTGGCACTCGCCTTCAGCTGTCTCTTGGCAGGTCTTCACCAGCTTCACACTGGCACGTGTCTGCATGCAGCCAATGCATGCCTCCAGCTCCTGTGGGTGGGCCAAGGGTGTCATAGGGAGCCTGGCCAGACAGCCCTGTGCCCCTCCATCCCACCCAGAGGGCCTGGCCTGTGGGAACCCACCTGCCCCCATCCAGCTCTCACCTGGCTGCTGGGGACTGAGTAGGCTGGGTTAACCTCCACCAGAGAAGCAAACGTCTCCAGGAACAGGTCGCCCAGGCTCTGATGGATGACCACGTTGGCCGCACTGCGGATGGGTGCGCGGAGCTTCTCACACAGCTCACCATACTCCGTGGAATTCAGCCTGCACAAGGTGGGGTCTGCTGGGCTGGGAACACTGAACCAAGGCCCCTCTGCAGGGCAGGGCCATCATTCCTGCTGGGGATGCCAAGGTGCCTCTACAGTGACAGGACACCCACAACCACACACAACATGGGAGCCCAGGCACAGCCCAGTCACCTGAAGTAGACCAACCACCAAAGATAACCCTGAGGCCAGAGCCCACAGAACCAGCACCAACTCCCTGCCCCCAAGGGATGCAGGGAGGGGCAAAAAAAAGTGGGTGAATTGCAGGTGGGACACAGAATGCCTGGCTCTCAACAAGTTCAGGCACAAAGGGGGTCACAGGAGAGGGACAATGCACTGTTCAAAGCTTGAATGGGATGGGAAGACACTGGTTCGGCCCCAGAGCCAAAGCAGCCATCAAGCCTCGGTCCTGTACCATCCCCCCAAACATGCCTAACGTGCTCCCCTGAAAAGAGCCGTCATGGAGAGAGCAGCAGCAGGGGGTACCTACAAGGGAGTAAGGGGACAAGGGGCCTTGAGGAAGAGTTCCACTGGTGGGGTGGATAGAGGAGCCTGCTCCAACACATCATTGCCTCCTAGAGGAGCCCAAGACTAGAACCTGGTGGCTGGCTGCCTCTGACATGCCCCAGCCTTACTCTTGCCCTGGCCACAAGCACACCTACCGGATGTCGAAGGCCTGCACGCCAGGGCTGGCACTGGCCACGTGGATAGTAAGGAGCTGCACAGGCAGGTTCGAGTCTGGGGAGAGCTCATGCTGGTGGGACTCTGTTACGGTCAGGTGCACATCCTGCTGCTGAGCCACGTGCACACGGTATGTGGTCACCTTCATCACCCACGTGTCTGTCACAATCACACGTGCCCCTGGTGCCCCCGTGGCAAACTTATCGATCCGCCGGAACTCCGTGTTGATTGAGGAGGCCACGGCCCTCCAGCCTGACTGTGGGAGGGCATAGAGGGCCAGGGTGCGGGCCAGCGGGTGGCGGGCCCACTGATCACAGGACCAGTAGTAGATCAGGGTGCTGGCAATGGTGGGCAAAGTCACTGCCAGCAGGAGGAAGAGCCGCCAGGCCTCCGGGGCCTGGCCGAGGGAGTAGAGCTGCTTTTCTGAGGCTGCAAAGCACATGCCCACGTAGTAACCTACAAGGATAGGAAGGGCCTTAGCAGGAATTGGGGCTGCCAGGCCATTGTTCTCCCCTCAAAGTGCCCACCAAAGGCCGCCCTGGTCAGCTCTCAGGGCTAGCCCATGGTACCCCAGGGCAGGTGCACCTTACCTGCCTCCACTCTGGCCCAGCTCAACCCTCGCCCACAACAGTAATACAATAAAGGATAAAAAGACGTTTCTAATGTATTACTTTAGCCTTACACGAGTAATACATGATTACAGAAATAGGAAAGCCTGAAAAACGCAAAAACAAATACAAGGATCTGGTGTCACCCATAGCCAAGCTGCACGCTGGCCTCCCAGGGGTGGGATCTTGGCCTCTCAACCCCACACCCCACTGAGAAGGCAAATCACTGTGTGGCCCATCCCAAGAGCTCAGATTTGTGCTCCAAACAGAAAGCAGAAAACAATGGGGAACGCCACAGCTCCCGGGCCCCTGCTGGCTAGATCTGGGCCGATTTGCATATCCAAGTGACTGAAGTAGATAACTAAGTAGATAACGGATACCTGCGTGAGCGTGTTTAAGAGTACAAAATAATAGTAAACATTTGCTGTCGATGAAGTTACTTCATTTAAGGTAATTTATCCTGCGGCAGTAGAAAACATGCATACAAAATTTCAAAGCTTTTACAAAACAAGGTCAAAAGGAAGAAAAGGACCCTGAGACTGGCCACAAGGCTAAGCTCCTCCCACCTGCATGAGTCACTGAGCTCCCTAAGCTCCGGCTTCTCTGTCCTGGTGTAGACTGCCGACAGCCCAGCCACTCACAGGCTTACAGAAAGGGTGTGGCTAAAGGGACTCCAGAAAGCTGTGGGGACCCTTAGTTCCCAAGACAGAAACCCAACCCATGACCCTCTCGGGGGCCCAGGTTCCGAGCCACACTTTCCTCATCCCTGCCACACAGGGTTGCTGGGGCCTCAGGCTGAGAAAGCCACACAGTTACCCCAACAGCAGGCAGACGGACCCCGTGGCAAAGGAGACCACCAGACTGCCACCAAGGCCCTGTGTCCTTGGCATGGGCAGGCAGCCCTCCTGCGCATGCCTGGCCTCAACCCAGCCCCCTCCAGGAGGCACTCCACACCTGGCCCAGGCTGCTGCTCCCTGCTGACAGCTGGAAACTCCTGTGTCCACTGAGCCATAAACACGGCCCCCAGCAGCTACCTACCCTTCCAGACCTGCTTCTGCTCTGTATCCTCCAGAAAACCACATACACATATCTAGTACCCCGCTTTCCAGCTAGTCCCCTGTCCAACGAGCTGACAAACCAGCCTCTCAGAGGCCAGAGAGCACCTGAGTCTCCGCCCAGGGCCAACCCCTGGACCACCTGTGAGCATCCTGCGCCAGCCACACACACAAACACGCCCCGCCATCCTCTGCACCTGTGACGCCCCTATGGGGTTACCCATCTCTGCCTCCTTTCCCACACCCACCTTCCAAAGCCTGGGACAAGACCACCCGCTCTCCCAGGTCTCTCCACCTTCCTGTTACGATCAGTTAACTCATGTCCCTCTCCTGGGAACTGCCTCCACGAAATGACTCCCGACCTGCCCCAGCTGGGCGAAGCATCATCCCCTTTGACCGCCCCTCAATATTCTAAGCCTTCATTTCCACCACCAGCAAACGGCCACCTGCCGCCAGCACCTTCCTCTCTGCTCTCGGGAGCCGGGGACACGAGACGCCCAGCTCAGAGCGCACGGGCTGTTACTTCACAGCCGCGGCTCTCGGATCAGCATATCTCCTCAGCTCCGAGCGACCGGAGACCCGCTCGTCCTCCCCCGACTCTCCCCGACCTCTGGGGTCCCGGAACTCGGCCGCGAGCCCGAGGGGCCACTTCCGCCCACCAAGGAGGACACAGGCCGGTGCCCCGCCCCGAGGACCTTCTGGGGAGGGTCCGGCCTGCTCACCGAGCGGCAGCAGCGAGTGGCACAGCAGCGTGGCGGACGTGCGGCGCAGGTGGTAGGATACAAAGGCGGCGTCCTCGCTGCCCAGCCAGCCCGACAGCAGGTTCTGCACCGTGAGCCCAGCCGAGTGGAACTCGGTGGGCGTGAACACGAAACACACGGCGAACACCAGGTAGGCCAGCGTGAAGGTGACCTCCGGGCTGTCCATCGCGCTGCCGCGGCCCCCAGGAAGCCGTCAGGGAGAGCCCCGCAGCCCGCGATGGGAAACAGACCCGAGAACTCCGAGCCGGTGGGGGAGAACTGGCGAGCGCCAGGCAGGCGCGGGGCGCTCTGGGAGACGGTGTCGCCGCCCGCGGGGCATTCTGGGAGATGGGGTCCCGTCCGCAGGCTCGCGTGAGGAGCGCTGGGAGACGTCACATCTACGCGGGGCACCCTGGGAAACGGAGTTGCCACATCTGGCTCAGCCAGAAGCGTTGGGACCGCGGCTGTCCTCACGAGAGTTCGGCTCCATCTCACAACCCGCTTTGGGGCGGAGCTGCAGGCGGTCCCATTTCACAATTGGGGAAGCCGAGACCCGGGCCAATGGCTCTTAGGCCCTGGCCTTTCCGCGCAGCCCAGTCGCGTCTGCGGCAGAGCTCACCCCCGCCCCCCGCAGCCACCCTTAGCCTGCCAGCGGCCCCGCCCCTCCGTGGGCGCGGCGAGCCCGGTTTCCGACGGCTTCCCGCGCCGCAGCGCCCAACACGCCCCTCCCCCCGGAAGCGGACCACCGGCGTCCGGGAGGCGTGGCCGTGGCGCGGCGTGCGTCCCGCCCCCGTCGCGCGCTGATTGGCCGCGCGCGCCAACCGTCGGTATTTGAATCGGCGGCGGGCGAACGGGCTCCCGCACTCCGCGCCTCACGTTCCCTCGGTTTCGCGTGGTCGCCAGCAGGTAGGCGATGGCGGCGGCGGAGTCCCCGGCTCGGGGCTCCATCCCCACCTCGTCCCCCCCAGCCTCCGGTCCCCGCGCCCCGACACCTGCGGCAGCTGGGCGGCGCCCGCCCCCAACGGGCCGTCCTCCGTCCGCGGCTCCTCCCGCGGCTTCGGGGTGCGCCGTCCGCTCGGCACCCCCGCCCCCTGGGACCCACCCCGCGGGTGTTTGCTGCCGCCCTCCCAGGGGCGCCCTCCTGCCGGGGTTCCCGGCACCCCGGGGGTCTGCTGGTTTTCGTCCGCAGCCGTTGGGCGGAGACGCCTGAGGGTCTCCTGCCTTACGGTTCCCCCTGGGTCTCCTAGGTCGGCCTCCCCTCGCCGTCACCTTGTGACCTCTTCCAGCCTCGAACCCTACCTGTACCCGCGCCTTGCGAGTGCACACCTCCTACCCTCGGCGCCCCCGGCTCGCCGCCCACCTCTTTTGGACCCGATCCTCAGCCCCTCCCTCCTCTGGGGGCAGCTTTGTGCTGCTTTGTCCACGCCCCACCTGCGAGCTCCCTTCTGTGAGCCCTCGCAGACTCCAGCTGCACCCGCCCTCCGGTTCCTGCTGATTGTTCCCAGCTGCTGGGCGCAGCTCCGCTGGGTTCCGCCCACGGACCTGGACCTCCGTTCAATGGGAGGTCTGGCCTGGCCGCCTCTGCTCGGGAGCCTTCTCCCCTTTGTCAGTGAAAGCCAGGCCTGACAGAGACTGCCCCGGCTGTTCTCCCATCTTCCTCAGGCGATGCACTGTCGGAAAGTGTCCTCTAGGCCCTCTCCCTGGAGTATCCCACAGCCATCCCACTCCCAGATGTGGGCCTGCTGGCCAAGCTAGGGCTACTCACACCACCCCGTCTGGATGCAGGATCCTCTGACCCCCCACTTCCCTCCTGCCCCTCCCTGCGCTCACACACAGGGCCCCACCCCCATACCTTCCAGGGCATCTTGTTACCCTCACTCCCCTCTTTTCAGGGCAGTTTTGCTCCCTCTGCCCTCGCCAGCCCAGCCTTGCTCTTCAAGCTGCAGCCTCCAGCACCCCCGCCACCAGCAAATACCTGGGACATTCCCATGGACAGGCCCTCTGGCAATTCCTGGGTTGGGAATGTCATGCTAGTGACCGTCATGAGGACCTTGGGAAGGGGGAGTGGGGGCTGTTCTGGAACCTTCTGGGCCTCTGTGGAGGTCGCTGGTGTATATTTCTAGACTCCAAGCCTCAGTGTTGAAACTCCTCTAGTCCCCACCAAAGTAATCCTGCATTTTATTGGTCTCCACCTTGTCCCGCTCTCTTCTGGGCCTGGACCCTCAAGGTGCCACAGTGTGCCCCCCCATCTCCCAGCCTGTGACGAAAGAGCAAGCCTGCTTCCTTGCTCTCAGATAACATGGCAGCCTGCTCAGCTGTGCTGTGGCCTCAGCGCCTGCAGTAGAGGCCTGAGGGGAGACCCAGGCTTTCTAACAGGCCCACACCCAGGTCTCCTGACCTTTCCTCGCTAAGTCCAAATTGTTTTGAGGACCCGATTCTCCTTCCTCATTCTGTGGGCTGAAGGCCTTTGCTGCTCTTTGTCCTGGGCAGCGGCGGCTGCCCTAAAACAGGACAAGGACTGCCTGGCAGAGGACATGCTGAGATGGGACCCACCTGTGCAGGATGGGGACGTCTGACCTGCCGGGCCAGCTCCTTGCCCTGGCCGTTCATCCAGACTGCACAGCCCTCATACTGATGCCAATTGTCTGCTTTCCCAGAATGAGTCTGCAGATCTACAATGATGAAAACGTCACTGGTGACAAAAGTGCAGAGAACTGTGAGTTCCTGTTTTCACCACCGGAACTTACCGGAAGACTATCTGTTCTTCGTCTGTCACAGAAAGAAAATGTGCCACCCAAGAGCGTACTCAAAGCTATGAAAGTAAGCACATTTTGCCTGTGTAAATCTACCGTGTGTCATGCATTAGGTCCCTCTGGGACTTGCTTACCTGGGGACTTGCGGAAGAGGGCAGGGCACTGCCACAATAGTGGGTGAAAACTAGAATTCTTGAACAGGTCTCCTCCTCCCCCAACAGGTGACTTTCCAGACTCCTCTGCGGGATCCACAGACACACCGGATATTAAGTCCTAGCATGAGCAGCAAGCTCGAGGCTCCTTTTGTTCTGGAGGACACTGTTGGCTTAGAAAACTCTCCTCAAAACCGGACCCAGAAAGAAAAGTAAGTGTTGATGCTGCTTGATGTACTGCAATTCCTAACCTTTCCAGCGGATGCTGCAGGAAAATTCCACTTTGTCGTTAGTCGCATCTGGTCAAGTTCCTCGTGGTTTCTGCTGTGAGCTTGTGCCGGGCGTTGCCCAGCATGATAAGTGGCTCACACTAGAAGCTGCTTGTTAGTAGAAAAGTGGATGATGAAATTTGTAGAAGTTCAAGGTTTTTTTGTTTAAGGTTTTCTTGGTTAATTTGTGAAGAGAGAGCACAAACGGGGAGTGGCAGAGAAAGAGCAAGAATCTTGATCTCATGACCCTAAGATCATGACCCGAACCAAAACCAAGTCAGATGCCCAACTGACTGAGCCACCCAGGTGCCCCAAATAAGTTTATTTATGTCGTGCTCTTTTACTGTGCCTTTACCAACACACTAGCCCGGCTTTCGTTTGTCTCATTTCATGGAATGTCTGCGCACATCTCCAATGCTATGTGGATAGGTTTCTTTTTTTCATACCCACTGGGGTCTCCTTTCTGTTTGCGAGTCAGCCTTGGGTGTTGTCAAGAGCTCTCGATCTTATCTTTCTCTTCAGTGAAAATTTTGATCCTTCTGTGCCCTGGACTGTGTAGCTGGTGGTTACCAAATGAAAGGAGGAAATAGGCAAGCAGAGAAAACCTTGACTGTGACTTCTCCCGTTTTGGCTCTCCCAGAAACCTGAGTGCTCTTGTTGGTCCATGAGCTTTGATTTATGAGGATACACTTGTGAAAGTTAATCCTAAGAAGGGAATTAACTGAATGTTCTTTTTTTTTACTGTTTTTAGCTAATTTTTTCTCATGGATTAAGATCTAATTAAAAAACTAACAGATTCTTTAGTGTTAACTAAGCTTGTTTCTAAAAAGCCAACAGTTCGCCAAGGAAGTGGACACCAAAATGACCAATGGAATTATCCAGAAACCAATGATGGCCAATGCCATCCCCGCTCCAGCAGATGTGAGACCAGCCCCTGAAGATTGGCAGCATTCCTGTGGGCCCACCTCAGCTCACCTGGCCAGTCTGGATCCCTCAAGCTCTCCCCAGATGCCAAAACGTCTTGAAAATCAAGTGGCTTCTCTAGGACAAATGACTGTGAGCCCCGAGCAAGCCTTGGAGGAAAGTGTTCATTCTTACTTCTCAGAAAAGAGTATTCCCTCCACCTTGGAAATCGTAGAAGACCCTTCCCAGACGGCTACCCCAGACCAAACAGAAGACCCTCCTGAAGCCGCCAGAGAAAGCCCAAACTGGGTCCCTGCTTCCTCAGCTAGGGCTGCTTTGCCCCCTGTGACTCACCCTGCAGGAGCAGGTGGAGAAGGGCCCCCTGTAGACCTGCCTGGTGAGGCCCCGGCCGGCCCTGAAGAGCCCTCTGGTCCTGGGGATGCCATGCTGGCCAGCCTTCTGAAGGCTGGAGGGGCCACAGCCCCAAGTCCTCAGAAGAAAGAAGCTGATGGCCAGAGAGCCACCTCGTGGAATGGCAGGCCCATAGAGCTAGAATTTGATTTCTCTGACAATGCTACCAGCAAAACGTTGCCTGCACTGAGGGAATTGGGGACGAGACCTAGCGTTAAATCTCCCTCTAGGATCTCAGATCCGAGGCAGGAAAAGGCCCCTAAGGAGGCCAGTGAGGGGCCCATTCCCCTGTCCCGGAGGTCTTACAGCCTGGACTGGAACAAGCTGGATAACCCAAACTTTAACCTATTTGAAGGTGGAGGAGAGGCCCAGCCCTCAGAATGCCCACAGAGCAGGCCAGCCAGGCCTGTGGCCAAGGAGGTGTCTGCTAGTCCCGAGGCCACGGGGCCCTCCTCTCTGAGCCTGTGAGTACTTGGTGGTGGTGGGGTAGCGCCCAGCAGTGTGTGTGCTGGAGGACCCAGGCCAGAGAAGGAGCTTGGGCACACACAGGCTGCGGGAGGCAGCTGCCTGGCCTGGATCCCGAGACCACAGAGGGTGCGCTCCTCCACTGCAGGGGGCTCCTGAGAGATTGTGCGGGAGAACACGCAGCGGTGCCTGGTTCCGTCCCCTCCACCGCAGCTTGTGCTTTCTAAGAGCACGATCTGGAAGCACCCTGGAGCTTGAGAGGATCTTGTCTGCCAGTCCAGGGCCGGTGGAGCAGCTCCCCATGCTTGCCCCCGTGCCTCGGGCTCTCCTGTGCTCTCCCAGCACTTAGCCAGGGCTGGCCCCCCAGGACTCATCCAGGCAGCACCCTGACAGTCCTGTAGGCCATCTCCTCGAACCAGCCCAGTCCCCTGGGATCCTTACTCTGGCACGTTTGCCAGCTTCCTGGTGAAATCAGACAAGTAAACCCTTGGGATTTGCTCTGTGAGCCAGGTCCCCCTGGGAAGCCCATGCTTCTTGGGCAGTTGAGGTGGGTGGGGACGGCTCTGCTGGGAACTCCCGCATAGCCCTTGGCCTTCAAGGTGAGGGTTCACAGGGCAGGAGGCAGCTCAGTGCCAGGGCACAGGCCCTGTTGACACCATCTCTTCAGGCAGGTGCCTTCATTCTCCTCGGATGACACTCCTGGGGTGCAGACCGCAGCTGGGACCCCAGGCGCAGCAGGCGAGGTAGGGACGTGAGCTCAGCCCAGGCCGTCCGTCATCCTCCGTGCACGTGGGCAGAGGGCGGTGGGGAGAGACCAGGTGGGTCATGGCATGGCACCCCAGCTCCCCCAGCCCCCATCCTGACAAGACTGGGGGAGATACAGGCCGCACACGGGACCTTGGGCCTCACGAGATGCCCAGAACGAGCCGCCCTTCTTCCAGGAGGGAGATGCGGACCCCAGGGGCAGCCTGGGCGATGAGCCGGCGCCCCCCACTCCTCCACGGGGCCTGGAGCCCACCGCAGAGCTGGCTGAGGAACAGTTCCGAGACCCCACTGAGGGTACGTTGTCCCCAGGTCACTTGTCTGTCCCCGCCGGCGGGTTGCTGTTCCAGAAATGCCCGTGTTCAGGGACATTTTTCCAGAGACTGCCCTACAGGCAGCTCTGTTCCCTGACTTGAAGCGGTGTGCACAGATGCTCTGGATCCTTCCAGGACATACCCCTGCTGTAAGGGATTTCAGGACCAGAAATCAGATCCAGAAAGAGGCTCTGTGCACACACACAGGTGGCGGGCACCTTGTTAGTGGAGAAATCCTGTTGGAATGGCGAGTCCACACAGAGAACTGACCTTCCACAGGGGTGGAGGGCAGGTCTGGACTCTTGAGGTGAGAATCTAGGATGGACTTGTCTCACGAGAGAGAAGGCAGCTTGACAGGGTCTTGATGAGGCTTAACTTAAAGGCAGGGGAGACCAGGACTGGAGTGCAGGGTTGGTCCATGACCGGACGATCCCAGGGACCCCTGAGTCCCAAGGGGGTTCTCGGGTCTGGTTTCTCTCCCTAAGCATCAGGTGTTCAAGGGTCCTCTGCCTTGTAACGTGTGTCGCTGCTTGTTCCTGTCCCGGCCAAAGGGCGTGTCGCCGTGCAGAGGAACCACAACTAGCATTTCTGTTCACCAGTTGAGGGGCGTCTGGGTTGTCTGCTCAGTGAGACTGCTACAAACTTTGGTGTGCGTGTGTGTTGGATGTGAGTGTCTGTTGGTCTTGAGCACAAACCCTGGAGGGGAACTCCGGGTCACGTGGTAGCTCTGGGTGACGCTGAGGAGACACCAGCTTACTTTCCGAAGCAGCAGCCATGTTTAAGGTCCCCTACTCTGCTCAGCCTCGGCAGCCCCCTGGGGGCCTCTGGGACTTCAATTCCAGCCTCCAGCCATGGGGGGCGCCCCCTCCGAGGATCTGATCTGCATCCCCCTGCTGACAAGAGTCTTCGTGTGCCTTTCACGCCTTCTGTGGAATGTCTGCTTGGGTCCTTTGCCCTGCTGTTGGATTCAAATTGGCTTTTTTTTTTTTTTTTTAAGATTTTATTTATTTGATAGAGACACAGCGAGAAAGGGGATACAAGCAGAGGGAGAGGGAGAAGCAGGCTCCCCACTGAGCAGGGAGCCTGATGAGGGGCTCCATCCCAGAACCCTGGGATCATGACCTGAGCCGAAAGCAGACACTTAACAACTGAGCCACCTAGGCACCCCTCAAATTGGCTTTTTATTACTGAGTTGTAATGGTCCCATCTATCATAGGTAAGGATTTTTTTTTTACCATATAGGTGACATGGAAGGAATCGTTTCCCTTTCTATGGGCTTTCTCTCTCCCAGTGGCGTCCTTCGAAACACAGATGTTAACCCTGAAATCTTGTTTCCCTTTTTTTCTTTTGTTCTTTGTGCTTTTGGTATGAAGTCTAGGGAATCCATGCCAGATGTGATACTGTAAGGGTCTGCCCTTACATTTTCTTTTTTTGTTTTGGTGGGGTTTTTTTGGTTTTTTTGTTTTTAGATTTTGTTTATTTGACAGACAGAGATCACAAGTAGCCAGAGAGGCAGGCAGAGAGAGAGAAGGGGAAGTAGGCTCCCTGCCGAGCAGAGAGCCTTATGTGGGGCTCTATCCCAGGACCCTGGGATCATGACCTGAGCCGAAGGCAGAGGCTTTAACCCACTGAGCCACCCAGGCGCCCCTGCCCTTACATTTTCTAAAAATGTTATAGTTGTAGCTCTTATATTTGGGATTTTTATTCATTTTGAGTAAATTTTTGTGTATGACGGGAGCCATCCTCAGGTTTTTTAAGTGAAAGTTCCATTGTCCAGAATTCAAGAATGGTTTTAAGGGTATTTTTATTTATTTTTTTAAAGATTTTGGGGCGCCTGGGTGGCTCAGTGGGTTAAAGCCTCTGCCTCTGGCTCAGGTCATGATTCCAGGGTCCTGGGATCGAGCTCCGCATTGGGCTCTCTGCTTGGCGGGGAGCCTGCTTTCCCCTCTCTCTCTTTGCCTGCCTCTCTGCCTACTAGTAATCTCTGTCTGACTTGTGATCTCGTCTGTGAAATAAATAAATAAAATCTTTTTTTTTTTTTTTAAGATTTTTATTTATTTAATTTGACAGAGATCACAAGTAGGCAGAGAGACAGGCAGAGAGAGGAGGAAGCAGTCTCCCCGCCAAGCAGAGAGCCCGATGCGGGGCTCGATCCCAGGACCCCGGGACCATGACCCGAGCCGAAGGCAGAGGCTTTAACCTGCTGAGCCACCCAGGCGCCCCAATAAATAAAATCTTAAAAAAAAAAAAGATTTATTTGAGAGAGAGAGTGAGAGGGAGAGCACAAGAGGGAAGAAGGTCAGAGTGAGAAGCAGATTCCCTGCAGAGCTGGGAGCCCGATGCAGGATTCGATCCCGGGCCTCCAGGACCATGACACGAGCTGAAGGCAGTAGCTTAACCAACTGAGCCACCCAGGCACCCCTAGAGTAGTTTTAAATAATAGCTCTTGGGTCCCTTGGGACAGTTTTCGTTGTTGTACCTGGAGAGATGCTGCTTGGCTCCCGACAACAAACGGGACAATCCCACCAGGTATCTTGGCCCCAGGGGTCCTTAGTGTGAACCAGGATTAGTGGCCCCCAGGGGAGGGGGGGTGGAGGGAGCAAGTCACGGTTCTGGGCAGCCACACCTGAGGGCCTCAGGGCCAGAAGCAGGGGACTGCTATTCACAGTGCCTGTGTGGTGGGTGACAGCAACACTGATGCCTCCCCTCCTCAGTTCTAGGCTCAGGAGCTGAGGTGGATTATCTGGAGCAGTTTGGGGGTTCCTCGGTGAGTACCCGCACCATCATGGCAGCCTTTTCCAGGGTATACTTCTGCAAAGGGGGTGCTTTCTAGAACAACGCTGAGCCAGTGACCCGCCTCCAAAATCACGAGGGGCGGCTCACACATGCCAATGGTGTCCACTCCGTGACGGGCATCAGGGGCTCCCCGGGACCCTTTCCCAAGCTGCACCCAGGGCCTCAAGGTGCCTGTCTGGAGCTCCCGTGGAGAGGGGAGCTCGAGCACACGCTGCTGCGTGCTGGGGTCTGCCTTGGGGCCATCCTCCATCGGGGAGGCTGGTGAACCTGCTAACTTGCCCATTCCTCCAGTTTAAGGAGTCAGCCCTGAGAAAACAGTCCTTGTACCTCAAGTTTGACCCGCTCCTGAAGGACAGCCCACAGAGACCAGGGCCTGTGGCTCCAGAGACCAGGTACGCCTCCCCTCTATCCCCTGGGGCTTAGGGTGGGCGGGTGGGCAGCCATCGATCCGAGATTTCTAGACTAAATGGGGACATTCATGACTTTGCCTTGGAAAGGTAGACTTCAGGGGAGCTCTCTGGACCCCTCGGGTGTGGGAGGAGGGATTGTGGGTCCGATCCCATGCTTGCCTGTCCTCATGAGGCTTGGTGGGCCCCTGTGGCTGGGTGATAGCTCGTGCCACAGGGGCGGAGACTCGAGGCGGAGTTGAAGAGTTGTAACAGAAGCTGTTCTCTGGCCTTTGGGGGAAATGGGCACGTTTACCTTCTGTTCCGGGGTCTCAGTGCACAGGATGTGGCCATGCCTTCCTCAGGAAGCTCGCCGGAGGCAAAGCTCGTGGAACTTGACTTCCTGGGAGCCCCAGATGCTCCCGTAAGTGCTCTTCCCCTTGTGATACAGAGAGAGGACTCTGGTTACAGGCCTGACGACACGAGGGGGTGCAGCGCCCCTCCTTGGAATGGGATGGGAGGACTCCCTGCTGCCCTGGGAGCCCCTGGCCTCTGAGGGCCTGTCCTCCCCGACAGTAGGGTAGAGGTGGGGGTAGCTCCCAAAAGAACGTACAGCCCAGCTCGTTGTACCCCCACAGGTGCTGGACCCCCCTCCCTGTGTCTTTGGGCCTGGGGGTCCACCACTGTCCATGGGCTCCATTGTGGACGTGCTGCAGTACAGCCAGAAGGACCTGGACACAGCGGTGAGGCCAGGGTGTAGGGAGGCTAGGTTCCCATGGGGTGCCGCAGTACATAGCCCTGAGCACCAGCTCTCCTCGTGTGGCTCCGGGGAGGACTGAAGATGTCCGCTCACTGGTTTCGCAGCCCAGTGTCTCCCCCCAGCATGTCCCAGAGCAGCTGCTTACACACAGAGGGGCTCAGGCACAGGCTGGCCACGTCTGCTGGCTGCTAAGTCCCTTCCCAGCCTCAGTGCCTGTGGCCCCGTCCTGCCCGGAGCTGGCCCCGGGAGCTCCTGTGGTTGGGCCCCTCCCCCTCTGCAGCTGCTCTCCCAGCCTTGCCTATGGCAGGTGTCGTCTCCCCTCTCCACCCACACACAGACGCAATTCCTGGGGGCTGATGGGACCCCGTCGTGTCTGACAGGCAGTGCTCTCCCTGGACACTGGCTGTCCCTGCTGCCACCTGGGAGCCACAAGGTCCTTGGGCTGACCGGGGCTCCTCACAGCCACTCCCCCGACTCTGACACGTTGTCCCCGGGACCCTGGGTGTGAGGGGTGCCCAGCAGCCACGTGCTATGTGCCGTGTGCAGGTGGAGACCACACGCGAGGAGAATGTGCTGCTGAGGAGCCAGTGTGAGACACTGCGCGCCAGGAACCTGGAGATGGGGTAAGGCTTGCAGTGCTCACCGGGTGGCTTGGGTGCACCTGCCGTGGGTGGCACGGGCGGCCATGGGCACCTCCATTCTCCCCACAGGAAGATCATGGACGGCTTTGAGGGGATCGTGTACCAGGCGATGGGTGAGTGCTGGCAGCCCCGGGCCTCCCCGTGGTGGAGACACCGAGGCCAGTGAGGGAACGTCTGGTGTTCAGAGCTGGGTGGTGCCAGGGGCCTGGTGCTTGCTGGCCCCAAAGCTGGCCAGGCCCCAGGTGGGCATCTGGGGTCCCTCCCATGGTCGCTGTATCCATGGTGTGCCCCCCATGTCCCCAGGGGATCCCTGGGTGTCTAGGGCTCTGGACATGTCAGGTGGGGCTTGGAGTGAGTACCAATCCTCACCCTGGGCAAAGCCTCAAGCTCCCGGAGGCCCCTGGCTTGGGGACCTGGCCTGTTGTCCCTTGGGGCCCTAGGTTCCTGTCCACCCACCCCCCCGGGCTGGCTTGTGGGTCCCCTAGGCTCTGCTCTGGAAGATCACGTTGGAGGGGGTGCCTGTCGCCCGGCCCTCAGCGGGACCACAGCCGGCTGCCCACCCCTCCCCTGACACATGTGTCCCACATCCCGGGCCCTCGCCTGTGGTACCAGCATGTGGGGGCTGCTCTCACCCCGGTGCTTGTTTCTCTTTGCTCAAGAGGAGGCTCAGAAGCAGAAGGGTCTTGCAAAAGCAGAGATCCAGAAGATCCTAAAGGAAAAAGAGCAGCTGACTGCAGACCTGAGCTCCATGGAAAAGTCTTTCTCTGACCTCTTCAAACGGTTTGAGAAACAGAAGGAGGTGATTGAGGGTTACCGCAAGGTAGGTGGTGCCAAGTGGGCCTATGCCTGTCCTCCTGCACGGCGTCCCCGGGGCATTGTATTCAGCCACGGAGCCAGCCTGCCCCATGGCCTCACTTTGCTGAGGGCCAGAAGCTGCTCACTCGCTAGGCAGACCACCCAGGCAGCCCCTGGCTGTGCCCTCCCCTCGCCAGCAGACCCAGGCTTGGCGGAGGTTACTATTTGTCCGGGGACTTGAGCAGAGGGGCCATGGGGCCTGGACTGGAGACAGAGCCCCAGCAGGCTGAGTGGGTGCCTAGGGTGCCCACTGGCTGCCTCCTGGAGGAGGGCCTGGGCCCCTTGGACCTCAGTGGCCCCACTGCATGGGGCCTACGGGCTGCCCGGCGTTCTAGGCACACAGCCGGGCAGGGCTCCCCCATGGCCAACCCTTTCTTCCTCTGCAAGAGGAGTCACCTGAAGGAGCTGGTCCCCTTCCAGAGGGCATTGGGACATGCACGCATGGCATGCGGTAACCACACACACAGCTGCTGAGACAGGCCTGTGTTGGGGGTGGGGGCAGGGGGCCTAGAAAGTGTCACCTGATGTGTGGAAGAAGGAAGCACAGGGGCAAAGCTCAAAGGTGGGGCCTGTTGCCATGAAGGATGAGGGCTCAGGGGGCCCTGGAAGGCCCAGGGACAGTGGGGGCGCCGCACTGGGGCCTCAATCTCCAGCCTTCCCCCTGCCCCTCAACTATTGGCTTTGTCATGGTCTGAAACCAGACCCAGAATCAGCTGCAAAGCTGGGCCCACACAGCCCTGAGGTGGATGGCCCCAGTCCCATGTCCAGATATGCCCTTCTGTGGTCAGCAGTACCTGCCAGAAGCATGGGGGCCACAGCAGCTGTGAGGGGCCAGGGGTCCGTTCTCACACCTGGCAGGGGCGGGGGGCAGGTAGGTGTCCAGCTGTGTCCCCGTGGCCCTCCTCGTCGGAGCTGCTGCTTGATTAACACACCCAGAAACCCTTGATGGTGGGCCCATCCACACCTGTCCAAAAAGCGAGGCCTGGGGGGCTCCAACAGAGGACACACCTCGCAGTTCACATCTGCGCGTTCTCTAAAGAATGAAGAGTCGCTGAAGAAGTGTGTGGAGGGTTACATTGCGAGGATAGAGAAGGAGGGCCAGCGGTACCAGGCCCTAAAGGCCCATGCGGAGGAGAAGCTCCAACTGTAAGTTTGGTGGGAGTGGGTGGGGCAAGACCTAGCAAGCCTCGAGTCAGGGACCCCCCGGCCTTGACCACTTAGCCCCCTCCTTGGCATCCCCAGGGCCAGCGAGGAGATTGCCCAGGTGCGCAGCAAGGCCCAAGCGGAGTCCTTGGCCTTCCAGGCCAGCCTGAGGAAAGAGCAGATGCGCATCCACTCGCTGGAGAAGACAGTGGAGCAAAAGGTGGGCACACGGAATCCCTGGTGCTGGGGGGAGGGGAGGAGTCCTGCCTGCTCGGACAGGCTTGGGGATCCACCCTGGGGCAGGGGCGTCAGTACCTTGTAGGCAGCCCATGGCCTGCTCCAGGGCTGCCGCTTCTGAGAAGTGCTCCAGACCCAGGGATTCTGCGCCCCCAGCTGGCACAGTCAGAAGAGCATGCAACTCTTGGAACAACTTGGGGTTACGAGTTCAAGCCCCATATGAGATGTAGGGAGGATTCAAAATAAAATCTTCAGGGGCGCCTGAGTGGCTCAGTGGGTTAAAGCCTCTGCCTTCGGCTCAGGTCATGATCCCAGGGTCCTGGGATCGAGCCCCACATCAGGCTCTCTGCTCCGTAGGGAGCCTGCTTCCTCCTCTCTCACTGCCTTCCTCTCTGCCTACTTGTGATCTCTGTCTGTCAAATAAATAAATAAAATCTTTAAAAAAAAAACTTAAAAAATAAAATCTTCAGAAAAACAAATGAGGATTTTATTTTTCTCCTTCAGACTAAGGAAAATGAGGAACTGACCCGGATCTGTGATGACCTCATCTCCAAGATGGAGAAGATCTGACACACCCCTGCCCCACCTGTGTGTGTGCATGTCTGTCTGTCTGTCTGTCTGTGGAAGGTTTCCTGTTCTCTCTTGATCTCTCGTTTTTAAACTAGACTGCTTTAAAAAGAAGAGTAAATAAAGATTGCCTTTGGTTCAAGTGTTGAAGGTGCTCTCGTTTTTACTCCAGTGTGGGTTTCTGGCTTGGGCCAGAGGCTGACCCTGCCACTGTGGCTATAGCCTGTGCTCCTCGTGGTTGCCCAGGGGGCACCGGCCCTGTCTTGGCACGGCCGTGCTGCCACTGACCTGGGATGATTGGCCCGCATCCCTCGACGGGACTGTGGTCCCCACATCCATTGCTCAGGTCCTTTGTGGTCGTGGTGAATGAACAGCTGCAGTTGTGTTGGGCGCTGTGCTTGACGCCGGGGTGGGCCTGACACAATCCGCTGGAAGGCGGGGTTCCCCAGCTGGGCCCCACGCCTTCTGGGCCTAGTCTGAGACGGAATTCCAGAAGTGGAGTTGCATGCCTCTACCAGCCATTTGGCATTTGTGACTCAGCACAAAGGCCCAGCATCTCCTGAGACAGGTGTCAAGGTGGGTGTCTGAGTTGGTGACCCCTCGGTGGCTGTCAGGACCATATCCAGAGGATGGGCCTGCCACATGCACTTGCTGGACCCTTGGACATGGCCAAGCATGGTCCTTCCCTCCATCTCCTGCTCACTGACTGCATGGCACTGGGGATGGGGCCAAAAGGGGGCACAGCCGGGTGAAGGTGAACCTCTGGGACAGGTGGTTTCTGAACCGGGCAGAAGCTCCTCAAGGAGCAGGCAAAGGGCACAGGTGAGGAAAACAGTACCTGGACAGGGGTAAGGAGTGGCTGGTGCCCAGGTCTGAGGAGGAACAGCTAGCAAAAGGGAGCAGGGGACCTGGCACAGAGACCCAAGCCAAGCCCTGCCCAGGTAGGAGGCCTCTGAGTTCCCCAGTGCCACCGCCCCACGCTGGACTCCTGCTGGCAGCTGGCCTCCCCAGGACGGACCTCAGGGTGGGCAGCGGGCCCTCCCAGCCACCACCAGGGGGCGCTGCTGGCCCAAAGCCAGGACTCAGTGTAGAGTAGGAGGAGACTGTGGGGCCAGCCACCAGGGCACCCAGGACCCCACAGGCGGAGGGTATGTTTGCTCTCAGAGCATCTGAAGGAAAGTGCCCAGTGCTGGGAGCAGGAACCGGGGAGCCCCCTGCTGCCTGCACCACCCTCCTGTCTCCTGTCCCATGATGTCTCCCAGCCCTGAGTCACCTCCTATAGGGCCTCTTCTCTAGATGGCCACCAGGGTGTTCCTGGGCTCCAGAACCTGCTCCCTGCCCCCACACTGGAGCCCAGGCCCTGGGGCGGGCCCCCAGGATACCACTGTCCAGCCACCAGCTCTCTGCTCTAAAGCCACTTCGAATGGCTTCCCTCCAGCACAGTCCCAAACCAGGTGTGTCTGGGGGCCCTGGCATCTGGGAAATGCCCTCACTAGCCCCACCCAGGGACCCTAGAAACGAGGCTCACACAAAAGTGTCCCTTCCACTCAGAGGCCACCCGTCGCTGCCCCTGGCAGGCAGGCCTGACCCACCACACCGGTCAGCAGCCTCCTCCCCTCAGGGCCTGTGATGCCTCCAAGCGGCTCACCGCCACTCCCCAACACAGCTTCCCCGCTCGAGGTTCAGGTTGGGGCACTTGGGCCTGGAAGTCATGTCCTCAAGAGCATGCCTGGCTGTCCCGGGCTAGAGTGCCCGCCACTGCTCCAGGCCCTGTGGCACCTGGGGCTCAGGATTGCAGCTCATCTGGGGCCTCACCCACGCACAGGCCCTTCCAGCTGCAGGGCTCCCACTCCTCCTCACAGGGAGCCCCGAAGGCTCTGTCGTAGCCAGCTCCTCACCGGGCTCAGCCTGCCTGCCGGCCACCAGGGCCCTGTCCCTCACGGAGCCTCTCAGAGCCTGGCCAGGAGTCTGCCCAGAGAAGGCCACTGGGGGCAGCCGGCCATGCTGAGGACACGGGCCGCCGGTCAGCATCCTGGGCCAGGAGACTCTCTTCGGGACAAAGGGGCCTTGTGCAGCTGAATGGGTGTTTATACTGGAGCCCGAGCTAACTCAGGGCGGCAAGGCTGGGTAGGCCTGGCACTGGGCTTCCCCGGGTAAACATGGCCAAGCCAGGCACACAGCCGCGGGACTGAACTTCCACACCCCTGCCTTCCCTGCATGGGACACCAGCAGTACCCTGGGGCCTCCTGCCAGGTTAGGGGCATGAGGACTCGGGGGCTGGCCTGGGACACTGCCTCGGATCCCCAGTGCTGAGCAGGAGGGAAGTAGTGTCCACAAGCCGGCAGCATGCCCACAGAGGCCTCGTGGACGGGGCACCCCGGGGCTGCCACCCAGACCCATGACAAACCCCACCTTCCTAGAGCACAGGAGAGGAGGGCCCCCCAAGTCTGCAGAGACTCCCTTTTTTACCCCCAGTGGGATGGCATCAGGAGGGGGGACCTCAGGTGAGGGGTGAAGTGAAGGCGATCATGAGGGTGGGGAGGAGAGGGGAGAGACCTTGCCTCCAAGTGAGGCCACTGCAAGAAGGTCTGTGGGCCGCCACCGCAGCTCAGACTTCAGCCTCCAGAACCAAGAGATCTAATGGCCTGTAGCCAAAGGCAGGCCTGCAGGATCTTGTGAGGGCAGCCCAGGGACTGCAACCCTCACCGTGACTAGGACTTCGGGGCGGGGGGCAGGGGGCCCCACCTGTCCTCCCTGGAGCTGTGGCCATCCACACCCCGCTGAGAGGGCCCATGGGGGAGGAGCAGAATGGGGGTGCAGGGGGACCAGCCTTCCTCAGTGTCCCCCCTACCTCCACACTGGCAGGCCACTGTAGCTCTCTCCAGCCATGGCCTCCCCCTGGAGTCAGATGCTGCCTCCACTCCCACCTGCCCCCAGCCCAGGCTAAACCCCAAACTCTCCTTGGCCCCTCAGAGGGAAGGAGGATTTCCACGTGACCAAGCGGGTGCCCAGAAGGTCCTTTCTTGGGCTGACCCCCTCCCCACTGTGCCATTCTGTACTCTGAGAAGGCCAGGTAGTGTAGATGTTGCCTGGGCCCGTGGGACCGGGATGTGCACACCCAGGCTCCTGTCGCCTGCGGCCTCTCAGAGAGATCCTGGCAGGGTGGAGGCCAGCAAGCCACCACATGCTGGAGAGCAGACGGTTGCCCCCCGGGCCAGCCCGTAGGGCTGCCTGAGGCCAGAGAAGGGAGTCCTGACTCAGCGGAGGCTGCCTGCTGGGGTGTGGAGCGTGTCCCTGAGGTGGAAGGCCTGCCTGTAGGGCTGCACGTGGGGGACAGCCCCACGCACCCTGTCCCTGATTCCTAGAGGCCTCCCTTCCCAGGACCCAGGACCCCAGACCCCAGGAGCGCCGGGCTGCCCTCATCCTTTCCCACCCACCGCTGTTAAGGTTGCGAGAGAGCCATTGTGCCCAGCGGCCTGCAGGGGGTGCCATTGGGCTGGCCTCAGCCTCCTGCAGCTGAGCAGTGAAGGTCCCAGGGGCCAGGCCTCCATGCTGGGTCTCCCAGACCCCTACCCTGGGGCATAAGGGGGTCACCTCCCTGTCGGCCCTGTCCAGCCGCCAGGGGCACCAGTCCAACCCCCTGCACCTACCCTCTGCCCTGAGACACCCAGGTACCAACCTAGGCCCCCACAAACTGCAGGGCAGGCCCAGCCACAGTGGAGGTACTTAGGAGGAACACCTGGGCCCAGAGCAGCTGGGGGGCCCACCACCAACCACTGAGGGTCTGGGTGAGCCTGAGATGGGCCTGCCAGCAGAGGCTTATGGTGGGGACTTGCCCCTTCCCTCCCTGGCCCCGTCCCTGTCCAGCGGGGCTCCAGGAGCCGAGGCAAGGGCCCCCTGCCCCCTGGCACCACCAGCCAAGCCCCAGGGTGTGCGGGGCTCTTGGCCCCCACCTCAGTCTTTTAGGAGTGGGCCAGACTCAGAGAAACACGCCCAGCCCCAACCTGGCCCTGGGCTCCAGGGTGCCCGGCTCACAGGTGTCTGTAGACAGACCCCACGAGCCAATGAGCATGGGGACACTAAGCGCTCCCCCAGCACCCCCTGCTCTGGGACAGGGCATGAGGCGAGGGGACCATACCTCCTGCAGACAGCAGGTGGGAAGAGAGGGACAGAGTGAGGGGCTGTGCCCAGCCCACTGGGGGCCAAGTTCCCAGAGGTGGTGACCTCTAACCTAGGAGCCCTGGTCTGCTTCCCCCTCCCAGTCGTTCCCCCCATACACCCCACAGGCACATGCCGGGCCCACCCTGGGCTGGCATCCTCTGACCCAGGTGTCTACTCTGCAGGGGCAGAGATGGGGTGGGTGGGGCTGTGGGGAGGGAGCACGCTTCTCTTGACCAGGTGACCTGTGACACTCAGCTTCCCTGAGGAGGAGGGGGCTCTGCTGGGCAGCAGAGGAGTGGGTGGCCTGTGCGATTCCAGCCTAGACCTGCGGTCTACCCATGGGTTTCCAAAAGCATCGTGTCCATCCACTTATGGGATGGGACTGGGCCCCCTTTTGGGGCCGTCTCCGGCAGGACTGGCTGCACAGGCAGCATCCCCGGGGCCTGTGGAATGGCTTTGGAAGATGTTCCTGCACACAGACGGGAGAGAGATGGCCAGCCCAGAGAGTTACAGCCAGCCCAAGGGGTCCCACCAGAGGGCGGTCTTCCCCTGGCATGCCAGGCTGGCAGGGTGGTTAGCGGGTGGGGCCTGGAGAGCTGCCAAGGCCCGGGCCTGGGGCTGAACCGCTGGCATCCCACACAGGCAGTATCCTGGCCCCATGGCATGCAGGGGAGCCTGACGGGCCCTAACCCTTCTGCCTGGGGTGTCCCCTGACCTCAGGACCCAGAGCCCGCCTGCCCCTTGCCCTGGCCCAGAACTAGCTGCTGAAGCCACGCCTGGCCCTCTTGGGGGCCTGTGGCTATAAGCCCTGACAGCAGGGCTGACCAGAAGTTGATGCTGAGGATAGGGGGAGGGCTGGCAGCTGTGGGTGGACCCCTAACAACCCCAACAACCCCCTTAGGGTGTGGGACATCACACCCTAAGTTACAGGAAGCAGAGGGGCATCCAGACCAAGGCACAGAGCTCTGGAGCCCCACACGTCATCCGCACACACAAACATGTACAGAGGGTCTTCTCGGTTCCAAGCACCATGCCCAGCCTTGGGGGTCCAGCCCCGGCCCTGATGGAGTCCACCTTCTGGCGGGGTGAGGGGCAGAGAGTACAGGAATAAGCAAGAACAGGCTGGGAGGAAGGTGGCAGCACTGTGGGTGAGGGGGCAGAGAGCAGGGTCCTGAGAGGCAGAAGTGCCCCTGGGGGGCTCCCAAGCACCCCCTCTAGCCAGGAAAATCCCAAGGCTGCTTCACAGCCTCTTCTGCCCCATCCCCTACACACCACAGACACTGAGCCACTTCCATGGAGCTCCACGCCAGCCAGGCAGGAGCTCCAGTGACCCAGAGCAGCAGGGAGCATGGGAGAGGGACCAGCGTGGGCTAGCCCCCGTGTCCTGCCAAGACCTCAGATTCCCACACCATGCAGGTGGCCCCCATCCCCTGCAGCTCACCTGTGGGCAGGTAGGTGGGGCAGCTGAAGATTGGGCTGGCCCAGCTCTGTCCCTTGCTCTTGGGACCCCAGGCAGGGCCCTCCCTCACCCTCTCTGGACTGCAGAGGTCATGGGCCAGCAACCCTTGGGCTCCTCCAAACCTGGAAGGTGGCTGTCCACCAGGGTGCAGGCCCAACCCTCCTCAGCTGGGCTGGGGCTGGGGGGTGTCACCCTGCACCAGGCCCAGCAGCAAAAGCCACCCGGATGCAGGGCAGGCCCGAGGTGGGGAGCTCCTCTTGCACAAGCCCCACACTGGGGAGGCCTCGAGGAATCAGAAACACATGGCCAGGCCAGCCCAGTGTCCCCATGTCCCAGCATCCAGGCCTCAGGCAGCTCACCCACAGAGCAGAGTTGGGGCAGGATTCCCCCCGCCCCCACCGCGTGCCTTCCTGCCCCCACCCCCCTGTCAGCAACAGGACAGGCCTCCCTGGCTCAGCCCCTCCATTGCCCAGCTTGGCATGCAGGTCTGCTCTGCTCCAAGGCTCATGCCTCCAGCCTGGCCTTGTCCACACAAGGTGGGCCCTCAAAGCTGTAGACCAGGCTTGTTCCCAGGGCAGAGGCCCTCCCGCCCCTGTGGCCTGGGCCTCCAGGCTTCCCCAGGTCCTGGTGAGCATCCAGTCCTGAATGAGGCAGCAGACCGCCTGGGGGAAGTTGCGGGGGGGGGGGGCCTCTGGGGCTGCTGTCACTGTGGAGGACAGTAAAGGAAGCTGAGAGCCGTGAGCTTGGCATCCAGGCCCTGGGCACTTCATGCTGCTGACAAGGCCCAGGACTGGGGATCCTGCCATGTTGCTCCCTGTTTCTCTTTGTGGGGTGCAGCACTATGGGCCAGCACAGCACTGAGGGGCTACCTAGAGGAGGGGGCTCTGGACGGGGGGTGGGCATGGCCGGCAGAGGGCCTCTCTCCAAGAAAAGGCTGAATGCTGGCCAGTGTCTGACACACCCATCCTCTCCGCTGCCTAGGGGGTCGCCATGTCACCCTGGGGAGTCCCCACCCAGCCCCAGGGCCACCCGGGCCAGGCAGGCACCAGCCGGATCTGTGCCCGCCCTGACGTGCCCACCGCGCACTGCTTCCCTTCGGGAGCGCACCCTACACGCCAGGTGCCGGCTCTCCTGCCAAGAGCATGATCTCACTCCACTCTCCCTCGGTAGGGCGGGCCATACCCCACCCCACAGGCCATGTGATTTGCCCGAGGTCCCACAGCCATCATGGCCACTCCCCACCCTGCCCCATCAGTGGCTTCCTGGAATAGCCCGGGGGTTCCCAGGACTCTTTGCCCTCAGAGGGACCATGACCGCCATGGGCAGGCGCCCGGACGGAGCCCAGGAAAGCTTGGCACCTGGCAGGCCTGGTGGACAGGAGCGCTGGCTGGACCAGGGGCTCAGGAACCCCTAGGCTCGAGACGCCCAGGACTGGGCGCTATCTGGTCCGGATCCCTGGAAGGGGAGGGCAGGCAGGCTTGGTTGTTGCTGTCTCCCATTTCCCCCGGGCTCCTCTCACCAAGCAGGAAATGCTGGGGCTCTCCTGTGGGCCACTGGCCAGGCCTTCTGGACGCTTCTGGGAACCCCCTCCCCACATTCTCAGAAAGCAGGAATGTGCCCTTGCCCTGAGCCCAGGCTTGTCTGGCCCAAGGTGCCCCTCCCTCCTGCCAGGGACAGCTGGGGAAGGTCAGCTTCCTGGAGGAGGTGCCCTGGGCCTCACTGGATACCAGCCCAGGGGGAGGCTGGTAGGCAAGGACTCTGGACAGGGGCTTAGGTCAGGCAAAGGAGGAAATAGAATGGGATCCAGACCAGGGCACAGGGCTCTGGCCAGGCTGTGAACCCCCTCTTCACATTAGGGTCCCCAGATTCTAAGACCTGGGCCCCTGTGCTACCCCTGCAGGAGGGCATGGGGACAGTAAGCAGTGAGGCCATGCCATTCTGCTTGGCCTCCCGCCTGTCCACTTGGAGCCACTCTGTCATGGAGCCCCACTTGGCAAACTTGGCCAGACTTGCCAAACTTGCTGGGGGCTGTGGGGCTTCTCAGGAGAGCCCCTCCCAAGAAAATCTCCCAAAATGCTAACGTGCCCCCCAAGAACTTCTGCTCACAGACCCTGGGCTCCCCCAGCAGCCCAGAGGATCGGGGATGGTCCCACAGCACAGGGACTTGGGCGGGGAGTGTGGGGGATGGAGGCTGGTGCCCTGACCTCAGGGAACTAGGAGTGGCAGGCCACAGGGAGGGCCCAGTGTGGGGGAGGGGTTCTCAGAGGGTGGATGAGTGACCTGTGGGGAGGAAGCGGGGACACTTGGGGGAGACCTGGTGGGGGCCCCAAGGGCCAGCAGCCACTGGGGCCATGGGGGAAGGATTCCCCGAGTGGCCGGGGCTCTGAGGCAGGGTGTGGGGCCATGTGGCCACAACAGGGCTGGCCAGGTGCCCCCCACCCCACACCTGCTGAAAGCAGGCTGTGGGGGCAGCGGGGGTGCATGGCCAGGCCGGGCTGGTCACCCATTCTGAGGCTGGAGAGGCAGGCTGGCGGCCAGGGCCTGGCTGCTGTCTCTGCAGGGCCCTCTCTGAGGATACCCGGTCCCGAAGGAGCTGGGAGGCCAGAGCCCAGCACAGCAACTGGACAGCCACCGCTTTGAGCAGGACCCTCCTGGCGTTCCCAGGCAGCCCCCGGCCATGCCCTCAGCCCAGGAAAAGCTGGCAGGCCGGAGGCAGGAGAGGGTCAGGGCCTGTGGCTACCCTGGGTCCCTCGGGGGAACCTGAGCCGGAGCAGCAGCCTGAGGGCTTTCTGAAGGAGGTGGTGGCCCCCCCAGTGCCCTGCCCCTTGGCGGCCAGTTTCAGAGGCTTCAGCGGGCGGTTCTCATCAGCTCCCGGAGCCAGCGGTTTGGCAGAGGTGCTGGGCTGGGGGGAGGGGCTGGCCTCTGCCAGGCAGGCACCCATCCTCGTCCCTCTCATGCCCCAAACCCTTTGTGGGCACTCGAGGCCAGGATGACCCTCGCATCTCATGGACGGGACCTTGTGGGGAAGGGGGGCCCATTCCACAACGTGGCTGCCAGCTAGGGAGGCTTCCTGGGGGAGGCAAGGCCTGGAGGATAAGGACCTGGTAGCAGGAAGGAAGGAGCTCCCAGGGAGGAGGAGCAGGATGAGGCTGGGCGGTCTCACCACCTCCCAGTGGAAGTCAGGCTAGAGATGACTCCTCAAGAACAGGACAGAGACAAGGGGCAGCGGGCACAGGCCTCAGAGCCCCCCTGCCTGCTGGTGCCTGGACAGAGGAGGCCGTGGAGACGGGCAGCTCCCGTGCGCAGAGTCAGCGCAATCCTGTTTCATAACCAGCCTGGATTCCACCCCAGCCAAGGAAAGAGCATAAAAACCCAATATATTTTAATTATATCTTTGAGGGCCACGAGCACAATCGTTTCCAGATGGGGACCCGAATGATGGCTGCTCTGTGCTCGGCCCGGGGCTGGGGGAGAAGGGAGGATGGGCTGGGCCCCCTCCAGGGTGACAGTGGCTGCTGTGGCTCAGGGCTCACTGCCCAGAGGGAAGGAGCTCTCTCTTACTGCTCACGATTTCCATTTTACAGATGGGGAAACTGAGGCTCAGGGCTACTGGACAGCACTGCCCGAGGCAGAGTTGGCACCTTGGCCCAGGGGGTCCTTCCAGGCAGGGGGCTCCCTGGGGTGGGCAGCCCGGGTCCCAGAGCAGGGACCTGCAGCAGACCAGTGTGTCAGGGACGTGATCGGCAGAGGGCCTGGACCGCACTGCTCAGGGAAGGCCAGCTCCGCAGCAATGGGAGGAGCCCTTGCTTACAGCTGAACCCAGCTCCGTCCCAGGGCTCCCAGAGTCTGGGGCGCTGTCCCAGGACTCCTGCCTGCCCCTCCTGCTCCCTCCAGGCAGGAACAGACCCAGAGCAGCATCCTTCTCAGCTGCGAGACCCCTGGGGGCCAGCTGGAGGCCCTGGTCCCACTTGCTGGAAGGGAGACCCAGCCCCATAGGGCAGGGCATGCACAGGGTGGGCACTGGAACAGGAAGGTCCCCAGGAGCTCAGCGAGGCTGCTAGGAATTCTGCCAGGTAATAAGATTCCCTGCTCGGCCTCCCCGGCCCTTCCTGTGGAGCTGGCGGTCCGTGTCTACCCAGCACCCCCCACACCCCACTCTGCTGTTCCACTGCACCCCTCAACCCAGCTCAGCCCCGCTGGAGTAGGCAGGACAGCCCCAGGCCCTAGCCCCTTGCATGTAATCAGAGGACGGACAGGACAGCAAGGGGCCTCCCATCTCTGCCCACATGCAGGCCTAAGGCCCCACACTCCAGTGGTGGAAGCGGGTGGGCCCAGGAGGCACAATGGCATCGGGAGGGTTTGGGGAGGGCGGCTGCTGGGCCCCCAGTGGGGATGCCCTCACCCTCCAGGCTGGCTCAAGGATGCTGGCCTGGGCTGGGAGCGCCCATGCACCTGGATTGGAGCTTGGAGTCAGCCCCACCGGCTCTCCCCAGCTCCACAGCTGCCTGGCCTCGGTGCCCCACCTGTAAAATGGGCACCAAGCAGAGGGTCCCTCCCAGGATGTCCAGGAAGGTGTGGAGGGGTGGCTGGGTCCTATGGGACCCCAGCACCCTCCAGGGATGGCGTCTCCTGGGCTTGTACTCCGGGGAGGTTCCACCATGACACCCCACCTTCTGTCACAGCCAGCATCCCAGAGGTGACCCATCAGGGGTCTTGTGGAGGTGGGGAGTGGAGAGATAGGCTTGGCCAGGGACAAGGATGCTGCAGCCCAGACCCAGAGAGGCCGTCCAAAGATGGTGGCCGAGGGCCTTTCCCTTCCAGCACCCTGCCCACTCGATGACCGCAGGGTGACCCTACATGAACTGCAGCTGGCAAGGTCAAGGTGGGGACTTGGCCCAGTGCTGGGCAGAGCACCCCTACCTCCTGCGCCCGCTGCCAGGCCCTGGGGCACCCACAGCAGACGTGATGTCATCCTGTGGCCTCACCTCCACTGAGAACAGTGAAGGTGCTCCCGGGGCCCACCAAGGCAGGTGTGGGTGCTTCTTCTCCCAGGCTGCCTGAGGCTGCTGACTCACCCCTCCCCACCCACCAGCAGCCCTCAGCCCTGCCCCAAGCTGGGGGAGGCACAGACCTGCCTCACCAGACCCTGGCCAATGCTGGTGAGAGTCTGGCTTCCAGGCGCTTCCCCAGAGCCCCCCAGCCGCTAATGCCAGCAGCTACCTCCCAGTGTGAGGCTGCCTGGCACCAGCCGGGCCACAGCAGGTACTCTCTGCGCTAGCACAGAGTTGACCCAGGCCACCTCCCGCCACCCAGGTCACTGGCTCCTGGGCACTCAAACTCCACTCTCTCTGGGAGCCAATTCCCAGGATTCTGGCTGCCGCCGACTTCCATTTCCATTCTCTGTCCTGCACATACTCATCCCTCCACCCCTCCCCACTCCACCACTTCCCACCCTCCACCCTGCACATACTCACCTCTGCACCACTCCTCCACTCTCACCCACATTGCACATACTCACCCCTCCACCACCCCTGACCCTGCAAATCTTCACCTCCCCACCCCCCCCACCCTCTGTATACCCACTCCACACTCACCACCCGCCCCTCTCCCAAGTGTCAGAGCCCTGTATGGCCAGCAGCTTTACCATCTCTTCACCCTGCAGGCCATATACCGCCCACGGCCCTGCTGGCTCAAGACAGCTGTGTGCACTCCTCTGGCTCCTGTTCCATCACTCTGCCTCTCCCATCCTGCCACCAGACCAGTCACTGATCCATCCATGTGTCCACCAAACAGGTCCTGACCAGGCACACGGGCCCCGGCACTGTGGGGCAAGGCTGTGCTCTCAGGACCTCCCACACCGACAGCGAGGGCCCCTCCAGGGATCGGGCAGAGTGGGTGGGCACCTAGTCGGAGGCAGGTGGGTGTGGTGTGTCGGGAGGCGGGTGGGGGCACGGGGGCTTTAGCAGGGCGGAAGGCAAGGGGCAGGTCCTGAGGGAGGCAGGGCAGGAGGCCAAGAGCAGGGCCCGAAGGCAGGAGAGGGAAATGGTGCCAGAGACAATCCCACAACAGACCCGATAAGTGCCTGCTGCATACCAGTAGTCAGGGGCCCCAAGGAAGAAGCCAAGGACTATCTTGAGACAGCTGGGTCTGGGGGTGAAAAAAGGGTTTGCCTGCCCTTCCGGGCCCCTATAGCCTGGGGCTGCCTCCACCCAGAGGGGTAAGGGCCGCACCAAATGCTGGAGCAGGAATGGGAGAGAGGTGACACAGGCACACCTACCCTCATCCTTCCAGGCTGCAGCCCAGGGTTTCGGACAGGCCTCAGCAGGCATGATGGAGGCATGGCAGAGGCACACCTCCCTCCCGGTCCTTTCCACCCGCGCCAGCAGACGGCGGGCCAGGGCTGACGTCCTCTTCAGGACCCGCCTGCTTCGGGCCCTTCTCCGGCTCTGCCACGGCTGCCCAGCTGAATTCTAGCCACAGCGAGAGCCTGGATGGTCCCCACAGCCCCTGAGCTAGAGCCCACCCCAGAGCTGCTTTTGTGCCTGGCGGTAAAGGAAAGACTCTGGGTGAAGGTGTCCCCCCAACATGGACCTCAAGGGTGCTGGTTCAGGAAAGCTCCCCCCCCTCAGGCGTCAGTCCCCACTGCTCCTGGGTCCTCCCAGGCTCAGAGACCTGTAGAACCAGCTCAGGGAGGCTGGGAGGACCAGGAAATGCCACCCCCTGGGCCAACACTGTGCTCCCCCTCAATCGGGGGCCTGCGGGCAGTGGGAGGTGGTCATCAGGCTCAGGAGACAAGACAGGCCCTCTCACTTCCAACAGGGTGGGTGAGGGGTCTCTGCCTCAATGCCCTGTCCCCTGGGCAGACATGGTACCTGACCCAGGGTCTTGACCCCTTCCACACCTGAGAACATGGAGACCAGGCCCCACAGGCTCCCGGTCCATGGTAGTCCACGGCCCTGGCAAGCAGCACTCAAAGCTGCGTCAGGAGGAGGGTGGGCACCTGGGGTCCTCCCCATTCTGCTAGAGGCACCCAGGTGGCCATGTAACGGGTGCCTGGCGGGGCTGCTGCTCATAACCCCAGGTCCTGGGCCCCGCTGAGATGGAGCTGGAAAACTTGGGGTTTAAACCAAGGATGAATCTTCCGCCCGTCCTGAGACTTGGCCCAGGTCCCCAGAAGAGCAGAGTAAGCCAAGCCCCTGGGATAGGAAGTGAGGTCCTGGCAAATCCCGGGGTCCAGCTGAACCCCACCCTTTCATGAGCACGGGGAAGAGGGACAGGAAGGCCCCTGCTTCACTTGCATGCTCTCTGGACTTCTCATTCATGACCACAAGATCCCCCAGGCCACAGAGCAGTTCCCTGGGGAGAGGGGCCCTGAGACCCTGAGTGGGCTTCCCAGGGAGCCGACCACCACCTCCTGGCTACAGAGCACGCCAGCGTTTTCACCCCTGGGAAAGGCAAGGCCTAAGAAAGAAGGGTAGGCCCCATCAAGGCTCTTGGTGCTTCAGCTATGCTTGACCCAGCACACCCCCACCCCATGTCCCCTTCCCCATGTAGCAGAGATAGCGTGGGACTGAGAAGCAGATAAACTTGCCCGCCCCAGGACCTGATTAACAGCAAATCCCAGGAAGTCCCCGCCCCATCCTGAAACCCCATCTGCAGCCTGGCTCAGCCTGGGCAGTCATCCCACCCATCCGGGGCAGGCCTGGCCCGGAGGCCACCACCACTGGCATGCACCCGTAGCCCCTCCCTGAGGGCCCAGCCTTCTCTGCCCACTTTAGGGGTGAGATGACTGAGGGATCCTAGAGCCGCCCCTGCCCCCCAGGGCCTTCCCCACTTGTCTTATCTGTGGCTGGACCAGGGCCTCATAAATGCCCCGGGGATCAGCAGGCCCCTAGGTAGGGCTCAGGGAGGGAGCTGACAGTTTCTCATGGAGATGGGTCAGGGAAAAACCAGCCCGCCCAGGAGGCCCTCAGGGAAGGAGGTCCCTGGAGGACCTGTGCATGGACACTGGGGACAGCAGGAAAGGCAGCTGGGGCATGAGGACTTCCCTATTTCCTTTCCTTAAATGAGGTGGCCCACCTTCCACTCTCTGGCCATTTCCTGGGGCATCAGGGTGGGGACTGGGAAGGGGGTCAGGTCCCTGGGGTGTGTGCAGTCTGCAGCCCTTGTACTAGGGCCTTTAGACGCTCAGTCGGCCTGAAGAACAGATAGCTACACTGAGGCAGGGGGCCTTGGCTGTGGTCACCTGAGGGTCAGGGGCAGAACTAGAGGCTACACAGAAGGGTAAGGCAGGCAGAGGCAGGCACCCCGACCGTGGGTGGGGGGACGGCGAGCCTGGCCACAGGACAGGAGGATGGCTGGGCTGCAGTGGCCACCAAGTGTGGGCAGGAGTGGCCCTCAGTTGCCGGGGGGGGGGGGGCGTGTGTGGTGCCATTGGGCAGATGACTTAATCATAGGCGGGCTTTGTCGCTGGGCGCTTGCCTCCCTGCCCGGATCCTCCGCCTGGCCCTGCCGCAGGCTGCACGCCCCCACCCCCAGCTCCTAGCAACCTGCAGCCGAGCGTGGGCAAATGTGAGGAGGACTGGGGGCTCCTTGCCACAGGGCCTGGGAACAGCGCAAGGGTGGCCGTGGGGTGCGGCCGGGGAGGGTCCATCCCAGGCCGGGCCGGGGGGACGCCTGCCGTGCCTGGCCCGTGCCAGCCCCTGGAGGAGGGCATCCTGGGAGTGGCTCTGGGCTGGCATCCTGGCAGAGGAGGCGCCAGGGCCGGGGGCTTTGTATGCTGCAGACCCCCTTCTCTTCCTGGGCCCCCACCCGGCCGATCCTGTCAGAGCCTTAGAAAGTGAGACAAAGGCCCGGGAGGCCCCGGGAGGGCTGGGACACAGGCAGGAGATGGGGTTTTAATGACTGGACTCTAAGGGTGGGAGAGGAGGGAGCTCGTTAACCCTGTCGGGCCCTCTCCCTGGGGCCGCCCACCCCCATCCAGGCCCCTGTCACTGACCCTTTGAGATGGAGAACGAGCAGAAACAGGTCCAGGGGCCAGGGTCCCCAATGCCCCCACCCAGGTAGCCTGTGCCCCAGTCCCCTGCCAGACAGCTGGGTGCAACTGAGACCCTGTGCAGGAGCGGGACGCCAGCTGGGAACATGGGTCTGTCATCCCTGCCTCTCTGTGCTTGCAAGTTTCCTGTGTCCTGAGCTCAGACTAGGAGCTGCACCCCTGCAGGGGGGTCGGTCACCTGCAGCGTGGGAAACCAGGGGCTCTGCCACGCCTCCCCAATTCCTTCGCAGAGTTCTTCCTCACACGGAGGGGCACCGGGGAGCCCCTGTGGGCCCCAGAGCTGTGGCAGAGACCATGGAAGGGATGGCCACCTGCTTGTTTCCTCCTTTAGGCCCTCACATCCAGTGTTGCTTGCCCTCAGCCCCTGACGTTCTCAGAGGTGCCACCAGCCAGCTCTTCCATTCCCCCCACCCCATCCCCCACAAACCACCTCCTATCCCTCACCCCAAGGTACAGAATTGGGCCTGTGCCTGTCATCTGCTCTGACCTTGGACTTGCCATGTGGGGACTTGGCGAGGCCCTGGGTGTCCTGAGCCTCATTTTTCTGGAGGGCCAGGTGTCCAGGGACCCAGAGCAGAAGCGGAGCCACAGATAGAGATTTTCAGCCACATAGGATAATCCATGGAGAACACCAAGCGTGGGGGCCAGGTGTGAGCAGCCCCCCAGGGGGCCGACACATTGTTCCCAAGGGTGGCAGTTAGAGGAAGCAACTCCGGGGCACCAGATAGGGCACCCCCTGCCCCCGGGTGCCAGCTACCTGTGGCAGGAGGACCCTCTTCAGCAGCCTGAACCTGTGCATTCTGTCCTGTTCTGGACTGGAGCAGGGACAGGAGGCTGAGGTCACAGAGCCCAGCACACTGGGAGGGACATGCAGTAGGGCCAGCTTCTCCCCTAGGCTCAGGATGGGGTGTCCAGCTGGGGAGGGGCAGAGGCCAGGGCCCCTCTGCAGGGTCACCTCCGCTTCTGGGCCTCAGCTCTGACAGCCCACCCACCATCCATATCTCCTTGGGTACCCCTTCGTTGAATATGCTGTGGGGCCAAATGGGCCCAGGGAGACCAGCAAGGGGTACCTGTGATGGCCTGCAGATGTGGGTGAGGCCAGCCAGCGGGGAGGCCAAGGTCTTGCGGGGTGTCCAGGTGGTTAGAAGATGGACAGACTCCCAGAGGACTCAGGGATCGGGCCTGAGAGCTGGTCAGGTACAGAACAGCCCATGCTTGAGCTGGGCAGTGAACTGGGGTCAGGAGCAAGTTGTGATGCCATTAGGGTCAGGAGACCCCCTCAAGGCATCCACTGGCTGCATCCATGTGCAGGCAGAGCGTAGAGGGCACATTCCTGTGCTTACAGGTGTCCCTCTGTGCCCGCAGGCCTGGGCCTGGAAGTGTACCCAGGGTGGCTGTGCGTGGCAGGTGCTGACACTGAGGCACATGGCTTGTCCATGTGTGGCTACAGCAGCCCCCCGCCACACCCCAGAGTCATCAGAGTGCAGGTGTTCCCCGGGAAGCCCCAAGCTCTCTCCATACAGCATGCCCGCCCTCGGAACACTGAGCTTCAGGAGGGCTTGAGGCCCCCATGCCTTCTTATAGGCACTTCCTTCTTGGGGTGGGGAGTCCTGGGAAGGCCACTAAATGAGCGTCCGCCCAATGAAGCCACATCCTGGCCTCAGGCAAGCGACCCTTAGCCCGGGAGCCTCCAAGTCAGATGATGGTCCTGGGACTTGCCTGTGCCAGGTCTCCTCTGGGCAACCTGTGCTGCCAGGAGGGGACTGAGGTTCCACCGAACAGAACAGGAGACGCGAGGCCGCCCCGCAGTGGCCACCCCAGGCCCGCTCACCTGCGGACGGGCCAGCGGAGCCGGGGGCAGTGGCTGCGGCACAAACAGCCTGGTTTGTTTTCACCCACGGGGCTCCACGGAGTTTCCAAAAGTCTTAATAAGGAACGTGGCCTGGGCGGGAGCGTGGCCGCCAGGCTGTGAATGGCGCCTGTGAGTGCCGGGGAGAGGCCGTCCTCCGCGGCCAGCCAGGGGGGCCCGGGATAAATGGCCCCAGTCATGCCGTGGGCCGGCCCAGTGCGAGTGTGCGAAGTTGAAGCTATAAATTACCCGCCGAGGCCAGCGCCACCGCAGTGCGGGCGGGGGTGGGGGGGGTGTCCGTAAATCGGCCCTTTCACCACTGGAGGCTGCGCACGAAAGAAAAACTTTGTTTTATTAAAGCAACATCAGGGTTGCGGCCGCCCGGCTGGGAGGCGCCAACAGCAGGGCTGGGCACCAGGCAGGCGGGGAGGCGGGGGGTCCAGCCGCACCCCAGGGCCTTGGAATAAAGGCCCATCAGGAAGGACCAGCTCCAGCCACGGGGGGCCGGTGCCCGCTCCTGCACCAGGACTGGCGGGCCTGTGCTGCGGGCTCTCTGGGTGGCCCCACCCTGGTCCCCCACACATTGCTGGGGCCCCTCCAAACCCCCCCACCGCAGAGTCAGCCTCCATCTGCCCCCGAGTGGAGCTCCTGGGTGAGCCACCTCCATCCCCAAGAGCTCCATCTTCCCTTCCAATGGGAGGACGATGGACATTCCAGGGAGCAGGGAAGGAGCTTTTGGGAAGCTGCAGGCTTTGTACTGCCCCTGGTGGGCTCAGGCCCTGCTCTGCTGTGGGGGCTGGAGCCCTAGCCAGCCCTCAGGGGGAGTCCCCCCCTCAAGTCTTCCATGGCTCCCGGCTATCCCAGCCTCAGGGTCACAGGAGGCTGGGTGGGTGGTGCTTTAGGAGCTGCCTAGGATAATTTTTAGACAATTAAAGTGAAAATGAATGGAAACCAGGGGCCTTATCTCTACTCCTCCCTCAGCCAGGAGGTGGGCGCTAGTGTCCCACAGACCCTGGCAGGGTGAGTGGGTGGAAACTCAGGGTGTGTGAGTGCAGGTTCTTGCCACACATGGACTCCCAAAGGAAGCCCCCAGTGGCCCCCCAGCCCTGCCCGTGCAGGGACACCCCCTGAGCGAGGTCCTCTGGGCCCACAGCCTCCTCCAGAGCCTCCCCAGAGCACCCCAGCCCCATGAACTGCAGAGGAGGCTGCAGCCCGAGGCCCACCCTCCCTCCTTTCTGCACCCCTGCCAGAGGACAAGGCTGCATTGCTTGCCCCGCCCCTGAGCCCCCTAGCCGGGTAGGTGCCTGGTAGGAAGACTTCTGGCACCACATCAGACAAGCAAGCGCTTGCTTGGGGCAGCCAGGCCTCTGGCTTCTCTGTTGCAGGCGATTGGCTTTACCTGTGCCCTCTGGACTTTCCAGATGCCTCAGCTGAAGATGGGGCCTGAAGGTCAGGGTGGCAACCCCCTCTGGGCCCAGAGCCCGTCTGCCCCCCCCCACCCCCGCCGTCCCCATCAGGCTGGAAGCTTCTTCTGCTTCAGCCAGGGGTTCACAGTCCTCGCTCCCTGTGTGGATTCAGAAACCTAGGCTTCCATGCAGCTGATGCATGGAATCCTGGGAGTCACAAATGACTGATGCCAGCCCCTTGGGGTACCAGTAACTCACGCTCTCCTACCTGGGTGGGAGGTCCTATGAACAAGACCGGCTGGGGTGGGGCTGGCCTCCCAACTGGACCCAGATTATAGTATTCAGAACAGACCAGATATCGGAATCCAGGGAGCGAGGTGAATTCAGAGGCATCAGGCAGGGAGGGCACCGCGAGGGGGGCACTCTTGGGTTGAACCTGAAGGATAAGAAGGAGCCAGGCCTGAGTGGCCCTGAAGTATGGGCTTCTGGGGGGCCCACGGGCTGAAACAGATGGAGCCACAGGAGGCAGGAAACCATGGGCCAGGGCACAGGAGCCACTGCAGGAGCAGAGTGGCACATGGATTTGGGAGGGAGGGCACCAGGCAGGGCAGCACAGGCCCGGGGGGGAGGAGCTGGGGTCAAGGTCAATCCTGGGTGAAGGCTGAAATTTCAGGCCCTGGGACTCAGCCTCCTGTACCCTCAGGCTGCTCTAGGGCCCCTCCTTGACACGGTGGGCAGAACCTGGGCTGGGTTAGGGTGACAGCCCCCACCAGGGGGCCAAGGGAAAAGGCCTGGGAGATGGCTGTGCCCCCGGAATCATGCTGCTTCCAGCCCGCCACCCAGGAGATGAAAGGCCGTACGTTGGCCCTGCCCTGTTCGGGCCCCCACGGTGCCCTTTGAAGGCTGTGGGAATGCCTGCAGGGCAGACGGGTGCCAGGCACTGGGAGGGGGGCTGCTGGTGTTGGGGCACTGGCCGAAAGGGCCTCCTGGCTCAGCCCTGGCCACCTTCCCAAGGCCACACTGCCACGGCCTTGCCCTGTCAGAGATGTCAGTGGGCAATGGGGGCAGGGGGTACCACCATCCTCCACCAGCCGCAAAAAGCAAGGCCTGTGACCGTGCCTCAGTCTCCCCATCTGTACTGCCAGTAGACAGAGACCAAGAAGGTATGGAAGCGAGACTCCCACCCACCCACCCCCGCAGTGTGGGCCTCAGGGTGGACAAGGGTCCAAGGAAATGCAGGCCTCCCAGGCCCCTCTGGAACCTCTCCTCTAGGGGTTACCCCACTGCCTGGCAGGCCTTGGGGGAAACCTCCCGCCAGGACCGACTGTGAGGAGACGCAGGAGGCCCTGTGGGGTGGGGGGACAGCCTCTGCCATCAGTCTGCTCTGGCTGGAAACCCCTCTGGCCCGATCCCAGCTGCCATCCGGGATGCGGGACAGACTCCAGGGAACCTAAGGGCGGGGGTGGGGCCTGTTGCTCCCCTCCAGGGAACCTGAGGGCGGGGGTGGGGCCTGTTGCTCCCCGGGGCTGGGCTGGGGCTGGAATGTTTGCATTCACTGTTTGCCTGAGGAGGGTGGTGCCCCCGGGATGGGGGGCCCTCCTGGGGAGCCCCTCCCGGTTCCTAGGGCCCCAGGCCCAGCTGAGTCTACAGCTAAGTCAGCTGGGGTGGGGGAGGGACCCTCTGAGTCGGATGGGGAATTCCAAGGCTGGTCTGGACACAAAAGGGTCCTTCCTGCCTCCAGCCTGCCCCCTCACCTCCTCAGGGACCCTCTGTGCCCTGGACCCAGAGACCCCAGCCCAAATAGTTGCTCAACCAGCTCCTCCCCCGCCCAGCCCTCCGGGTCCCGGGGCTTCCCAGCCCGGCTCGGAGATTATGCAAATCCCCGGCGGCTCCTTAATTAAATCCCTAACGAGGCGCTGGGGCCGGGCCAGAGGCGGCGCTGAAAGCCGGGGTCACGCTCCGGAGGGTCCCGGCCCGTCTGCGACGTGAGGGCCCCCCGTGCCCCTCCCAGGCCTGGGAACCTCCGCGCAGCCGGAGGGGGTGGCCGGGCCGGCCCTCCTCTCGCCAGCCCTGCCCGCCCCCCCCCCCGACTCCCGACGGGGTGGCTGGACCCCAGCCCCACCCACCGGCTTCGCCCCGGGTCTCAGTCTCCCCAGCTGGGACGGCCGGCGCCCGCGCACCTGCGCCGGGTCCTGCGGGCTCGGGGTCCTGGGGGCGGGGGGCCGCCAGGGTCGGGGGCGTGGCGGCCGGGGGCAGCGGCCCCCAGCGCCCCGCGCTCCCCTTTCAGACGCGGGTTGTTGGGCCAACAGCCCGGCCGGCCGCCTGAAAGGCCGGGATTAGCGCACATTAGCGGCCCTTTGAGCGGCGCCCGGGGCGCCCCTTCCGCCTGCCCCGCCCCGCACAGGCCGGACCGCGGGGCGGGAGGCTGGGGGAGGGGAGGCCAAGAGTCCCCACTTCTTGTCAGGCCTCGGGTCAGGGCTCAGGGCGTTAGCCCCGCCTGGAGCCGAGGGGCAGTCAGCACAGGCGGCGAGCGGGCCGCTGCCCTGTGGAGTCCGGATGGCCAGCCTGCGCAGTGGCCTCCTGCCCCCGAGCCCTACCCGGTGGAAGCCCATGCCCCCAGCCCCCCAATCCCTTTGCCACGGCTTCCAGGGGGTGACCTGGGGAGAGCCCCAGCCGCTCTCTGCTCCAAAGTGGCCTCCGCATGGGCGTCGAGGATGCCGCCTGCTGGAATCGGGCTGGCCTGCCATAGCGTCTCTCAGGCTCCGCACAGCGACCCCCAGAACTACCGCAGCGCTGTTCCCACGCCCACCACCAGTCCTAGCTTCTAACCTTCTCCCTGATCCAAACATCTTTTCTTCCCAGCAGCCTGCCTGGATTTTCCCAAACTGAGCTCCAGGCCTCTGGGTCTCCAAAACTTTCTTCTTCTCCTGGAAGCCCTGGCTCAAAGGTCCCCCCAGTGGGTTAGCATCCCTCCCCCAGCACCCAGCTAGAGGCTCACTCTTTTTTCTCTCAGAATAATCCGTGAGCCCTGGGTCCAGAGAGGAGACTACAGGTGGGAGAAGCCCCTGTCCGCAGCTGGAGTCAGGGATGACACAGTTGCTGAGTGCAGCCCGCCTGACGCACCCTGTCCCAGACACCTGACCCGGACTGACTGGGGAAACTGAGGGATGGGTGGGGGAGGAGCCAGCCGTCCGGGTCACACTCTACACCCACGGCCCCCTTCTCACTCTCACCTAGCCACCTGCCTGTCGGGGGCGGCCGCTGGCCCAAGGGCCCTCAACATCGACCCAGCATGACCAGCACCAGGACTGGGGCTCCGGTTGATGCCCACCTGCCACCAGGCCCCACATGTGTATACGCGTGCACGCACATGCCCACTGGGGCACCGCAGCGCGCCCCCACCCTGGGAAGAGTAAATATCTTCTCCAGAGGAAGCAACAGGCCTGTCTCCCAAGAGAAAAAATGTGGCCAAACCAGACCCAGGAGGCCTGTGGGCCCCTCTCCTGCTACCACCCTGGAGTCACGATGGCCTCTCGAGTTTGGTGGTAAAACATTGACAGCCCCCCTCCTCCACTGGCCTGGTTCTCACATGAGCAGGTGCCTTGGGGGAGCGTGGGGCTGGGCAAGCAAGTAGGACACGGCAGGTGTTGGTGCGTGTGAGCATACGTTGGGGGTGGGAGGGCCTGGGAGCTACCCCTGCCCCCTGCCACGAGGAGGGACTCTCAGGGCCTGGAAGGCCCCCAGGGCTGCCCCATCTGCTCAGGGGATCTTGCCTAAAAGAGACAAAGCTCCCTCCCTCGTGGGCCTGCAACTCTGCTACCTGAGTCTCCCTGTGCCTTCCCCACCCTCCCCGCAATCACCACCCTGGGCCCCAGATGGGTCGGGACCAACTGCAGACAAGCACAGGGCCTCTGGGCCTTAAGGGAGAGCCCCTGGCTCTCGGGGGCCCAGAACAGAGGCTCCCTGGGTCCTAGGCCTCACTGGGATGATGAGTCCAGGGGTCTTGCCTTTGTTGGCTTTGGGAGGATGTGACTGCCTCTCACCTCTTTGCCTCTGGAAAGGCAGAAGAAGGGCAGTCGAGACCCTCCCCTGCCCAGGGGCCCCCACCAGCCTAGCCAGGACAAGGACTGGCCAGGCCAGATCCTATGACTCTGGAGAAACCACACGGAGCCTGGGGTTTGCCTCGGGAAACCCGATCAACTAATGACAGGTTTGGCGTGGGGGTGACTGGCTGAGGCCCCACCACAGGCCTATCAGCAGCAGAGGACCCCCATTCCCTCCACGTCCCCATGGCCGCAGATGCCAGAAGCCAGGCCTCAAGGCCTCTGACACCCAGTGTGTGTTTGCCCTGGTTGGACCCCCAGCCTCTCACTCACCCTGGCCACCCAACCCCCCTCGGCCAGCCCGTACCAGGCCCTCCCCTGCCCTGAGGACCTTTGGAGCTTCTGGAGCTGCTCTTCTGGAAGCAACCGCAAGAAGGGTGTCAGGCCACGGAGAGGCTGTGGCCCTGCATTGTCACCTGCACTCTTCCCTGGACCAGTTTGGCCCCTCTGCCTGGGGCCTTCCAGGCTTCGAGGCTCAGAAGGGATGGCCTGGGAGCTCGGGTGGTCAGGAGCTACAAACGGCCACGGGTGTCCTGCAGTCACCAGGCCCTGTGGACGTGCCCGTGGGGACCCAACCCTGTACATGCGTGGGCTCAGCCCAAGCCTCCTGGAGCCCCGTGGGGGCTGCCCCTCTGGTAGGGTCCAGTGTCCGGCACTGAGGCAGGGCTGTGGGCAACTTGTGGGGGGTCTGGGGCGGCGGCAGGCCTGCGGGGTCCCCAGAGGGTCCTGGAACGGCCTGTTAACCCATGCCCCCACTCAGGAGGGGAAGCTGAGGTATGTCCTGGAGGCCAGTGAGTGTAGGGGGGACGGGGGAACCAGCCGGGGAGCACAGGTGGCCTCCTGGGACTCATGGGCGCAGGGCACACACTGCCGGTCTGGCTGGGCAGGGCACCAGAGCCTCCCTCTGTCGCTGCAGCCCAGGCGGGCAGCTTTAATTACCACTCGCTGGGCCCATTGAGCCGAGATAATCTGGGCCCGCTGCGGGCGGTGCAGGGAGGTGCCCCCTCCCCCCGCAGCCCGGGCACAGGGTCCCCAGGTTCTCACGTCCTGCCGGCCCCAATTAAAGAGAGCTCGGCAGGGCTGCCGCTGCACTAATGAGCTCCGTGGGCTGCTGGGCTCCGTGCCAGGGGGGCGCAGGAGCGGCAGGGTGGGGGGGGAGGGGAGGCTTGGGACCATTCCAGAGGGGAGCCCACGGGCCTTCCCCTATCTGTGTCCACCTGCCCAGTGGAGCTCTGAGACACCCTTGTGACGGAGAGACACCTGATGCAGGAAGGCCCCCTCTCTGTGCAAAACCCCCTGACAGCCCTCACTCAGAAGTCAAGACACCCTCCCAGGGCCAGGAGCCAGGCAGGGGCCAGGGTCTGGAGGGCAAGTGGCGGGCGCCACAGGGGTGGGGGCTGTGGCAGAGGCAGAGGGCAGGGGTGCCTGTCCTGGCAGCTGGCTTTAAGACACAGGGGCTCCCTCTCAGCCCTTCCCATTCAGAGCAGCTGCCCAGAGCCCTGGGGGGGAGAAGTGAGGGGCTGAGGGGGGCAGGACCTAGGGAGCCCTAGAGGGTGGGTGTCAGGACCAGGGGAATCTTCCAGAAACCTCTGAAGCCGACCAGGGGAGCCCAGGTCAGACTGGATGGGGCAGTCCAGACCTCCCCCAACCCAGGGCTTCTGGTCACTGGGGAGCTTGGGGCCGAGTGGGGCACACAGGACTCAGTTGGTGGAGGGAGATGGGGTACTAGCAGGCTGAGATGGCCAGCTGGGGGGTTTGGTGTCAGGCTTACCAGGAACGGGTTTACCCCACACTGTCTGCCTGTCCTGTGCTACCTTCCGAGCTTCAGAGGCCAGGCTGGGTGTGCAGGGCCTCTGAGAGGCTGGGACCGCAGTCCACCAGATGAGGGGGCTTTTAGGGCCAGGGCCTCGAGCGTCCCCTGGGGCTTCTGGGTCTGCCTTGGCTGCCACTACCGCTCCCACAGGCCCCTCTAGTCACGGACTGTGTCTGTGGGGCCCAGGACAGGGAAGGGGGGCAGGGGCCTTGGTGGGCAGGTGCCCAGAGGGGAGCAAGAGTGTAGGGGGCTTCCTGGCCAGCAGTGCACATCGGGGTCCCCACCCTGCTGACCTGACCCCTGAGAGGAGCCCGGGGGGCTAGGGCCTGACCGGCCTGACCCCCATGCACACTGTCCGTGCACACGGACATGAACCACCGGCCTCTGCACATGCATTTGGACGTGGGACCCCTAGACAAGCACAGGCCTCGGGACCGGCCCCCCACAGGCTTAGGGTTCCGTGAATATTTGTGGTTGCAGCCAGGGAAAAGGCTGACGGTCAGCACAGAGAGATCTGGAGGCTGTGTGGTGACCCAGTTTACTAGAAAAGCCGGAGCCCAGCAGAGGGTTTGACCAAAGCCAGCTCCGGGTCCTGCAGACCTGTGGGCACCCCAACACATGGTCCCAGAGACCCAGCGAAGGCAAGGGACCCTGAGACAGGCCAGCCCATCTCCCGGGGTGGGAGACAAAGGCTAGAGGAGGGTGCCCATGCCCCCTGCCCGCAGGGTTGGGTGGGGGGTGTCCCAGGAGCCGGACCGGGGAGCTGGACCGGGCTGGGCTGTGGGCGGGGCCAAGCCTGTGTTCGCTGATGGCTGCACTGCAGCTGGCAGCCCCCCTTGGCCTCCTTCCACCTCCTCAGCTCTGGCTTCTTCGTCTGACCCAGGGCTTGAGGCCAGTCGGGTACAGGGGCAGTTTGTGTTCTTGGAGGAAGGGGGTCCCCTTGGACCCCCGAGTCTGCTCCATGCTTGCCCCTCGCCCCTGCTAGGGGTCTCCCCACCCTGCCGTCCCCTTGGGGCACTGGCTTTTGGCTCTCTGGGGGCAGGGATGTGCCTGGCAGCCACACAGGAGCATGGGGCAGTTTGAGCCCCTGAGAGAAGCTGATGGGAAGGGGGGCAGCTTCTCGCTTCCACTCACCCTTCCCTTGGGGCCTGCCCCTTCGTGCCCACCCCCCTACTGGGCCAGAGCTGGTGCCAGCCCTTGTCCCCAGGACAGCCGGTGAGCGCCACCGGTGCTATCCGTGACAGCAGCAGAATGAGCCCGTCGCACCCAGGGCAGGTGTCGGCGCCTGGGACAGGGCCAACTGGAAACCCAACCCACCCCCCACCCCCACCCGCTGCAAACCTGGCAGGCCTTCCCCTGAGACAAGAGAGAGATTAGCAGGACCCTTGTCCCAGCCCCTCCCCGATCGATCTGCCCCAGATAAGGTGGGTTCCAGGGCGGGTGAGCGGGGCGGTGGGGGGTGGGGGGGCAGGACGCAGGACAACAGGACAGGAGGGGGACCTCCTGGCTTGGTCTTTCAGGACCCGAGCTGGGGTAGGCTTAATCTCACATCCCAACTCCCTTCCTGCTCAGGTGGCCAGGAGATCTAGGTCAGGTCGGGGGCTGGGAAGAGTGGTGCACACGGGTGTGGGCTTACCGCTCTCACAGCACCCTCTCTTGGGCACCCTGGGCCCACACAGTCCCCGGGGGGTGACCACAACAGGACAGCTCCTCGTTTGCGGCCTGTGGGGTCTTTCCCCCCTGGGGTTCTCACTGCGGGCCTTCAGGGTCCTGTGCACTCCCTTGCCCAAACAGCTGGGCTTCCTCACCAAGCACACACATCCTCCTTTCTCAGGCCACAGACTTGCTGGGCCTGCTCTGGGGAGCCCCTGACTCCAGACCCTGCCCCTCCTAGCCCTCCCTGCTGGGAGGGGGCTCCCAGGGAGGGTGGATCCTCCTGGGGTTTCCATGGAGGCTAGAGGTGTGCGTCTCTGCCTGGAGGGCCCATCTGCTCTGATCCCCCAGAGCTGACATGGGCAGTGGGGTGCTGGGCTCTAGGAAGGGGGTGAGGTGGACATGGGAGGGACTCATTTTTCTGGGGCTTTAAACCCCCCCGGGGGCTCAGCCTGTTCTCAGCCTGTCCTAAGCACAGCCCTCCCTGGGCCAGACAGCCTGGAGCTCTCTGGGTGTCCTCTAGAACAGCTTTCCATTCACACTGCGTCTATAGCCCTCCCACTGGCCACCAGGTCCCGCCACCGCACGGGTGCCCTCCATAGCTCCGCAGGGCTGGCCTCGCTGCCTGGCCTCCTCCTTCTCTGCCTCCCCCAGCTGATGAGGACTGCTGTCTCTGCAGAACCTGCTGTCTTATGGCCGTGGGCCCGGCTGGGCCTCTCCCTGGGGTCTTGGCGCCAGCGAGGCCTTTTGCTTGGGGAAACTGTCCCTTGCCCCACTTCGTCACCACATCTTAGGGATTTGCCTGCAAGTCCTGGGCCATTCATGCCCCTGCTAGTCTTCTATACCCCTAACCAGGCCATACACACAGTGGGCACTTTCTGGACACCATCCCTGGGCTGACCAAAGGCCACTCCTGGACCTCGACAGCTTTCCAGACCTGCTCCCTTGGGCCCAGGGCAGCCCCCATGGCCACTGAGTCCAGCTCCAACATCCCCCAGGACCCCATCCCACCTGGACACTGTCCCCAGGTGCTGGTCTGAGCACATCCCAGCCACACAGCTTTGCTCTCAGGAAGGCATGCCCTGGGCCACGGCAGAGGGTGGCTGTGGGCTGTCGGGTGGAGCAGTGGGGGCTGGGCAGGGGAAGGCTCATGGTGGGATCCCAGGGGCTCCCTGGGGCCCCATGCAGGTCACCCGAGGGACGGTACCTGCCTTCCACCCTGGCCTCTGCAGCCTGAGGCCTGAGACCGGCTGGCAGGGGCCCGGCTAACAGTCAGCGTGGACAACAGCCCCATGTGTCAACTTGTCAGGTCAGCAGGTGCTCCCCGGGAGGACAGACTACTGAGCGCTCAGGTCCGGGAGACTTGGTCCATGAGAGGCTGACTGAGGCACCCATAGCCCCAGAGCTGAGGTCCGGCAACCTGGGCCTCAGAGTTTGTCCCCAGAGGGAGCTACCTACAGGCTCCCAGCCGCCAGCTGGCATGCCTGTGGGGGCCTGAGTCCTGAGCTGTGCCCACGCCTCAGGCCGTCAGCGCCCCTTACGAGGCGGCCCCTCCGCAGGGATCTGGGGACCCTGCACATGGCCTGCCTGGCCCTGGACAGAGAGGTTCTTCCCTTGGCTTCCTGCCCGGCCTTCCTGCCCCCACTTTGGAGACACCGGTCCCAGGGGCCACAGCTGCTGCCGGGAGTCTCACCTCCCTCAACCAGGTGAGTACAGCCAACCTCAAGTGGGCAAGACAGACAAATGGCCGCCAGACAGACAGCTCGGCCAGCGCAGTGGCCTGCACACTCCTCCAGGCCGGCTGGCCACACCGATGCCTGTTGACTCTTGGCCTCTCCTGCCCATGAGGGGCCGTGTTCAGTTGGAGGCTGGGGCCGACTGGAGCAGCGCCTGAGATGAAGTGGTGGGTTCTGGGGCAGGGGGGCTCGCCAAGGGCCCTGGCCGGGCTCGGGAGGGAACAGGTGCCCATCCAGCTATGAGCTGTGCTGTTCTGGCTGTTTCTCCCTCTAGCCACAAACACTTCCACCAAGAAGCCCTCTGGGAAGAGGACAGCCTCCACCATCCTGCTCAGCGTGGATCCTCTAGGATGGGCCGGGTCACGTATTAGCAGCACAGGGCAGGGATGGGGTAGAGTGTCCTGACCTTGCCAGACCTCACGCCCTGAAGAATCAGCGGCCTACCCTGAATCCTCCGCCCTCTAACCCTGCTCTCCTCGGGGTCACTCGTGTGGGGAGCCTTCCACAGAGCCACACAGCTGCTGCTGTCAGGGGGACCTACCACACTTGACCCCTCTCACCCTCCCCAAGGCCTCGCCCCTCCCGCTGGGCCCCTGCATTCACCTCATCCCTCACAGCCTGTGGAGAACCTGGCCTATCCCCCCTTGGCCAGGCCCCCAGGGCTCTCCTTAGTAAGGCTTCGCAGCAACCCCCTGGCCGGCCTCTGCCCCCTCGGTCCCCTTAGGCCCTCATATTTACCAGCAGGGCCCAGCCTCAGGGGTCCTGTGGGGCTGTTCCCTGGGCCTGAGGCACTGTTCCCTGCACATCAGGGTCGTGTGGCCTCAGGCTGTTTACTCGGTGCCCCTCTGCCCACCCCTAGCTCTGCCTCTGTGAGGAAGACTGCTGGCCGTGGGAGCTAAGAGTTTGTTCTTCTTGACTTCCCCACAGGGCTTCTAGGCCTGGGGATCTGGGTCTGTGTCCTTTGCCCATGGGTGTCTGTGGCCTGGGGGTAGGAATGCTCAGGGTCCCCCCGGCTGGCTGTCCCCCCAACCTCCGGCCTAGGCCACAGCCCCCACCCCCACAGAAACACACACTAGACTTTCCTCAAACACAAGTCCATTTCCATTTGTGCCACGCTGATTGTCTGTGCAGACAAAGGCCCCTTTCAGGGACGTCAGAGGTTCAGCAAATAAATAAATGAATGAAGTCTCCGAGAGGAAGAGGTGGTGGGAAGGGGCTGGGCTGGGGGTGGGGGCAGACAGGCACCCTCCCATCAGCTGTCCAGGCCCTTGGAGGGCACACAGACTAGGGCCAGAGTGGACGGCAGGGGGACCAGGGGACAGGCCTCCCCAGCCTGGGGGCCGTGAGCTGCCCTGGGTGGGGGTGGTTCAGGGCAACGAGGCCCAGGAATCAAGTGTCACACTAAGGGCTCCCACGAAGGCTGGGGGCTGGCTCAGTCTGGCATTTGGTTTGTCCCACGATGCATCATGGGCTCTCCGGAGGGGGACAGGATCAGAGGCCCCAAGCCTGGGTGATGGGGGGCGGCAGGCCTGCATGGGTTCCCCTGTGCCCCTGTGAGCCCAGTCCCACCCTCACTGTGTACCTTCCTGGGGTCCCAGCTGGGACCCACAGTCAACTCTTAGCCTCCTGGAGGATCTGAGCTCCTTGAAAGGCAGGCAGGCACGGTCCCCACCTGCTGCTTTCTAGGGTCCCCTGATCCTGAGACCCCTCCCCCAGCTCTGGGAATTCCCTCTGCCCAGGTCAGGCCTCCCCGAGGGTTCTGTGCTTCCTCCAGCCGAGGCCCGAGGAGCCCGCAGAGGCCAGCAAGCCCCCTGCCCTAACTGCCTTTGTCGGTCAGACTCAAGTAGAGAGGAATGGAAGGGTCCAGGAGGGCTACCTGGAGGAAGGGACTGGGGAATTGCCTACAGGAGAGAAGGGGCTGGCCTGCTTGATTGGCTGTTGCTCCCGTCCAGGCCTGGTCCAGCCCCCAGGGCAGTGCTGACTCCTGGCTATTCTGGGGACAACAATGGCCAGCATTTAAATTCCAATTGAGTCGGCCTGAGTGGCCTCGGGCGTGAGAACGGGAGCCCCCACCCCCAGCCTGAGCCCCGCCCGCCACATTCCTGCCTCCCCGGAGATGGCCATGGCCAGGCCGTCGCCAGGGGGCCGGGAATGCAGCACTCAATGGCCAGGGACAAGGGCCCATTGAGCGGTGACGGGCCGGATTGAGCCGTCATTGCCCCTCCGCTCAGGAGCCCCCCTCCTCTGTCCCACCCGCCCCCCAGTGTTCCCAATGTCAGCTGTTAGGGGGACCCTGTGCAGGCCTTCCTGGGCCCAGAGCAGGCACAGGCAGACCTGGGTCCTCTCGATGGACCAAGTGACCACACAGCCTCTCTCCTCTTACCCCTCTTGCCACAGCCAAATTGTAATTGGATCATGTCACGCTCCTGCCTATAGCCCTTGGAGCTACCCAGTGCCTGCAGGAACTGAAGGCTGAGCCCCTCCTCCAACAGCTGGGCCAGCTGACCTCTCCCTCCCCTCACCCACCCCTGCTCTCCACCTCCCTCACCCTGCCTGGTGGCCCCCGCCTACCCTGCCACCAGCTCTCATCCAGCCTTACCTTTCCCCCTGTGCACTCTTCACTGTCCACACCATCAACCCCACGGAGTCAGGATCCCGTCTGCCCCAGGCCTGGTTTTCAGGGGCTCCACATGGATGGACCCATCAGGGTTTTAATGCCCACAAGGATGGCCAGGACAGGTATCCCACACCCCAAACAGGGCACAGTACCTTCACGGCAGCCCCATTGGAGGGATGAAGGACATTTGGTTGCAGGTGTGTTCTGCCCCACAGGGCCCCTAAAGGTAGAGGCCCATCCCATGAGGCAGCCCATGGCCCAAGAACTTGACCCTCTGCTTGGATTTCTTCTCTGCTCACAGAGCCAGCCTCAGGCCAGTGACTGGCTGACACTGTGCGCACTGTTATCTGTCCTCACCCAGACAGGTCACCTGGACAGGACCCCAGGCTTTGTGGCCCTCTGTGGCCATGTCAGTGGCCCTGTTTCAGGCCAGGATAGGAGGATGTCAGGCAAGATGCCAGGGAACCTGAGCCCAGGGAGGGTAGTCCCAGGGGGTAGCAGCTGATTGGGAGACATAAAGCCCTGGGTGCCAGGGCCCCCACTCGGGAGAGAACTGGGGGACAGGAGGGGGGCTGGCTCAGTGCCCATGGGCGGGGGGTGTCCCCATGAAGATACCTCCTTCCATCCTGCTTGGGAAGATGAGCTCACCTGCCTGTCTCCTGGTTGCACCTGGCTGGGAAGAGAAAGAGTGCCGGTGGGGGGGCAGCCTTGGCCAGGGTCAACAGCCTGCCAGGTCTGGCAATGTCCCCCAAGCAGGCATGGCGGCCCACCTCCCCCAGGCAGGAGCCAGGGAACCCCAGACAAGTGAGGTGTCGCAGTGCTGAGGGCCAGGTCTGGGCTTACTGGGAGCTCCCAGGGCTGTGGCCTAGGGGGCAGGACTCGGCACGTGGGGTGCATGGGAGCCCCTGGTGCCCTTAGAACGACCTGGCAACTGGGGGTGTTAGGAAGACAGTTGTGGACTGAATGCATGCCCGCTTCACAGCAGGGAGTGTCAGGGAGTAAAGGGGACCGCTGGGGGCCCAGGCCTACCCCCCTCCCTGTCCCACTATCCAGAGAAACCCAGGCCCACAGTGGGCCCCCTCCACTCTCACCCTGCCCAGGCAGTCTGGCGGAGGACGGAGCCCCTTGAGAAGGGCGCTCCTTGCTGGCCTTGCAGGGGCAGGGACCCCTCACTCCTTCACTTTGGAGGGGAAGCCCTGGGCCAGCTGGCCTAGAGAGTAGGGGGTGAGCCACCAAGAAATCACCCCCCAGGGTCCCCTGTGGGCCCCCATCTTCCACACTCCTGGGGCAAGGCAGGAGCAGGGGTGGTGGCTGGGCCTCAGCTGTCAAGGGCCCACACACCCTAAGCCCCCCGCTGCCCAGCTGCCTCAAGGTCCCCAAGGTCCCAGCCTGTGTCCAGGCTGGAGCTGGGGCTTCAGGTCCCCTGCAGGGAGGCTGTCTTGAGAGGCCCTTGCCCGTGGCCATGAGTGGACAGGGATGGATTTGCGGAGCAAGTGGCACCCGAGGATCGGTGAGTGGCTATGGTGGGGCGCTAGGAGGGGGAGGGGCAGAGCTCCACGGTAGAGATGAGCCCTGGGTTCAAGGACTGGCCAGCACAGGGGTGGTTAGAGAGCTTTTTCTGTGAGTCCCCAGCTATGCCGAGTCAGCCAGGGGCCCTGGGGCCCCCGAGCCACAGGGCTCCTGAGTAGAGAGTAGTGTGGTCCTGTGCAGACTTGGGCAGGACCCCTGGTGGCCTGTGGGGGCGGGACCCGGGGCAGGGCCCAAGGTCAGGCTCTAGCAGCCATGTAGGTGTCTGAGGTCAGTGGCCCTGGGAAAATACCGTAGCCAGCAGGGCTGGGCCCATCCCACACCCCAGCCATGGCCCCACCTTACACCCAGGCCTGGGCCAGCTCCTTGAGCCCCAGATGACCTGGCTTGGCGCCTCTCAGCTCTCCCTTGCCTGGAGTGAAATCCAGGCAGGCCCTCAGCAGGACATAGCTGCAGGCTGGAGGCATAGAATGCCGAGCTGTCCCCCCAGCTGAACCTTCCTATGCTGGTCTTTCCTGGACATGGAGAGCAGCAGTATCTGCTTTCTCTCTTTGCCCTTGCTTCCAGGGAGCTCAGGATCAAGCAATGACCATCCGTCCCTAGGTTCTGGAGTGTTTCTGTTTTCTCAGCCTAAGGAAAAAGGGTGAAAAAGCTGTGTTTTCTCAGCAGCTTAGAGCTCAAACCCGCACAGCACAAGTGTGCGGGGTCTACCGCCCAGAGATAAGGATGTGCTTTCCTTCCATCTCTGTGCCGGGGCCCAGATGGGTTAGGGACCTTGCCAGAGCCCCTCCTGCACCTACAGCCCTGGCCCTGGTCAAAACCGGCCCGAGAGGTGGATAAGGCCCGGGGCATCAGGGAAATCTAGTTTTCAGGCTCCCGGGAGGGCCCAGAGCCTGTCCTGTACCCACATAAACACCACCTGCCCCTCCTTGGCCCAAGACCGGGGACTCACTTGAGTCCTAAGCCGCCTCCCAGGTGGAAGAGGCGTCCTGAGCGGGGGTGAGTTTCCTGTTCCCAAGGGTTCCAGCCGATGCCATCCACGTCCAGACGGCAACAGAGTTGAGATGGCAGGCGCTGGGCTCTGTGACAAGTCTTGTCCTGAATGGGGAGTGGGAAGGGGGCCAAGCCCTAGCCCCTGGCCTCCCATGTGTCTCTCCAAGGTCAGCCTGCCAGACGTTTCAAGAGGACAGGGCTCTGGGTTTGGGGGAACTGGTGAGGGGCTCATTGGGCCTGGGGACTGGCAGGCATCCCCGGTGAAGACGGCTATGTTCGGGCCAGTGTCAATGGGCCACTGTGCTCCTCGAGAGCCCCTAAACCTGCCCACCTGGCAGGACAGATGTGTCCCCACTGGCAGGTCCCGGGCCCAGCTGGCAGTCGTGCACAGCCCAAATGTGGGGCGCCATGGTCAGGGGCTAGTGTGCATCCCGAGGCCTCTTGGAGTCCTGCCCAAGCAGAGAGTGAGCCTGTGCTCACCCTGCCTGAGCCAGCTGTCCTCAAGGCCACACTCGCTGCCCCAACAGCCCCCGGTGGAGTCCAACACAGCTCTTCCCAGCCTGGGCAGCTGGAATCTTTTTCTGGGGACACAGGTCTTGACTTTCAGGGGACAGAATCCTCCTAATCCCACCTTGAAACTCCCTCTATTAACAACAGAGCCCCTCCACGAATGTGGGCCTGGGCCGGGTCTCAGGGGGCTCAGGGAGTCCCCTTGGCTGCCTGGTGGTGGGGCCAGCTGCATGGAGAGGACCATGTCCCAGGCCACAGCAGTCGGGTAGAGCTGGGATTAACCAGAGATGTCTGCCACACAGCAGGCTAGCACGTGGTGGCCCACAGGCCACAGGGGTGACCCCCACCCAGCTCTAGCACCCCTGAGACCTCAAGACCCCGCCCCAGGCAGCCCCTCCCCTTGGTCTCACTGGCCCAGAGTCTGTGTGTCAGCTAGGCTGGGGGTGGTGGGTGACTCCCCCCCACGGCTGAGAGGCCTTGGGGCCACCCCTTCCGGGGTCTTGGTGGAGGACGGTGGGCAGGGCCTGACTCCAGGGGACTGACTCCTTCAGGACTGGAGAGAACAGAGCTGCATGAAGGGTTTGCGGCCAGCCCCTCCCCTGCCTGTCCCAGGCGCTCTGATAAAGACCCAGAGTCTAGTCATCTCATCCATGGGGAGGCAACTTTTCTGTCCCCATCTTACAAACATGCCAGAGACCACTCAGCAAGTACCAGCTGAGCTGGGACCCCTGCACCCAGTGCCTTCTGGGCTAAGCCCACTCCTGGGGCGGGAATGATGGGGGGGTTCCGGGTGGAGGCTCTGGGCGGCCAGGGCTGTGGACACAGAAGTCCCAAGGGCACAGGCGCATTCAGAGGTCAGGAGAGCAGAAGGGTCCCAGGAAAGGGGGCTCAATTGCCTCGCTCCCCACTTCTGAGGGACATCTTCAGGGGTGGAGGGCTGGGCAGGTTGGGGAGAGCCCGAGTGGGCAGGCCTCCAGGGAGTGGGCAGGCCCCCATCCAGTCTCCACCTGCCCAGCCAGCCGGGTTTCTGGTGCTACCAGTTCCGTGAGCTCATGGCAGCACAGGGCCCAGAACCTGTAAGCTCTTTACAAGAACACACCAGGCTTCCTGTGCGTGCGCACCCGTGCCAGATGGGGCTGGGGCGGGATGGGGATGTGGGAATACAGAAACGGCAAAGTCTCGCCCAGCTCCTGGTTTCAGAGACTGGCGGCTTCCCCTTGCCCAGCAGGATGGACACACCAAGGGGACGTGAGAGCATGGCCAGACCGGGAATTAGGGGACAGGCCCCCAGCCCGGTGTGTTTTATGAATGGCCCCACTCTTCTGCTCGCATGGAGAGTTCTGTCCCCCAGCCACTCTTGAATGTGAAGGCAGAAAGCAGTCCAGGGATAGGCCAGGGAATGGACTGGATGCCTGGCAGCCATGGGGGAGGGACTACCACAGGCCTTCCTCCTCTGTATCCCCATCCTCTATGGGCTGGGCCTGTAGGCCCCTACCACAGGAAGGAAAAACCTTGAGCACTAATGAGGCCCATTACTGAACCCCTGGAAGTTTCTCAGAAGCCACGAGGTGGAGGAGGGGACATGGTCAGTGCAAGTCAGGGTAGGGTGCCTGGGAGGGCAGCGAGCCAAGAGGAACCGGGACCCAGAAAGTCATGGCCAGAGGCATGCCAAGGAGGAGTAGCAGTTCTAGATCTGCTGTGCGGCCCGGGGCAGGTGGCTAACTTCTCTGAATCAAAGCAGATTCCTCATCTCTCTAATTGAGCTCAGTCATCTCCTTCTCCCCAAAGACCCAAGGGACTGGGAGAGGGAGCCCTTTCCCAGCTGGCCAGGGCTGGCCAGGGTCACCAGGGGACCTAGCTTTAGTGGGCTAGCCTGGGACTTGGACTAGCCTGGAGTGCACACTGGCCCAAGGTTTTCCTCAGCCAAGTCATGTCCCCAGGGGGGCCAGACGGGGGCCACCAGAGCCCTGAGCAGAGGCTGTCTGCCGAAGCCTCTGGCCCCGCTTGTGTTCCCCGGGCATGCACACGTGAGCGCCCATGCACACGTGGAAACGTGTGCACCCAAACTTGGCCTGGGCCCAGGGAGTGCTGGGATCTGAACCCCCTGCCTTCACAGGGTGCGTGCTGGGACGGGTGTGGGGAGCCTGCCCAGCCTTGCTCTGACCCAGTTTTCCGGGCACGGCCCAGCAGGCTGCCCTGGCAGTGGAGGCCCAGAGAACTTCTCAGCAACATGGGTGCCTGGGCCCGTGGTGTCCTGCCGGCAGGAGCCAGCTAGCTCCACATGTTCCAGGCTGAAGCAGGCCTGCTCCCTGGGGACACACATGCATGCAGGCACTGGCTGGTCTCAGAGGTGTGCCCGCATGAGCCCCCACGAGGGTTCTAGGCCTCACTTGCTGGGGATGGGCAAGCCTCCCAGGAGGCAGGCTGCTTCCGGGCCCCCCTATATCCTGCCCACCTCTCCTTCTTTCTCAGGATGAACCAGCTCGTCATCCAAAGACCAAACCCTGTGGCCCTCCGCTCCTGACCTGGCAGAGGGCTTCCCTGTCGCTCTTTCCCGGAAATCAGCCGGGGCCCAGCTGCAGACCAGAGTCCTGGGAGGCCACGGGTTTGGGGCTAAGCCCACGGAGCCACAGGGGCTGGACAGGCCTTGGGAGATGTCCCAGAGGAGGGGTGAGAGGGAGGGTCCCACCAGGCAGAGAGGCCGCAGGAGCATAGCTGGGGCAAGGACTGCAGGGAGGTGGGAGAGGAGGGTGGCCATGGGCAGGGAGCCCTGGCCTGATAAGCCCCTTTGATCTGCACTGAGGTAGCACAGACCCCTGTCCTCAGATAACCTGGACCTGCAGCCACAGGCTCCAGCCCTGTCCTCCCAGCCGCCCTGCCCCCACCCACTGAGCCCAGAAGGTGGGAGGCTGGGACAGGGGTGGTGCCCCACGAAGCAGGCCTGGCGGCGGGGAGGGGAGCTGGGCTTGCTCCTCCCCTTGGTCCCCCAGCCTGGCTGCATGTGGCCTTCTCTGGCCCCGTGGGCCTGGCAGCAGACCCTTCTCCCACCTCCCTGAGAGGCTCCCATCGCCTTCACCCGGAGCCTGGGGGCCCCATGAAGCCCTTCCCTGGCTGTGGTCCCTTGAGCAGCCCTGTCTGACCTGAGTTCAGTTCCTGTGTGAGCGCAAGTGTGGACACAGCTCCATGTGGGACAGTTGCCCATTGTCCAGGCACCCTTGCCATGATGGCTACCCTCTGCCTGGGTGGTGGTCAGCGTCCCCCAGGCCCAGGGGGCTATCCCAACCACACCGCCAGCCTGCTGGGCAGACCAGCTGGACAATAAAGTTGTCAGAAGCCTGGGACCATGGGGAAGGCAGGCAGGCGTGGCCGGGGAGGGAGGCCTTGGGAGGCCTTGCAAAGACATCTCTATTAGGGGGTCACAATCCCTGCCCAGCCCCAGGGCCTCCCAGGACTGGGAGGAGTGGGTGAGCATGGGCAGAGTTGGCTCTCAGGCTGGAGGCAGGCGGGGGACTCGCTGTCCATCAGGGCCCACAGGGAGGGCAGGCCTATAGGCAGAGGTGCAAAGTGAGGCTGGGAGTGGCGTGGTGTGGGTACCCTGTCTCTGAGAGAACCCCGGAGGAACCTGAACCCTAGGTCTCCCCCAGACTGGGAGTGCCCTGAGCAAATAGTAGCTGAGATAGGCCCCTTGTGAGGTGCTTCGTGACTCTGTGCCTCAGTTTCCCCATCTGTAAGATGGTGCATTGCCGACTGCGTTGGACAACCCTTTAGCTTCAACAGACAGTCCTCCTGCCTGTGTTCAGCCTGTGCCCAGGCCAGGCTGGGGCCGCAGGACAGCACACTCACTCCTGCCCCCAGGCTTCCCCAGGAGCAGAGTTTCAGAAGCTCAGGGCTGGGGGACCCACAGAAGCCCCAGTCTCCTGGGAGGATAGGACCAGAGCAGGTTTCCTGCAGGAGTACTGGCTGTAGCCCTCATCCTGTGGGGGGCTAGCAAGACCCCACATGTTGCCTCTGACTTTCAAGACCCAGCAGATGGCCAGGAGGAGAAGACCCTGTGGGGCAAGCTGCTCCCCACCTCTCCTTGCCCAGGGCTGCAGAGGGTGGGGGTGTGCGGCCACAGGGTCCTGGGTCGGCAGAGGACAGCTAGGCCTTTCCTCCCAGAATCCTCAGAGCCCGGCCCCCTTCTCCAGGAAGCCCAGGACCCCCACCGGCCCCTTCCTCCCCAGGCCCTGCCTGAGCACTTCCCCAGAGCCACCTCCTTCCTCCTGACCAGCCTCCCCCCAGATGCTGTCAGAGCCCCTTCACAGGTGGGAGACAGAGGCCGGGTGACCCACAGAGCTGGGCAGCCGCGGGCGGTGGCCGTTCTAGGTCTCTGCCTCAGACGCCCACTGTGACCTTCCAGCCCCACTGCCCACAGCATCGGCGGCAGCCGGGGCTCTGAGCTGGCCACAGGGGAAGCTTGGGGCAGGAGTTGTGCCCCCACACCTCATTCTCCTGGACAGAGGGCCTGGCCGGTGGGGCAGGGGTGGGGGTGGGTGCTCCTCGTGGGCCCGAGTCTGGCTGGGGGTGCACAAGGAGCGCGGGGCTCTGGACAACGGCTGCTTGGAGAGCCAGCAGTCTCTGCCTGGCCTCGGCAAGTTCACTCTGCAAACAGCTGCCTCCTCCAATTAGCTCCCTGCTGCCCTGCAGGCCGGCATCCAGGAGAAGGGCCTCAAGAGGCTGGGCACTTGCCTGAGGCTGGGGGGTCCAGCCTGCTCTGTGCGCCCCCTGAATGCTGCAGAGAACACCTACCCTTCCCCAGCTCGGTGGAACTCTCCCCAGGGCAGGGCAGCCGCACCCCACCACTGCATGCTTGTGCAGGCTGTGCCATCTGAGTGTCTGTGCCTCAGTTCCCCCACCTGTCAAAGGGGAACTGATGATGGAGCTGGCGTGAGGTTCTTTGTCAGGAGCCACCATCACTACCCACAAGTCCTCCTGTTCCCAGTCCCTCAGGATGCAGGTTGCCCCAGTGAGAGTTCTGGGAGTCCTCTGGCCCCAGCCTGGGCTGGCCAGTGTCTATAGCCTCCAGCGGGCAGAGATGGAGGCCTCCCCTGCCCACTGGACCCAGCCGGCCACACTGAGCTCATCTGCTCCGGCTGGAAGCGCGGTTGAGGTTTGTCCATGGGTGACCTGTGCAGGGGCAAAGGGCCAGGGATCGAGGCCCTGAGGAGGGACTTCAGCTGAGGCTCAGGTCAGAGTTCGAAGGGGCTTCCTAGAGCGGGAGACACTCGCCAGGAAGAGCCAATAGGACCCAGAGGAAGGGGCATTCCATCGAGGAGGGTGGAGGCTGCCCAGAAGGGAGGAGGGTGTGACGTGGGGTTGGCCCATGAGGCCCCTGAGGCCTGGATTCCTAATTCAGCCGGAGCCTGCGGAGCGGGCTTGTTTATTCTTGGCAGGAAGGCTTGGGGGGGAGGTGGTGGTGAAGCCTTTTCAAAAAATAATAATAATAAAAACGCTCATTTAGAAGGCTCCCAAGACGTGCTGAACTCCAAAAGGGTCTTGGAAAAAATGCTGAGAAGGTTTAAGTGTAAATGGACCCAAAACACCATAATTAAATTTCCCTTAAATTTACCAGAGTTTGGGGTCAAAGAAAAAATAAAACTTAGGGAAAATACACTTGAGGTTTCAGGCAAATGCCAAGTGCTTAGAAAAATAGATTTCTGAGCTTCTCAGCGGCTACCGGCCTGGCCCCCGGCAGCCCCAGGAGCTGCAGAGGCCTTAACCCCTCCGGGACCAGCTCTGGCCACTTCTCTCCGCTGCCCTTCCCTCCCTCCCCAGCCCAGCCAGGCTCCCTGCCCACACCAGCTCCCTCCTGGCCCCCTGCTCCTTGGAGCAGCCCTCTATGCCAAGTTCCATGTAGGGAGCAGGGGGCCCCTCACCCCAGCCTGGTTGGAGCCCAGCACAAGGTTGAGCTTTCGTTGCCCCCTCCCCTGCTCCCTGCCACCACTTTCCTGCAACTACAGGCAGCCCTGGTCTCCTTTCCTTGCTCATCTGGGAACAACCACACTTTCTAAACCTGAACTTGGGATTCCAGGGCTAGCGGTCAGAGCTAACCAAGGGGAAAAGAGGCCAGAATGTCTGGACAGGGGCTGTTACAGCACATACCAGAAGACAGCCTCCTCATGGGGCATGATTATGGTATTGCCCTCTTTGCTCAGCCTGCCAGGGAGCTCAGAGCTCAAATTAAGGTTCTTGTACAGTAGATAGTGTTGGCCGACGGATTTTGGAATACTTTGTCTTCTCCATGTTCTTTAGAATTCCATTTCTGTTATAACGGGCAAATCAATCATGCTTTTTATTTTACTTTATTTTTAAAGATTTTATTTATTTATTTGTCAGAGAGAGTGAGCACAGGCAGACAGAGAGGCAGGCAGAGGCAGAGGGAGAAGCAGGCTCCCTGCTGAGCAAGGAGCCCGATGTGGGACTCCATCCCAGGACCCCGGGATCATGACCTGAGCCAAAGGCAGCCACTTAACCAACCGAGCCACCTAGGCGTCCCATGCTTTTTATTTTAATCCTCCTCCAATTTTCTGAGTACAAATTTAAAAGGTGGAGATTACCCATAATCCATAGCAGCTCTGGCCTCTCTCAAATCTGTTCTTTCTTCAGGGGAAGGAAGTCCGCTCAGCCCAGCTTGCTATGGAGAGGCACCTCCTGCTCCATGCTGTGGTGACTCCCCTTGTCCCTGGGTCCCACCCCACAGGTGCCCTGTCAGTAGGCAGGCCGGTAGCAGTGGTTTCCAAGAAGGTGGAGTTGTGTGTTGGGAGATGGAGAGCTCCCAGGAGGGAGGTCAAGCAGCACCCCGGGGGTCCCCCAGGGCATCCCAGAGAAGGTGAACTGGGCCAAGACCTGAGGCTCCCTTGGGCCCTGTTTCCTGCATCAAAGCACTCAGCCCGGGGCAGGGCAGAGCAAAGACTCCAGCAACAGCCGCATCTCTGGGCCAAGCACTCCGTTCCAGGGGTAGCTGAGTGGAAGGCTCTGACCGGGGCCTCTCCATGCCCTGGCTTCCAGCAGCAGCCTAGATGGCCACCTAAGGGGTTAGCAGGCAGAATTGGAGTCTGCACTAGGCAGGGGGAGGCGAGGAGGAGTGGCTGCAGGGCCCTCGGCTGACAGCCTGCCATGATCCCCACACCCAGGGTACTGTGCAGCCACCCCCTCCCCCATCCGCCACAGCATCCCTCTCCGCTTGCACCTGCACAGGCCCCAGCAAGCCGGGCGGCCCGGCTTTGAGTCACCAATCAGGCTGGGCTGGGCCAGGCTGCCCAACAGTCCCCGACTCCAGCCCGAGGCCTCCTATACTCACCTTCACTGGGGACCCCCATGAGTGTGGGGCTTGGGAGAAGGGTGGCCTTGCGGGGGGAGTGGACAGGGAGGCATAAAGCCTGAAGGGAGTGGGGCGGCCCTAGGACTCCTACACCCCCACTCGGACCCTCTGCAGACTCTCTAAGCCCCTGCACCTGCTCCCTGGCCTGAGGTGCCCCAAGGGGGCCTCCCTCATGGGGTCCAGGAGGCCTGCAAAGGGTCCCAGGGGAAAATCTCCATCAGGAGAGCCATGCTGACACAGTGGCGACTATTGGCTCATTTTTAGAAAGTGTCGCTGAGATGTTGGGAAACACAGCCCAGATGGCATCGTGAGTACCAGGCCTGGTGTCAAGGTAAGGCACTGCGAAACGCTGACTTGGAAATAACAGTTATGACCAATACAATTATTTTTTCAGTGATAATAAAAAAGGCCTTCCAGCAATGCCCTCCCTGTGGCGAGGATGGGATGGGCTGGACGACTCCCCTGGGCGCTGGCAACAGGCAGTGCTGGGGCCTTTTGGAAGCAAATTGGCAGAATCTGCCAAGAGCCACAAGGACCTCCTGTTCTCTGACCTGGAGGCCGGCAGACATTCAGGAGAGGCCAGTGGAGAGGTCACAACGAAGGGAGCCCTTCAGACTGCGTGCCACAGGAGGAACCAGTGACCACAAGCTGTGTAGACAGCAGGATAAGACACAGGTCCACTTGCTGACCCCTGGAGACCAAGAATGTGACCTCATTCTTTGTGGTATTGTTAAATTATGCTCTTGGGATGCTCTTGGATGATCTGGGTGGGTCCTACCTCCAATGGCAAGTGTTCCTATAAGGGACGGAAGAGGATGGGAAGAGGAAAAGGCCGTGTGACCTGGGGCACAGAGTGGGTAGCAGTGACCCAGCCACCAGCCCAGGAGCACCTGGAGCCTCAGAGGCAGGAAGAGGCAGGAAGGACACCCCAGCCCCCGGAGTCTCAGGTGGAGCAGGACCCTGCCCATACCTTGATTTCCAACTTCTGGCCTCCAGGACTATGAGAGACCACATTTCAGCCAACCGGAGTGCGGTCATTGGTTACAGCAACCTTAGGAAAGGAAGACGGAGCATGAAGTACCCAGGCCTGGCACTGGAGCAAGAGGAGGGGCACGCTCCCTCCCGCAGGCTCCAAGTGCAAGGGCCCATCCCCCAACAGCCTCTCCTCTCGCTGGTGCTGCCCAGTGGCCAAAGCCACACAGGAGCGGGACAGGAGGGGGCCCCTGATGCTGTGTGGGTTCAGGCTTATTGGGACAGACAGAAGCACATAGAGACCACTAACACAGACCCATAAACCCTGTGGGCACTTCGGCCATGGAGACGGTCCTAGGAGGCAAAAAGCAGGAAAGTTACTCATGGGAGGGTGGCTGGATCCCCACACTCAGAGACCAAGAGATGCAGGACGCTTTTCTCTGGGGCCCAGGGGGGAACTCTGGGTGCCATCCTGGGAGGGGACCTGCAGGGGACAATCAGAGCCTTTCCTGGGCCTCAGAAGAGTCCCCTGGGAAGCCATCCGTCAGGTGCCAGCGGCCAATCCCCCTCTGCCGCACTCTGAGCAGATTCCTGCACCCCCTGCCTGCTCTGTCCACAAGCAAATCTGGAGGACAAACCCAATCCAGTCCACACAGACGAAAATGGTTAACAGGGCAACAACCCACACCCATCCTTGTATATCGAGTGACTGATTCATTAAGTAACTTGTTAGGGGCACCTGGTAGCTCAGTTGTTTAAGCGTCCGACTCTTGGTTTTAGTTCAGGTCATGGTCTCAGGGCCATGAGATCGAGCCCCGAGTTGGGCTCCACGCTCAGTGGTGGGGGGGTTGTCTGCTGGAGAGTCTCTCTCTCTCTCTGCCCCTCCTCCCACTCATGAGCACTCTCTGTCTCTCATATATATATAAAATAAATAAACCTTTTTAAAAAAGTAGCCGATTAGTTAAGGAACTGGCTAGAATATTAGAGCCATATATGCTGCTGTGGCCCCTGGGATGGTATCCCGGGTGGGAACCCAGGTGGGGCTAACTTGGGACTGTGCACTGGAAGGGTGCAGACAGAGGGCCCAGGGCCAGCACAGTGCGCTCAGGCTTCCGGAGAGCAGGTAACAAGAGCAGCATGCCCCACAGGTGCTGACTGCTCAGGTGGGCGCCCTGGGGTTGCAGGAGGGCTCCCTGGGGGGTGGGGCTCTTCTAGGTCCCTGCAGTCTGGCCTCAGAGGCTGGGGTTTCTCCAGGTAGGCATTTTCAAAACACAGGCTACCCCCTGGATCTGCGGGGGGGGGGGGCTGCCAGAGCCCGGTCATAGGGGGACTTTCATGGCCCATTTTCCTGATGAGCACACAGAGTCCCAGAAGCCGGGTGGCCCAGAGGCACTTGGGTGGGACAGGCCAGAGCCCTGCCAGAGTATCTCCCCTCCCTTCTCTGGTGCCCCTTGGGGTTTGCCTGGAAGTGGGAGAAGTGCCCTTTTCCCCGCGAAGGTCACGTGGGTCACGTGGGGTCCTATCCATTTCAAACCTGTCCCACCCAGCAGAACCCAGGACTTGCCACAACTCCGCCAGGTTGAGCTCTGCCATCAACTACCCTCATCCTTCCCCAGAGCCCTGGGGTTGGTGTCCCCTCTCTGCGGCCCCCAGCCCCTGATCTCCATTCTGATGCCTGGCCAGCGCCCCATCTCCAAACTTGTTTTCTCCTGGAGGACTGGGAGTAACTTGGGCGGCTTAGCTACAGGCAGCAGCAAGGCCCAAGCTTCTGGGTGCAGTCCGCCAGTATTCCAGTCCCAGGCAGACAGGCAGAGCCGCCCCTCACTCCCGGGGCCTTTGCACACACAGTTTCCCTGGCCTCCATGCGCCCTGGGGCTTGTCCACCTGAGGACTGGCTGCTCACCTCAAGCTAGAGCTTGAGCAGCTCCTTCTCGGTGAAGCCTGTCTGACAGCCTTCACCCACCAGGATACCCCCCTTTCCATGTCCCCGCGTTCGGTAGTCCGAGGCCCTGATCCGAGGTCGGGTGGCTACTGGGACTGTGAGTCGCGCAACTGGAGGACCGCGCTCGGCCCCTCCGCGCGCCCGCCGGGTCCAGTGGGGCGACGCGGTGGGGCAGGGGGTATCTCGCGCGTCCAGCCCCGGCTCCCACGCCCTCCGAGACCGCCCGGCGCCCCCGCCCGGCCCCGCCCCCTCTAATCCCCTCCGCGGGCGGGGTCCGGGCGAGTCGCGGCCCCGCCTCCGGACCGCCTCAGGGGAGGGGCGTGTCCCCGCGCCCGGCGAGTCGGGGCGGGCGTGGCCGGGCCGGGGTGGGGCCGGGGGCGGGGCGGCCGGGGGCCGGCCCCCACTGGCTGCTGCGCTCCAGGCCGCCTGGGCTCAGTGCACGGTGGCGGCGGCGGCGGTGGTGCGGCTAGCTGGCGCCGCGCGGTCCTGCTCCGCCGGGCGCACGGACGCACAGGTCAGCCAACGCTGCAGGCAAGGGACGCGGGCGCTAGGCCGCCGGGCAACGAGCGGAGCAAGAGCCGCGCGCGGCGAGTGGGCGCCAGCGGCCGCCAGGTCGGTGCGCGGGCGCGGAGGGTCGAGGCGGGCGCGCGGCGAGGCCAGAGCGCGCGGCGGGCTCACGTCCCGAGCTGTCTCTGCGGCGGGGCCCGGCGGGGGCGCAGGCTTCTCGCTCTGGAAAGTTTGCCGCCGCCGCCGCCGCCGCCGCCGCCGCCCTGGGAGGGCTCCGCAGAAGTCAGGGAGGGAAGGGGGAGGAAGGGAGGGACCGCGGCGGGGAGGAGGCGGCCGGCGCCAGGCGGCCCGGGAGCCCAGGGCGGTGGCGGCAGGCGGGGCGGCCGAGGGTCCGCGGAGCCGGGGTGCAGGAGCCCAACCACCGCCGCTTCCGCCCCTGCGCGTCCCGGCTCCTCCCGGGTAACGAACTGCCGCCTCCTCCCGCAGTCTCCCGAGGGGCGCCCTCCTCCCGCCGGTGCCCGAGCGGGGCCATGGGGGGCAGTACGCCCGCGCGCGCCGCCTGAGGACGTCGTCGCCCTCGCCCCCACTATGGGCGCTCTGGCTCGCGCCCTCGCGATCTGCGTGGTGCTGGCTGTCCTGACCGGCGCCGCCTCGATGCCCCCGGGCATGGAGCCGCGCATCGTGCGGAGAGCGGCAGGTAAGGAAGCACCCGACGGATACCGGAGAGGGGCGTCGGGGCCCAGGAATAGGCTGCTGGGTGGGTGGGGGCGCCGGATCGGGGTGGGCCCGAGGGTGCATCCTGGGCTGGCCCTGCGGAACCGGTGCCCGGGTTTCTGCAGCCCTCCCAGAGCTGGCGCGGCAGTTTGTGGGGGCTCCTGGAGCCTTGGGGCTACTACCCAAGTGTGGAGCCGTGGCGGGCCACTGCCTCCCGCGGTTCCCCATGGGGTGCAGCCTGACCCCGGGCAGCATCGGGAGAGCGCGGGGCTGCGTTTCCACGATTCCGCGGGCCCTCCCTGACGGAAAGTTCCTATTGTTGGTGCTGCAGTCCCAACCCGCCTCCGTCCCGGTTCAGGACTTCGGCCCAAAGCGCGAGACCTAACTTTGGAGGGAGGGTGTGAGTGCGACAGCCTGCCCCCCGGGCCCAGCCCCCCCGCCAGTGACCTGCGTGACGACGCAACACGGTCTAGTGCCTCTGCTCGCCAGCCCTGCTCTCCAGCCCCGTGGCTGAAGGTGTCTGCCCCCCTCCCCGAGGGCGCGCGCCCGACGCCAGGCAGGGCGCCGGCGGGGGAGGGGAGAGAGGGCGGGGGTCCGAGGGCAGTTGGAGCCGCGGACCCCAGCCGGCAGTCAAGGTCTGGTGGACGTCGGGGGTCCGCTAGGGGCCAGTCAGCCGAGCGCCGGGGAGGGGAAGGAGCGCGTCCGTGCGCCGGGCCCCGCCCCGCACACGCGCTGCGGCCCTAGAGGTGTAGCGCGCGCGGCCCCCTGCCAAGCCCGCCGTGCGCTCCGGGCGGCGCCGCCCCGCACACGCGCCGCCAGGCTCCCGGCTGCGCCGGGAGGAGAGGGCCTGCCCGGGGGTATAGGCGATCCTGCGGAGACAGCCGATCCCAGGCGCACAGCCGACTCCAGGAGCACAGGCGATCCCGGGGGCGCAGACGACCCCGGGGGCCGCGCGGAGGGAGGCCTTCGCCCGGTGAGCTCACGCCCCACCCGGGCGGGACCCGAACAGCCGCCCTTTTGTACCCGGCGCGGCCACAGACCGCGCATTGATGGCGGCCGCGGCTGCCTCGCGGGGAGGTGTGAGCTGAGCGGCGGCGGGCGCGCCGTGCCAGGGAGGCGGCGGCCGCGGGCAGGACGGAGGCAGATGGTGGCCCTCCCCTCCCCGCGCCCCCGCGCTCCTTTCTACGGCGGCGGCTGCAGCCTCCCGGAACAATGTCATTTTTTTTATGAATGAAATGGTCCCGGCGCTTGAATGTGTGTGTCATTCAGCGACGTGACAGAGGCCGTCTCGAGGTCAGCGCGCGCTTTTAGCGCCCTGCTCAGGCGGCCCCAGCGTCCAGGGGCGCCGAATAGGCGGTCGCGGGGGGAGCCCCGAATTAGCATTCGCATTCAGATAAAGATATTACTCCCTACGGCCAAGGAATGTCAACTAGCCCCGAGGACCCCCTGAGGCATTCGGGGGCAGGCATGGGGGGCGCGCCGTCCTCCCTCTGGGAACTCACCCGTGAGGCAGGGCCTGGGACGCAGTGACAGGAGGGACCCCGGGGGCTCTTTCCTCCACTAGAGGTAGCTGCTCCCCTCCCCGAAGGAGAGCTGGTGGGACAGGTAGTGAGTAGCTAGGTCAGCGAACCTAATCCAGCTCGTGAAGTAGATGGACCAGGCCATAAACATTCAAAAACCTTGTGAAATATAGAGGTTCCAGCTGACATTTTACTGGGAAACATGAATCAGGAAGCCAGAGTTAGAGGGGGTGGAGGTGAGGAAGGTGGGGGCCTCTGGCCTGACCTGGGCAGCCTTCATCTCCAAATGGGGCCCAGTATTCCCTGTGAGGGGCCTGGGGGGGGCACTCCGCCTGCCCTCTGATTCCACCCAGTCAGGAGGGGTCCTTTGGGGGTACAGAGCATTTCCCAGGAAAGCTCTGGTTGCACCCTCCCCCTCCCCCCACCCCATGGGGCTGGACTTTGAGCCCCACAGCCCTCTGGGTGGTTCATTAACCTGGTTCAGTGAGAGGCTGGACTTCTGACCTCAGCCCCTGCCCCAATCAGAGAAGCACCCCTGCCCCCAGGGCCTCGGCTCCTGCTTGGGGCTACTCTGGGGCTGGGTGTGCCCCATTTCATAACCAAAACTAAAGGGGAACAGGAGCCCCAGCAGGCCTGAGTGACTTCGAAGTAAGTAAGCAATGAGAGGAGTCTTTTCTGGACGGGATGGGAGCTCCCTGACTCCAGATCCTGCTGGGGCTGTGCTCTGGGTGCCCTCCTCCAGGCCCAGTCACCTCCCCTGTTTGTGAGGACAGGTAATGGCAGAGTTCTGGAAAGGGCAGGCTGGGTCTTCCTGTAAGCCCACATTCACTTGCCTGACCTCCAATCTCCCCCTTTTTATTCTAACTTTGTTATAAAACTTTTCAGAAAAGTTTCCAGGTGGGGAAGAGGGAAGATCAGATTTTCTCCCTTGACTTCAGGTTCCCTTTGAGACAAGCTGTCTCTCTTGGGCTATTTGAAAGCATGTAGGTCCCATACTCTGAAGTTGGAAACCTTTAGCACACGTCCAGAACCGGAACCCTTTGTTCTTCGTTCTACCCCAAAGCCCAAATCCCTCGGGTGCAGCCAGCTCCAATGGCTCCTTTGAATCAGGTCTGAATTTGATGCTTGTTCTTTGGGTTGCCCCCAAGGCCCTTCTGAGGGAATGTGGTCCAGCCCCTGTGCCGTCCCTGTGCACTGGGGGGGCTCAACTGTAGCGACCTGAATCCAGGAGTGTTTCCTCCCCGTTGAGTCAGGGCCCCAGCGGCAGCCCTCCCAAGTAGGCCGGCCCTGGACGTGGCCTGGTGACCTCAACGGTGATGGTTTTGGTGTCCCACCCCTGCTGTCATGTGATCCAGCCCTTCGACTGCTATGGTGGCTGCCCTGGCCTTCCAGTGGGATTTCTGCCCTGTGTCCGGGGGTGGGGAGGGGGGTTGAGGCACAAGGCCAGTGAGTTAGCAGAGTCAGGAAGACCCTGTGACTGGGAAACAGGCCTGCAAGCACAGCTGGGCTTTTCCAGGATAGAGTACCCCTTGAGCTGTGCCCTTGGCACGCAGCGCCTGGTGGAGCCCAGACCCCGTTGGGGTGGGGGTGCCAGTGGGGGCAGACATTCCACCTGGGTCCACTTCCCTCATTGGCACGTGGGTACCTGCCGTGGCACACAGGACTTGGCCTCCATTGTGTGTGGGCCCTAGCACTGGCGTGGGTGTGGGCAGGGCCCCTTTGTGTCAATGGAGAAAGACTCCCTCCTGGGGCTGCTGGGGGTGGGGACTGAGCACCACGTGCCCCTGCTGCTCCCTAGGTAGAGCCCGATGGTGACCGGTTTTGTGCCCACCCGTGCCCATCGCTTTGGGCCCTGCCCATCCTTCTCTGTCCCCCTGCCGGACCCTATGCACTCAGCCACTGCTGGGTCACAACTTGGCATGGGCCTGGTGAATCAGATCCCCTGGAGGCTACCCGGGTCCAGGGGTCTCCAGCTTTGACACCTGGGCACATCCGGGGCTGGGCCTCAGTTGATGGCAGCGTCTGTCCACCAGCGGATGGCTGGCCTAGGGGCTGCTCCGTGTCTCCCCAGTCCCTTGCTGGACCAGGCTGAAGGGAATGCTATGTGGACGGTTGACCTGCCAATGCTGCCCAGACCAAACCGGAACCAAGCACACTGTTGCCCTTGGGCCGGGGCCTGGGGCTGAGGCTGCCGGGACCAGTCTGTCCTTAGCCTTCTGGGGGGCCTCAGCCAGCTCCCAGCACTGGGTGGTCCCCACAGGACATAGTAGCCAGGACTGGGGGGTCGGAGGTCAGAGTAGGAGTCCCCTGACTGTGGGCCCCAGGGGTGCAGACTTGAGGATACTTCAGAGACCCTCCTGGAGGGCCTGGACAGGTGGGACCGCCAGAAGTGAGTGGGCAGACTTGGGACTGTCCAGGGAGCCAGCGGCTGGTGTGACCAGAGTGGGCAGCTGGGCCCTTGAATCTAGGCCACGCGTCGGCAGAATGACAAGTGACAGTGTAACTGACCCAGCTGGGTCTGGGGAAGGAGGCCTGGGCAGTGGGACCACCCACCCCTGTCCTGGGCCCCAAGCCCAGGCCTCCCGCCTGCACTGGGCATTGTCTGGCCCTGGCAGGGAGGCCTGGGGGTGATCATCAGCCCCACCAGTGGTGTGTCCCTGGATCTCAGGCCTCGGCCCTTTGCGAGCTGGGCAGCTGCTGGGGAGGGAGGAGGGCCCTTGGGCTTACCCGTGGATATCCGCCCTTGGCGAGGATCCCCTCCCCCAACAGAGCATTGGCAAGTAAGGTGGGCCAGGGCCCCTTAGCCCTAGTATCAGGGCTTCCACTCTGATCTGCTCCTGGCTGAGTCTGGACGATCTCCCACTCCTCCCAGCTTGGGTCCTTATCCATGAAATTGGGGGGGGGTCCAGATCCCCTTAACCCGCTGGCCGATGAGACACCGCTGGCTAGACACAGTACCCTCTCTGTATGAGTTTTTTCTTGCTGTGTGTTTAGTGTAGTGCTGACCTGTGGCTCACACGCATGACACTCCCTCCTAAGTCAGTCCGGGTGTTCCACGACCCTGAGCACCCCCACCCCGGGCTGGCCCCTGAGGTCACCGGCCCACAGCAAGTGCTGCTGTGGGAGGTTTGGCCCATGCTGCCTAGACATGGCTTTCTTCTCGAGCTGGGGAGGGTCTGTTCTCTGGTCCAGAAGTGCTTTTGCCACCAAGGGGAGAGATGGGGGTGTTAAGTGGGACCCCTGCCCATACCCCGTCTGTCCTGCCTTGAGCCTCCATTTCAGGCTAGAAGGCAGAGGTCTGTGGAGGACTGCCTGTCGACTGCCTGGTTTTGAAGATTTTATTTATTTATTTGACAGACAGAGATCACAAGTAGGCAGAGAGGCAGGCAGAGAGAGGAAGGAAAGCAGGCTCCCTGCCGAGCAGAAAGCCCGACGCGGGGCTCCATCCCAGGACCCCGGGATCATGACCTGAGCTGAAGGCAGCGGCTTAACCCACTGAGCCACCCAGGTGCCCCCGACTGCCTGGTTTTGAATGGCCTGTGAGCTCAGGGTGCAGTTTGCATTTCTGAGTGGTTGGGAAAAAGCAGAGGAAGAGTAACACTTCAGGATGCTTTGCCCTGGGAATTCTTGGTATCCATCAGGACGATCCAACGGGAATGCAGCAGAACCTGCTTCATCATGTGTCATCCACGTCAGTGCCCCCATGGTCTGGGGGTGGGTCCTCGAGGCGCACCCCCCCCCGTTGGCAGGGCTGGATGTCGCCATCCCCAGCCCTCTGCAGGACACTTTGCAGGATTATGGGCTCTGGACGAAGAGCCTCTAGGCCCCAGATGCCCCCACCACAGCCTCCGCTGCATGTCTGGGCGGTGGGCCTGCCTTGGTGCCTCGGCGGGGGGCGCCCAGGATTCCTGTTTTGGGGGCACCTGCCTTAGGGTCCTCCATCTCCTCCGCAGAGGCCCCAGGGCCTGAGCCCAGCCAGCAGGAACAGCTGGTCTTTGGCAGCGGGGATACCGTGGAGCTGAGCTGCCACGTGCCTGCCGGGGGTTCCACAGGGCCCAGCATCTGGGTCAAGGACGGCGTGGGGCTGGTGCCTTCAGACCGCGTCCTGCTGGGGCCTCAGCGGCTGCAGGTGCTCAACGCCTCCCATGAGGACTCGGGGGCATACAGCTGCCGGCAGCGGCTCACACACCGTGTGCTCTCCCACTTCAGTGTGCGAGTGACGGGTGAGTGCCCGCCAGGCTCCCCCAGGCTCACCGCATGGCCTTGGGAGGGTGCGGGCTCTCCTGGGCTCACCCTGCGACTGGAGGAGTGTGGGCTCCCCCAGGCTCACCCTATGGCCATGGTGGGGCGGGGTGGGGGGTGTGATGGGTGAGTGGCTGCGAGGTGAGGGGTTGGGACCGTGCTCCCACAGCGCCCCACATTGAGTGTCTTGGTGGTCGTTGGTAGAGAAGGGGGCCCCCAGAGACTCAGGAGGGGTGGCGGGCACTGGGGAGTAGGCGCTGGGTGCTTGCCTGTCAGGGGGCTGACTCCTGCGCATCTATTGCCTGAATTTCAGATGCTCCGTCCTCCGGAGATGATGAAGATGGGGAGGACGAGGCTGAGGATACAGGTGAGCCCAGATTGCAGGTATGCAGGGCTGGCCAGGGGTGGGGATCTGCCTTCCCAGGGGTGGGCCTGCTTCCTAGGTGCCAAGCCTTTCACTGTCATCGGGCAGGTGGAAGCCCGAGGCCTGGGGGCCACCTCCTCGGGGCCGTGCCGAGTGTGGGGTCCCGTCAGTGTGGCGGCCCTGAGCTCTGGGTGGTAGCAGCGGGAGCTGTAAGGCCTTGGGTGTGGTGGCCCAGGCCAGATGTGTCTATGTCAGGGCTGCCGTGGGGCCATCAGCCTGGGGCGTTAGGGGCATGGGAGGTGGGAGCAGAGGGTGGCTGTGGGCTCGAGGGACCAAGCTTTGGACATGTGCTCAATGTAAATGGGAGGCTGTCGCATCTGCTGGGTGGGGGGGCTGCAGGTGTAGGGAGCAGGCGGGTGACGGCACGCAGGTTTAAGCCTGTCCGTCACAGAGGGGCTGGTTAGGGGCGGTGGGCTGTCTGTTTTTGGAGGAGCCAAGTTTGAGAAGCTGAGAGATGTGGAACAGGGGTGGGGGGCCCTGTGGGGTCCAGTGGGCGAAGAGGTGAGGGGGAGCCAGCCAGGGATGCAGGCCTGGGTGGGGATGTGGGAGGGGAGTGGTCCCGGCAGAGGTCCAGGCCCCCAGGCCGTAGATTGGCTCCACCTTGGGTGTGCGTGAGGGCAGAGGCATTAAAGGCCCTTCCTAAGAAGCTGCTAGGTTTCCTCTTTTTTCCCTTTTTTCCTTTGGCTGCCAGTAGTTCAGAGCCAAACTCCAGGCCCACCTGGACCCCCCAGGACCCCCAGCCACACCAGGCCATGCTGGCGCCCCTCCCCCATTAGCTGGTGGGCTCAGCAGCTCTGAGGGTTGCTGGCAGGGCTGCTCTCCACAGGCACTGTCTAGCAGCGCTGAGCTACCATGGTCTCAGCCTGCCGGTCACCCCGGGGGTCTCTGTCCCTGGAGGGCTCCCTGCTTGGGCCTCGGCGCCCTCCTCTGTCAGGTGGCTGTGTTGAAGGCAGCAGGGCAGAGGTGCCGGTGAGGGGGGTGTCTCTCCCCTGTCCTAGGGGATGCTGGTCCAACCTCCCATGGCAGGAAGGCAACCTGCACCCCAGCAACAAGGAAGGATGGAAACCAGTTAGGGTGGGGACGGGGTGGTGAAAAAACCAGGAGAGGGGCAGGGCCTCCCAAATGCTGTGTCACCATGTCCGCTCCCCCTGCCCATCAGGCCCTAGTGTACTCTAGAGGGTGACTCTGGGTCTCAAGGGTTCTAGCAGGCACCTGGCCACCTATGAGACTCTGGGCTCTGCACCTTCCTGGCTTCCAGGTCCTGGCCTTGCTCGTCGGTCCGGCTGGGCCCCATGACCTGGGCTGACCTGGTTCTGCGGCCTGCTGGGTCTGTGCCTCAGTGGACTAGCTCCAAATGTGCCTCCCCGGGTAGGTGGGTGGTCCCCTGGGAGGTACCGCTGTGTCTTGAAGGCTCCTCGGTCAGGGTGTATTGTTCCGGACCCTTGGGCCCCCTTGGCTGGGCGGGTGCTTGGGGGAGGTGGCCAGAGCAGGGAAGGGATGCGCGTCTCGGCTTTGAGAATGCCAGGAGGTGACGTTGGGGCTGTCAGCGGCCTCGTCCAGCTGAGGCAGCAGGCCTCAGAAGTCCAACACTCTGTGCTCAGGAGGAGACGCTGAGGCTGGAGGCATGGGTAGCCCGGTGGCCTCTGAACGGGGGGTCAGACGGGCCTCTGCCCCCGCCCTGGGCATGGCTGGCAAGTGCCCCTCTGTCAGCAGGGGCTCCTTACTGGACACGGCCCGAGCGGATGGACAAGAAGCTGCTAGCGGTGCCAGCCGCCAACACTGTGCGCTTCCGCTGCCCGGCTGCCGGCAACCCCACGCCATCCATTTCCTGGCTGAAGAATGGCAAGGAGTTCCGAGGCGAGCACCGCATCGGGGGCATCAAGGTGGGCCTGCTGGCGGGTGGTGTTGGCCAGTGGGGGTTGGGCCACCGTTCCTCACCTGGACACCTGCCCACAGCTACGACACCAGCAGTGGAGCCTGGTCATGGAGAGCGTGGTGCCCTCGGACCGCGGGAACTATACGTGTGTTGTGCAGAACAAGTTCGGCAGCATCCAGCAGACCTACACCCTGGACGTGCTGGGTGAGGCTCCGGGCTGGCGGCGGGGGTGGGGCGGGGTCTGGGGGTTCAGGGCCGGGCCGCCCCTGAGCCCCATCTGACCCCCCAGAGCGCTCGCCGCACCGGCCCATCCTGCAGGCCGGGCTGCCTGCCAACCAGACAGCTGTGCTGGGCAGCGATGTGGAGTTCCACTGCAAGGTGTACAGTGACGCGCAGCCCCACATCCAGTGGCTCAAGCACGTGGAGGTGAACGGCAGCAAAGTTGGGCCCGACGGCACCCCGTATGTCACCGTGCTCAAGGTGGGTGCCGCCCCAGGCTGGGTGCTGGCAGGGCTGCAGGCTCCTGCTCAGGGCGCTGGGCCTGGCCCGCCCCCTGGCCAGGGACCGGAAGGCATCCCAGCAGGGAGGCCTGCTGGGTCACTGGTGTTGGGGGTCTCAGCATCCGACCAGTGGGGGAGAAGCGGTAGGGTGGGTGGGGGTCGGCTTGAGAGTCTGGGCCCAGTCCCAGCATGTGAGGCAGGCAGTGCGTGGCCCTGTGGTGAGTCCTCAGTTTCCCTGTCTGCTCTACGGGCTGGCTTCAGCCCTGGAGGCGGGTGGAGGCGGGTGTGCATACAGCGCCCTGGGCCAGGCTCAAGCTCCAGGCCCTGTGGCAGGCAGGTGGCTGCTGAACCCTTGGGGCACGGCCTGCTCTGGGACCCAAGGTGCAGGCCACCACGCCTCGCACCTGATTCGGCGCTATCCGCATGCACAGAGCACGGCTTGTGTCCACTTACCTCCCTCGGCCCCCACTTTGTTCCCACGGCCCCGAGTTGGGATGGTTGCGACACTGTCAGCCCAGAAAGAAACATCTGTTGCTCGTGAGGGTGGAGAGCGGGCACTTGGGCTAAGAGCGGGAGTGCAGGCCCGAACGCAGAGGCCGCCGTGGCCCCGTCAGGCAAGATCTCAACACACCCCGGAACAGAGCCAGGCCCCGCCAGGACCCTGGGGTAGGCAGGTGGAGGGCCAGCCCTGGAGGGCCATGCTCTGGGCTGAAGTGGGGGAGGCAGGCCAAAGGCACATCCTGAGAAACCATGGCCCACCACTGGGAGGTGCTTCCATGACCTCCTCCAGGCAGCCTTCCTGCCTGGCATAGCCTGGCCCACCCCCTCCATTCCTTGAGTGCCACCCCCGTGGCAGGGTCTGCTCCGGGCCCTGCGCCCGCATGGCCACTCTGTGCCCGGCCGGGCTGCCGAGGACGCACCTAAGCCGGGTCTCTTGTCCCCGCAGTCCTGGATCAGTGAGAGTGTGGAGGCCGACGCACGCCTCCGCCTGGCCAATGTGTCCGAGCGTGATGGGGGCGAGTACCTCTGTCGAGCCTCCAATTTCATAGGCGTGGCTGAGAAGGCCTTTTGGCTGCGTGTTCACGGGCCCCAAGCAGGTAACAACTCTGTCCCATGCTGTCTGGCACGCCGAGCTCCAGCTCCGACGCCCTGGCCATGCGCCCACCTGCACGCCCCCATCCTGCTCGCTCCCTGCCCCGTGGCTCACGCTGTGCTCCTGACACAGCCACGTCTGCGATGTGGGTGCCACTGGCCTCCATGTGACCATGTGCTTCAAGCCCCTGTGGCCTGTGCTGACCCCGCCTGCGCTCCCACTGCACCCCCAGGAGGCCATCAGCCCCAGCAGAGGCTGTGCCCCTCTGTGAGCTTCTGCTCCGTCCCCACCCCCCGTGTTGTGCGTGCATGTGCACATGTGTGTGTGCACGTGCGTGTGTGTGTGTGTGTGTCTCCCTTGCCCACGCTCTCTCGCCTGCTCTCGTGACCTCTGCCCCTGGCTCTCCCACATGTGCCTTTCCTGTCGGTCTATTGGTCAGTCCATCCACTCAGCTGCCCGCCCGCGCTCGCCGCCTGCGCCCCCTGTGTGCACGCTAACCTCGCATGCTGCGTGGGTGCAGCTCGCTGCTGGCTGCACGCCTGGCGCTCACCTGGGACAGAGGACTCGCCGGTGGAGGGACTGGCTTCGGGCTCTGTGTGGACTCACGAAGCGGAAGACCCCTGGCGCCGTAGCCCTGGTCGTGGTGGTGGTGGCAGCGGCGTTTTCCTTGCAGCCTGGCTGGATCGTCACCGCGTGGACTCTGGCTGTGGTGCCCGTGGGAGGTGCTGGCACTCGCCTATCGCGCTCTGTTCTCTCTTTGTAGACGGCGGGCGCTAACACCACCGACAAGGAGCTAGAGGTTCTGTCCTTGCGCAATGTCACCTTTGAGGACGCTGGGGAGTACACGTGTCTGGCGGGCAATTCTATCGGGTTTTCCCATCACTCTGCGTGGCTGGTGGTTCTGCCAGGTACTGGCTCCTGCTGCTGCTTGCTCTGTCCCTGTCCTCTCGGGTTTGCTGGCTTGGGACACTCCACGGCTGCCAGGGACAGGCAGGGGAACCTGCGGCCCGTGGCCAGCTTACTCCACGGAGTGCTCATGCAGGCCCAATGGCAGGCATGGGAATGGAGCTGACAAACCGTGTCTTGGCTCGGGGCCCCTCCCCTGGAGCCCCCCGCTCTCAGCCAGGTCCCCAACAGCCTAGGTGGTAGCATTGGTGTCTCCCCGGGTGGTGGGTGTATGTGCTGCTGGCTCTGCTGGGCTCCTCCGCTCCTGGGCGTCCCCCTGCTGACCCAGCATCTCTGACTGCAGGACCCTTGGTACACCCCCTCTGGGGTCTGAGCCCTTTTCCCCACACCCACTGTGTCTCTGGCTCAGGCCCAGGGCGGCTCGTTGGGGCTCCCGTGCAGCTGGGCCAGGCCTGCAACACCCGTGTCTTTGCAGCGGAGGAGGAGCTGGTGGAGGCTGGTGAGGCTGGCAGCGTGTACGCGGGCGTCCTCAGCTACGGGGTGGGCTTCCTCCTCTTCATCCTGGTGGTGGCGGCCGTCACTCTCTGCCGCCTGCGCGTGCCCCCGAAGAAGGGCCTGGGCTCGCCTGCCGTGCACAAGGTCTCCCGCTTCCCACTCAAGCGACAGGTAACAGAAAGTAGATACCAGGTTCCGAGCTGCCTGGCCTCCCAGACCCTCCATGGCCACGTCTCCTGGGCTGCTGAGCTCAGGGATACTCTGCGGTGTCTGGGGACTGGGGCCCACGTGGGGACGCGGGTGTGTGTGGTGGCTGAGGCAACCCCACCCTTGTCTTTGCCATCCCCTGGGTCACTTTGTCTTCACGTAGCACTATGTGGAGTTTGGACAGCCCCCCCAGGCCCTGGCCAGCCCTGCCCTTGCAGAGAGAGCCGCAGCCTCACCATCCCCAGCCCCCCACCAACCCTGCCGTGGTTTGGCCCTGCGGCATCAACCTGTCCCTGCCGACCCAAGCAGGTGTCCTTGGAGTCCAACTCGTCCATGAACTCCAACACACCCCTGGTGCGCATCGCCAGGCTGTCCTCGGGGGAAGGCCCCGCGCTGGCCAATGTCTCCGAGCTGGAGTTGCCTGCTGACCCCAAGTGGGAGCTGTCCAGGGCCCGGTCAGTGGTGGCAATGGGACCTTGTGTGCCGGGGCCGGGGGCACGTATGGGGTGCAGCCTTGTCGGGGAGGAGGGATCCCTCAGAAGCCTGATTGGATTTCAGTCAGAGGCAGGTGGGAATTGGCTCCCTGCATAGGGTGGCCACCACTGGACGTGGGGCTGGGGCCAGAGAAGGCTGGGCTAGGGACCCTGCAGGTGGAGGGCACCCCTGCACAGTGCTCCATCTGGAGGGCCCCACACAGTGAGAGGCTGTAGGGCCAACGTTCTCCATCCTCACGAGCAAGGTTGTAGGGGCACGTATGGAGGGCTTTCTGGAGGCAGCGGCACCGAGCCTCCAAAACGGCCTGGGACAGAGCCTGGACCAGGCGGTGTGCTCATGGCTTCCCATCTCTACTGCCAGGCTGACCCTGGGCAAGCCACTTGGGGAGGGATGCTTCGGCCAAGTGGTCATGGCGGAGGCCATCGGCATCGACAAGGACCGGGCTGCCCGGCCTGTCACTGTGGCAGTGAAGATGCTCAAAGGTGAGGGAGGGGTGGGCTGTGGCGGAAGGGTCCTCATGGGGCTGGAGCAGCAGCCCCTAAGGTGGCCTCCCTCCTTTACAGACGATGCCACGGATAAGGACCTATCCGATCTGGTGTCTGAGATGGAGATGATGAAGATGATCGGCCGCCACAAGAACATCATCAACCTGCTGGGGGCCTGCACCCAGGGCGGTAGGTGCCGTGGTGGGGGCAGGGGGCTCGCGGCCCGTGGCGGGGCGCTTCTCTGAGGCTCCTGTGCCTCCAGGGCCCCTGTACGTGCTAGTGGAGTACGCAGCCAAGGGCAACCTGCGGGAGTACCTGCGGGCACGGCGGCCCCCGGGCCTGGACTACTCCTTCGACACCTGTGGGCCGCCCGGGGAGCAGCTCACCTGCAAAGACCTGGTGTCCTGCGCGTACCAGGTGGCCCGGGGCATGGAGTACCTGGCCTCCCAGAAGGTAAGCGGGGGCTGGGGGACGGGAGGGCGGGCACAGGCCCCTCGGCCAGTGGGGGCCCCATGGGAGCCTCAAACCCCCCTACCCTCCCCCAGTGCATCCACAGGGACCTGGCTGCCCGCAATGTGCTGGTGACCGAGGACAATGTAATGAAGATTGCAGACTTCGGCCTGGCCCGTGATGTGCACAACCTGGACTACTACAAGAAGACCACCAACGTGAGCCCAGCTAAAAGCAGGGGTCGGTTGGGTGGGGGGCTAGGGAGGGCTCCCCCTGCCCATAGGAGGGCCCCTGACCCAGCGTGCCCCCTTCCCTCACCCAGGGTCGGCTGCCTGTGAAGTGGATGGCACCTGAGGCCTTGTTTGACCGGGTCTACACCCACCAAAGTGACGTGTATGTAGTCTCCTAGATCCCGGGGAGGGCCAGGGGTCGGGAGCTGCGGGGGATGTAGGACTGTGTCGAGGGGATGCAGGACACCGTTGGGAGCCTCCTGGGCCCTGGCCTGTCACCCCTGCGCTCCGCTGGGGGTCTGCTCAGGGAGGCGGGCTGACCGTCCTGTGCTCCCCACCAGCTGGTCCTTTGGGGTCCTTCTCTGGGAGATCTTCACCCTGGGGGGCTCACCGTACCCCGGCATCCCTGTGGAGGAACTCTTCAAGCTGTTGAAGGAGGGTCACCGTATGGACAAGCCGGCCAACTGCACACACGACCTGTGAGTGTCCCTGCTCACTGTCTGCAGCTGTCAAGGTTCCTGAGGGGTGCAGGCGGGGCTGGGGGCAGGCCGGGAGCCCTACCCAGCTGCCACCCCCACCCCCCTGCAGGTACATGATCATGCGGGAATGCTGGCATGCTGTGCCCTCCCAGAGGCCCACCTTCAAGCAGTTGGTGGAGGACCTGGACCGTATCCTTACTGTGACATCCACAGACGTGAGTGCCGCCCCCTCCCCCCACCTGTGCTGTGTGGGGGACGCGGCATTGACCCTCCACCCTCCCACAGGAGTACTTGGACCTGTCCGTGCCTTTTGAGCAGTACTCGCCAGGCGGCCAGGACACCCCGAGCTCCAGCTCCTCAGGGGACGACTCTGTGTTTGCCCATGACCTGCTGCCTCCGGCCCCCACCAGCAGCGGGGGCCTGCGGACGTGAAGGGCCAGCGGCCTGCAGGCCGAGCCCCCACCACTGTTGAGAGTGGACGCCAGCTCCCCCCTCCCCGTGCTGCTGGTGGCATGCTGTTGACCACTGGGGCCCCTTCATCTGGGCCCGAGCCTGGGACAGACAATGGACAGACACTTGTGTGTGCACGCGTGTGTATGGGTGTGAGTGAGTCTTGAGGCCCCCAGCACAGGGATCCCTGGGGTGCCCACCCTGCTGTACAGTGACCTCCTGGCCACCAGCGCCGGCAGCACCAGGGGGACAAATGTAGAATGTAAAGGGGTTCCTCCAGGAGCTCCTCAGGACAGGGAGCCGGGCCCCTTCCCCAGGCTCCCTTCCCCCCACATCTGTTGCCTCCCAGGGGCCGGGGGGGTGCCCAGCCAGGCTCTGGCATGCAGTGTGGACCGAGGCCCCTAGGGCTGAGCCTGCAGGGTAGCCCCTGTGTGGCAGGCCCCCGCCATGCACCACCTTGTGCCTGGGGATACGTGTGACACCCCCCCCCGCCCCAGCCTGCCCCATGTCCCACCCTGCTCCTTGGAGGCTAAATTACGGGTACCTGAAGGCAGGAGCCTTTACCTTCTCTCCGAGAGGTTCATTACAGAAATGAGTGTACATTTATATAAATAGAAGCTGTGTGTCGGATACATACATGCCTATATATATGCATATCTACATGGAAGAAAGGCTGGTGTGGCCAGCACAGTATCCCGGGGTCCCAGGGAGCCTCCCCGAGGGATTTGCTGTGGAGACAAGCACAGACACCAGCACACCACGGGGCGGTTTTTCTGACAGTTTTGTTTTAAAAATTGTACCTGGACCTGTATATTTGTAAAGCTATTTATCGATCCCCCAGAACCCCTGCCCCCCGCCCCACACTCATAGTGTTGAGACAGCCGCATGGCACAGAGGTTTCAGTTTTAACTTATTAACCGCGGAGAAGGGACCGCGGGGTTGTGATAGTGCGGGGCATGGCCTGCCGCCCCCCAAAACCCAGCCAGTTCCCTTGCGCCCTCAAGGGTTGTTCATAGTTTGAGGTGATTCTAGTGAGGTGTTTTGTTTCCTTTGGCCTTCTTTTGCAAGGGAATTAGATTTCTATAGGGTTTTTCTTTAGGAGATTTATTTTTTGGGACTTCAAAGCAAGCTGGTATTTTCCTCCAAGTTCTAATTGCCATGTGCTCCAGGTGGGGAGGTGGCTTCCGGTGGGGGCCAACCCTGCATGCAGGCTTCGATGTTATTAGATGTTACAAGTTTATATATATCTATATATATAATTTATTGAGTTTTTACAAGATGTATTTGCTGTAGACTTAACACTTCTTGCGCAATGCTTCTAGACTTTATAGCCCGGACTGCCACCTTTCAAAGCTTGCAAGAGAAAGCAGTGAATTCAGTTTTGTTACTTTTTGTACTGTTAATGGCCCAAATTTGGGGGCCTGTTTTTTGCTCATCAGCTGGCCAACCGGGCAGTGGTTCAGGGTGGTCTTTGTTCTCAGGGCCCCCCCTCTCCCCTGCCTTATGGGAGCCAAAGGTGTTGGCCCAAACTGGCAGATGTGCTTTCCAGAAAATAAACGGAGACAACTGGTTCCTGTCCTGGTTCTGTGCCTTATTGTTTCCGGCCCTTCTGGAACCCCAGGCAGTTCAGCATCCTTAATGTCCACCTGGGACAGGTCCTGTCATCTGCCCTCCCCACCCCGAGGAGGTAGGGGTCCCCCCAGCTGCTGGCACACACTGGGACTGGCTGCCTGGGGTCACAAGCCCAGGTCTCGGCTAGGACAGGACGATCCTGGGCAAAGCCAGGGTGTGGGTGAGGATGGTCCACTGTGTGCAGCTGCATGGGGGTCCAACCTCAGGGCCATGTGTGGTCTTCACTGTCTGAGGTCCCCAAGGGCAGGGAATGGTGGCAAGGGGGTGTCCAGGGGATTGGCAGTGAGAGCATCCTGAGGTGTGGCTGAGCAAGGAGGAAGGCAGGTCCCGCCAAGCCCCCTGGCTGCCCCCAGCTCCTGGAATCTAGGTAGGCTCTGGGGGTCCTGTGCAGACACCTGCAGCGGCTTCTGAGGCTTCCCTCCCCACTGCACACCCCACCTGCTGGCATCTGCGGTTACCTGGGGAGAAGAAGTTGGTTTCTAGCTGGTTCCCCTCATGGAACCACATGTCAGCAAAGCTCTCACCTGGCCCCTGATTCAGCCAGACCTAGGGAGAGTGCTGTCTGCCCTGGGGGCCACACTCTAGCTCCTGGAGCTTACCTTCCCTATCCCAGGCCTAGTACCCCACCCTTGGGCAGAGGCTGCATGCTGACCCTTAGCTAGTTGGGGCACTGAGGACCCAGTGACAGGACCTGGTCCCCTCTGCTCTGAGTTCTCAGTCTGAGGGAGTGGGGTCACCAATCAGGGCACTCACCCACGCCAAACTGGTGGGGGTAAGTCTGGGAAGCCTTCCTAAAGGAGGTGGCAGTGCCCAGGCTAGATGGTGAGGCTAGAGAGGATTCAGGGATGGGCAGCTAAGCACAAACTTGGCCCAGGTTCCTCTCTGGCGCCCAGTGCTGTGTAGGGCCCCTCTCCCTCCTTCCTCTGCTGACCCCTGGTCTGGTCCCACCAGAGAGGACTGCTCTGGGTTAACCAGCCACCTGGCTGTGTCAACTTTTAACTCTGGCTTCTCAGAAATTCACTCCTGCTGCAGCTGTGTCCAACTCAATTTCCAAGTCTGGGGCTTCCCCGGAAGGGAGGATCTGAACCTGGTGGGTGCCCCCCCCATACCGCGACCCCACTCGGAAGCTCTCCCTGCCTCCGGTCCAGCCTGCCAGAGACCCAGTGTTCTTGGAGTCCCCAGCACTCTGGGGAGATGGGGGCCGATGGGCGCCCAAGTGTGCGCTGCTGGCCCCAGGCTGGCGGGGAGGTGGGGAGAGCCCAGAGGGGACCCCGCGGAGGGGGGCCCGGCAAAGGGGGACGGCGGGGGTAGGGGAAGCTGGTGGGGGGCGGGGAGGGGGCAGAAACCGGGGAGGCGGGCGAAGCGCGGGCCGGGAGCGCCCTCTAGTGCCGCCCGCAAGCATCCCCGTCAAGTCCCCGGCCCCTCGCCTGCGCGGCCCCGCGGGGCTCCGGGGGCGCTCTCGGGAACCGGGGCTAGGCCTCCCGGGGAGTTGCGGGTCTTGCGGACGCCGGACCGAGACCCCGGGCTGGACGCGGGCGGGCAGACGAACGGGCCAGGCCGGCAGGTTGGGGCACTGGACAGGCAGGCAAGGGCAGCCCTGCACCCCCGCGCGGCCGTGGAGCCTCCCCGTCCCTCACCTACCGGTCCCACCCACTCCAGGCTCCGCCCCTCACCTGCCGGTCCCACCCACTCCAGGCCCGCCGCCCCTCACCTGCCAGTCCCACCCACTCCAGGGCCCCGCCCCTGTCCTGCTACACCTGTGCTGCGGCACCTGCGACCCCGCCCCTCCCCGGCCGGGCTCGCCTCCTGCAAGCCCGGCTGCCAGTCCCAGAGTGTCTTCTGAATCCCTGGGCGGATGGGGTCCGACCCAGCCCCGGGCAGGCCTCCGTGGCGGCTCAGGAAGAGAGGCGTCCACACGCCACCCGCCCTCGAAGGGTGGAGAGCTCCCCAGTTTTCGGAGCTCCAGGCCCCGCCCTTCACCCTTCCCCCTCGCTGCCGGGGTTGGCTCCCTTCCTGGACCCCGCAATCTTATTCCTGACCTGTCAGCTGCCGCCCTCCTGTCCTGCCAGGCTGGGCACCAGCCGTACACCCTGCGTCCTCCTCCCGGGCGGGTGGACGCACACACTCGGCCACAGCTGCCAAGGTCTGCAGGGTCGCAGCCCCACACTTGCAGCCTGCCCGCGTGGGCCGGCTCCAGTTGCCCCCACCACAATACAGTGAGCGGTGTTTTAAATCCGGACCTCATCTGGTTGTCCTCAGCCCAGAAGAGTCCCTGGCCTTTCCCCCTCTTCCCTGAGCTTTTTGGGGGCACAACGGTTTCGTATTGGAAGGCCCTGCTTTCTGGATATGCTGGTGCTTCTGTGAGGTCGTCACTTTACTGGGTGGGCACCTGGGGCAGAAGCGCTGTGGGGGGTGGGGCACAGCAAGGGGCACATGGCTAGCAGCCCTCCCCCCAGTTGTTCCAGGGAATGGTGCCCGGGCTGGGAAGCTGCAATGCTAAATTCCAGCGTTTCTTCAGGCCCACCAGCTGGAATTCTCCCTCAACAACACCTTTTGGGGATGGAACCTCCTCCTGAGAAGACGGGGGAGTGGCTTTCTCCTTCCTGGTGGGAGAGTTGGCACCGGCACCAGCACCAGCCCGCTGGCCAGAGGACCACTGCAGGGGCGGAATCTTTGTTAAAAACCCAATCTCCATGTTTCACACTCACTCTTTCCTCATTCTGGTCAGGAGCACCCTGTCCCCGGGACTCTAGAGCCACCTCCTTAAGCAACCCCCCAGCACCCCCCATCAGCAACCCCAGAACCCTGGTGCCTTTCCGTGGCCTTCTGAACTGTGGAGACGAGAAACAGGCTCCCGACCAGGCCCCTGACTCCCCTGAGGGCATGTAGGCGCCTGCTAGGGGCATTTTAAAGAACCTGGATGGAGCTGTTGGCCCAGGGCCCAGGCCAGGGGGCAGGCAAGAGCGGAGACCTACCAGTCCCCCACTCACACCTGCACCCACAGAAATAAACCCTCCCGCACGGTTCTAGAGCAGCGTCCGAGCTCCCAAGACCTACAAAGCAGAGGAAACACAGCCAAGGCCGGCCTCAGGGACAAATGGGAGACTAGTGAGGGTGGCCCTCGGGTAGGGTGCAGGCAGGGTGTCAGGACTCAGCAAAGGTGGAGGGATCCCACACAGCGCCCCATGCAGTCTGGTGGCCGTGGTGAGGCCACTGGAGACGGTGGAGGTCTGCAGCTCAGAATGAGGCGGCCTGTCTATCGAAGGGACCTGGGAGGCAGGGGGCATCGTTGTGTCTGTCCTGTCTGACTGGCAGACCTCTCGGCTCTCTACTGGGGGGTAGAGCGCAGGCAGCCCTAAACCAGCTCTCTGGGCCCTGTCCAGGCTTGGGGAGCGGGCTGCAGTGGAGGGAGAGCCCCTGCATCATCAAGGACCCCCTCAGCGGAGTGTACACCCTTGGGCACCACAGTCCCCACTCTCAGGAGTCCTCAGAGTCTTTCCCAATGGAATTGGGCCCTCCTGGGTGATCCTTCAGCCGGGATCCCAGTCCTGTCTCCCCAGGTCCCACAGCATCCGCTGAGGGCTGGGGTTGGGGGAAAGCCCGGTCAGGCAGCGGCCTCCTTCCCAGTCTGGACAAAGCAAGCAGTGCACAGTGGACAGGTCATTGCGACAGTGCTTTATTAACCCTCCTCCGGACATCACACTGAGTGCCTATCTGCTGCACGGGGGTCCGAATGGGGGCACAGTCAGGACGTGAAGCCAGTGCGCAGCAGAGGCCACCCGGGCATGGTTCCACCAGATGGATGTCCATCTGGAATCTGGCCTCCCAGCAGCACAGCCACACCCACGGGCCACGGACCACCCCCTTCCACTGCAAAGGTAGAAGCGGACCCCCAAGTGGTCACAAAGGCAGACATTCCAACGATTCAGATGGCTTCTACCTTGACTTCTGGTGTGTCACACAGTTCAAAAATCTTACTTGGAGCTATTATAGGAACATTAACTTAGCATTTTAATAAAAACACTATTTCTAAAAAAAGACATTTATACACAGCCGGGGGGTGGGGGGTGGTTCTCAGGTGCAGCCGGCCCAGGGCCCCACTGTGAGAACCACTGCCTGGAGGTTATTCTTTAAAAATTACAAAGTGCCCTTCATTTTTTAAAAAGTCTGGATTTCGATATTCCAAAAGGGCTCTAGAAGCCACACACTATTTTCCCGAATCCCAACTACAAGAGCAGGTGTTTAAAACGTGGAGGATGAAGCCTGTGCTAAGAACTCCTGCTTCCTTCTCAAGGGGTGTGGACACCGCGGGCCCCTCTGGAGGCGACACAGGAAGGCCGCGGGAGCCACCCCTGCAAGCTGCACCGTGCAGAATGGCTTTCTAGACTTACCGCTGCTGTGCCTGCACCGGGACCCAACTCTCTGCTGCAGCTAACAGCTTGGGACAGGAACATCCCCCGCATCAAGGGGGGCCTACCACAGGACCGTTGCCACCGGGGCCAATGCCGGAGGGGCCCCGGGCCCTTGGCAAGCCTGGCAGCATGGGTGGGGGGAGGTTTGGGCCCATGAGTGTCTTCCCTGGAAGACAAAGACAGCAGGGGGCGCAGCGAAGGGGCGGGCCGTGGTGGCAACCGGACCGTGGGGCCACCCAGGACGCCAGGCCAGGGCGGCGAGGGTGTAAACGGGATTTGGGCACAGCTGACTGGGTGCCGAAGAACAGCTCGCTAGAAAGACAGCCGCCGTTCTTGGGGCCCACAAGCGGCCCTGAGCTCATGCACCCACTTCCTACAGCTCAATATCACACCATTAAAGAAGTGTAAGGTAATTCATAAATATTTTAATTAAGCATCTAGAATATGTATACTTCTTTCTCAAATAATCGAAATAAAAACCCTTTAGAACCCAACTGTTACTTTACAAAGGTTTACATTTGAGAATACAGAATCTTACTCCTATTTTGTCAAGTTTCCTTTTTAATGGCTGAGTAAAACGTTTCAAGTAATTTAGAAGCCATCCTTCCTGGGCCCTCATGCTCCTGTCCTGGCTCACCTGGCCACTCTGTTCCTAGGTCTTCCAAGCCTACACCTGCATTGCCCCACGAAAATGTTCTTGCCCATAACAGACCTGGTGTCTGAAGGACAAGTCTGATGGAGCTGAGACCACAGCCCCAGCTCCCATAGAGCACCTCTACCCGAGCTGCCGGGAGTGCTGAGGTGGCTAGACACCAAGCCCATGGATGCTGCTCCACTCCAGCTGCGGGGTGTGCCAGGCGAGCCCGACATCCTGAAGCCCGAGTGCTGGGCCAGTCCCCCCAGGGGTGCCGCCTTTCTGAAAGCCCCTCAGGATGCCCCACCCCGGGGGGCAGGAGCGCAGCCACCGGCCGGTGGGTCCAGAAAGGCTGAGAGCAATGCTACGGCAGGCTTGTGTGCCCGGAGCGCCCCTCACCGTCCCTGGACGCTCAGCGCGATCCACTCGGTCACCCATGGGGGTGACGGCATGCAGACCACCCAAAGGGAGACACTTTCTGAAAGCCACAACACCATGATCAGTTGAGTGGAAAGGCTTAATTTCTAAGGGCTTCATGAGCCTCTCCCCCAGCATAACTCTCATGCGCTGTTACAGGGCAGACGCACAGTGGTGTGCAAACATCCAGTACTAGTCAGCCGGTTAAAGGGTTATGGCCACTCCAGAGATTAAACCAAGCAAGAGCTGCCGTCACAGGAGGCCTGCACAAGGCACCATGTCCCTGTCGCAGATCTGTGCTTGTCCAGAGGCCACAGCATCCCAGTTGTGCCAGAGACGACTCTGGAAATGTGCAGGAATCGCTGCTACGTAGGCTGCCAGTCAGGACTCCAGGTCTGCAGATAACAGGCATGTCTTCTCTTGAGCCACAGTGGGCTGCGCTTCTGTCCTCCCCATCTGTATGCCTCGAGCTCCACAGGCATGGGGCGTCCACACAGCAGACCCTTTCTCCTCCTGGGACAGGCACCAGCAGGGTACGGCACACGCTGGGAGGGAGGCACTCTCCTGCCCTGGACCCACCTCTGGAGCCAGGAAGCCTGTGTACAGCCATGACTCCCCGGCCATCGGCGGGCTATACATGTGGCCACCATGGCTGGGGCTACCACGGCTGGGGCCACGGCAGCATCGTGCCACTCTGTGAATCCAGACATGATTCCCTGGAAGGGGTTGGGATTCCAGACTGAATGAATCTTCATGGAATGATGAAAATTAAAAATTACTTGATTATGGAAGTTTCTGATTTATTCCAGACAAAATATTAGGTTTTTCACTAAGAATCACCTCAAAGCCTTCACTAGCACAGCAGGGCCCGGCAGCCGGCGCTGCGGGACGGAGGCCAATGCGGGAGGGGCCCCGAGGTGCCCGGGACGGGGGCAGGCCCTAATTCTTCACTTCAGCAGCCTCCTTCTCAGCCTTCTCCTTGGCCTTCTCCTTCTCCTCCACCTTCTCCTCCTTTTCCAACATGGCCACGATCTCGGCCACCTGGCTGGTGGAGATGTGGATGTCCTCTTTGTCCACCAGCTCGATCACCTACACACACAAGAAAGGGACAAGGGGCTCAGGGGTGACCCAGCCCCCACGCAGCGCCTTCCCAGTAGAGCATGCAGGTGAGGTGGAGCCCAGCTCCTCCGTCCCACCAAGAGGACCACCAGGGTCCTTCTGCTGCCTTAGTTCTGCAGTATCAGACCCTTAACCACCCCCAGAGGCCAACAGCCTCCAAAGCCTGAGGCCAGGTTAAAGCTATGAGGCGTGGGTGCTTGGGTGGCTCAGGGATTAAGCATCTGCCTTCAAATCAGGATCTGATCCTGGGGTCCTGGAATCAAGCCCCATGCTGGGCTCCCTGCTCAGTGGGGACCCTGCTTCTCTCTCTGCCCCTCCCCATTTGTGCATTGTCAAATGAATAATACAATCTTTTGTTTTCTTTAAATAATGAAATATTTTTTTTAAAGATTTTATTTATTTATTAGAGAGAGAGAGAGCGAGCACAGGCAGAGTGGCAGGCAGAGGCAGAGGGCGAAGCAGGCTCCCTGCCGAGCAAGGAGCCTGATGTGGGACTTGATCCCAGGTTGCTGGGATCATGACCTGAGCCGAAGGCAGCCGCTCAACCAACTGACCCACCCAGGCGTCCCTTTAAATAATAAAATCTTAAAAGAAAGCTATGAGAAAGGGGCTCAGAGAGCAGGAAACAAGGGCTCTGTGAGGATACAGGGGTCGGGGAGGGAGTGTGGGGGCGGCACCATGAGGCTGCAGGGTCAGGGCATGCCCTAGACAGAGACTCCTCAGGAATCTCTCACCCCCGTGGCTCTGGGTGTGCAGGGCGAGAGCATCTGAGCTGCCAGCCACAGCATGGAAGGGGCCCCAGGGAAAGGGCAGCTGGCGTGGGCGCAGGACTCCCAGCCTCTGCTGCTGCCAAAGTGAAGCCATCAGCATGTGCTCCTGGTTAACACCTGGTCCTTCAACAGGACCCCAGTCAATTAGCAGCTATGCTCGGTAAACCTGGGGATAACCACTAACCAGCTAGAGACCAGAAGCCGTTCGAACAGCCAGGAGGGTGCGCCCTCCGCACAGTCCCTCTCATCAAGGTGGAATCCCATTCCCAGTCTCCTGAGCTGCCCAACTCCTGGCCCCAGGGACCCCAGTGCTTCGCTCAGCCCCTCTCAGGGTTCAGGCAGCACCTGCTGAAGTCTAGTCCGGAGGACAGCCTGACACATCCCCTACCTCTGAGTCTGCCCTAGACACCCCACAGCTACCGCACTCCCCTGACTGTGCCACAGCCCCACCAGAGGATGCAAGAGGCTTAGTGTCCAGTCAAAATGCAGACAGGCTGCTCTAGGTGCACATCCTGACTAAGCCAAGGGTTTAGAGTGAGGACAGAGACGGGGTACATGTGGAAAATATCCCCCCCAGACCCAGCCATTGGCTGGGCCAGGCAGCCCTGACTTGGTCCCAATTCACCTTGACAAGGTCATCGATGTTGATCTTGCCGTCCTTGTTTTCATCCAGCGCGGAGGCCAAGCTGATGAGCTTGTTTTCTGGAATGTGCTTGATCTGCTTCATGGCACTGATGAGCTCAGCGATGCTGATGACAGTCTCCCTGGGGGTTGGGGGGGACAGAGCCTGCCTGTGGCACAGCCACACCCACAGCCCCACCAGGCCCCCTAAGGGTCAGCCTTAACCCAGGCAACCCTCCCTCCGGAGCTCCCCAGCCCCTGCCTTTGGGAATTCCCACCCAACTTAAACACAAACACAGAAATCTTCCTTTGGTCCCAGGTCTCCCTGGGCGCTGCCTCCCCAGGAAGCCTTTCCACTGCTGAGGACAGAGCCTCATGGTTCCTGGGCAGTGGTCCTCAGGCCTGTGTGTGTAGTAGCCTGAGGGACAGGGGCCGAGTATGGCTGTGCTGCCCTCTGACCGAGGAGGGCAGGTGGGTTGACACAATGACACAGCCCAGCAGGTCAACTCAGGAAGGACACGGACCTCGTCTGGGGGTGAAGGCCCCCCAACCTGGGGATAGCAGAAGTCTACAGTCAGCCCTCCTGCCCTCTTGGAGATGCGGGCACTCAGAGCACAGTGCCCAGCCCATAGGAGCACTGGTTATCAGCCCGACAGCTCCTCACTCACACGATGACCTCCAGAGTGGCAGCAACACTGAGCTCCTGTGTGTAGGGGCTTCAGGAAGAGAGGTGGCAGGGGATGGTCCAAGGGAGCTGCATCCTAGGCACATTCTGGAAGGACCAGCTTGATGGCAGTCTGGGGACAGATGTGGCCTATGGTGCCTGGAGAGTAAGGGTTGGGGGCAGGGAATAGTGGTCTTGACATTGGCCAAAGTGCGCATCTGTGTGCCTGTGTGCATGAGTGCGCGTGCATGTGTAAGTGTGTGCGTGTGTGAGCAGAAGAGAGGACCCCAAGAGCTCCTTCGGTAAAACAGCGACAAGTGGAGACGGAGGTGGGGCTAGGCTTCTGGCTGGAACCATCGGGTGAAAGCTCAGGGCTTGGACACCAGGGCCAACAAGTGCAACTTCAGCTCCCAATGTCCAGCATCAGGGCCATGCTCACCCTGCGGGCGGCTGCTCGGCGGTGGGACCCAGCCTGCCAGCCTCCGGGCCCGCCTCTAGCTGTGAGAGCAGGCTATCGATCTGCCCAATCATCTGCTGCACCCTCTTCGTCAGCCTCTTGCTGGCTTTCGACTCCTCTACGTAGATTTCTTCGCCGGTCTTCGAAAGCTCCTTCTGGATCTCTTGCAAATCCTAATGAAATTATGGAGTTGTAAAAGACTGTCTTAAAAAAAAATAAAGTAAAAAGGACCCATACAACTCTGTTTACCTCGTAAAAGTAGTTATATTAACCCAAAGGTAATAAATTCCAGGTCGCGAATGGGGGTGCACAATCGTGTCTGCACCTTTCGTACGAATCACTTGTTTTTGCAAACTCAAATATGGACTGTGTTGCAAAGGAAATGGTATCTATGTGAAGCTCAACTTTCTTTATATTTGTTAAAAGAATAAATAGATGAAAAATTGGGGAATAGAAGATGCCCTTCTTAAATCTCAAGTCATGACGGTCCTCATAAGCAGGCACTACAGGGAAGGATGGAAGGTGGGGCTGGGAATGAGGCGAAGGGCTCAGCATTTCTGGTGAACCCCGGATTTCCAACGGAGAACCACTGCGTCAACAGGCCTGCCATGAACATGGCTGATTATTTTCACCAATCTCAAAACTAGTCATCTTTTCCCAACGGATCTATGAAAACATAGTTCTTTCATGAAGTAGGCTCCACAGCTCACATGGGGCTTTAAGCTCACCACCCTGAGATGGAATCACACACCCAAATGAGCCAGGGGGCGCCCTGAAACAGCGCTTCCAAATCAGATTTGGAAGTAACATTTATAAAACAGACAGGTTTTCCTTTAAAAAACAAACAGGGCACCTGGGTAGCTCAGTGGATTAAGCCTCTGCCTTTGCATGATCCCAGGGTCCTGGGATTGAGCCCCGCATCGGGCTCTCTGCTCAGCAGGGAGCCTGCTCCCCCCCCCACCCCTCTCTGCCTGCCTCTCTGCCTACTTGTGATCTCTGTCCAATAAATAAATAAAAAATCTTAAAACAACAACAACAAATAAATCAATAAATGAAAAAAGTTACTGTGTAAGAAAGAAAGGTCTGGGGAAACACGACTGCAACGAGGATTTCATTTATCAAGCGACCAGACTGCTGGTCTGGTCCCTTCATGGGCCTATGGACCGCCAGGGTAAGCAGCCCATGGCAGGAGCAAAGAGCCTGGGCACTCAGCTGCACAGAGACCACCGGCTGGCCCAGAAGGGGGCAGAGGACATCCCCGGGACACTGCCGCCCACCTCGCTATAGTCCTGCACATCCTCCTTGAGCAGCTCCAGCTCTTCCTTCTCCTTGGTCAGGGACGACTTCTGCTCTTTCAGCTTCGAGCAGGCATTGCTGAGTATGTCGATCTCCTCTTTCGTTATTTCCTCTTCCTGGAAAGAGGACACACAAGCGCCCTAACAGAAACCCAGCTGGAGGAAAATCATTACTGACCCCCCACCTCCAGAGACTCAGCGGCTCTTCTGTCCACACCGTCTGCTCTTGCCGTGCACGCAGATGCCAGCAGACACAGGCACAGCCCCGTCCTCACCCCCAGGTGCCCAGGTGTGCCTGTGCCACCACGCACACAAGCCCGGGACACCATCACCAACTGACAGAGACCTGTCGGCCACCCGAAACCTTTCTGTCCCCAGGCTGGCTCGGAGCTGCCCTCCGGGAGGTCAGACAAACACATCCCAGACAGTGAGCTCATGCATGTAGGACGTCGTCCCCCGCCTCACTGGGAGCCCCCCCGCCCCGTGTTGTCCTGGGCCTCCAGGGGCCTGACAGCTTCCCAGCCAGAGCATAGACCAAACCTGCTCCTCCACCACAGGCCACCCTAGCTCCTCTCAGTCTGCACGCATGTTCTAGAACAAGCCTGCCCACTTCCACACCAAGCCTGCTGGGATGCTGATGGGTCCAGACGTGGGCATCAGCGGCAGAACGGACACCTCACAAGGACCCCAGCACACACAAACACAGGACACCCGCTGGAGGTAAGGAACCTCAGCAGCACCTCAGCATTCGGCCGTACAGTGCAGCTGCGATACTGTCAGACTCAGCCCAGGGGCTCCCTGCAGGGACCGTCTACTGTACTGAGACTGCCAGTCGCTTGCTCATCAACGGCCCAGAGAAGCGGCGATCATTTTCGGCTGCTCACACCCTCTGCGGACAGGCAGTTTCGCTCCCTCCTTCCGACTGTGTGCTCTCATTCCCTTCCTCTAACCGTGCTGGCCAGAACCTTGGCACATTGCTGAACGGGGCAGCGAGCGCGGATGCCAGAGACCGAGTGAGCTGCAGCTGTTTCCACAGATGCTCCCCGTCGGGTGAGGGCATTCTCCTCGACTGGCTCGCTAGGAAATTTTTTTTTTTTTTTTTTTTAAATCAGGAACAAATGCTGGATTCTGCAAAGTGCTTTTCCTGCATTTATCAAGATGCTCATACGTGGTTTTTCTCTTCATTCTGTCAATACGCTCATTATACTGACTGTTGTTTTGTATTCCCCGGACAAGCCCCAGGAGATCATGATGTATTAGCCTTTTCACAGAATAGCTGCGTCTGATTTGCTAAGAGTTGATTCAGAACTTGTACGTCTGCGTCCCGAAAGATACGGCTGTGCAGTGCTTTCCCAGCAATCTGGTACTGGCATCAGCTAACACCCATCTCAGGAGGAGCTGGAAACGGCCCCCCTCTTCAGCTTTCTGCAAACACTCTGTGGAGCACTGAAGGATCTCCCCAGAAACTTGGCCTGTGAAGCCACATGGGTCTGGCTTTCCCTAGGCCTTCAGCCACAAGCTCAACGTCCTTACCCAAGGGAGAGCTAATCAGGCTCTCTGTGCAGCCCCAGCAGGCGGCCAGGACAGGTAAAACCTACGAGGTCGCACTGCAAATGGGGACAGAGGCACTTGCTTTTCTCACCCCTTATAGTAACTTTCCAGGGAACAAAGGCTCGTAGCTGTCAGTTTTTTAAAGGTTTGTGCTTCTTGCTAAGAAATCCTCACCAAATCTCAGTTCTTCCAACTGGTCTAACTGCCTTTTCACATAAACCGTTGGGAATGGGATGCATCTGTTTCCATGAAGACAGTCACTGTCCCAGCTCTATTTAATGACAGGTGCCCCTTCTTCCCGAGCTGCATTCCATGGGCCCAGCAGGGCTCCATCTCTGCTCAGCTGTCCATGTCCCAGCCTTCCACCCCCTTAAAAATGACCCTGACCCCTCTCTGAGTCACCCTTTAAGCCCAGCTTGGTCCCAGATTTCTGGGACCCTCTTCCTCCCAACCTCCTTGATGTGTCCTTACCAGCACATCTGTTTCCAGAATGGCCCTGGCCTCCCACCTCGCAGGCCTGTCCTACCCACCTTCCTCCACCCGAAAACATGGCCTCTGAGGACCACAGACCGTCTTAGGCAGGCGCACCAGCTCGGATCTGCTACCCCGAGTCTTCTTGCAATAGCAGTCTAGATCCTCCCTGAGACCAGCTCTCCCTGCTGCCTGCTGCAATGGGGCTTTCCCTCCCCACGGGCCTGGAGAAGGCTGGCGTTCCCCCACCTCCCGGCAGCTCCACCCTGAGACACCCACAGGGGAGCTTTTCCTTCCAGCTCTGCCCCACAACTACTCCTACTGAACCACGGACGACCTCACCCTCCCCATTAGGGGTCTGTCTTCAGGCCTCCTCCACCCAGCCCTCAATGCTCCAGATGAGGCCCACCCTCCCCTGGACACAACCCCCCCCACTAGGTGTAGACATGCTGGGAGCACGAGTGGTCCCTCTACAGCCTCGCCTCTCCTCCGACCTTCAAACGTGGAGGCCACTGTGTCCCGGCCCCTCTGGGACCTCACTTGAACTCCCCCCACCCGCCACCAACATGAACCCACGGCCCGGTCTCTCTCCTACTCCAGCTGCCAAACCGACATTGCCGTCTGTCTGCAGAGACTTCCCGTACCTGACACCTGGTAGTTCCAGACAGAAGGGGTCCCAAGTGGGAAGTGGGCTACCACCTGGACAGTCAGACCCCCCTAGAAAGAAGTATCCCGCTAGGGTGCCCAGCACATCAGGCTGGGTGGGGATCACACCAGCTCCCCCTCCTTCCCACTGTGCAGCCACTGGGAGGACAGAGGGCCCAGGGGGCCAAGCACCGGGAGCCTCCACCTTCCAGACACTCAGGCCCAGAGTTCGGAGCATAGCTTGCCCTTCGCACAGCAACTCGGGCCTCCTGAGAACACCTCCAAGCTGCGGCCTCACCCCTTGCCCCCCCACGACCGTCTGCTGTCACCCTGAGCCAGGCCACAGTGCCTCTGGAGCCCCCGTCCCACAAGCCAGCCCCCTCTTCAACCTCCTGTTGGGCTCCAACATGGCCTGCCTTCCGGGCCTGCGTGCACGGTTACCTTCAAGCCTTCTAGAACAGGGGCCGTGTCCTTCAGGGCCTCTGACGGCAGGGTCGCCTCAGGCACTCCAGGCTGCAGCTCGGCCGCAGGCCTCCCAGGGGCAGCCTCTGCCGCCACTTCCGGCTCCACTTCCTTCTGAAATGCAAGGCCACTGCCGGCTCAGCACCAAATGGCACCCCAGCTGCTGTCCTGGAGCGTCGGCGCCGGCACAGACCAAGGGCGTGTTGTCAACAGGCCGGCCACGCGCCGGTGGAGGTTTTCATGAAAGCCTGGCAGCCAGCGTTGGGGGTGGGGGGTGTCTCCCGCAAGGTGTCCCTGACAGGCTCTGATGGGCACGTTCCACGACTCACACAGCTGTGCACCGGCACTCGCCAGGTCCATGAAGGCCCCCGTCTAACACGGTACCAGCACCAACGTCCATCCTCAGTCCTTCCCTGACAAGTGCACAAAGCTGCCCCGTGGCCTCCAGAGCAAACACACCCAATGCCCGGGCCGGGGGGGGCCCAAAGAGAACACGGGCACCGTGCTGCCCCTCTGCCCATTGGTGGAGCCGGCCATGCTGGGCGCTGGCACCTGGGCCACAGGAGAGCCAACCAATCCCGTCCCCTGGGCACTCCAAGCAGAAGACAGGAGACAGGCCACAGGGACCCTCTCGATGCAGTTCCACAAGCAGCTTCTAGAAAAGCTGGAGCAGATGGCCTGTAGCCTGTCCCAATGCTCCGTGTGGCTCCCGCGCTGCCCAGGCAGGCACAGGGACCCGGCGGCTGCTTACCACTGCATCAGGGCGCCGCTGCAGCTCCTTCTCCAAGTGTTCACGCCGGATGGCCGCCTCCTCCTGCAGCGTGGCCTCCAGCTTGGCCTTGTTGTCTACCTGCTCGCCCTCCACTTCGGCCACCTTCACCTGGGCCTCCTTCGCCTGCACAAAGGGTAGACTGTGAGGGGGTGTCTGTGGCCTGAGGCGCCCCCACGGCACTTCCAGACCACCTGCACCTGGAACCCCATCTGCTGGACATGCTGCGAGGCAGCTGAGGGGCACCTTCTGCACTGTCACAAGAACACTCGGCATCAGAGTGGACTGACGAGACAGTGTGGGGAGCGTCCCCAGAAGTGAGAGGGCCCCCCACCTTCCAGAGCAAGCCACAGATGCAGTCTCCTGGCACACATACCACGATCTCTGGGAGCGTCTGCAGCGTGGACTTGAGCTGGTCAGCGGGTGAGAGGGTGTCCGGGAGGTACATGGCCCGGGAGAGGATGAGCAGGGACGTCGGGATCTCCTGGTGCAGGTGCAGCTCCAGCCACTGCAGTTGGGGGAAAAGACACAGGCTCACCTGCTGGCTGCCTCCCACGGGCCTCTCCTGGGACCCGGACCCTGGGATCTTCTCTCTTCCGGTTTCATGGCGGAGGGGGACTGGAGTAGATGGATGCACTAGCTCACTCAAGGCAGGGCTCCCAAAAACAAGACTCCTCAGTTTCTACAAGGCCCACCTACTCCTGCCTCTTATGACCTGATGCCCACCTCAGCCAACCAAGCCTGAGATGCCCCCAGGGTCATGAACGAGCACTAGCAGCCTGGCCACTAGGCTCAGAAAGCATGGAGTGTGGCGACCACATACTCTGTTAATGAACTGCTTCATTTACTAATTTTTTAATTTTTATTTTATTTTACTCTTTTATGGGGTGGGGCAAAGTCCCGACGTGGGACTCCATCTCATGACCCTGAGATCACGAGCTGAGGTGTCGGCCGCTCCGCCAACGGCGCCACTAGCCGCCCCTGAAGCTCTTCACGTCCAAGCACCACAGATGCTGCGGGGTCAGCAGCTGTGGTCTCAGAAGGCTCTCAGGGCTCTGCTGGCCCAGTGAGGGCTAGGCACTGTTGGGAGGGGTGTTAGTGACAGAAAGACAGCGTTCAAACTGACCAGGAGACCAACACAGGGTTTGCACACAAACTACACAGGACAGAAGCTGAGACAAAACGGAGGACCCACGACCAGGGAAACCCACAGACTCGGACTTGCAACAGCCAGCTGTGCTCAAGGAAGGCTGCCCGGGGAAGACACAGGGGGACTCAGCCTGTGGAGAAGCTTCCACTAGGGGACCACATGCTGAACAGTGCATGTGCTGAAAGAGGAGAAACAGGTGTGGACATGTCTCTGTCTACACATGGAGGACAGCCCCCAGACAGGGAGTCGAGTCGGGGGTGGGGAGGGGGCGCAGCTGGCACCGGCCATGTGTTAGGTCTTCTGATGTGACAGCTCAAGGGCCATGATGTCCCCTTCCAAACTCTAACCTACGCAAACTGATGCCAGCTGCAGACCTGGGCTCTGGATGCGGACCAAGGGCCCTCTGAGCTGCAGGAGAAAGCACAGCACAGCCAAAAGGGACACTCAGGCTGGGCTGGCCTGGGTCCTAGTTACGCCGAAGGCCCTGGCCTCATAAGTCATAAGGCAGACTGGGATTTTAAGGAAGGTTAACCAAGTCCTCATCTGTCCACACAGGATCAGAGTGGGACAGTCAGGATGGGAATATCAGCCAGGAGCGAACATACAGGTACGTAAGCACATGACAGAGCCAGGTCACTGCGCACCCTCGTCCAAGCCCAGCCGCCCCTGGAGTTTGGGGGTGTCTTTCCACCACAAGCCCATCTACACTGGCCAGACACAGGCAAGCCCTTCAGCCACATACCTGCTTCAGCTGGTCTCTCAGACGGTCCTCCGTGACCCCGAGGGCCCGCATGCCTCGCGCCCGACATGCCGACTGCAACTCCTTGACGTTCAGGCTGTCCACCCCTTCCTCTGCGATCAGCTGTAATGGAAAGTCAACTGAGCCCACGAGGAAAGGTCACTCCAAGATTATGTGTCCTGTCAGACACGCTCCTGATATGCCTCGCTGAGCACAAGACGCACCAGCACCACCAGGGCCTGCCTCAGCTGGGGGTCTGCAGGGACCAGAACTATCTGACAGAAGGTGGGGACTCGGGAGGCACAGAGTGGCCAGGACCCCACATCTGCCCAGGCCCTGCTCGCCGCACTTGACGGCCTCTTCCTCCTCTTCCTCCGGGTCACCCCAGCTTTCCTCCCCATCCCCCACGGCCCTCCAGCCACAGGGGAGAAAGGATGGAGAGCAAAGTGATCCCAACCTTTTGAAGAGGTCTCCTGGCCTCAGCCCAAGGTCAGGGGGACCCAAGTGAGAAGAGCAAACCAGAGTCCTCGTCCCAGAGGCCCCCTTGGCCGGCCCCCTCTCGAGTTTCCCAATGACCGTGAGGCGGACAACACAATGACTCCCCTTCTCTGAGGTAAGCTTTCCATTCTGAGAGGATTGGAGACCAACATGCAAATGTGACAGCAGGGTTTCTGCCAACACTAAGGCAGCACAGACGATGCTGATAGTCGATAGTCGAAGCCGGCATGGCGACACCACACCAAGCAGGAAAGCCTCCTGTCCCCAGGGGGACCGTGTGCTTTCACACACTCCCACCTCCTGAACCCCTGGCAAGCTTTCCCCTGCTCCTTGTTTCCGGCACACGTGCAGCCTGCCACAACTTCTGGGACATCCAGGAGGATGCGGAACCTGCTCATCCATAAGCAGACAGCCCTGTGCCGGAGACCGTCCTGCTTTAACTACTCTCCCACTCACACGCAGCTGGGTCTTTTCAGTTTGGAGTTATTAGGAAAAAGCTGAGTCTCTGTTTTCATTTCCCCGTCTTCCCGTGGGTTCCACGGTTCCATGTGGACTTGTGTCCCATGCCTCTGAGTCCATCTCCCTATGGGGCACGCGCAGAGGTCACTCACTGTCCACATCCTCGTCCCAGTCCCGGCAACATGTAGGAACCTCAGCCCCAAGACGACCCTTGACCTCTCCCACTCACGATGCACTCGTCTCAACGACTCCTCCTTCCACGGAGAGCCACCTTGCACAGCCCCGTTGTTTCTGCTGTGACCACTGAACTTCGTGTAGAAGGAAGACAAGAAGGGAAGTCTACTGGGTTTACCTGTGTTTGCTTGCCATGTTCTTTCTTCCTCAAGAGCCAGGCCTTCTCCCGTCACGGCTGACCCATAACCAACATGGGCTTAAATCGTGCAGGTCCACTCACACTCGGGTTTTCTCGACAAAGGACAGCACTGGAAATATCCTTTCTCGTCCTTACAATTTTAGTAACATTTTCTTTTGTCTAGCTTACTCTATTGTAATACAGCACACAACACATATTACACACAAAAGAAGTCTTTGCCAACTGTTTATGTCATCAGTAAGATTTCTGGTCCATAGGAGGCTCTTACGTAAGTTTTTGGGGGTCAGATGTCACACATTGTGGCCTGGCTGTGCCACTTGCCTGCCTACCACCAAGGGACACAGAGGCGGGAGCTCCCTCCAGCTGTGTTTTTAATGGAGTCAAATCCCATCTTGAGCATTTCGTTTTCTTCCTCTGAGAACACAGCCTGAAACACTACAGAGCTGAGGATCATATAAAAGGTGTGTCTGTAAACATCACACAGTTTTACACACATTCACAGTGCGTTTCTGCTGCCTTCTAGGTAATTTACTTCGTAACACATTACCACCACTTGTAAATAACTTCTGTACAGTAACACCACTGCAGTTATGGATAAAGAGACTAATTAAAAAGAAAAGTTACATGCAGATTTTCACCTGTGTTGGGGGGATGCGGGGTCCAGAGTCCCTAACCCCAACATCATTCAAGGTCGACTATGTCCCTTCCAATTACAGCTCCTCCTCCAGGCTGAGGGCAGAGGTGCTGGTGGTGAAGTTCTCTTAGTTTTCCTTCTTCTGAGAATGTCAATCCCCCCTCTTACAGAATATTTTCATTGGGAACAGGCTTCTGAGTTGGCAGGGTTTTTTCCAGCAAGTGAACAATATTGTTCCACTTCCTTCTGGCCCCTAGTTTCCACAGAGCACCTTCCCTGTGGGCCAGACACCACTCTAACACTGCTGTCGAAATCAGCAGTCTTCAGTGTTGTTCCGTTTGACAATGACTGTCCTCCTGTGGATTTCTTTGGGTTGATCCCACCTCAGGTTCGTTCACTCAGCTTCTAAAATTTGCTGATTCAGGTATTTTACTGAATCTGAAAAGAGTTCAGATGTTATTTCTTCCAGCACTTTCCTGGCTCTGCCCTTCCTCCTTTCTTTCCAGAACTCTGACAAGTATGTGAGATGCTTTCCTTTAGTCCCACAGGTGGCTGAAACCCTGCTCATTTTTTTAAAAGATTATATTTATTCATTTGTGAGAGAGAGAGAATGCACACAAGCAGGGGAAGCAGCAGGGGCAGAGGGAGGAGACTTCCTGCCCAACAGGGAGCCCGACACGGAACTCGATCCCAGGACCCTGAGATCATGACCTGAGCCAAAGGCAGTTGCTTGACCGACTGAGCCATTCTGACGCCCCCCCAATGCTCATTTTTTTCAACTGTTTTCTCAGATGTTCAGATGGGTGATTTCTATTGTTTCATCTTAAAAGTTCACTGGCCCTTGGGGCGCCTGGGTGGCTCAGTGGGTTAAGCCTCTGCCTTCGGCTCAGGTCATGATCCCAGGGTCCTGGGATCAAGCCCCGCATCAGGCTCTCTGCTCGGCAGGGAGCCTGCCTCCTCCTCTATCTCTGCCTGCCTCTCTGCCTACTTCTGATCTCGGTCTGTCAAACGAATGGATGAAATCTTTAAAAAAAAAAAAAAGTTCACTGGCTCTGTCTTCTGTCCTTTCCCTTCTGCTATATAAGGGACCTATTTTGGATTTTATTTTTCACTTCTAAATTTCCATTTAGTGGGATGCGTGGGTGGCTCAGTCGGTTGAGCATCTGACTCACAGTTTCGTCTCAGGTCATGATTTCGTGGTCATGGGATTGAGCCCCACATTGGGCTCCACGCTCAGGGCACAATCTGCTTCAGGTTCTTTTTCCTTCCCCTTCTGCTCCTCCCTGCTCATGCTTGCACTCTAAAATAAAATCTTTATATGAAAAAAGAATTCCATTTGGTTTTTCTCCATTTTCTCTGCTAAGACTCTTCTTGAACATGGCTACGGGACAGCAGCTGCTTCACAACTCTTGTCTGGTGTCTCATGTCTCTGCTGTCTCCATGGGCTGCCTTTTCTCATTCACTCTGAGAGCCTTTAGTTCTTCTTCTTTTCTCTCTCTTTTTTAAAAAGATTTTATTTATTTATTTGACAGAGAGATCACAAGTAGGCAGAGAGGCAGGTAGAGAGAGAGGGGGAAGCAGGCTCCCTGCTGAGCAGAGAGCCTGCTGTGGGGCTTGATCCCAGGACCCTGAGATCATGACCTGAGTTGAAAGCAGAGGCTTAACCCACTGAGCCACCCAGGTGCCCCCCCCTCTTTGGAAAGATTTTAATCTCTCTCTCTATTTTTTTTAAAGCTCCCAATGGATCCCAGTGCAGGGCTTGAACTCACAACCCTGACATCAAGACCTGAGCTGAGATCAGGAGTTGAACGCTCCACCGACAGGTGCCCCACGAGGAGTGGTTTTCACAAGGAGTGGCTTTCACTTTAAACCCAGACGTTTTAGGTATCAGACAGGAGACCCTGGATCTTGTCTCGGTATTCAATTTTCGCTGGCCCCCTCGGACACCATTCCGGCACAGGAGTGGTGTGTGACATTCTAACCAACTTTGACAGATTTTGCATTTAGTCTGGCATCTACTGACCAAACCACCAAGCCTACGTGGCTTCAGTCTCCCCCGTGGCCTGGCTTTCATGGGAATGCAAGAATCCTGTTTCAAACCCTCCAACCACAAAGCCCGAGCCCTGTGTGTCCCTTCCTGCAACTAGCCACTCCTCTCATGCGAGGACTAAAGGCCAAGCCCCAGGTCCTCCCTCGATCCCATTTCCTAGTTTCCATGTGTGGCAAGGTCTCATCTGGCCATTAGTAGGGGCTCTGCCTCCATTTCTAAGCCAAATGTGAGTCATAAGCTCCCTTGATGACTGACCTCTCTGGGCTAGCTCTCAGTTATACCCACAAATGACATCCATGGCACAGCCTGGAATAGGCTGGGTGCCAGCTCATTGTTGCCAGGCCCCCATTCAGCCTCCACTGAGTCCCAGGGGACACACCTCTGTTTCTGCTGGGTAATGGGGATTCGAGCTCCGGTTTTCCACCAGGGCTCTCCATGCCTCCTGAGCTAGGAGGAGCAGGCGGCCCAGCTGGCTCTGGACACCATCCCAGCGGGATGCAGGGGGAGGCTCGGGGAGAGTCAGGTGGAGGAGGTGGTCCTGGCCCCTGCTGGCCTGCCAACACTGTGCCCGGGCTAGCAGGGTGGCTCAGCACCATCGGCCGGCCTTCCTGGACATCATCCTGGCTGTGACATCCTCACAAAGGCGGAGGTCTCAGCCCTCAGCCAGCAGAACACATGGTGGGGGTGACAGCACCTCCTTTGGGGTCTGGCTGAAGTACAGAAGTTATTGCCCCAAGTCCCCTGTCCTGTGAAACAGCTCCTTTCCTGTCCTCTGGCCAGATAGAACATGCTTCTGTTAGGGGTTTTTTTTTGTTTACCTTTTTTTCAAAAGATTTTAATTTTAAGTCATCTCTACGCCCCACATGGGGCTCCAACCTGAAGCCCTGAGATCAAGAGTGACACGCTCCAGTGACAGAGCCAGCTGGTGCCCCCGTCAGGACTCTGAGGTCTGCATGCATCAGCACCTCTTCGTCTCTTCAGCCCTGAGGTACAAAGACCCACCTGGTTGGTCCTGGGGTCCCAGGGTCTTCTCAAACTTCTTGTGTGTTCGTCACTTAACATCAACACCCGGGGAAAGGAACCCCATTCCACCTTCCTGACGGTGGAGGTCCAGCCGCTATCCTACGTCACAAGACTCTGAGGCACTGAGCAGTGGGATGACTTGTCCAAGGTCACAGAGCAAGCAAGTGGGCAGCACTCAACCCCAGGCCACCTACCCTTGAGTTGCCTCTCCCCAGGTGGGGTGGCAGAGACTGAGGGCAGCCACACTGCAGGCTGTCCTACGGCCACACTGTGGGCTCCTCCACAGCCACACAGCAGCCACACCCTGCAGGCTCCCCCATGACCACACAGCAGGCTCCCCCGCAGCCACACGGCAGCCACATGGTAGGCTGTCCCACAGCCACAAGGCAGCCACAGTGTGGGCTCCTCTTCAGCCACACGGCAGCCACAGCAGAGGGCTCCCCCAGTCACATGGCAGCCACAGGGGGGCCCCCCCCAGTCACATGGCAGCCATAGTGCAGGCCCCCCCAAGTCACATGGTAGCCACAGCGCACTCTGCTGGAGTGGACGTCCAGAGCACCCTCCCAGACAATCTGCACCATGCTAAAGAAAGGGTTTCTTTTCAGTCTCACAAAAACGCAGATACTCTGCTACTTCTAGCTACAAGGAGGAGCCAACTGTCACCGGACCCACACCCTGCTGAGAGCTCCTAGAAAAGCCAGATGAAACACACAAATACACACCCCGCGGCATCAGGAAGCTAACACAAGGGCTCAGGGACAGAGAGATGATGTGCCTGGAAAGGCCAGGCAACCACGGAGGTGTGGGCCCTCCATCTGTGAACCCCTGGGGACGCGGCAGCATCTGCTGACTCTTAGGGCAGGCCGAGAGGCCAGTCCCAGTGCCACGGCTAAGAGGCAGAGACATCTCACCAGGCTAAGATGACAGCTGGAAGCGAGAGGTTGCTTGGTACACAGGCCTTGAGGGCCGCTGCCCAGGGAGGAGGAAGGGTGGGAAAGAACCCTGGTATCAGGCTCTCCAGCTGAGCAGCACAAAGGTGAGGAGCTGGGCAGAAACTCTTCACAAAGCAGAGGGGCCTCCAGGGCCCTGCTGTGCAAGCGGCACTATAGGGAAGGGCCGTGGCGGAGCTGTAGGACCAGCCCTGATCACAGTTAGTGACCCCCAGGTGACTGGGCCCTCAACAGACTTGGGTGGGCCCCTCCGGGAGGATGACGGCAACAGCTGGAAGCTCGGAAACTTCGCACGGACATGTCTGCGTTCAGGAACAACTAGACACTGCAAATGCACAAGCCCGAGAAGATGAAACAAAACAAAGACCTACAGTCCAGTTATCAGAATAATCAGACAGGAACTACGATGAGCTATTCAAGAAAGTGGAGCACAAGTGGTCTGGAGCAAAGACTGAACACCTCCGAGATGTGCCTGGAGAGCTAGGAGGACATCAGACGCCAGACACTGTACAGCAAGAAGCACTGCTGGAGAAAAAGAAGGGTATTTCAGGAGCTCACGCGGAAAAAAGTGCACTGGAACCACGGGCAGGGCAGCCTCTGGGCTGCGGGCAGGCCAACCAGGAAGACACAGTGGTCAGCAGAGCCCTGGGAGCAAGCTGGTTGTAGGCCACTCTTTTTATGAAAACTATCAAAGATCTGGAACTAAAATCCATGTTAAAAGATGTTTATTACAGTGCTGTCTCGGGTAACAAAATATTAGCGAAAGTGATGGTTAATAAATTCTGATGCGTCCACATAACGAAAGGTTAGGCAATCACTGCCACTCATCCTTCTAGCAAACACTCAGCGACACTCAGCAACTCAGCAGGTCTCCTAACATCCTGCCAAGTGGCTAGCTGTTGGCGGGATGGTTCCAGAGTGATTCCAGCAGACGTGCACATGCTTTCAGTGGGTGCCCACAGGGCATGGCGCGGGGCAAACAGCCACGACTGGGGAACGACAGGGCCACCTGAGCTTTAGAGTGAGGACATGGAAGGTGCCGGAAGAGGCAGAGCCTCAACCTCAGGCCACTCACCTTGTCGTCAGCCTTGATGGACCGCAGCCTCATGGTGAGCTGAAAACGCAGGAAGTTGTTGGTGCCAATGGACTGGAGCTCCAGCAGCTTGCACAGGGCCACCAGCTGCGGCCGAGTCAGGTTATCCAGGGTCAGCTCATCTTCAAACAGCTTGGAGAAACGCAGGATCTCCTCATTGCTGGGTCTCTCGCCAGTCTCTCGGATCTGCAGGAGCAATCATGTGGGTGAGCCCTGTTGGGGGGGGGTGCTCCGCAGTGCCACCCACGGACTTGGGCCACAAGCCTCAAGTGAAGAAACAAAGGAGGATAAGGTGAAGAGCCCCAGACCATGCATGCCCTCCCTTGGGTCCACCCTGTCATCACACTCCTACTGGGGAGGAGCCCCTGGAGGGCTCCAGGCCCTGAGCACAGCCAGTGCTAGCTCTCTGCAGACGAGGCCTCCAGGCAGCACACGGCTGCCAACCACCCTGCTCCTGCCCAGGCCAGCCAAGCCAAGGCTGCTGACTGGCAAGAGGCTCCCACTGTGGATGTAGCTGGCCCCCCAAGCCTGGCCCTCCAGCACGTCACTGCTGCAGGGTCTTAGTTCCTCATCTGCCAAACTCTACGTTCCCTGGGGCTGCTGCAAAGTCTGGAGACACCATGGCGAATGTCAGTGAGGTTCAAGTTCTCAGGACAGCAGGCCTGACCTCCCTGAGTACGGGGTCGGGGTGGGGCTCCCAGTCAAACCCCCTATGGCACCAGCCCACACCTGTCTGGGAGACCCACTCTTGCCGTGGGTGGTAGAGTAGAGGGAAGAAAGGAAGTGAGGCGTGCCCCCACGTAGGACGGGAGCGGCCCTGAGGCTCTAACCAGCATTCGGGACCGGTGGGCTGAGGCCACCAGGGCCCCGAAGCATCACGGCACCTTCTGGAAAAACACGGAGAAGTCTTTGGTGGCGTTCCCCTTGGCTGCCTTATTCTTCAGGGCCATCTCCTCAATAGTGTCCTGGAGGAACTTGGCCAGCTCCAGCTTGACCCGCAGCTCCTTCTTCAGCCTCTCCTCCTGAGGGTCAAAGGGGGGTGCTTCACTCCTCTGGCCCGCACCCCGGCACCCCCATGGCTTCCCTGGATGGCACCAGTCAGACCAGTTGCTTCCATTCCTCCAATGGAAACCCCCGCACGGAGTTCATGTTACTCCTCAATCCAGGGCCACCCACATTTCCTTGAACAGCACTCACTCCCACCCAGGCGCTATGCATTCTGAGACTTTCTTTTCTAGTTCACGGTTTTAGAAAATATTTGTGTGGCCTCTTAGAGCAGGGGTCGGCCAGTGACGCTTTGAAGCTTCATGGGCTGTGTGGCATGAAACCAGTCCCTGCCTGTGGGGGCAGCCACCGCCAGCCCTGCCTACAGCAGGTTGGCCCTGCCCTCCACGGGGTCTCACCCCCACCAACAGCCTCAACCCGTGCCCTGAAGTGGTGGGCTAGAGAAACCGTACGTAAAACAGGTTTAAAGAGAAGCATCTCTGAAACCCATCCTTGACCCCTCACAGCGCAGCCTGGCTGAGTGAAGGAGACACACAACACCTGAGCATCAGCCATGAACAGTGCAGACGTCGTAAGTGCATCCGCAGCCGCCCTGCCCTGAGTTCACCGCCCTCGTGGCTCCTCACCTTGATGGACTGGGTCTCAAATGTAGACGGCAACATGTTGGGGAAGAGCTTCACAGCAACAGGAAGCAGGAACTCCATGAATGGCACCACCACAAAGACCAGGAAGGGGACCAGGCGAAAGAGGTCAGCACATATCCGGAGAAACTGGGCAAAGGCGGAAGGGATCAGAGGGTGAGGCAACGCCACTGCTCACAAGGCTGTCAGAGGCGCGACCACAGGCACCGCCTGCCAGGGGTCAGCGAGAGCGCTAAGTTCCAAACAGCTCTACCAATTGCTCCCAAAGCCGGCTCTTCCTCCCGCGTCCAAACCATGGGAAGACAGCCTTCAGAAAGGAGGGGTAGAAGCTTGTCGTAGGAGCCGCCCCATCCCTTCATGCCCTGCCCACTGGGGGCGAGGGGGTCCTGCTCAGCACAGATGGCCTGGCACAGCCATGGTACTGCCCATGGGCTTGAACGCCATGGGACAGGAGCGGCAGGCTGACTTGCCACTGCTGGCACCAGCAAGGGCCACCAGGGAAGGTTGTGGCCACGCCACCCACCCCACATGGGCGGCAGAAAGGAAGAGTACAGGTTGTGTGTTTCTCCGGATAACCTGACTTGAGCCTGTGCTACACAGCAATGATCGGACAAGCGTCCAAGGGCTTCATCGACAGAAATCAACTACTGCTGAAGCCATTAAAGAAACGCACAAGCTGAAATCCCCTGAAACCTGAGACGACACTCCCTGCCAGGCCCCCAGGCAGCTCAGCCTTCTCTTCAGTCATGACCAGCCAACGACGGTCTACACTCACAACTGTCCAGCCTCCCAGGAAACGAAGCCACCCTGTGCACCTATGTGCGCACTTCCACTGTCACAACCTGCTCTGTGCTCACGAAGAGCAATGTCATTCCTAGAAATGGCTGCGTTTTGGCCTCGTCTGACACTTCCAACTGGGCTCCAGGAGTACATCCCCAATGGAGCACGGCTCCCTGAGGGCTGCAACCCCTCCAGGCCATCAGGAGCCACCTGCCTCTCGATGGTCCTGCATATGCGGAGGACACAGCAGAGGCTCTTCTCCCCAGACAGCACACATTCCTGGCTCTTCCCAGACCAGTCTCTACTCTGAGGGTCACAGAACAGGGACCCCCAACCTGAACCTATCTCATTTACAAAACTCACACATTCACTTTCCTATTTATTGTCAAAACCAACTCATGGATTCCTCTATTTTTTCATTTGTTTACAATTCATTACTGTTTTTATTTTTATACTCAAATGGTCCAAAATTAGACCACGGAAAGACCCTTTCAGTTAAGGTGTTTTTTGACTTCGTCCATTAATTTTTTTGTTAGTAGTTCTACTGAGGTTTAATTCGCATTCCATGACATTCACCACTGAGTGTGTCATTCAATGATTTTTGGGTAAATTTACAGATTTGGAACATGTTTGTTGTGCCGCAAAGTTCCCCATGTCCGTCTGCAGTCAAGCTCTGTTTCTACCCTTAGCTCAAGGCAAATAGTAAATTGACTTGTTTCTATAAATTTGCTTTATTTGGACATTTCCCACACGCGGAACAGTACAATATATTCTTTGGTGTCTGACTTCTGTCATTAAGTACATGAACATTTAGGAATGTTCTGTCCTTCTGGTGACTTCACCCCTTCAGCATTGTGAATGCCAGACACCAGGAAGACTTTGTCCATCCCTGGTCATCTCTGCTCTGCAATTACCGCAGAACGGTGCTCATGTGCCTGTGCCGGTTCTCTTCTGCCGTCAGCACCACTTCCCTTCCCCACTGTGTACCTGGAATTTATCTGTGTCCTTACACTTAAGGGGTGTGTCTTGTAGACTGCACAGAGTTGGGTCTCGTTTTTTTATCCAATCTCATAATCTCAACCATTCAATTAATAAAACTGAAAAAAAAAAAAAGGAAAACTGTAGGATCATCTAAACAGGTGCAGAGGGGCCTGGGTGGCACAGTCAGTCAAGCAGCTGACTTGTGATCTCAGCTCAGGTCGTGATCTCAGGGCCGTGAGATCAAGCCCCATGTTGGGCTCCACAGTGTGCAAGGAGCCTGCTTGAGATTCTCTCTCCCTCTGCCCATCCCACCTCTCCCCAAAACAAAACACTCCATCACAACAAAAGATACCAAAACAGCGGACTTTGGTAAATCTGCAAGACACAAGATCAATACATAAAAATCGGTTGTAGCCCCGGGGCGCCTGGGTGGCACAGTTGGTTGAGCGTCCAACTCTTGGTTTCGGCTCAGGTCCTGGTCTCAGGGTGGTGAGATGGAGCCCCTCGTCAGACTCTGCATGGGGCGTGGAGTCAGCTTGGGTTTCTCTCTGTGTCCCCCCCCACACTCAAGCACATACATGCTCTTTCTCTCTCAAATAAATAAATCTTTAAAAGATTTTTTTTTTTTGACAGACAGAGATCATAAGTAGGCAGAGAGGCAGGCAGAGAGAGAGAGGAGAAAGCAGGCTCTCCGCTGAGCAGAAAGCCTGATATGGGGCTCGATCCCAGGACCCTGGGATCATGACCTGAGCCGAAGGCAGAGGCTTTAACCCACTGAGCCACCCAGGCGCCCCTAAATAAATCTTTAAAAAGTCAGTTTTACTTCTATATATAGTTGACCCTTGAACAACACAGAGGCTAGGGGCAGCAAATCTCCCACCCAGTCAAAAATCCATATATACATTTTGACTCCCCAAAAATGTAACTGCTAGGAGCCTCCTGTTGACAGAAAGTCTCAGTGAGGACAGAGCAGTTCATGAACATGCATTTTCTATGCTGTAGATTTCATCTGCCATATTCTTACAATAAAGCCAGACAAAATACTAAGAGAATGATAAAACAAAGTACATTTGCAGTAGTGCATATATTTTTTATGTTTATACATTTATTTAAAAAATCCACATAAGTGGATCTGCAGTTCAAACTTCTGTTGCTTAAGAGTCAACTGTACTAGAAATCGACAACTAGGAACTGAAATTTCAAAAAGTCCTTTTACCTACAAGAGCCAAAAGATGGAAGCAACCAAGTGTCCGTGTACAGACAGATGGACGAATGGATGGACAGACAGATGGATAAACAAAACAGACACACAATCCACACAATGGAATGTTATCCAGCCTTAAACAGGAAGGACACTCTGACACCTGCCCCCACTGGGATGGACCCCGAGGACACGGTACTGAGTGAAGTGAGCTGGTCGCCAAGGGATGACACTATGTGACCCACTTACCCGAGGCCCTCAGAGGAGCCAGGTCACAGAGACAGGAAGTAGAGGGTGGGTGTCGGGGATGGGGAGTTAGTGTCTCATGAGGGGCTGAATTTCGGTTTGGTGAGATGGAAGAGCTCTGGAGTCGAGGGTGGCGATGTTTACGGCAATGTGAAACTATTTAGTGCCCCAGAAGCACATACCTAAAAATGGTTAAAATGGTAATTTTAGATTGTGTATTCTACCACAATAAAAAATTCCACTTATAATAGCACCAAAAAATATGACATGGTACAATATTGCTAAGAGAAATGAAGAAAACTGTTTTACTCCACACTGGTCACCCCAAAAAGTGCCCGCTTTGCTTATTTTCGAGTCTTTCCTTACTTTCTTTTTTTTTTTTTTAAAAGATTTATTTATTTGACAGAGAAGAGAGACAGAGAGAGAGAGAGAGGGAACACAAGCTGGGGGAGTGGGAGGGGGAGAAGCAGGCTTCCCGCTGAGCAGGGAGCCCCTAGCTCAATCCTAGGACCTGAGATCATGACCTGAGCCGAAGGCAGAGGCTTAACGACTGAGCCACTCAGGTGTCCCTTTTCCTTACTTTCTGACACGGGCTCATCCCTAGCACCGTTGGCGAGCTCTATCTCCGAGAAGCCCCAGTTCCCCCTTGTGGGCCCGTTAGAAGCCAAGGGCTGGGCGCCAAGTGTGCTCACTACTACTAGGCTGTCATGCCTGCCACACCTAGTCACCAGCTGAAGGGAGCAGGAGGCTGGAACCCGTAAGAGTCTAACAAAGCTGAGGAATTGCGGTAATTCTCGATCACGTGTCTACCATCAATGGCTAGACCAGCAATTTTGTTAGCCTAAGAGCATTGCCGCATGGTAAACATCAGGGCTCCAACGTGCTCCACCTGAAGCCAGCACTTGGCGAGAAGGCTCTGGGAGGAGGAGCTGTGAACACACTGGAGAGGCAGAGAACCAAGCCTGTACGACAGCCCCCAGCTCCCCAGAGCCCCCAGGAGCCCACCAGCCAGGCCCTAGCTGCACTTCTCCACAGAGAGCTCTGCCAGATGTCAGCCGCACATGGTCCCGGCTGGAAAACCAGGACCCCGGGGCACCTAGAGAGCACACAGCAACTTCGATCAAGGACGGAGGCCGAGACGGCACCATCTCTGCCCGCACAGCTGCTCAACACACGGTCAACAGACACATGCTGCGACTCTGGACACAACAGCGCTGCCTCGTGGTTCCTCCTGCTGACACTGTCACTCGGAGTCATTTCCGCGGGTAAGCCAGAGCTCCTGTGACAGGGCCAGAAGCGCCCCTTCCGCCAAACACGCAGGCCCACAGGGCCCAGAGTCAGAACACAAAACAACTCTCCAGATACTCGTGTCACACAGGAACCCCAGACAGGTCTGTCACACTCTGTTTAACATGATCAGTAAGCATTCAACAGCTGCATGACCTAAATTCACATTTCAAATGTACCTCCTGCTTATACAACACTTACACAAATTATTCTACAATCTCTTTGCCTTTGTAAACATAATTTAAGAGTCACTTTTCTCTAATTATCAGAACTGCCAACGTTCTGTTCAAATTCAAGGTACCTATAGGACCCTAAACCGAGGGAAAATAGCATTGCTCCACAGACCCTCTCCTTAATGCTGGCAATGGACAGACACGCCACCTCAGCCAAGCCCATGTCCACACAGAGACCTCACCCTGGGATGTGCTCATCTGCTCCAACTCTGTTTTCTTTTATTTTTTTAAAAGATTTTATTTATTTATTTGACAGAGATCGCAAGTAGGCAGAGAGGCAGGCAAGGGGTGGGAGGAAGCAGGCTCCCCACCGAGCAGAGAGCCTGATGTGGGGTTCAATCCCAAGACCCTGGGATCATGACCTGACCCGAAGGCAGAGGCTTTAACCCACTGAGCCACCCAGGCACCCCAACTCTGTTTTTTCTTAAAGTTTCACTGTCTTCAATGAAACAGCAAACACATGCACCTTTCAAGGCAGAATGGGATGAGGGCAGAGCAGAAGGGAATCCGAGAAAGCATTAACGTATGCACTGTACTTGACACCCAGTGAGCACTAACAGCATGATTCTGGAATACCAGTGCCACTGCTCCTTCTTCCAGTCCTCAACCTGCCCCCTCCTAGAACAGCGTCCCAAGGGACACTCTAGCCAGTTAAAATGACCCACGTTCTCCACGAAGCTCCTGAGAATGAGTATAAAATCCAAAGCCAAAGTAACTCTCACACATGACAGCCAGTCCCTAAGATCCTCTGAAGGTCAACTTCAAGGGATCACCCATTGCTGCACCTCTCCTTGGAGAATCTAAGGGTGCCCCTTGCCCCCTGGGGACTCACCAAAAAAAAAAGGAAAGAGAGGAAGAAGAAAGAAAAAATCAACACTGTAACCATCAGTTATTTCAGATAAGAGATCTAGAAGGTCTGGGCTCCTGGAAAAATAGGAAGAATCTTGTTTTAAGAGCCAGGGGATGGCATGGGGTGCCTGGGGGGCTCAGTCAGCAAAGGATCTTCCTTCCAACTCAGGTCAGGATCCCAGGCCTGGGATGGAGTCCCTGTGTTACTCCCACGCATCTGCTTCTCCCCTGCCCTCTGCCCCTCCCCCTGCTCATACTCTATCTAGCTCTCTAGTAAAATCATTTTTTTTTTTAAGATTTTATTTAGTTGGGTTTTTTTAAAGGATTTTATTTATTTTTTGACAGACAGAGATCACAAGCAGGCAGAGAGGCAGGCAGAGAGAGAGGAAGGGAAGCAGGCTCCCTGCTGAGCAGAGAGCCTGATGTGGGGCTTGATCCCAGAACCCTGGGATCATGACCTGAGCCGAAGGCAGAGGCTTTAACGCACTGTGCCAGTCAGGCGCCCCTAAGATTTTACTTATTTATTTGGCAGAGAGAGATCACAAGTAGGCAGAGAGGCAGGCAGAGAGCCTGATGCAGGGCTTGATCCCAGGACCCTGAGATCATGACCTGAGCTGAAGGCAGAGCCTTAACCCACTGAGCCACCCAGGTGCCCCTCTAATAAATAAAATCTTAACAAAGAAAGAGCTGGTGGATGGCAGAGAAAGCCTGTGCACTGAATGCCAACCCAGATGGCCAGGGAGCGGGAAAGCGGGCAGGTTCCGGAGCGGATGATGGAGGCACAAAAGCCTCTGGCAGAGAAGATGTGCTGCCGTCAGTGGCATCTTATGGAGAAGTTCACAGGTTATTTTTCCTGTGCTTTTTTTTTTTTTACATCAGAAGTGGCAGAAAAAAGCCTGGAATGTATGTTGAAGCACCCAGAAGGGGAAGCTGCCGGGAGCACTGGCACCCCTTACCTGCCCGCACCCCTTACCTGCCTGCCCGCAAGCCCTTTACCTGCCCATGCCCCTTACCTGTCTGCGCTCCCGGCGGGTCAGGCTGTGGCCGTGCAGGATGCGCCAAAGCATACGCGCCGCGATCTTGGTGTCGATCCACAGCAGGCGGAAGCCGTGGTAATAGTGCTTTAGCTCGTCCACGACTCTCTGCCCCAGGGACTTCCGCACGGCCACCTCTGGTGGGGGGCTGTACACGGGGCCACCCTCCTCCAGCTTCTTGTTCTTGTCCTTTAGGGACTTGAGGGACTTCTCCACCACGGAGTCATCGCCCAGCGGGGCCGATGAGTGCCAGCAGCGCAAGGGAAGGAACAGTGGCCCTGGGACAACCAGACTGGCAGAGGTGAGGGCCCACGGTGCTCCGGCCGCTGAGCACGTGCGCTCGGGCCTCAGAGTCCAGTAGCCACGGGGATCAGCTTTGAAGCAAAGGTGCACGGGGTGGACAGGAGTGTGGCAGCGAAACGGCATGATCCTTGAAAAGGAGGAAAGGAAAACAGTGATGAGGAGCCAGCCACAGTCCACAACCTCCCAGCACCACATGCCAACGGGAGCGACACAGACCAGAGCCCTACCACAACCACTCACACACTCAGCCTTCCTAGCTCGTGAAACAGACTCCCCACTGCTTCCCGACGCCTGGAAACCACAGCAGGAAGAGGAGGAGCTGCCTGCCAGGGGCTTGTGTGAGAGACCAAAGGCAGCCAATCCCCATGGGCTCATGAAAGACACCAGGACACCAAGGAGCCTGGGCATGGACTAGGGTCTGGGGTGAAGGGACAGGCTGGACACAAAGAGTACAAGCCAGACCCTTGGATTAGACAGACCCAACCTCAGGGCAGATCTCCCAGATGGGTTCCCAGAATTGGGGAGTCCAGGGTGGGACAGGGGTGCGGGGGGGGGTGTCCTTTCCCCTAGCAGATGACTTTCCACAAAGACCTGCAGTTCTTGAGCGAGTCCTGGAAGTCAGTGAGGACACCTGAATCAACGGGGCCCCAACCCTGTGTGTGGCCCAACAAAGACGTTTGTGCAAAATGCCAAAAACTTAACAAGTCGCGTCCAGAGCCCACTCCTAAACTCTCTTCCCCGTGCTGCTCCCGCTGCTCAGCCCAGAGCCTCAATTATAGTCCAGTGCTGGAGCAACTTACCTGCATGATTCTCGGAGCCCTACAATCGTCTATGTACCCCACCCATCTCACTGGAGACCTCCTCCCTTCCTGGTGCACAGACCCTCTTCTGGGAGGCCACAGGCTCCAACTTAACCTCAGAGGCATGTGCGTACAACCAACACGCCCCAGCCTCTTCCCAGCTGCCGGATCATCTCACTGCACCTGGCCCAGCGCCAGCAGTGAGCACCTGAGCTCTACAGCTGCCTGTCCCAGTTCAAATTCCAATCCACTGCTCATTGCTGTGAGACCTTGGGCAACGTAATGAACCCCTCCGTGTGTAACACACACACAAAGTCCCCGTGACTGGCACACAGCAACACCTACCAGAAGGGTGGTAGTGATGACTACCCTCCCATCAAAGCAGCTGAGCAGCAGCCGGTCAGGGCTGGAAGGAAGCTCTGTGAATGTCTAGTCTAGATGCACCTTTTACGGACAGGGAATACTGAAGGAAAAACAGAGACGTGCCCACAGGCACAGTGCCCACAGTGGCACAGGGCACAGGGCACCGCCAGCCACACACTGATCAAGCCCGCGCTGGCCTCCTGCCTGCTTGGAGCCCCCGTTCCCGTGTGCCGAGGGCAGGGTCATTCCTGCGCCAGGACCCCCAGATCCCTGCAGTCAACGCTTGAGCAGGGAGGTTGGTGGCCTTGAGCCCACCCCGCTGCATCACAGCTGGCAAGAGAGAGGCTGCAGCCACAGCCTGGACCCTCTGTGCCTCACCCTCACCTCCTAATGTAGGCGATGACAGTGCCCACACACAGTAATGAACCTTACCTCCCATCTCCGTCAAACTTAATTATCCAATTTTCCAACCCTCAATTAGCAAGGAAACAAGTGGCTGCCACAAGAAGGCATGATGTCGGCAGCTGCAGGGGCAGCCAACAGGCAAAGACAGACTCGTGAAAACAGAGCATGCAGAAAAGCACCTGGCGTATCCAGTTGGGGCCAGTGACCCTCCAAGATCTGGCTATCTTCATGCATACTAGAGACTGTTACTAAAAGAGACTATTACTAATAATCTAGCCAGAAAGGCTTAGCTATTTTCCAAAAGCATAAAATTGCATAATCTGTTATTTTAAAAATATTTCTTAGAGTAACACTAATCTGGGCACTGCTGCCTTCCCATGGGCAGCTGGTGCCCTGCTCTGCCCCAGCTCACGAGAGCCCACGGCTTGGCCTCGCTCTTGAGAAGTGCACGCCTGCCTCAACCCCACAGGGTCCGTGGGCCCAGCTTCCCACCAGCCAGACCCATCCTGCTTTTCCTTTTCTTTCCTTTCAAAGTGGGGAAAACCCATTCCAGGCAAAAGCAACGTGTCAAGAAATTCGCAGTCACTAGAGGACAGACTGTGGGCAATAAAAAACTTGGGGGCTCCTACTGAAGCTGCCCATTTTACTTTGGGTGCTGATGCCCACATCCACCTCAACATACGCCCCCTGCTGCCACCTTCAAGAAGAGAAAAACTATGAATACCTTGGCTGGTTCAGTCAGGTTGAGTTTGAGACCCACGTTGGGTGGAGAGAGGACTTAAAAATCTTAAAAAAATGAAGAGAAAAACTAAGTGGTGCCTGACAGAAGAACATATTCACAGAGTCAGCATTTCCTTTGCCTCGTGGCACCAGCCACACAACTGCAGCGTGGCAGGCAAAGGGACCCACACCTGCTCTCCCCGGGGCTCTTCCCTAACTCTTGTCAACGGCATGACTCCTGTGGCCACACGATTCCTATCATGTCCTGTTCCTGAGGGGACAGCTCACCCAGACAATGGCCTGAGCTGGAACAGGGAGAATTGCAAACCTCCACGTGCCCCTTTCCATTCTTCAGGGACATGATGCCAGCAAGGGCAAAGCGATACCAGCAGCAAGAAGGGAAGCAAAGATGGACAACAGAGCAACAGGTGCCAGGACCCAGAGGAGTGATTCCCGAAGTGCAGGACATTTCTCTGCCCAGAGACAAGAGGTGAAACCACGGTTGCCTGCAGGACAAGGGGCCCCTCCACCAGGGAGCCGGAGACCACTGCCAACATCTCAACACCTATCAGAGCCCCGTGATACCCAGCGTCCCCCACAGGAGGAGCACTCCAGGGGCCGGGGAAGCAGTTTTTAGTGTTTTAGCATTTCTGCAGCCCATCTCAGGAGAACTCAAACCGCACAAGACTCTGGGAAGAGACTCCCAGCAGCCCCAGTCTTCCCACCGAATGAGCTCCAGGACTAATGAGTTAGTTTGCTTATTCCCAATTTTATTTTTATGATAAAGGAGGTCAAGAGCAGCTAGACAACAGCCATGACATTGTCTTGGATCAGAAACTCCCGGGGCGCCTGGGTGGCTCAGTTGGTTAAGCCTCTGCCTTTGGCTCAGGTCGTGATCTCAGGGTCCTGGGATCGAGCCCCACATCGGGCTCCCTGCTCAACGGGGAGTCTGCTTCTCCTTCTCCCTCTGCCTGCTACTCCCCCTGTTTGTGCGCTCTCGCTCTCTCTCTCTCTAATAAATAAATAAAATCTTAAAAAAAAAAAAAAAAAGAAACTCCCCACCTGCTCACCCTTTGGGGTCTGGACCATTTTAGCTGAAGACTGAGATCGCAAAAGAACCACCAGAGAGAGCACAGTGGCCACCGCACTGGCCTCAGGACCGCGTGGACTTCTGTGGCTGGGCTTATACGCGGAGCTCTTCCCACAAATGCGGGATGGCCCTGTTAAGTGCACTTTCCTTACGATTTCTTTTGTCTAGCCTGCTTTATTGTAAGAATGCAGCATGTGCTACACAGACGAGACAAGTGAGAATCGACTGTTTGAATTCAGCAAGGCTTCAGTCAACAGCTGGCTAGCCATTGTTCAGCTGGGGGAAGTCAAGTCGTATGTGTGTTTTCGAATGCACAGGGGTTGGTGCCCCTGACACTTCCCTGCCTTGTTCACCTGTCCTTAACCGTGTGGCTAGTATTTCTTATACTGAACCAGCAAAAGGAAAAGCAACATGGCTGGGATGCTGACGCTGATAAAGACTTCAATTCTCACCTGTAACCTCTCATTTGAAGTGTAACTGTTCATCTGAACAGCTTTTTGGTTACCACTGCTCAACATTATTTTTTTTTCTTTTCCCTATAATCTTCTTTTATTTATTTTTAAGTATGCTTTACACACAACATGGGGCTTGAACTCAAGACCTTGAGAGCAAGAGTCACCCACTTCACCAGAGCCAGCAGGCGCCCCACATTGCTTAACTTTCTAAAGAAAGCACTTAACTTTCTACAAATTGTTAACTTGTAAAAAAATTTGTATTAATAAAGCAGGTTTTATGTTTGTTTATTTGGTTTTTATTTCACAGAAAGAGGGACCACAAGTAGGCAGAGAGGCAGGCAGAGAGAGAGGGGGAAGAAGGCTCCCCGCGGAGCAAAGAGCCCAACACGGGACTTGATCCCAGGACCCCACGACCATGACCCGAGCCAAAGGCAGAGGCTTAGTTAACCCACTGAGCCACCCAGGTGCCCCAGTTTTTATGTTCTATTTATTTTTAATTTTTTAGATTTTTAAATTTATTTATTTGACAGAAGGAGATCACAGGTGGGCAGAGAGGCAGGCGGTGTGGGGGGGGAGGAGGCTCCCCGCTGAGCAGAGAGCCCGAGATCCTGGGCTGGATCCCAGGACCCTGGGATCATGACCTGAGCCGAAGGCAGAGGCTTTAACCCACTGAGCCACCCAGGTGCCCCAGTTTTTATGTTTTAATATGAATCTTAAATGCAGGTACATTTGACTCTTAAAAGGTGGTTGAAAAATTCAACATTCATCCCTAACAAAAACAGGAATAAAAATAGAGGGCAGAGAGTACTAAAAACAAAAGCTAACATGACACAGGCCACACACTAGATGCTCCACTGTTTGCTGGAGTGACAATGCAGCTGCTCAGATACCAGGACTGGCAGCTGAGGAAGTGGGAAAGCAGAAGCACGGGCATCAGAAGGAGAGATGCACAGGGCGCCGGGCCCCAGCAGACTGTGCCTCCAAGGACAGGTGGTACCATGTGAGCTAAAACACGATAAATGAGCTGTGAGAAGTGGCTGGACACAAGAAAACTGGTGACTTACATGCCAGCAATGATCACATAGAAAAATAATGAAAAAGAAGACCCATGGACACCACACCCAACACGTCTGGGCATCCTCTTAGGGGCACCGGGTGTGGCCCAGATAAAGAAAATGACAGACCTCTTCCTGAAACAAGAGAGAAGGTCTTACTAAAGAAAACAGCTAACCCCCTAGGAAACTGCGGGCACCTTTAAGTTAATATTCCCAAACAATTTTATGGGTTTTTAAAAAGATTTTATTTATTCATTTGAGAAAGAGAGAGAGAGAATGCATGCACTAGCAGGGGGAGCAGCAGAGGGAGAGGGAGAAGCAGACTCCCTGATGAGCAGGGAGCCCGATGTGGGGCTCAATCCCAGGACCCTAGGACCATGACCTGAGCTGAAGGCAGATACTTAACTGACTAAGCCCCCCAGGAGCCCTGATTTTATGGTTTTGAGGACACTCCAGTTACAATTCCAAAAAGACCACTTTAGAACTGAAATAATTCAGAAGTAAACACAGAAGGACTGTCCAGAAAGGAAGTGTTCCAGGCCTGGTCCCCTGCAGATAAAAGCCAGCAGGAGGCCTCACCAGGGAAAATGTCAGGAGCAGACCACTCAGACACAAGCGTCCCATGCAAGAGAAAAGGGCACGGAAGGCTCTGCAGGCCGCTGGGGCCACTGATTGGCAGGACCCCACCCCACCCCCAAGTGGTTCATGCAGGTGAACCAGCCCCCACCGCAGTCCTCTAACCTCCCTTAGAGGTCTGGTACCTAAAAACCAGACACTTCACACAAAAACCCAGACTTCTAGGTTGTCTTGAAAAAACCCAAGCGCTGGCCTTACGAGGCTTTATGGCAAGCAGGAGTTGCACCCCAGGATCAGCAGCCCCTGCTTCCAGCCTTGCGCTGGGCCCCATGCCCCTGAGAGGGTTACCCATGGATTACAGAGTTTGCTTTAAAATTAAATCTAGAAATGCACACTTTGGCAAGAGTAAAGATGTTCTATGAACATTCATCAATGGCTCCATATCATAAAAAGAAAGAGCTCATGACAACAATATCTTACACTGGTCAAAAGAGAAATCTAATTAAAATCAAACCCAGGGGCACCTGGGTGGCTCTGTCGGTTGAGCGGCTGACTCTTGATTTCAGCTCAGGCTGTGATCCTGGGGATGTGAGAGGGAGCCCCATGTTGTGCTCCGAACTCAGTGGGGAGTCTGCTCGGGATTGCCTCTCTCCCAACACCCACTCTAAAATAAATAAATAAAATCTTTAAAATCAAACCCAAGATCAGGGTGCCTGGGTGGCTCAGGCAGTTAAGCATCTGCCTTTGGCTCAGGTCATGATCCTGGGGTCCTGGGATGGAGCCCCACATCTGGCTCCCTGCTCAGCAGGGAGTCTGCCTCTCCCTCTCCCTGCAGCTCCCCCTGCTTGTGAATACACTCTTTCTCTCTCTCTCTAATAAATAAAATCCTGTTTAAAAAGAAAAGAAAATCAAACCCAAGAGCCAGGTGGGAAGTACTCTTGCCACATGCAGGGGCCAGTAAGGATTGTTGCTGGGAGACGCTCTGAATCAGACTCTTCTGTGTCCCCACGGTACACTGCACATGTGCCAACCCCATTCCACAAAGACACTCACACATGCAGGAAAGGCCACTCAAGCCCCCTGTGTTTAAACACAATTTTGCTTCACCATCAACCAAGTTTTTGTGTATGACTTACAGTTTTTATTTTAGGGAATTAAATCTATTCCAGGAAGCATTCTCCAGAAAAGTGTTACAGACAAGATGAAGTGATAAATGAACAAGCTCAAATTATAAAAAAACTTGGAAGACCCTATAGCTCCGTGGTTGTGAGGGGCCAGCTGGACAGCAATTGGGAAAAATGTATGTACTCCCGGATTGGAAGAATCTGGGCTGTCCGAAGGGAGAGACAGGTTCTACTCTGGGTATCTGGGGCAAGTAGACAAGGGCCTGGGAGTCAAGAGACAGGTCTGGGAATCCAACCACGTAGGTGGGGAAGCTGATCAGAAGGAAACTACTCAGGGCGCCTGGGTGGCTCAGTCTTCTGTCTTCGGCTCAGGTCATGGTCTCAAGGTCCTGGGATTCGAGCCTGGCATCGGGCTCTCTGCTCAGCGGGGAGCCTGCTTCCTCCTCTCTCTCTGCCTGCCTCTCAGCCTACTTGTAATTTCTGTCTATCAAATAAATAAATAAAATCTTTAAAAAAAAAAAAAAGAAGAAGAAGAAGAAGGAAACTATGCTCGGGGATGCCGGGCAGAGGGAATGGTGGGTGGGAGAGCACAGGAGCCCTAAGGGATGTTCGAGTCCACATAACGACAGTGGACAGGGAAATATGGATGCCACTCCCCCCAGGAAGTCCTCCAGCCTCACAAAGTACCACCACAGGGAAGGGCTAAGTCCACCACATCCCACACATCCCCCACCAGGCGGGGGTGAGCCCTGTGGCCAGCAGTCACTCAACACAATGCTCTGCAAAGGACCAAATGGGGTTCAAGGGAGGGTCTTGGTGCAGCCTATGTCTCCTTGCACAAGAACATGAAAACCCACAAACAGCCGTGGGAATGTGGAAAAGCACATGGTGCACAGTAAGTACACACTTTTCAAAAACAGACACATGAAAAAAAGACCAGAATAAAATTCACCAAAATGTAGTAATATTTACCACAGGTACTAGGATTATGAATGTTTATTTTCCCAAATTCCAATAACATATGAGGTTAAAGAACAGGAGGGTAGACTGTACCATCCCCCCAAAATCAGAAGTCACACAGCACTCAAGCATTTTCAAGCTCCCACTTTAAAGGGACGCACAGTGACGTTGTTGACTTACAGGTGGCTTATCAGCCCCACGGTGTTGGCACAGCTGAGACAGGCACGATCTCTCAGAGTACCTACAACAAAGACAAGGAGAAAACAAGAATGTAAGTCTCAAACCAGGGGCTGCAGACTGATTTCACCTTTTAGAGTCTCTTTTGCAGAGTAAGTCTCTGGAAGTCTGTTCTGTTAGAAGGTTTCAGACTGCTGCTAAGTGAAGGGTCTGTTCAGTTAGGAACACAGGGTCTTGGGGTAGCCCTAGAAAGAAGGGGAATCTTCAACAGCCCCTGGCTTCAAACACCCCAACCAGGGATACCAGGTTTCACCAGCACAGGGTCCACAGAGTCCAGGCCTGGGGGTCTCCCCAGGCAGGACCACTCCCTACTCACTCCAGCTGATGCAAGGCTGCATGGGACCCCCAACGCACAGACACCCCACAGAGCAACAAGGACCCCATGCAAACAGCCCAACACCGTCTCTGCCCACAGGAGGGGGCGAGGGCTATAGAATTATTGGTAAAACAGACGCTAAGAGCAAGCTATTTCTTGGATAAACAGTACTGGTGAGTGTACAGCACACTTTAATGATTTTTGTATATTTTTGACACTTTTTCTAACTCAGTGTGGTTTCCGTAAGCATAAATTCAGAGTGCGTTCTCAAGACCAATGCCCGGGCTTACCTGGGATCAAGCCCTGTGCTGTGGAGACCACCTGCGGAGGGAACGTGACAAATATGGGGGCCACGGGGCCAGAGGCACCATGCTGACAGGGTGCCAGGCCACAAGGCTGGAAAGGCAGGCTGGCACCCTAACACCCTGAGGCAGCAGGAGTACACAGAGCGGGTGCGGGGTGCTGAGGGTTCACTCTGGGAACCAGAGTGAGAACGGAGGAGAGAAGATGGGCACGACAAGGGACAGGTGCCAGCCCGAAACACCTTTCGAGCAGGCCAAGCAGGGGAGACCCAAGCAGCTCCCGGCAGACTCTCTGGAGACAAAGACTTGTCACTTTATGTATCCCAAGAGAAACCCAGTGTCATCACAGGCAACTTCTGTGTAGAAGGCTATTCCCATCAAATTCAGGACCTTGTAGTATAGATGACAGTCTTGTTTTAAGCTGGGCTCTGGGCTCCCAAGTGGTTACCATGATTCATAATCTTTTATACTTCAAACACCACATTTTTAGTAACACGAAGCCCTTCTTACTCCAGCTGAGGACCAAACAGAAGTGTGCCAGGCCTGAGCCAGCCCCGCACCTCAAGAACATGGCTCAGCCACGGCTCCCAGCCCCGCACCCACCTCCCCCCAGCAAGGAGACAAGCTGTCACAGCTCCCAGAGCTCCTTGGCCTGCCCTCCTATCACTATATTATGTGAACTGCACATCCCCTGTCCTACCTGGCCCCTTCCCACAATCTCCACACTCTGAAGGTTTCCCCAGCCCTCCAAGGAGCCTGCTCCTGAGGGATCCAGGGGGAGGACTCAGGGATACGGGCCACAGATGGGCCATTTCCTCCTTCTATAAGTCCCTTTAATCCCCATCCCCACAACCAATTCTCCAACTTTCTGGCCCTAGCTGGACAGCCTACTAGTCGGTTCTGTCTGTCCCTACCTGGAGTTAGTGCACACCCACGGTTACTAAGGCTTCAGTCCCACAACACTGCTCAGCTTCAGACACCAGTTGCAAAAAAGGCTCCTCAGGTCACCCACACCTCTGCCAATTACAAATAGGAGGGTTCCCACCACCACTTTGAGTTTTATTAATTCTCTGCAACAACACAGAACTCGGGAAAATTCTCTACTATTACAGTTTATTATAAAGGACATGAGGACCAGCCAGATGGGGAGGCACACAGTGCATGGTGTAGAAGACTTCTGAGTGCAGGAGTCTGTGTCCCTGTGGGCTTGGCATCTACAGATGCCACTAAGTCCAATGCTCCCCAAACCCCCTTAGTCAAGAGTTCTTTTCTTCATTACCTAGACATGACTGATCACACCCTAGGCCACTGGCAATCAATGTCAATCCCCAGACCCTCTCCCCTCCCTGAAGGTTGGAATTCTACAATAGAGCTGAACAGTCCTCAAAACTGTCAAGAAAACCCTGAGAAACGTGTCACAGCCGAGACTAAAGAGAAATAACTACAACCTGTAATGTGGTGTCCTGGGTAAGGTCCTGGGGTGCAGCAAGACATCAGAAATAAAATATGTGCACAATAAAGGGAAGGTACTAATAAAAGACAAAGGCGAATAGCGAGTATGTAAATAACAAAGTAAAAAAAAAAATCAGAATAAAGCGTGGGACAGAGGGCACCTGAGTGGCTCAGCTGGTTAAGCAACTGCCTTCAGCTCAGGTCATGATCCCGGAGTCAAGGGATCGAGTCCCGCATTGGGCTCCCAGCTCCACAGGGAGTCTGCTTCTCCCTCTGACCTTCTCCTCACTCATGCTCTCTCTCACTCTCTCCCTCAAATAAATAAATAAAATCTTTAAAATAAAATAAATAAAATTTTAAAAAGTGTGAGACAGAATAAAAGAAATCTGAATACAGTATGGAGCTCAGTTAATAACAATGTACCAGTGTTGGTTCACTAATTGTGACAATGTGCCACACTGACAGAAAAAGTTAATACTGGGGAAACTTGCTGGAGAAAAGGGCCACTGCGCCCAGCCAGGAATGTTTTGGAAGGTTCAAGACTGGATTCGGAGTCCAGCCATGGGTCTCCCGGGCTCTGGATTCCCTGTTGGTCCTACAGCAAACCTAATGTCCAAGCCACTCTCAGCCCCTTTCTGTATAATAAAGAACAGTGCTAACTACAAGAAACATCTGTATTCCCAGAATGACACAACCACAAAAACAAATTCTGCTCACTTTTAAACTGTGAACATGCTACAGAAACCTGAAGTGGCCAAAGTATTTTTATTACCATGTTTAACAGGGAAGAGATACAAGGAGAGCTCAAACAGCAGAGGGACCTGGACACCCAGACCATTCACACCGTCAATTCAAGCTGCTCAGTGCCCTTCCCATGGCTCCAAAATTCTAAGCAGCCAACAGTCATTACTGTTAAAAATTAAAGAATCATGTTTCTCGGGTGTGCTTTTGTGAATCCTAAAGTACTTTGAAATATATTTCACTTGAGCCTCTAATACTTGCAAGGGAAGTCCTAATCTTAACAGATAAGGAACAAACTCAGGTTAATGTAAAAAGAATCAGAAAGGGAATCTGGGCTACTGACATATGGACCCTTAAGAGCCCCGAGTTAGGTGTGATCTCTATGTGGACACCAGGATCACAGAGGCTGGGGATACCAGGGGACCTGCCTGGGGCCATCCCGAGCAAGGCCAGGGGTCCCCTCTACAAACACGTAACAGTTCTAGGATACCGGCGCTGCGGACGTCCTACAAGCCCGCAGACCCTGGCCATCTCATTTCAAGAAGTCCTAAACGTGTCCCAAGGGCACGACTTTCCCCGAGAGTGAACACCGCATTCCACCAAGCTTAACCACGACAGGAGCGCCCAGACCGTCCTAGGGCTGGCCGTCAGCGCGCTCCCTTCAAAAAACTTTCCGAACCCCGCTCAGGACGCCGCCGCCAGCAGCCGGGCGGCTAAGGTCACGGCGCGAGTGAGTCACAGGCCGCCGCCCCGCGCGCGGCTCCCACACCCCGACACCGGGCTGGCCAGGGCGGGGCAGAGGGGCGAGGCGGCGCAAGGTCCCAGCTCCGCGTGACCCCAGCCCCAGCCCAAGGTCCGAGCGCCCCTACCCAGCGACCACCAGGACGCCGGCCGGCGCTGTGCTACCGCGGGGCAGCCGAGCCCCGAGGCTCGAGGCTCGAGGCCCGAGGCCCGAGACCGTCCGCCCGGACTCCCGGCCCTCTGCTCCCGTCCTCCGGACAGCGCCGGCCCCGGCCCCGGCCCCAGGCCTCGCCGCCGCCCGGCCCACCCGACCCCGCCGGCCCCGGCTCCAGGCCCCGCGCTGTCGGCGGAGCGCCGGCTTCTTACCCCTCGGGGCGGCGGGGCGGGGCGGCGGGAGGCGAGAGGGCCCCCGGCCGCAGCAGCTCCTCAATAAGATGGACGCCATGTGCCCGGCCGCGGCGGTCGCTCGGGTCTCCTGCTGCTGCCTCCACCTCCTGCGCGGCGGCTGCGGCTGCTCGCCCGCCCGCCGGCGCCTCGGCCCGCCCGCGCGGACGGTTGAAGGCGGCGGTTGGCTCCCGGCGGCGGGCGCTCAGCTCAAGGACCCGGCACCGGCGGCAGCCATGTCCCGGCACAGCGTCCGGCGGCGCGGGGCGGGGCGGCCGAGCCGCCGCTCCCATTGGGTCCCTCGGGCGCCCGCCGCCCGCCAGGTGCAGGGCGGGCTCGCGCCGCCGCGGACTGCGGGTCCCGGCGTGCTCCGCGACGGCCGGACTCCGAGACCGCGCGGAATTCTGGGGCCCGTCGCGCCAGCCGCGCATGCGCGCTGGGCCCTTCCGGGTCGGGGCGGGCGGGGGGCGGGCGGAGGGCGGCGGCGCGCGCTGCTGGGGGCGCTCGGGAGAGGGCTCAATAGAGGGCTCAATGGAGGGACGCCGTCCGCCGGGTTTGAGTGGCCGAGCCAGTGCTCGGTGTGGGTTTCGTCCCCGGCCGGCGCGCGTAGCCCCGAGGGGCCCTCCCTGGGGCCGGGCCTAGGGTGGCGCCCCCAGCTCGCGGGCTGACCCTCCCAGCTGAGCTCAGACGCCTGCTCCAGAAGACCTTCCACCCAGAGCGGACCTTTTAGCCCACGCTCCCCTTTCCTAAGATGGGGTTCTATTCGCCACGGTCGTACGGGGACGGAGGAGGTGATGCAGGGAAAGCAGGCAGAGAGAGATGGGGTGGGCGGCTCCTGGGGTTCAGTGGACGTGGTCCCCCCCAGCAGGCCACTCCTGCCAGCCAGCACTCCAGCCCGGCGGCAACAGGCTCCTCCTCGGGACTCACTCCCCTTCTTGCCCCGTCCCACGCTTAGCCTGGAAGGCCTTTTACCTCCCTCTGGCTTCAAGTGCCTGTTTCTTGTTCGCTGATGTAAATCCCAGGGTACCGCTTAGGGAAGGTTCGGCAGTACTTACTCCGTGCAGAAGAACTGTTCTCTGGGCTGCAGGAGTGTGGAAGCCCTAATCTTAGCAGGCTCTCCGCTATTGAGAGACTGAACTTGGTTGAATTGCATGTCTCTTTGGGGGGCTCGGCCCTCACCATCTGGAAGAAGTTGCCTGCCTGCAGTGGTTTTCCTTTCCGGGACTGTCAGATGCTGGGCGGGGATGGGCCTGGCGTCCCCATCTCGGGTGGGAGAAAATGGAGCTAGTTAGTGCAGGGCATTTGGGAGACCAGACGAAGTGCTTATGTTGGCACTGGGCAGTGAGCGCTATGGACATTAACACAGAGTTAATCTAAGCATGTTGATGCCTGAAACAGGCCTCCAAGGTCAAAAGCCCATAAAGCCAGGACCCTATCCTATACATCCCTCAGGAAGCAATGGTGGGATAACGAAGGACAGTTCTTGTCCGTGGAGCCCAGGGTCAGGTCTGAATCAGGGCAAACAGGTGCTCAGGATCAGATAGGAGTGGCCTTCCAATGTCCAAAGTGTAGGAGAAGGCTTGTGCTAATATTAGTAACTGACATTGGCCCTCAGCTCCTGAAGGCTGTGTTCCAAAGCCATCAGGGGGCAAGTAGGGAGCCCCAAAGAGTGGGTGAGAATCAAAGCTGGTCCCTAACAATGCTGTAAGTGTCTGCAGGACTTTGAAGGACAGAGGATGGGAGGAAGGCCAAGGGGCCAAGTGTGAGGAAATATGGCAACAATGTTCACTTGCCCTTGGCATGATTCTCCTGTGGCCCACCTAGTTTGCATGAGAGAGAGAAGCAAAAATAGAGTCTCTACAGAGGGGGCACTTGTGAACACCCACCTGGGATGCTTTCTGCAGCTCCACTGCTAGGGTGGAGTTTTAGGGAAAGTCATTTTTAACAATACCTTTATTGGACTTTCTTTCTTTCTTTTTTAAAGATTTTATTCATTTGAGAGAGTCAAGCCAGGCGAGAGGCAGAGGGAGAGGGAGAAGCAGGCTCCCTGATGAGCAGGGAGCCCAATGCGGGCCTCCATCCCAGGACCCTGAGATTAGGACCTGAGCCTAGAAGGCAGAGGCTTAACCGACTGAACTCGCCAGGCAACCCCCATTATTGGTTTTTCTTATTAGCTAAAGAACATGTGCTTATTATAAGCATTTTAAGTTTATAAAAATAAATATAAAGGGGTGCCCGGGTGGCTCAGTCGGTTAACCGGCTGCCTTCAGCTCAGGTCATGGTCCCAGGATCAGAGGCTCATGGGATGGAGCCTCTCATTGGGCTCCCTGCTTGGCGGGGAGTCTGCTTCTCCCTTTGCCTCTCACCCTTGTTTGTGCACTCGTTCACTCTCTCTCAAATAAATAAAATCTTTAAAAATAAAAGTCATATAAAGAAACAAGTAGAGGGGTACCTGGCTGGCTCAATCCATAGAGCATGCAGGACTTGATGTTGGGGTCAGAAGTTCAAGTCCTACATTGGGCATAGAGCTTACTTAATAAAAATAATTAAAAGACAAGTAGAAACCTGGCATCCTGCCAGCTTGCCATCCATACCCTTAATGCCACATTGGTGGCCGCCTTCTTGCTCCCCGCCTACTCATGCAGCAGTCCAAGTGCACAGAATCCTGGCAGTGGGTCTGTTTTTGTATCACAGACTCTGCTGTTTTTCTTTCTTCTCTTTTTTACAGGCCTTTTTCTTTTCTCTATGCTCCCCACAAATTGAACATACTCTTCCATAGTCGCTCCATGTTTACACAAGTGACAAGAGTCCCGAGAAACGAGGTGGGATACACAGCACAAATGCCCTAGCTAGGGAGGTTAGAGAATCTGGTTGAGGATGAGGTCAGGAGTCAGGTTAGGGATCTGGTTGGGGGGAGGTCATGTTAGACATTGGGTTAGAGGACCAGGTTAGGAATCAGGGTAGCAGAGGAAGACCCAGCTGTTTGCCCTCCTGTGGCCAGGATCAGGCTCAGAGCAGGTGAAACTGGATTGCACGGGGTTGGAGTTTTGCCCAGAAGGGTGATGAAGGAAGAGGGACTGTGGAGTTTAAGATGTGTGCAAAAGAGTGGCCGTAAGGTTTGACTGGGAAATTTAAACAGGGGATGAGGGGAAGTGAGGAAAAGGTGGGAGCAGCTTGGGATAGTGGAAAGTGGCAGGACCACTGGCCTGTGGGGCTGCAGGACCTGAAGGGCGTTGGGAATCAGGTACCATGGGAGTCAGGTACCACAGCAAGTGAGCTAGCAAAAGAGGGATGTTCACAGTGGGTGGTGGGTGGCTTGCATTTATTGGCTATGACAAGTGCGAGGATGTGAGCCCAGGAGAAGGGCCTGAAGTGAAGCTGAAGGGCAAGGCCCTTGGGGTGGAAGAGCCAGGACACCTTTGAGAACCGTGGGGAAAGGCATGCCTTCCTCCAACTGAAAGCAGCCTCAGCCAGGCATACACAGCAGAAGGAGCAGGTAACTAGCCTCCAGCCCTATCTTGTTGTTGGAACAACATACACAACCAAGGTGATGGCCCAGACTAGAGTATGGAAGAGACATTCATTTGGGTCCTTGAGTACACAGGAATGGTGTCTATGGGGCTGAGACTAAGCCTACTCATTCCCCACAGCAACACCCATTCTTAGGTTTCTGGGTTTCCTGGAAAATGCTCCATTCAGCAGCTTCCTTTGACCCTTCTGCTTCCTTCTGCCTGCCAAGCACTGTGGGTGATGGGATGGAAAGGACGGACCCTGGACTGCCGACCTTGGACTTGCTCCACCTAAGATGGAGAAAACATCCATCTCTTCTCAGCCACTGTTATTTGAAGGGGTTTCTGTATTTAAAAGTGAACTTTATTATAACAAACTCAAGGACAAATCCCTAGAAGCTGGATTGCTGAGTCAGTGTGACTGCCAACGTATATTTTTGTAAACCTTTAAAATTAAAGCTTTTATTATTTTTTAAGATTTTATTTATTCATTAGAGAGAGAGCAAGCAGGGGGAGAAGCAAGGGGAGCCTGACATAGGACTCTATCCCAGAACCCTGGAATCATGACCTGAGCTGAAGTTAGATGCTTAGCCAACTGAGCCACCCAGGTGCCCCCTCATTTGGTGGTTTTTAACAGTTTCTATTTTTTCTATAGAGGTTTCTCTTCATTCATTAGATCATATTTTCCTTTATTGAATATCTTCAGTCACCTGTCTTAAAGTTTTTCTTCACCATATCTAAAACTGGGCTTATGGTTGGTTCTTTCTTTTCTTTTCTTTTTTAAGATTTTATTTATTTATTCGACAGACAGAGATCACAGGTAGGCAGAGAGAGAGGAAGAAGCAGGCTCCCTGCTGAGCAGAGAGCCCAATGTGGGGCTTGATCCCAGGACCCTGGGATCATGACCTGAGCCAAAGGCAGAGGCTTTAACCCACTGAGCCACCTAGGCACCCCAATGGTTGGTTTCTATTAATTGCTTTTTTACCTTGATAATGGCCACATCTCCTTTTTTCTTTGCATGCTCAGTGACTTTGTTGCTCACTGATTGTTGTGGATGATATACTATAGTCTCTAGATTCTGTTATCTTCCTTTGACAATGACCATGTGTACTTTCAGATTACTAAACACTCTGTGGCTTCTGCCTTCTTCCCTCCAGATTTCCATTCTGGGAAAGCCAGCCTCTGTGTTGGGAGGATACTCAAGCAACCTGAGAGAAGGCCCACGTGGGGAGGACCTGAAGCCTCCTGCCAATGTCCACCACCACCCGAGTAAAGCTGTCCCCATATCCTATCTGCAGCCCCAGCCAAGGTTTTGGATGATGGCAGCTCTGGGCATCATTTTGTCCGCAAGGACAGAACTAGTGGTCTCACTCTTTCCCAATTCCTGACCAAAGCAACTGCATGTGATGGTCCTAGGGTCCTGGGATCGAGCCCCTCATCAGGCTCTCTGCTCAGCAGGGAGTCTGCATCTCCCTTTACTGTTTGTTTTGAACCACTTAGTTTTTGGGTAACATGATACACAGCAATAAATAACAGACAAGATGTGTCCAGAGAATGTTTTGCTGTAGGATGAAGCTCCAATTCCAAGGGGATGTATCCTAGTGTCTCAGCTTCATGTCAGGGGGATTCATGGGCTTGAACGAGGTGTCCACTCTAGCTAGCCCAGAGCTCCCACAACACTTGTCTGGGAAGTCTGGGGGCCTAACCCCAAGTATGTGCAGTCCCGTTCTCAGCCAAGGACAGTGGGACATCTTAGACTCCCCTTGACACACTTGCCTGTCCTCCAGTGCCCTCTCCACAGATTCCAACAGCAGCACTGGCCCCTGAGATCAGTCAGATGGTGTGCCCTGGCTGGACCCCATCTCCCTGTGCCCTGGTAGCGGACTGCCACAAGTACAGAGCTGGGTGGGCAAGGTGTACCTTGTGAATTTCCCTTCACTGGAGATTGCAGTCCTGCCTTTCCTGTTTTGTCACACCTGAAAACAGCTGCCTCATCTGTTTTGCCCATGTTAATTGTTGTTGACTGTGGGAGGGCCCATCTACTACAGGATTCTCTGTTCTAGCCTCAATCCAATTTGCTTTTTTAAAAGGACAAATGTTTCTACATTTGTGGGAAAACTGGTGAGCTCTGAATCAAGCCCAGAAGTTAGTTAGTGGTAATGGGCTGATGCTGGTTTCTTAGTTTTGACAAAGCTACCATGGAAATGTGACTAGGGGAAACAGGTGGGCAAATGTTATCTGTGCATCTTTTCTGTAAATATAAACTTATTACAGAGGCACCTGGGTGGCGCCAGTCAGTGAAGCGTCTGCCTTCAGCTCAGGTCATGATCCCAGGGTCCTGAGATTGAGTCCTGCATCGGGCTCCCTGCTCAGTGGGGAGCCTGCTTCTCCCTCTGCCTGCTGCTCCCCCTGCTTGTGCGCACTCTTTCTCTCTGACAAATAAATAAACAAAATCTTTAAAAAAGCAAACTTATTACAATAAAAAATAAAAGTCCATCTGGCTGGGGGCAGGAGTGAGGGAAAGAGAGGCCAGGTTCTTTGTCTGTGTGGCTGCCCACTAGGCTGGCTGTGAGCGCCCGCTTCCACTGTCTCTAGTCAGTCCCCAACTCAGGCTGGGGAAGCTGGTCACTAGTCCAGAACGGAAGTGCCCCAAAGAGTTCTCCAAGATTTTACCAGTTCTTACACCTAGTGGCAGGCCCAGAGCCTGCAAAGAACTTTCATTTTCTTCTCTTTGATGTTTTGGGTGTTGTGTTTTTTTTTTTTTTTAAGATTTTATTTATTTGACACGCAGAGACAGCGAGAGAGGGAAGACAAGCTGGGCGAGTGGGAAAGGGAGCCTGGGGAGCCTGATGTGGGGCTCGATCCCACGACCTTGGGATCATGACCTGAGCGGAAGGCAGACACTTATCGATTGAGCCACCCAGGCGCTCTAAGATGTTTGGGTTTTAATTTTCTGCAGTCTTCATAATTAGAAAAAGAAGCGCAACTTTAGCACAAAACAATGTTTCTTCAGCGAAAGCCTGAGTGGGTGGGCAGCGCTGGCCGGTGCGCCCTGACTGGTCGTCCTCCACCTGGGGCAGTCCCCGTGGAGGAGGGCGGTGCAGGCAGGGGTGGGCGCAGCACGGCGAAGGTCGCCCATCTTCTCATCGCTGCCCTCGGTTCCCTCGGCTGAAGCCGCGAGACTCGCTGAGCCGGCGGCACCCGGGCGGCGGACGGTCAGAGGCAGGAAGAGCCGCCGGGTAGCGGGCCGCTGGCGGGGCCGAGGCGGGGGCGGGGCCTCGCGGCGCGTGGCCAATGGAGCGGGCGGGATTTGTGGGGCGGGGCCAGGACGGCGGGAGCTCTGCGTACCCCGCTGGGGCAGGTTCCTAACCTCCGCAGCCGGGGCGCCGCCTCCTTATCCCTCGGCCGGAACGTGCGAGCTTTCCTGCCCCGCTGCACCCGCGCCGCTCCGGTTCCGCCGCCCACGCGGCGACTGCCCGGGCCATCACCCGGGCCAGGCGTGTCCCGCGCTTTCTCGAGGGAGGGCAGCGGGGCAAATGGGACCACGTGCCCTTAGGGAAGCGGCCATTCCTACCTCCCAGCCGCTCCTACAGGGGTTACGGCACTACTGCCACACTGTGTACACGGAAGCCTCACACTCTGCCCAAGGTCGTGCAGCTAGTAAGGGAGATGTGGGTTGTATTGTGTCCCCCAAAAGATACGTTCAAGCCCTAACTCCCCTAACTGTGAATGCGACCTTATTTGGAAACAGGGTCTTTGCAGATGTAATCAAATTAGGAAGTCCTTAGGCCGGCTTAGGACTGGCGTCCTTAGGAGAAGGGAAAATAGGGGCCCCTGGCTGGCTCAGTTGGTGGAACAAGCGACGCTTGATCTCAAAATTGTAAGATCGAGCCCCACTTCAGGTGTAGAGATTACTTAAAAATAAAGTTTTTTTAAAAAGAAAGAAAGAAGACAAAATAGGTGGACACAAAGGAATGAGATCATGTGAGACAGAGCCTGGGAGTGCAGTATTGCTGATAGGAACCCAGGAACACCAAGTCTTGCCCACCATCACCAGAAGCTGGGAAGAGCCTGGGAAGATGCGCCCTGAGAGCCTCAGAGGAAGCATGGCCTTACATAGGCCTCAGCTTCAGGCTTCCAGCCTTCAAAACTGTGAAACAATAACTTTGTGTTGTTCTGTGGTATTTTAATGGGGCCCTAAGGAACCTGTTCAAGGGGGACCAGGACTAGAAGACTGGCTGTCCAGCCCCAGGCAGCAGTGCCACCTGGAGATAAACACAGGGCTGTGCATACCCTCCAAGAGGATGCAGCCAGCTTGGGAGGAGTCAGAAAAGGCTTCTGGAGAAAGTACTATCCCAGGTAAGATGTGGCATGGGGACACAGGGAGAAGTTCAATTTGATACCTGCACAGGGTGGATGTGCGTGGCTGTCCAAGGGCTGCCATCCAGAGGGGAGTCAGCTTCAGACTAGGAGCTCTGGGGGGACGGCTGGGTTGGAGAGGCAGAGTTGGACGTCCAATACAAGGCTGACTGAGGAGTGGGTTTTGTGTGAGGGGCACTGGGGAGCCTTAGCATGATTTTAAATAGTTGGGTGACACGGTCAGTTGTGTGGTTTAGAAAAATTCTGGTTGATGTAGAGAATGGACTGGAGGGGGAGAAAGCTGCCTCCTACTGGAGAGAGGTTGAATTAGAGGGGATTTAGGAAGTGGAATTCCTGGGGGGTTGGGGGGGTCTGTAGGCTAGCTCAGGTGAGATCTCCAGGAAGCAGCTTTTGGGGGCAAGTGGGGTGGAGTCTCCTCAGCCAGGTTTCAGTCTGCATGCCCTTCTTCCCTGCCTGACAGGGACTCCCACTTCATGGAGAGTTGGCCCACGTGACCCTAAGGACCCTTGCAGTGCTGTCTGCTGGCTCCTGGAGGCTGCAGCTCCTGCTCCTGTGATTGTCCCAGTGGACCGAAGTGGCCTAGGAGATGAGGCAGAGCCAGGCCTTGGAAAAGGCAAGTTTCCAGTCTGGAGAGCAGAGTGGGCTGGGCTGGGAAGGGGCTTCTGGGAAGGAGGGTTGGGGGAGGTCCTCCACACCTACTGCTCTGCCTAGGCTGGGGGAAGGGCCTTTATTCCTTCCCCTCCTTGGAGGCAGGGGCCACCTGGGGCATGGGAGGAGGGGTGGCTTAAGACTGCCAGTTTCCACTTGGAAGCCCTCTTTATTTGGCCAGGGATGGAGAAAGGCTGGGGTCAGAGTGCATGCATCCCCATGGAAACAGCAAAGAGCCTGGCCCCTCAGGGACCCTGGACCTGGCAGGGGATGGGGCTCCTTCGGCTAAGGGGTCTGGGCCTTGCCTTTGGCAGGAGCTCTTACAGGGAGGTCAAGCCATGAGCTGCAGTACCTGTGGCAAGGAGGAGCAGGGAGGCAGAGTGTGCTTGGGCCAAGGCCACCCTGGGGACAAGGAGGGGAGCTTGTATTGTGCCTTCCAGAGCTGTATGCCCAGAGTGGGTGGTTAATACTACCCACTGCAAGACCTTGCGACCAGGGGACTCCCCATGAATCTTGATCTTTTGTTCTGTTGTTGTGGGGCTTGGCCCAGGTCCAACAACCAGGCCTGGAGTCCTCTGGTCCTAAAGGCCTTGCCCAATTTGGCCCTGGCCTGAGAGCTGGGGGGGTGGGGTGCTGCTGTGGGAGCTGAGACGGAGGGCAGCTGAACCCCTCAAAAGGCCAGAACAGGGTAGCCGTCCATCATCTGTAATCACCTGCCTTTGAGTCCAGAATTTTCATCCAGAGAAATGACAGGAGTCTCAAAGAAACCCAAGCAAGGTTCAGTCTTGGCTGCTGCCATCCTTGGGTGGCCAGGATCCCTCTAAGCCCACCGGGCTTGGGGCTTTGCCTCTCAGGGCTGTCGCCCACCTGCCTAAGGCCTGTTTCTCAAGAACATACTTTCTCAGCCTGCAGTGCCAGGGAACTAGCCAGACTCTACGAATTTCCAAGCTCTGTATGCACTGAAATCATTGACACAGGGACAACAGCCCACCTTTGGGAGCCTCATATGTGAGCACCTGTGGGGGTCCCAGTCACTGGAAATACGGTCCCCACAAGGCAAGGCCCCTGGAGTGTGCAGGGCTGGGGGCTGTCCTACTGGCCAGACTTACTGAAAAGGGCTTAGGACCTCTATGAGACAGCCAGGCAAAGCTTGCATTGGGCGGGAAAAGACCAGCCAGTCCCAAATAACTTTTTTCAGGAAAATCTAAACATGCATTTGCATGTTTTGAATAAATTTGCATATCAATCACACTATTCTAAATGCTTTTTTTTTTTTTCCAGAAGAGGAGATTTAATTTCAAATCTGTGAAATTAGAGGAGATATGGTGGTATTTGTCCTGTACTGCAGGATTTTAAAAGTGCCATTTTCAAGTTTGTGCCTCAGCAGAATCCAGGTCTGGGAGCCTCTTCCCTCAGCCAGAGGGATAATATGGCAAAATGCAATACCTTTCCAGGAGCTCCTGGTGAGTTCTGGCAGTGACTTCTGGGGGAAGGGTCTCTTTTGTTTTCTCAGGATCTCCAGCACCTTGCTAGGGCACAGCACCTCATGTAGTGTTCTCCGCTGAAAGTGAGCAGTTCCATAATTCCTTTCAGTTGAGACACTGGGGAGGGTCTCATCCCTGCCCCGGCTTGCCCTATGCCAGTTCCTGGTCTGGTGGGAAGCAGCTTGTGGCTGGGTCAAGATGCAGAGTTTGAAGTGCCGCCTTCTCTGTAGTGTCTCCTCCCAGAGTCCTATAGAAGAACTGAGCATGCCTTTGTAGCTCCATCCCCTCAATCACTGGATGTGGCCGCCCTGGGAAGGGAGACCCATCGTGAGGTGGCTCTTTGCAGCTGAGGCTGCCTATAGAAGATGGTAGCTGGAGGTTGAGCAGGAAGACTGTTAGGGGATCTGAGTGGCCCATCTCTGTGTCACCCTACCAGCCCACTATCCCCTCACAATCAGAGAGATCTTCCAGAAGATGTTCTCTGACTACAGGCTGGCATTCCTGGAGGGGCTCCTGGTAGCCCTTTCTGCCCTGCCCCTTTGCCCCACGGCAGCCTCACTGGAATGTCACATCCCCTAGCTGACAACAGATTCCCCACTCCACCTAGCTCCAGGCCAGACTTGAGTCTGGGGGGTGAGGGCGTTGGCTGAATCCACACTCTGCAGATATTCTGCAAGAAGCCTTCAACACCATCGTGCTAGCCAGTCGTCCTCCGGCCTGTTTTCCACACTCCCTCTCATTGTTCGGGACCCTCTAAGCCAAGTCTATAATGCAGGTTCCAGGAGCGCAGGCGTGCGTGTGTGTGTGTGTGTGTGTGTGTGTGTGTGTGTGGAGGGGCTCCTCTGGGGCGTCCAGCTTGCTTTCCATGTGCAGGGGCAGTTGGAACTGGACCTCTGCCTTCCCCGCGCCACCGCGCTTCCTGTCCCGGGCGCCTTCTTCCTGCCCTCGAGGTAGGGGTGTGGGTGACCCCCGGGTGCTGGGCTGGCGGCCCTCGTGCGCTGACCCCGCGCTGCCGCACGCACCGGCCACCGGCCACTGGACTGCTGTCCGAAGGGCACGTGCGAGCGCAGGACACGCCGGGGGGCCGGGAGCGAGCGGCGCCGGGGTCCCACGTCCCCGATTAGCCGCCGCGCGTCCCGGCTGGGGCCGCGATCGCGCGGGGCCGGCTCGCGGGCGCCGATTGGGCGCGCGGCCGTGACGTCACCTCGCTCCCGCCGGCTCCGGCCTTGGGCTCCCGGCTCCGGGCTTTGGGTTTAGCCGCCGCCTGGCGCGCGCCCGGCTGAGTAGCGGGAGCGGGACGCGAGCCTCGCGCTGGTCTGAGGCGGCTAGCGGGGTGCCGCGGCCCCGGCCCCGCGCCACCGCCCCCCCACCCCGCCCGGTCGCCCCCCCCGCACTCCCCGCCCGGTCCCCGCCCGCCCCGCGCCCCGCCCGCCCGCGCGCCCCGCCCGGCGCGGATTTGAAAAGCCCGGCCGCAGCCCCGCGAGCGCGGCAGCCAATCAGCGGCGCGCACTTTCCCGCGGCTTCTGCGAGGCGGCGGCGGCCCGGCGGCGGCGGCGGCGGGCGGGAGGCGCGGGGGCGGGGTCGGCGCCGCGCGCGGAGAGCCTCGGCCTGGCCGCGCTGCGCCCGCCGCCGCCGCCGCCCCCTCCCCTCCCTCGGCCCTCCCTCCCCCGCGGCCCCGGCCCCCTCCCCGGCCCGCCGCCGCCGGAGCCGCCGCGCCGGGAGAGCCGCCGCCGGAGGATGCGACGCACAACAGGTCACTGGAGCCGCTGGCCCAACCGCCGCCGCGGGCCTGAGGGGCCGAGGGGCCCGGGGGGCCCCAGGGGCTGAGGCGCTGAGGGGCCGCCGGGCCGAGGGCTCGCGGGGCCGGGCGTGGGTGGGGGGCGGCAGGAGGACCAGGGAGGCCGGCGGGGCGGGGGCGGTCGCGGCTAACGGGGCCGGGCGTCGGGCGGCCGCGGCCATGTTGGGCCCGGCCGCGGGCGGCTGCACCTGTGCCGGCCTGCGGGCCGGGCGGCCTTTGTTCGCGGCGGCGCCGAGCGAGCCGGGCCGGCCTTTGTGAGGCGCGGGCCCGGGCCGGGGCCGGAGCCGGCGGTGGGAGGGGCGCGCCGGGTCGGCGCGGAGGCGCTTTTTTTGTCTGCGGTGGGTCCGCGGGTGACACTCAGGGACGCGGGCCGTTGGTCAGCGCGGGCGCCCGGGAGCCGGGCCGGGCCTTGGCAGGTGGAGGCGCGGGCCGGGCGTGGGGACCCCGCCCGGGGCTGTGGGCGCGCGCTGCCCCGGCCCCCGGCGCCGCCGCGGAGCCCCGAGGCCTCAGGACGCGCACAGACGCGTCCCCCCGGCCGCACGGCTGGCTCGGCCCCACTCACGAGAAGGGCGGTTGGGAACCTCGGCATTTCCAGAATGCGGGGCTTGAGTTTCGGGGGAACGGCTGTGGGCCCGCCGCGGGGTCGGCCGGCTACCGCTCCGCGCTCAGGACGGGAGTGGCCCCGGCTTTGACATTCTGGTGGAAACTTAGTATCGCGGCCGCCCTTCCGCCGCCCGTCGGCCCCGGGGGCTGCGTGCGGGGCTAGCCGCACCTGGGGAGAGAGGCCGGCTCGCTAAGGCGTGGACTCGGGGCTCCGTTAGCGAACTTGTGCGGCGCTGACAGCCCACGCTTTGGTTTTCCGGGCCCGACTTTTAAATGAGTTACACACCGAGGCGCCTTCATCGCCCAACAGCTGAAATCCGTCCCGGAGGCACCGCGCACCCACAGCACCCACGCTCCTGACTGCGTTTTCTGTATTTTTAAATAAGGTTATGGAGATGTTAGGTAAGAAGCCGCCCCATTTATGCGGCTGGGACCTTCACTTTGCTTTCTTCAAATGTTTGAAATGTCCTAGTTCCATATTGAGGTGGGAAGAGAGCAACACTCCTGGAGAGACTCCAGACAATAAGGCGCGGGGAGCGAGCCCTGCGCGCACCGCCCTCCCCTCGTGTGCCTGGCGTGTGCTCTTCTCCCCACAGCCGGCCATAGTTCAGATCTCAGCTATCCGCTGGAAGTGAGCAGGACTCATGCCTGAAGCACGATTACTTTGAGTCATTTCCTTTCCTTTTCTTCCATTTTCTCAAACGCCCAGCAGCCTTCAGTTTGGGGCTGGTGGTTGGTGAAGTGAGGGCTTACTGCGTGGTTGTGAGTTTGTGAGAGCTTTTGTGTAGAGCTCTGATCTGTTTGGTACAAAATCCTCCCCTCCCACCCCCCCGCATTATCCCCAATTAGGCTGGCCCTGGATTGCAGCAGGGAGTGTTCAATTTATAACTGAATTTTGAAGAATGAGGGGCTGTGTATTCGTGTGTGTGCGCACCATTCGTGGAAACACTTGAGTGCAACAGTAAGGTGAGCAGGCCGCCCGCTGCAGCAGCTTGCACTTTTTTGGCAAGTAATTTATGTGGAACTGTTAAAAGAGCGAGTACCTGCTGAACTGTAGGGAACCCAATGAAGAGTAAGTCGGAACTGCAGGAACTAGATGTCAGAAAGGAGAGGCTCTGTGGCTGTAGTGAAGGAAGAGTGGGTTGGGCCTCCCACCTACTCGGATGTCCTTTCCTCCCCTAAGTAGTCCCAGCTTTTACAAGTTTACTCCTATAGCGGAATGTAAACTAATTAGTTACTTCCTTTTTTATGGCTTGACGCTTCAGTGTAAAACATGTAAGAGTAGGTGGGATAGGCTTCCTGAGGAGTGCTGGGAGAGGATGGACGCCAATAAAATGTGAGCTGCCTGAGATAGGGTTTTTTGCCACCAAGTGCATGTAAAAGAATGTGCTAAGATGATGAAGTTTATCACTCTGCCCCTTTTCAATCGAGGCAAATAACCTTTCTAAGTCAACACTTTAACCAGTGGGAACTGAAAATACGAGCTTTACACTCCCATCTTCTGGTGTACACGGTTGTTGCTGTTGCTCCCGCTTGCCTGAGAATGTATGCAGTTTTGGGTAAGCATCTTAGTTTCCTGAGTCTCACTCTTCTCTTCTGGTGGACTTCAGTAACTGTGTCTTTGGTCCCCAAATATGTGGTGCCCTGTCCTGACTTCAGACATTTTGCGTGGACTGTTGGTGGATGTGGAGCACTGCTTCTCCTTGTTTTGGAGTATAGAGTACCTAGCCTTTTAATGGCCGTATGTGACCTTTCTCCCTGTTGGATGAGCCATTGGGAGAAAGGAGTCCCATAGCCTTGGGTAGCCCAGGCTCTGTTGGTGCCTCCTCATGGCAGGCACTCAGTAAATGCTGAATAAATGGGCATATGACTTAGGATAAACAAACAACCCATTTTAATGTCAGCTTCTGGCCTGTTTGCCTTTTTGTAAGTCATATTGGAGCAGAAAGGGATCCTCTGGAAGAAGCTGAGTATGGAAAATAAGGGGCTGGCCTAAGGTCACCCTGCTTTTTAAAAAATTTTTATTAAGATTTTATTTGTCAGAGGGAGCTCGCACACAAGCAGAGGGAGTGGAAGACAGAGGGACAAGCAGGCTCCCTGCCGAGCAAGGAGTCCGATGCAGGACACGATCCCAGGACCCTGGGATCATGACCCCAGTTGAAGGTGGACGCTTAACTGACTGAGGCCACCCAGGCGTCCCAATCATCCTGCTTTAACTGGGGAGCCAAGACCATGTTTCCTTTTCCTCATCATAGCTAACTCAAATGTTAAATAAAAAGTTAATGATGAAACATTGCAAATGTGTAAGTATAGTGAGTAATAGAACAGACCTGTCCCGACCACTGAAATGAAGTAAGCAGCAATGTTTTTACTGTACCTCTCTGTATTGCTGGGTAAGGTAAAAAGAATATAAAGTGTATGAAATACAAAAGCTAGAGGCGATGTGAAAGGAGGGTTAGTCTGGTACTTCACACACTGTCTTTATATGATTTGTTAATTTCTTTATCAGGAATGGTTGTTTACACTAAGCTCTTGGGGGAGAAAAAGACTTACATTGGTTACCCCAGGGACTTGTCAGCATTTTGCATTTGTCTCTTGGTTGCAGTATAGCTTTTGAAGGAGCTGATTGATTTGATGAAATTTGGATTGCTAGGTAAAAGAATCAAGACAGACCACAAAGTAGTTTTGTCCTTGAGTCTGCCTTCCAAAAAGCAAATGGCTACATATAATTCTCAAACAGTCTTAGTTCTGTAATACTTAAATGGTTTCAACAAAACAGATAAGTATAGAGTTTGCAAAGTGTTGGTTAAGCTGAGTGCTGGCTTATAGCTCAAAAACCTCAGTAGTGAGACTTCCCTGGCAGGTATATAGAGAAACAATGTTTATTACTGGAAGGAGTTGGGACCTCCATTTTTAAGCTGTCTTTGAAAGAGTTGATGATACAAATTAAGTCTGTTATGCTGTTAAAGGACGTATTTATATCAGCAGTGTCTTTATGTTTCAGTTAATTTTTCACATATGTTTTTGCTGCTGTATGCTGACGGCCAACAGATTAGAAAGTGTGTTTCTGAGTCCAGTTTTACTACGCTCAGTCAGATCTCTACATCCTGCCAGGACTTTCCAAAATGCATACATGATCATGTGAGGCCCCACTCTTCAGGGATCTCCATTGTACTTTGGGGTTCAAGACCAGTGTCCCCCTGGCTTTCTAACTCTAACTGCTCTTCCTATTTCTCCCTTTAGCCCTTCTCTTGCTGCTGTACTTTTGGACGTTTGCATGATCAGTGTTTGCCACCCCTTTCCCCCAACTCATCACCCCCCCCCCCACCATGTATATGTGGGCCCAGTTGGCTTTTCCTGTTAACTGCCTCTCAGTCAACTCTCAGCTTGGACCTCACTCCTAGAAAGCCACCCAAGTCCTTGCCTGTTTTTTTTTGTTTTTTTTTAGGGATTAATTGATGAATTCATATTTGCGTTGCTTTTTTTTTTTTAAGATTTTATTTATTTATTTGACAGACAGAGATTACAAGTAGGCAGAGAGGCAGGCAGAGAGAGAGGAAGGGAAGCAGGCTCTCCGCTGAGCAGAGAGCCCGATGCGGGGCTCGATTCCAGGACCCTGAGATCATGACCTGAGCCAAAGGCAGCAGCCTCAACCCACTGAGCACCCAGGCGCCCCAAGTCCTTGCCTGTTTTGAGAGGCTCTCATAATTATGCCTTGAGCAATTTGTGGTTGCTTCACCCACCTTTGCCCACTGTCCATTCTCACTCTGCTACAGGCACCCTGGCTTCTTGCCCACCTCAAGGACCGTATGCTTCAGGCCAGACTGCTGCATTTGCTGTTTCTTCTGCCTGGAGTGTTCTTCCCTGGACACCTGTATTGCTTGCTCCTTGCCTGCTTTTAGGTCTTTGCTCAAACTTCTTCCCAGACACTTTCCCTGACCACTGATTTAAAAGACCCTGTTGCCACCTGGCACTCCCCATCTGCTTTAGGTTTTCCTCCATAGCACTTATCCTTTGACATTTTGCGTGTTTTACTTATTTTTTCATCTACCTGACTACATTGAGATGTCTGTAAGGGTGAGGACTTCTTTTCCTTCTGGCTTTGATTACTGTCGTACCCCCAAGTGCTTGGAACAGTGCCTCAGTGACTATCAGTGATTGTTTGAGTGAATGGACCCTCAGTTCTTTGATGTTGGGGATATAATATGTCCCAAGCGTGTGGGTGAAGGGGAATGATGTGAGCATGTGCCTTGCTGTGAAGTTGGCGAGGCGGAGGGCCGTGGGCAGGTAACACATGTCAGAGAGGAAGCTCATAGCCCAGTGCTTGAGAATGGTGGCCCTCCAAGGTACAGGAGGTAGGAGTAGGAAGAGTGGGTAGATGCAAGAAGTGGGGCTGAAGTGGCATTGATGGGCTCTGGTACAGCATAGGGCTCAAAATAAGAGGACAGATCAGATTTGGCCCAGGTGATTCTGGTATTCATAATTTGAAAGATTGGGTGGATCAGGCACCATTTTTACCTCCCTGTAAACTAGTGAAAGAGGAGGTGGGCCTAGTTTCTCATCTATCTATTCTTTCCAAACGGAAGTTCTGATCTTATCTATCAGTCAGTAATGTGTCCTTGGTGCCTTACTGTTCCCTCCATAGAGGAAGTTCTAGCTCTTGAGTGTAGCGTGTGGCCCCTGCATGTTTTTCTGGCATCTTTGTTGGTCATTCCTTTGTGGCTGTTCTGAGATCTCATTGTCTGGCTGCTGCGGCTCTGGTGATGAGCCGGGCTCTATCCCATGTGTCTTTGTGCTGTTGCTTCTTCCTCGCTTATTCCGTTTGGCGCTGCTGTGCTCCTCTCATGGCCCAGCCTTTCATTGCCACTGGTGTTGCCCACCCTGCACCCAGAGCACTAGATATGGGGTTTTTGGTTTGTTTGTTTATTTCCTCCCAAGTTTGTCGTTTTTTTTAGGAGTGTTGGACCCTGTCATGACAGCACATTATGTGAGTTTTGCCCCTCCCTCTGCTCTGGGTTGTGAGTTGTTCAAGGAGAGGGCCTTCTGACTTGTCTTCTGGTCTTTGAAAAGTGCACAGAAGTATTCTGCTAATAAGCAGAGATAGGTTTTGAGTCTTCTGTTTTCCTAAAGTGTTTTGTTCCATAAAAATGTGAATTCCTAGATTTAAAGAATTCAAATATATGTTAGAAATACGAGGTTTCTGTTTTGCTTCCCCTGAAAGATTTGGAGTTGGTGCCATCTGGGTAAAGCTTTTCTCTGTATGGCTTTGAGCCTTGAATATTCTTTACCTCTTATTGAATCCTCACAGCAGGAAACTGAATCCCAAAGATATTAAGTAATGACCCAAAGTCACAAGGCTGTAAGTGATTAGAACTCCTGCAAGGCCTGACCTTTGATTCTGTACTCTGGGAACTTACTTGTTCTGCCTCTCAGGGGACATTTTAACATAAGGCTATCTACACATGTTTAGGAAGGTGGGCTATTATGTTTTTGTTAGTCGGTATGGTGGTGTACTTCTTTCTAACATTTCTTCATTCACTGAGTGTCGGCTGGGTTCCAGTGATGAACCAGAGTGTATGTCCTTTATCCCATGGAGTTTACAGACTGGTGAGGGGGATGAAACCAGGGAGACAGTGGACAAAGATCATGTCTTTGAAAATCCTGTGAAATAGTCTTGCCAAATAATTGGACCTCATTCTGATCAAGGTTCTATGTCCAACCACCAATTTACGGGAAGTAATAGAGGAAAGGAACACGTTATACTATACCTCAGAATCGTCATCAGCAGAACTCAAAACTTGGGAAACCTACAAGTCCAGTAACCTGATCTCTTCAACAGGGAACAAAATTGTACTGTGGAGGGCTTAGTTGTGTCCCAGACAGGCCAGTTAGAGACATGGCTAAACATCACCTTTGATATTTGAGACACTTAGGAATTGGAACACTGACTAGATTTGTTATTAAGGAATTTTTTTTTTTAAAGATTTTACTTATTTATTTGACAGAGAGAGAGAGACAGGGCATACAAGCAGGGGGGGTGGGAGAGAGAGAAGCAGGCTTCCTCCTGAGCTGGGATCCTGATGTGGGGCTCAGTCTCAGGACCTGGGGATCATGACCTGAGCCGAAGGCAGATGTTTAACGACTGAGCCAATAGGCATCTCAAGGAATTTCTTTTTTTCTTAGCTGCCGTAATGTTCTGTTATGTTAAAAGAATTTGAGGGGTGCCTGGCTGGCTCGGGTGGTGGAGCATGGGAATCTTGATCTCTGCGTCCTGAGTTCAAGCCCGACATTGGGTGTAGTAGAGCTTACTTTAAAAAAAAAAAAAAAAAGAATTTGTAACTTTTAGAGACACATACAGCTACTTACCTATGAAATGATACAACATCTGGGATTTGCTTCACCATTCTATGAAGAGGGGGTAGTGAGTGTGTGGCTGGATCAGGACTGGCATGGGTTGATGGGTACACGGGACTGTACCTATTCTGTCTACCTTTATGTGTATTTGGAATGCTCCAAAACAAAAAGGGGAAAAAAAGCCATGAAGGAAAGATTGAATGCATCTAGTAGCATCTGCAGGGAGATTGTTTGTAACTGGGGACTTGGTACACTTGGTAGAGGTAGGCACGAGTATTCTGGAGGAGGGAGCAGTCTGTGCAAAGACCCTGGGATAGAAGCAGAAAGGGGACCAGTTTGGCTAGAGCAGAGGGTGAAGGGAACTGTGTGCCAAACAAGGCTGTAGAGGGGAGGGTACAGATGTTTTGGGGCTGTATTAAGGATTTTCACCCTAAGATGTGAAGCCCTTAAAGGGTTTTAAGGAAAGGTGGGCTGTGTGTTTGAGATAAGCATCCATTTGTTTTGGGAAGTGCCTTTCTCAGAGTTTTCTATAGAGTTGGTGATGAGAGGGTTAGGGGAGAGTGAAGAGTTGGGTACAGGAGACCACGCTGCGGTTACTACTGTTTGTCTGCACTGGGAGCTTTCCGGTCGCCCTTGTTTGGGGGCCTTGTAGGATTGAACTTTTTTGCCCCCTGGATTGTGGTATGGCTATGTAATTTGCTTTGGACAATGAAAAGTGACTTTTTTTTTTTTTTTAAAGATTTTATTTATTTCTTTGACAGTCAGAGATCACAAGCAGGCAGAAAGGCAGGCAGAGAGAGGAGGAAGCAGGCTCCCTGCTGAGCAGAGAACCTGATGCGGGGCTCGATCCCAGGACCCTGGGATCACGACCCGAGCGGAAGGCAGAGGCTTTAACCCACTGAGCCACCCAGGCGCCCCATAAAACTTTATAATTTTTTTTAAAGATTTTTATTTATTTATGTATTTGACAGAGAGAGATCACAAGTAGGGAGAGAGGCAGGCAGAGAGAGGAAAAGTGACTTTTCACTTCGACTGGAAGATCTGAGAGATGTATGTTTTGTTGTATTTTCTCTCTTTCTTTTTCTTCTTTTTAGAAATTTTTTTAAGATTTTTTTTTTTTAAGATTTTATTTATTTAACAGAGAGAGAGAGATCACAAGTAGGCAGAGAGGCAGGGAGAGAAAGGGGGGGGGAAGCAGGCTCCCCGCCAAGCAGAGAGCCCAACTCAGGGCTCGATCCCAGGCCCCTGAGATCATGACCCGAGCCAAAGGTAGAGGCCCAACCCACTGAGCCACCCAGGTGCCCCATGCTTTGTTGCATTTTTTTTTTTTTAAGATTTTATTTATTTTATTTGACAGAGATCACCAGTAGGCAGAGAGGCAGGCAGAGAGAGGAGGAAGCAGGCTCCCCGCTGAGCAGAGAGCCCGATGCAATGCGGGCCTTGATCCCAGGACTCTGGGATCATGACCTGAGCCGAAGGCAGAGGCTTTAACCCACTGAGCCACCCAGGCACCCCATGCATTTTCTTTTCCTGATTCTAACTGTAGAAGCAGACAGATACATGCTGTACACAAGAAAGAAACCTTTGGGCGGAGCCGAGAACAAGTGACTGCTTTGGGGCTTGTTACTGCCGCACAGCCTAGTCCAGTGGGTCTCAACATCTGGTTCCCAGACTGGCAGCATCAATCACCTGGGAACTTGTTAGAAATGCAGATTTGCAGGCCTGCCCTTGACCTACTGAGTCATAAGCTCTGGAGTGGGGTCCAGCAGTCTGTGCAAATGAGCTTTTCATGTGATTCTGACGCATTCTACTTTGAGAAGAACTGCCTCTGAGTTTGCTGATTGATAAGCCAGTTAGGAGTTTGTGGTGTTAGTCTGGTGAAGGATGGTGGTGGCGGGCTAACACTGAGACTGTGGGTGTGGAGGGAAGTAGGTAGGCTTAAGTAGGAAGGATTCTGGCTGGAATAAAACTGGTAAGGCTTGTTGGGGATGTGGGAGATGGTGAGGGGAGAGATGTTAGGGATGGCCCCTGTGTTTTTGTCTGACAACACTGGATGGCTGTACCATTCACTGTCTAGACAAAATATTCTTTTGTAAGCATTTATATTTACTTCAGTTTCAGGGCTCAGAAACGGAGAAAAGCCTATTAAGGAATATTTAAAAAATTTTTTGTATTTCTTCGCTCAAATGTCAGTTTCTCAGCGAAGCCCGCATTGCTCCCCCATTTGAACTTGCTCCGTGTGCTCCCCTGATCCCCTCTGACTGTTTTTATCCACAATAGTCATTACCTTGTTTATTATACCCCACCTCGCCTCCCCTCGAGTGGAAGCTTCTTGAGGCAGGACACTGGTCTCTAGTTCCCTTCTGTAACCCTAGAATCATGTTGCACCTATAAGTGCCCAGTGTATTTGAGCTGAACGGACTATTGCCTGTTGAGGTATGGGCACTGACTGCTGTCCCCGTGGCCAGATCAGAGAGCTGCAGCACACTTTGGATACATGGGTGATAAGGAGAGCCTGCGGCTGACTTAGAAGTGCTCCGGTCTTGGTCTGTTTGACTGGGATGTTGCTGAGCACTGTCTGGGGTTTGGTGATGAGGCCCCTTTATTCTCATCTCTTCAGATTCTTCCATGTAATGGTCTGAGGTGGAGGCATGAGCTGGCTCGAGAACACGGAGGAGCTGTCTGACAGCCTGGTTTTTCCCGGGTGGGAGAAAAAGCATGTTTTGTTGGCAGCAGCAGTAGCCAGAATGAAAGCTGCATGTTAGGTCTTTCTCTCTTGTTCTGTATTTGAAATTGTATACTTTATCTGTGGAACATGAGTTGGGATTATGCATCATGCTAACAGTTTATTGGGTTCTTTCTGTTTAGTTCTGAAATTTGTATAGAAGGGTTTTTTTTTTATTATTATTATTTTTTTAAAGATTTTATTTACTTATTTGACAGAGAGAGAGATCACAAGTAGGCAGAGAGGCAGGCAGAGAGAAGGGGGGAAGCAAGCTCCCTGCTGAGCAGAGAGCCCAATGTGGGGCTCGATCCCAGGACCCTGAGATCATGACCTGAGCCGAAGGCAGAGGCTTTAACCCACTGAGCCACCCAGGCGCCCCCTTTTTTTTTTTTTAATTTAACTGCTTATAACGTCTTTGAAAAAAAAATTGTAGTGATTCTTGTTTGTCCTACCTTTGGAGGCTAAGCTCCTGTGCATTTCTCAGATACCAGAATGCTCCTGGCTGCTTTAGGGATCTGTGTGAATTAGCAGATTATATCGGTAACAGGCCGAAGCAGGGTGGCACCCAGTGCCCCACTGTCAGGCCCCTGCCGTGGGTGAGTGCACTGTCATTGCAGGTGGCCTCCTGGTTCTGAAGAAAGAGTAACAGAAGACCTCATTGATCATTACCCTCTCTACTTCCTTTGGAGAGGGCCCCTGATTATTTTTATTGGTTGATGAACTTCTGAGATAGAGGATATCTGTGTCTTGATGGCCCATTAAAAGTGAACATATGTTTTAATAGGAATTTGCTCTTTACATTCTGCCTCTCCAGGACTCCCAAGGTGACTCCTTGGGGGCAAGCATAAAGAACACTGGTTTCACACACCGGGTGTGCCCCTGGTGTTGGAATGGAGCTGATGGCCTCTCAAGCCTGGCTTCTGTTCTTGGTTGAGCCCTCTTTCTGGGCTGTCCTTCACCCGTAGAGGCCATTGCTGCTTCCCTTAGTGTTCACCAACTACTTTTCTTGTTCTCTGCTATCGGCCGAGATCTTGGAGCTGATTATTTGTAGCTGCCCAAATCCTGGCACCACTTTACCTCTCCCCTCCGTTTGTGAGTTTCGGGCACAGGAGTGATGGGCAGAGTATGATGTACAGAAACTGAGTTGTGAGTCCCAGCCTAGATTCTATAGAAATCTTTATTTTCAAGGATGTACAAATTATTGACATCATTAAGGCAAAATGGAAAGCTTAATTATCAAAAAGTACATTCTGTGAAAAATGTGTATGATAACAGATAATGGAAACATAATCATAACCTCACCAACCAAAATGTTTATGGATATTTTTGATTTATCTTTTCCTTTATCAAACTGAACCATTTACCCTAAAAACAGTATGTTCTGTGAGGGTCGTAACAAAAGATAACTGTCCTCTGCTTTGCTCACTCTGCTTCCCTATTCCACAAGGCAGCTAGCTGCCCTACTCTTTTAGCTATTTTTTTTTTTTTTAATTTACTTATTTGTTAGAGAGAGAGAGAGCGAGCGAGCACAGGCAGACAGAGTGGCAGGCAGAGGCAGAGGGAGAAGCAGGCTCCCCGCCGAGCAAGGAGCCCGATGCGGGACTCGATCCCAGGACGCTGGGATCATGACCCAAGCCGAATGCAGCCGCTCAACCAACTGAGCCACCCAGGCGTCCCATCTTTTAGCTATTTCTTGTATCTATCTGTAGTTTAGAAAAATGACTTACTTGTTTTACTGACTTGAGAACTTTCTTTTTTTTTTTTTTTAAAGATTTTATTTATTTGACAGAGATCACAAGTAGGCAGAGAGGCAGGCAGAGAGAGAGGAGGAAGCAGGCTCCCTGCTGAGCAGAGAACCCGATGTGGGGCTAGATCCCAGAACCCTGAGATCATGACCTGAGCTGAAGGCAGAGGCTTTAACCCACTGAGCCACCCAGGTGCCCTGAGAACTTTCTGATTTATATATATTGTGTGTCATGTTCATCATTGGGAGATAAGGATTTAACTTTCTTATTCCCCTGTCCTCCTGCTTCACCTTCCCTGCTTCCTCCCAACATTGTGGTATTTTGGTCCTCTCTTTCTACGTAATAAGCTATTACAGAACTCAGTGGCTGAAAACATAGCATTTACTGGTTTTGCAGTCTGGACATAGTATGCCACAGTTATCTTGTTTCTGCTCTAGGGACTGTTTCATTTTGGCTGGCACGCTGGTATTGGCTGTTGGCTGACTGCAGGCCTCAGTTCTCGCCAGAAGCCATGAAGCTGCTTGGGCTTCCTCACAGCATGGTGGAAGGAGGTGAGCCCTGCTGGTCCTTTCAAGCGATAGGCTGGTCCTGGCGTGGCATCGCTTTTGTCATGTTCTCTCAGGAAAAGCAGTCACAGGCCCTGGCCAGATGAAAGAGTGTGGAAACCTAGACATTTCTTTGTTGGGGTGGAGTGAGAGAGAATTTTTGACTATCTTTAATCCACCACAGTTTTATAACAATTTCTGGTTAAAATGAGTATTTACCAGCTATTATATTGTTCAGCTAAATCATACACTGTGAGTGATAATATTTATTTTCGTATATGACTTGTTGTTTTCCTAGTGGAAATAATTATGTTGTTTTTCTGTTTGCTTAGTTTTCCATGCATCTATTGGTAATTCAGTCCCAGGTTTTCTACATGAACCGTTTAAAAAGCCTTTTGTGATGGTCAGTTACACTCTGTCACTTGCATGTTTTTCTCTTGGTGACCTTGGAGCTGTTTGTCTTCCTGCTGCAGACTGGACTCCTCCATAGGCCTGTGGCACAGCTGCACATTCTTTTTTCTTTTTTATTTTTTCCTTTTTTTTAAAAGATTGGTTTATTTATTTTAGTGACAGAGAGAGGAGAGAGGGGCAGAAGAAGAAAGAGAAAGAAACTCAAGCGGACTCTGTGTTGAGCACAGAGTTTGATGCGGGGCTCGATCTCCTGACCCTGAGTTGAGACCTGAGCTGAAACCAAGAATTGGATGCTTAAATGACTGCACTGTCCGGGTGCCCCACAGCTGCCCATTCTTATCTTCTGAGGTGGACTCCCCCATTTCCTGGGTGTCATGTCTTTTGTGATTTACTTTCATGTTTTGGTGATATATCTTCTGTTGGTTATCTTAGAATGTGTGGGAGGCAACATTTTTTGAGACCTCATGCCAAAACCATTTCTTATATTGGTTGATAGCTTGGCTAGGTATATAATTTGGATTTGAAATAATTTTCTCAAAAATTTGAATGCATTGGTTCAGTATTTTTGGGTTTTCCATGTGAATTTTCTCTTTTAGGAAAGCTGGTGCTTTCTGGGTCTCTGATTCTTCACATGTGACCTGTTGTTTCCCCACCCCCACCCCAAACCAGGTGGGTCTCCTTTGCATTTGTTATGCTGACACTTGATGGGTCTTTTCGACTTTCTGATTCTGGGACATTTTGAGTTATTTCTTTCATAATTAAAAAAATCTTTAAGATTTTCTTCATTTGAGAGAGATTACGAAGAGAGAAGCAGACTCCTCACTGAGCAGGGACATGGGCACCCTTATTGTCAAGATTATTAAAAAAAAATGGGGGTGGTGCCTGGGTGGCTCAGTCAGATAAGTGTCTCACTCTTTTTTTTTTTTTTTTTTTTTTTTTTAAAGATTTTATTTATTTATTTGACAGAGAGAGATCACAGTAGACAGAGAGGCAGGCAGAGAGAGAGAGAGGGAAGCAGGCTCCCTGCTGAGCAGAGAGCCCGATGTGGGACTCGATCCCAGGACCCCGAGATCATGACCTGAGCCGAAGGCAGCGGCTTAACCCACTGAGCCACCCAGGCGCCCCAGTGTCTCACTCTTGATTTCGGCTGAGGTCATGATCTCAGGGTCCTGGGATGGAGCTACCAATCAGGCTCCATGCTTGGCGTGGAGTCTGCTTGAGATTCTCTCTCTCCCCCTGACCCTCCCCCAACTTTCATGCGTCTTCTCTCTCTCTCTCTCAATAAATAAATAAAATCTTTATTTTTTATTTTATTTTTTTTAAAGATTTTATTTATTTATTTGACAGACAGATCACAAGTAGGCAGAGAGGCAGGCAGAGGAGAAGGGAGGAAGCAGGCTCCCCGCTGAGCAGAGAGCCCGATGCGGGGCTCGATCCCAGGACGCCGGGATCATGACCTGAGCCGAAGGCAGCGGCTTTAACCCACTGAGCCACCCAGGCGCCCCTAAAATCTTTATTTTTATGTTTTTAAAATGTTTTATTTATTTGACAGAATGAGAGAGAGAGTGAACACAAGCAGGGGGAGTGGGAGAGGGAGAAGCAGTCTCCTTGGGGAGCAGAGAGCCCAACTCAGTCTCGATCCCAGAACCCTGGGATCATGACCTGAGTTGAAGGCAGATTCTTAACCAACTTAGCCATCCAGGCACTCTCCCAGTAACCTTTTATTTATTTATTTATTTATATTTTAATTTTTAAAAAAGATTTTATTTATTTATTTGACAGAGATCACAAGTAGGAAGAGAGACAGGCAGAAAGAGAGGAAGGGAAGCAGGCTCCCCTCTGAGCAGAGAGCCCGATGCAGGGCTCGATCCCAGGACCCTGGGATCACGACTGGGCCCAAGGCAAATGCTTTAACCCACCGAGCCACCCAGGTGTCCCTATTTTTATTTTATTTATTTATTTTTTTTCCCTATTTTTATTTTTTTAAAAGATTTTATTTATTTGATAGAGAGCAAAAGAGGGAACACAAGCGAGGGGAGTGGGAGAGGGAGAAGCAGAAGACAGATACTTAACCACAAGTTAAGTACTGGCACCCCAGTAACCTTTAAAAAAAAATTAGTTCTGGTGTAGCTTACATACAGTGTTACATTAATTTCAAGTGTATAGTATAAACTCTGTGTGGTAAGTATGCTTAAGATTTGCTTTCTTAGAGGAGCCTGGGTGGCTCAGTGGGTTAAAGCCTTTGCCTTCGGCTCAGGTCATAATCCCAGGGTCCTGGGATCGAGTCCTGCATTGGGCTCTCTGCTCGGCAGGGAGCCTGCTTCTCCGTCTCTCTCTGCCTGCCTCTCTGCCTACATGTGATCTCTGTCTGTCAAATAAATAAATAAAATCTTTTTTTTTTTTTAAAGATTTTATTTATTTATTTGACAGACAGAGATCACAAGTAGGCAGAGAGGCAGGCAGAGAGAGAGAGAGGGGGAAGCAGACTCCCTGCCGAGCAAAGCCCGATGCGGGGCTCGATCCCAGGACCCTGGGATCATGACCAGAGCCGAAGGCAGAGGCTTAACCCACTGAGCCACTCAGGTGCCCCAATAAATAAAATCTTAAAAAAAAAAAAAAGATTTGCTTTCTTAGCAAATTTCCAGTATGATACAGTATTATTAACTCTAGTCACCATGCTGTGTATTTTATCTTTAGAACTTATGAATGGAAGTTTGTGTTCTTTGGCCATTGTCCTTGCATTTCCCCCAGCCCCTGGCATCTACTGTTCTATGTTTTTTATGACTTTGACTTTGTCTTCTTTTATTCTTCTTTAGATTCCATATATAGGTGGGACCGTGCAGTATTTGCCTTTGTTTGTCTAGCTTATTTCAGTTAGCATAATGTCTTCTGGGTTGCAAATGGCAGAATTTCCTTTCCTTTTTTTTTTTTTTTTAATTGGTTGAGTAGTATTCCATTGCATGTATCTGCCGTATTTTCTTCATCTACCCATCCACTGATGGGCACAGTGATTGTCTTTTTTTTTTTCTTTTTTAAGATTTTATTTATTTATTTGATGGATAGAGATCACAAGTAAGCAGAGAGGCAGGCAGAGAGAGAGTGGGAAGCAGGCTCCCTGCTGAGCAGAGAGCCCCATGTGGGGCTCCATCCCAGGACCCTGAGATCATGACCAGAGCCGAAGGCCTAGGATTAACCCACTGAACCATTCGGGTGCCCCACAGCGGTTGTCTTCATGCCTTGGCATAAATAATGCTGCAGAAATCAAAGGGATGCAGATATTTCTTTGAGATAGCAATTTTGTTTCTTTCAGATAAATGCTTCGAAGTGGGATTGGTGGATCATATGGTATTTCTGTTTTTAATTTTTTTAAAAATATTTACTTATTTGAGAGAGGTAGAACATGGGTGCATGAGCGTATGAGTGGGGAAAGGGGCAGAGGAAGAGCATCCCCAGGCAGAGTCCCGGCTGAACATAGAGCCTGACATGGGGCTTGAACTCAACAACCTATGAGATCATGACCTGAGCTGAAACCAAGAGTCAGATGCTCAACCAACTGAGCTGCCCAGGAACCTCCATACTGTTTCCATAGTGGCTGCAGCCACTTACCTTCCCACAAACAGGGCACGAGGGTCCCTTTTCTCCAGGTCCTGGCCAACACCTGTTTTTTCTTGTCTCTTTGATGAGGGTCATCCTGACGGTGGTGGTGGGGGGGGTGAGGTGACTGTGGATTTGATTTGCATTTCCCTGATGGTGATGGATGTTGAGGATCTTTTTAAGTACCTATTGGCCATCTGCATGTCTTCTTTGGGAAACTGTTCAGAGCTCTTTCATAATTTTTAAAGTCTTCTGTTTCTTTTTGGAACTCTTATCACGTGGATTTATTGTCAGGATGATCTTCAGATTTTCTTTTTCTCTCCTGTGTTTCTCCTTTCCTTTCTCTGCCTCTTTTCTTTCATCCTTACTCTTCCCTGTGCCTGCTTTCCTCCCTCCCCTCTTCTACTCCCTCCCTGCTCCCTCTCTTTTCTTCTCCTCCCTTCTCCCTTCCTGTCTCCCTCCTTCTCTCCTTCCTCTCCTCCTTTTGGCAAGACTGTAGGATGTCTTGTCTCTTTTTGTCCCTTCAGCAGTTGTGGAATGCGACTATAGAGAGTGCTATTATTTTTAACTATTTGGAAATATTTTTACATTTTCATAGTGTTCCTTTAAAATTTAAAGAAGAACTTAGATAATATATTCTCATGCTTCAGGATTAAAAAGTAGAGTGTGCAGATCTCTCTACCACTTCATTCCTGAGCTGTCTCACTCACCTCCTTAGGGGCGACAGTGTAGCTGGAGGTAGACAGAGCGTACTTAAGTGGGAAGGAGTGAGTCTGATTTAACTACCAAGGGAATGTATGTTGAGGTTTCTCTCCTTCCCAGCATTATGTGTTCCTCTGAGTTCCTAGTTTTCTTTTGCTTTTTAAAATTTTTGTTTCTACCCCCCCCAAAAATAAATAAAATAAATAAATAAATAAATAAATAAAATTCTTTTTTCTCATGGTGAGGTTTCTCCAATGCCTGATTGCCTTCTTCAATGAAGGCCCATTGTTAAGATGGAGGTCTAGAAACTGACGGAAGGTCTGTGGGTGGGGGGCTTTATTGAAGGCTGATTGGTCAGGACCCCACCGTCAGTCTCAGTAGGGGTCTCCCCCTGAGTCCTGGTAGGTCTGGCTGCCTCTTAGAATTCACTGCTGGACTTCCATGGAAACTTGCTGCTTTGAGTGCCCTTCCCCCATGGGTTGTGACCCCCTGATGTGTGCCCTGTCCCTAATCTAAACTCCAGTCTTTGTTGGGCTGGGACTGCATGTTATCTGCACTTCCGGTTTTTGTAGCAGATGCCACTGCTCTATTCAGTGAATTATCCTTATGCTTTAAGTATGTTTTAGAAGGAAAATAAAATATTTTACAGGTAAGTGAGCAGTACAATTTAATGTTTAATGTCTTTCCCATTCAACAAAAATTTGGTATTTAGAAAATTGAGATAAAATTCACATACCATAAAATTCAGCATTTAAGCCATTTTTTTTTAAATTTTTTTTTTAAAGATTTTATTTATTATTTATTTGACAGACAGAGATCACAAGTAGGCAGAGAGGCAGGCAGAGAGAGAGAGAGAGAGGAGGAAGCAGGCTTTCCGCTGAGCGGAGAGCCCGATGTGGGGCTCGATCCCAGAACCCTGAGATCATGACCTGAGCCGAAGGCAGAGGCTTTAACCCACTGAGCCACTCAAGCGCCCCGCATTTAAGCCATTTTAAGGTTTATATTTCAGTGGGACTTTTTTGCTTTTTTGTTTGCTCAGTATGTTCTCAGTGTTACACAGTCATCACCACTGTCTAATTCTTGAATATTTTCATCATCCTACTATGAAGGCCCATACTCATTAGCAATCCCTCCCTGTTCCCTCTCATCCCCCGGCTCCTGGCAGCCCCGTTGTACTTTTATTTCTCTGCAGATGTGCCTGTGCTGGACATTTCATAGAAACAGAATCCTATAACGTGTGGCCTTTTGTGACTGGCTTCTCTCACTCCACATTCAGGAGTTCATTCCTTTTTGTGGCTAAGTATTAACAATGTATGGGCAGAGCACATTTCTTTTATCAGTTTATCAGTTGCTGGATATTTGGGTTGTTTTTTGCTTTTATGAGTAGTGCTGCTGTGAAGTTTGTTTTTTTTTTTTTAAAGATTTTATTTATTAGAGAGAGCATGAGTCAGGAGGAGGGGCAGAGGGAGAGGGAGAAGTAGGCTCTCTGCTGAGCAGGGAGCCCAACACAGGGCTCGATCCCAGGACCCCAGGATCATGACCTGAGCTGAAGGCAGATGCTTCACCAACTGAGTCACCCAGGCACACCTGCTATGAAGATTCTTTTACAAGTTTTTGTACGAATACATGTTTTCAATTATCTCTTGGGTAGATACCTAGGATTGGAATTGCTGGGTCGTAGGAACCGTATGTTTAACTTTTTGAGGATCTGCTGGACAGTTTTCTACAGCAGTTATGCCATTTTTCATCCCCACTAGCAGTGTATGAGGGGCCCAAAGATTTGACCTATTACATTTAGGATATATAGAGTAAAAACCAGTAATGGGACCAAGGAAGATACCATAGGGAGAGAAGCAGCAGTGACGGGTAGGCCCAAGGCTAATACAGAGACCTGCCTCTGGCTCTAAGCTTCTTTGCAGCCAAAACAAAACAAGAAACAGGTCAGTTTTAAAGTCCTTACTGTCCTACATGCATTTCTGCAGGAGAAACAAAACTTTTCCTATATATTCTAGATTCTGAATTCTGTATAATCTCTTTCTTAAGGGAATTCTTATGATGGAGTCAGGGAGTGGCTGGTGCCCTAAACTGTTGCTTTATGGTAAACTATTCTGATTTCATTGTTCTTCACATAGAGTTCTTTGATAGGTGGTTGGTTGGAGGTCTTGTCATCCAGTGAAGGCAGGACCAAAATACATTCCAGGTGGGTGAGTGTGACATGTTAGAAGACAAGGGAACATTGAGGGAGGTGCATATGTCCATGCAAATCTTATTTATATACTTGGGTTTTCCAGTTAAGTCTCTCTTCTGCCCTTAGAATAGTGACTCAAGAGCTTGGTCCCTCTTCTGGCTTGGTTCTGGTGACTGTACTGAGGCCTCACTGCTGCCCCAGCATTAAGACCTCCACTGTGGCTCTCTGCTCAGTTGGATTCACAGAATGAACAGAGCCGGCTGCAGCCGCACATGCAAGCAATTGGGAGTGGGCGCGGTGGGGGGCGGGGCGGAAATGAGCTTTGGTGATTGCTTAGCTCTCTGGTCTAGGAAGGACATTCTTCCTGGCATCTTCTGCCCTTCCCCCCATCTTTCTCCTTCCTCTTTTCCCTAACTTCTATATCTGTATTGTGAGATCTCTCTCTCCTCTAGAATATTAGCTCCACAAGAATAAGGAATATGCTTTATTTGCTGCTGCTGGTCTGGTATTCAGTAAATAGTTTTGAATGGTGATTGTTGTTTTCTGCGTAACCTTCCCCCTTTTTCTGAGAGCGGTGCCCCTTCCTTCACACTGGCGACCCCTCCTCTATTCCATGTGTCCCCGAAGGGATGCCCAGCCGTCCCAGCTGTCCGGTCTGTCAGGTCATGTTAAATGTATTCTGTGGAATGTAAAGAGTTAATTACATAATTCTTTAGAGTTTATTACAAACAGCAGAGATAGGATGCTTAAGCTCTCCACACTTGCTCCTCTTGGAAAGCCACGGGTAGCTCTCAGCTGCTTATTTTTGTTTTAACCTCCATCTTTTTCATTTTTCACTGTTTGGGTGTTTTTTTTCCTTCTTACAGTGATCACATGCTACATTCCGTTATTGAAAGACATTTTGACAGGGAGAATGTTTTTGACCAAGAGAGCTCCCTCTCAGCACAGCACGCCTCTGAGGCCGCTTTGGTTCCTCCCGTGAGCTCCCCAACTCCAACTGGTGCTCCTCTGTTGCCTTTGTCCCTGTGGATTCACACTGGTTTTGTAATTCCTTTACTGTCATTTTAATTGGGATTTCTAGAAGGAGTATAGATAAATGTGAGAAAGGGAGCCTCACATTCTTTTTAAATATAAAAATTGTTTTTAGAATGACCACTCTCTCCTTACTTTTTGCATCCCGTTCTTCTGGGTTTATGTTCCTGCTACTGTGCTGCTTTCAGCATTTCTTTTGTGAAAGGGATCTGTATATTAAACCCCCTTTGTCTTGGTGTGTCTGACAATATATTTGACCTCACATTTGAATGATAATTTCTTTTTTTAATTATAATTTTTTTTAAGGTTTTATTTATTTAGTTGACAGAAACACAGCTAGAGAGGGAACACAAGCAGGTGCAGAGGGAGAGGGAGAAGGAGGTTTCCCGCCGAACAGGGAGCCTGATGCGGGGCTCGATCCCAGGACCCTGGGATCATGACCTGAGCCAAAGGCAGACGCTTAATGACTGAGCCACCAAGGCATCCCTATAATTCCCCCCCCTTTTTTTTAAAGATTATGTATTTATTTATTAGAGAGAGAGAGAGAGAGAGGGATAGAGGGAACATGAGCAGGGGCAGAGGGAGAGGGAGAAGCAGGCTTCTTGCCAAGCAGGGAGACCGATGCGGGGCTCAATCCTAGGACTCTGGGATTGTGACCTGAGCTGAAGGCAGATGACTGAGCCACCAGGCATCCTTGAACGATAATTTCAATGGGAAATTATTTTCCCTTGACACTTAACAGACTCCATGATGTTTGCCTCTGTTGAGGCAAACAACGGTCTGAGCTACTGTTTTCTCATGCTGAAGTCTGGCAGTTAGCTTATTCTTTATGGGTTTTAAGATTTTCTTTTTATCCTTCGTGTTCTTTAGTTACAATTTGATGTATCTAAATATTTTTTAATTTATCTTGCTCAGAACCCTGGGTGCTCTTTGAATCTGAATACATGATTTCCTTTTATCTCTGGAAAAATTTCCATCAGTACGCCTTTGAAATTGCCTTTCCCCCATCCTCCTTAGTCTCTCCTAGAACTCCATTGGAATGAAAGCTCCCTGGGGGCAGAGTATCATTTCTTTTATTGATGGCAACATAGACATAACATAAAATTTACAATTTTAACCATTTTTAGGTGTGCAGTTCAGAGGTATTAAGTACATTTACACTACTGTGTAAGCATTACCACCATCCATCTGCAGAACCTTTTCATCTTCCCAAACTGAAATTCTGTCCTCATTAAACACTAACTCCCCATTCCTCCTCCCGTTCTCTTACAACCAGCATTCTACTTTTTGTCTCTATGAGCTTGATTACTCTAGGTACTTCATATAGGTGGAATCATACAGTATTTCTCCTTTTGCAACTGGCTTCTTTCACCTAGCATAATGCTTTCAAGGTCCATCCATGTTGTAGCATGTAGGAATTTATTACTCTCTAAGGCTGTAATTTCTTTTGTATGTATATACCATATTTTGTTAGTCCATTCCTCTGTTGATGGACATTTGGATTGCTTCCATCTTTTAAGTATTATGAATAATGCTGCTGTCTTTGTTGGTGTACAAATATCTGTTTGAGTCTCTGCTTTAAATTCTTTTGGTTGGGCAAGATTAACTTTTTTGGAGCAGTTTTAGATTCACAGCAAGATTGAGGGGAAGGTTCAGAGATTTCCTGTATATCCTCTGCCCCCACATATGCTTAGTGTCTTCTGTGTTCAACATTCTCCCCCAGAGTGGTACCTTTTTACAACTTATGAGATATGGCATAATCCCCAAAGTTCATAGTTTACATCAGGGTTCACTTGTTGTTGTACATTCTGTGGTTTTGGACAAATGTGTAATGACAGGTATCCACCATTGTAGTATCATACAGAGTAGTTCCTCTGCTGTAAAAATCCTCTGTGTTCTGCCTTTTCATCCCTCTCTCCTAGCAACTACTGATCTTTTTACTGTTTCTGTTGTTTTTTTGCCTTTTCTAGAATGTCCTAGAGTTGGAATCATGCAGTGTGTAGTCTTTTCTTAAATAATATGCTTTTAAAGTTCTTCCATGTCTTTTCGTGGCTTGATAGCTCCTTCCTTCCTTCCTTTCTTTCTTTGCTTTTTTCTTTCTTTTTTTTTTTTTAACGATTTTATTTATTTATTTGAGAGAGAGAGAGAGAGAGAGAGAGAGATCACGAGCATGGGGAAAGGGTAGAGGGAGAAGCAGAGTCTCCACTGAGCAAGGAGCTCAATACGGGACTCAATCCCAAGACCCTGGGATCATGACCCGGGCCGAAGGCAGAGGCTTTAACCCACTGAGCCACCCAGGCGCCCCCCAGAAGATACTTTTTTAAATGAAGCACAGCTTATCAATTATTTCTTTCATGGATTGTGCCTTTAGTGTCATATATGAAAGGTCACTGCCAAACTCATGGTCATCTAGGTTTTCTCTTGTGTTATCTTCTAGAATTTTTGTAGTTTTTTCATTTCACATTTAGGTCTCTGATCCATTTTGGGTTAATTTCTGTGAAGGTTATAAGGTCTGTGTCTAGGTTCATTTTTTTAAAAGATTTTATTTATTTGTCAGAAGGAGAGAGAGAGAGAAAGCACAAGCAGGGGGAGCAGCAGGCAGAGGGAGAAGCTGGCTCCCTGCTAAGCAAGGAGCCTGATGCAGGACTCGATCCCGGGACCCTGGGGTCCTGACCTGAGCCTTAGGCAGGAGCTTAATCAACTGAGCCACCCAGGTGTCCCTAGATTCATTTTTAAAAACAATTTATTTATTTGAGAGAGCGAGAGAGAGCGGGCGTTGGGGGAGGGCAGAGGGAGAGGGAGACAAGCAGACTCCTCCCAGAGCATGGAGCCAGACATGGGACTTGATCCCAGGACCCTGATATCATGACCTAAGCAGATATCAAGAGGCGGATGCCCAACAAACAGCCACCCAGGTACCCCTAGATTCACTTTTTTTTTTGGCATGTGGATGTCCTGTTGTTCCAGTCCCATTTGTAGAAAGGCTGTCTTGGCTTCTTGTATTGTCTTTCCTCTTTTGTCAAAGATTGATTGACTGTATTTATAAGGGTTTATTTCTGGTCTGTCTATTCTGTTGAACATTTATCTTTTATTTTGCCAATGTGACACTACCTTTGTTAGCATACCTTCTTCATAGTAAACCTAGAAGTCAGGTAGTGTCAGTTCTTCAACTTTGTTATTCTTCTTCAATACTCTGTTGGCTATTCTGAGTCGTTTGTTTCCCCATATAAACTTGAGAATCAGTTTGTTGATATCCACAAAAGAACTTACTGGGAATTTGAGTGGGATTGCATTTAACCTATAGATCAAGTTGGGAAGAAATGATATCTTGCTAATATTGAGTCCTCCTATCCATGAGTGTGGATTTATTTGGTTCTTTGATTTTATTTATCAGAGTTTTGTAGTTTTTCTTCTATAGGTCTTGTACATATTTTGTTAGATCTGTTTCTGAGTATGTAATTTTTTGGAGTGCTAATGTGAGTGGTGGTTTTAATTTCAAATTCTACTTGTTTATTGCTGGTGTGTAGGGAAGTGATTAGCTTTTGTATATTAGCAGGGTATCCTATAACCTCGCTATGAATACTTATTAGTTCCAGGAACTTTTCTGATTCTTTTAGATTTTCTGCAGAGATGATCATGTCATCTGTGAACAAAAGTTTTATATCTTTCTTCCCAATCTGTATACTTGTATTTCCTATTCTTATCTTTTTGCACTAGCTACGATGGCAGAATGTTTTTAATCCTCTTTTGTTCAGTGCTATAACCCTAGCACATAAGATTTCAGTGTTTGGCATGTCATAGGCACTCTATAAATTTTTGAAAGAATGAAACATGCATGTTGTATCTCTTAATCCCTCTTAAATATTTTCCATCTCTTTATCAGCTGTATGCCTTGATGGTTTGTTCACATTTATCTTCTAATTTATTAACTTACGTGTAGCTGTGGTTATTCTGCTATATTCAACTCAGCTATTTTAATTTCATTGCCCATTTTTCTTTTCCAAACCTGCAAATTATGAGAAAAATAATTTCATTTTCTTATTCTGTGGAAGGACACCCTTCCATATTATGCTATGCCTAGCTCCTTGGGTGTTCCTCCCTATTGGTGACAGGTTTGTGTGCTATGTAATCTCTGTCGTATAGTTCACTTCAGCAGGGAAGTCTTCCACGCGTGCTCTGGGCTGTAGAAGCTCCCCTTGAGTAGTTTCCAGCTTGCCTTTGCAGGGCCTATCAGCATCATTCATTCTGGACCCATTTTTACTTCAATTTCTTGGCTTAGGATTTGAGGCAACACAGCCTCTGAGGCAGATTTCTCAAGAGTGATTATGTCTCGCCGGTCTTCTCTGGTGGGTATTTGCTGAGGGCTCTGCCCTGCGCTTGCCACTGGCTTAGATGGTGAAGGCACTGTGACAGTAGGCATTCTGGTCTGCTCTGGGTGATGCCTGCTCTTCCTCCTCCACGTTTAGAACTACCCTATTAAGTCAGTTGGTCCTCTGTCCACAGCACGTGGAGTGTGGATGAGAGGGTGTTGTCATCTGCACAGTTAGTAAGCATTGGAGCCCGGATTACAGCAGAGGCAGTGGTGTCTACACTGTGCCCCAAGCCACTCTAGCCGGCCGCTCTCCATGCCCTTCTTACCCGCTGTAGGCTCCGTGTGGGGAGCCAGGAGGCCCAAGTCCTTGCTTCGCACCTTGGCTCTATATTCCACCTGCCAAGCCCAGCTCTGGAAGTGTGGAGTTCTGCCACTGGCAGTCTCTGCCCTATGAGGCCAATTGCTGTTTCCTTTTCATTTCTGGGCCTGGAGAACTGCTTTGAATTAGGTGATATAGCTAACTTTTTTCTTTTCTTTTCTTTTTTTTAAAGATTTTATTTATTCATTTGACAGAGATCACAAGTAGGCAGAGAGGCAGGCAGAGAGAGAGGAGAAAGCAGGCTCTCCACGGAGCAGAGAGCCCGATGTGGGGCTCGATCCCAGGACCCTGGGACCATGACCTGAGCCGAAGGCAGAGACTTTAACCCACTGAGCCACCCAGGCGCCCCTAACTTTTTTTCTTTTAAAAGAATTTGACCACCTTCATCAGAAATCTCCTGTAATGTGTTAACATGGTGATGTAATATTAATAGAGGTCCTGATAATTGAATCATAATTTTGGGGTAGATCCTCTTTGGTATCTTATTTTAGTGTAGTAATATCTGGGTTTGATTTACTTCTGTTTTGTAATATTATTTATAGTATTTTTTTAGTGCTCATGATCCATAGCTCTTTTGGACTCATTTTTTCTGCTTTGGTATAAGAGTTATGCCAGCCTTCTAAGTTTTCAGAAACTTTTCGTTATTTTCTGTCTTAGAGTAATTTAAAGTTTTTGTTTGTTTGTTTGTTTGTTTCGTTTGTTTGTTTTTTAATTTAAGTAATCTATACCTAGTGTGGGAATTGAATGCAGGACCCCAAGGTCAAGAGTCACATGCTTCTCCAGCTGAGCCAGCCAAGTGCCCCAGTGTTCTTGGAGTAACAGGAATGATATTGAAAGGACAGCTCCACTCATATATATCAACGTGGGGAGGTAAAGATACATTGATTGATTAAATTGCAGAGTGAAGGTGTAGTATGATAGCATTTATAGAAACACAAACCCCGTGAAACAATTCTGTTAGTGGATATATACCATAGACTGGAGGGATGCATGGTGAATTTGAGATGGGAATTGTCTTTGAGGGAGACTGAATGGAACTTATGCTTCAAGAGCAGGCTGACTTCATCTTTGTTTTATTTGTTCACTCCTCAAACCCAGACCTCTGGGAGGCAGTACCTGGGGCTAGACTGCTGCTGCCCCCCTGCCTTCCAGCTTTATGGCTTGGGTGTCATAGTCCCTGCACCTGTGAAATGGAATCTCAGTGCCTGCCTCACAGTGTTGTGAGAACACAAAACCCCAGCAAGCTGCCAAAGGCATTTTGTTGGTGGTAGGCAGTCTGAGGACCACACAGTAAGCATTAAATACTTAATTCGTGGTTGCTGCTATCTGGAATTCTTTACCCGCCCCCAAACCCCCATATAAAACAGACTTGAAGAGAATGTGGCAAAATGCTGACATACTGTCATTTTGGAGTGATAGATTTTATCCTGTTGTGCTTTGTACTTTTCTACACTGAAAAACTTAACTCCCTTTCCAGCATAAGAACAATTGCTAAGAGTAGCCAGTGAAATTCTCTGGGCTTTTCTTCTGTGGTTATTGGGCTTTTCAGGTTTTCTACCCCTTGGTTAGGTTTTGTTTTTTTCTCGAAATGCAGACAAAGTGTAAGATTTTCTAATTTATTGGCGTAACTTTGGTAACAGACTCTTAGAAAGATAAAACTAAGTGGTCAGTGACTTTCACTGCTATGGAGGCCAATCATCTCTGGAGGGCCCCATGCCTTAAAGAGTTCTCACAGGTAGAATTAGGGGAAATAAGCAGCCCACAGTCAGATTAGCAGGGAAAAGAGACAAAACACACAAAGAAAAAGCACCACAAATGAAAAAAACAAATAAAACCCAGTAGTAAAAACAGACTTGCAAAGTCTACATATTTAAGACAATTATATTTAATATATTTAAGGGTTTAAAATAGACTTGATAATACCAACAGGAACAACCAATCTTTTTTTGTTGTTGTTAAGATTTTATTTTTATTTATTTGACAGAGAGAGAGATCACAAGTAGAGAAGCAGGCAGAGAGAGAAGGAGAAGCAGGCTCCCCGCTGAGCAGAGAGCCCGATGTGGGGCTCGATCCCAGGATCCTGAGATCATGACCTGAACTGAAGGCAGAGGCTTAACCCACTGAGCCACCCAGGTGCCCCAGAAACAACCAATCTTGAAAAGTGTGGTTCACACACAGGTTGTGATTCACATGAACCTAGGCTTGGGATCAAATCCTGGCCCCATGACTTATAGCCTTGTGATCCTGGTTACATTCTAAGAGAAGCTAGAAACCGGAATTTTTGTGTGAAACATTCCAAGCTTTAACTCTTTGCAGCTAAACTCTTATCTATTAGCTCTACTTCTTAGCATTATTATTATTATTTTTTAAGATTTTATTTATGTATTTGGCAGAGAGGCAGGCAGAGAGAGGGGGGGAGCAGGCTCCCTGCTGAGCAGAGAGCCCAATGTGGGGCTCCATATCAGGACCCTGAGATCACGACCCAAGCCGAAGGTAGCGGCCTAACCCACTAAGCCACCCAGGTGCCCCGTAGCATTATTTTCTTAGCAGGTACCCTAACTAGGATTGCGGTTTGCACACCTAACTCATCATGCTCTACTTAGAGTTATTATACTACTCACTGAAATGTAAGATTCTTGCAACTGTCTAGATTTACTTCCTTTCCCATGCTACAGTTGTCATATATATTGTAACAAGTTATAGTCCCCATAATCTTATAAATTTTGCTTTAGTTACATGAATTTTAAACTTAAGAACAAATACTTTTTTTTTTTAAAGATTTTATTTATTTATTTGACAGATCACAAGTAGGCAGAGAGGCAGGCAGAGGGGGAGGGGGAAGCAGCCTCCCAGTGCGGGGCTCGATCCCAGAACCCTGAGATCATGACCTGAACCGAAGGCAGAGGCTTAACCCACTGAGCCACCCAGGTGCCCCAACAAATAGTCTTTTATGTTTACCAGTATAGTCAGCATTTCTGGTGCCTTCCATTTCTTCTTAAAGATCCAAGTTTCAGGGACGCCTGGGTGGCTCAGTTGGTTAAGCAGCTGCCTTCGGCTCGGGTCATGATCCCAGCGTCCTGGGATCGAGTCCCACATCGGGCTCCTTGCTGGGCAGGGAGCCTGCTTCTCCCTCTGCCTCTGCCTCTGCTCACTCACTCTCTCTCCCTCTCTCTCTCTCTCTGACAAATAAAAAATAAAAAATCTTAAAGATCCAAGTTTCAGTCTGATCTTATTTCTCTTCAACCTGAAGAAATTCCTTTAGTATGTCTTGTATAGATCTGCTGTTAACTTTAAATAATTTGTATTTCTTTTAAAATAGCATTTTGCTGGGGTGCTTGGGTGGCTCAATCATTTAAGCATCTGATTTCGGCTCAGGTCATGATCTTAGGGTCCTAGGATAAAACCCCATGTTGGGCTCCCCACTCAACGGGGAGTCTGCTTCATCTTCTTCCTTGGCCTCTTCCCCTGCTCATGCCCTCTCTGTCTCTCTCAAATAAATAAAATCTTTAAAAAAATGTATTTTGGGCACCGGGTGGCTCAGTTGGTTAAACGACTGCCTTCGGCTCAGGTCATGATCCCGGGGTCCTGGGATCGAGTCCCACATCGGGCTCCCCCTGCTCTGTGGGGAGCCTGCTTCTCCCTCCTGCCTGTTACTCCCCATCTTGTGCTCTCTCTTTTTCTGTGTCAAATACATAAATAAAATCTTTTAAAAAATGTATTTTGCCTTCATTCTTTTCCTTTTTTAAAAGATTTTATTTATATGAGATTGAGAGAGAGAGAGCATGAGCAGGGGAGAGAGGCAGAGAGAGGGAGAGGGAGAAGTGGACTCCCTGCTGAGCAGGGAGCCAGATGCAGGACTCAGTCCTAGGACCCGGGGATCATGACCTGAGCCAAAGGCAGATGCTTAACTGACTGAGCCACCCAGGTGCCCTTGTGCCTTCATTCTTGAAGGATATTTTTTCTGGATTTCAAGTTCCACATGGACAGGTTTTTTCCTTCCATTACTCAAAACATGTCATGTCACTGTCTTGTGGCCTCTGTTTTTTATGAGAAGTGAGTGATCATCCATATCATTGTTTTTATATCTAATAGGTCTTTTTTTCTTTTGACTGCTATTAAGATTTTCTCTTTACCTTTCTTTTTCAGATTTTGACTGAGGTGCACTTGAGTGTGGGTTCTTTTATATTTATCATGCTGCATTTCTTGGATCTGTAAATTTATGTCTCACCAAATTTGGGAGTATTTCTAGCTCCTTTTTCCTCAATATTTTTTCTGTCTGATCCTTTCCCTTGTCTCCTTCTGGGTGGGAGTGGGAAACCAGACCTTTTGATATAGGTCTATAGATTGTTGAGGCTTGCTTTCTTTCTTTCATCATTTTTTGTTTTTTAGACAAGATAATTTTTTCTTTTTTTTTTTAGTTGTGAATTTGTTTGTTTATTTTTTTAATTTAATTTTTTTCCAGTATTTGAAGATTCATTGTTTATGTACCACACCCAGTGCTCCATGCATACATGCCTTCCTTAATATCCACCACCAGGCTCACCCAGCCCCCCACCCCTCTCCCCTAGACAAGAGAATTTTTACCAATCTATGTATGTATGTGTGTGTGTGTGTGTGTGTATATATATATATACACACACATATATATATATTTTTACTAATCTAATTTCAAGTTTCCTGACTCATATCTAATATGTTATCATGCCCATCCAAAGACTTTCTGATTTCAGGTATAGTACTTTTAGGTTATAGAATTTCATTTGGCTCTTTTTTTATGGTTTTGATTTCTTTGTTACTATTTCCAATTTATTATTTTATTATGAGCATATTTTCCTTTATGTTCTTGAGCATGGTGAAAATACATCCTTTAAAATTCTAATCTGCTGAGAAGACCCAGTAGCCTAATGGATAAGGCAGTGGCCTCCTAAAATTCTAATCTGCTGAATTTTAATATTTGGGCCATCTCAGGGATGGGTTGTGTGGTTTCTCTGTTTCTTCATATATTTAGTAGTTTTTGGTGAATGCTGGATATTGTAATGATATGCTATAGACATTCTGGATTCTGTTAGGTTCCCCCTTGAGGGTGGGGTTTTTTTTTTTTAATTTTTCTTTTTTTAAAAATTTTATTTATTTATTTGACAGAGATCACAAGTAGGCAGAGAGAGGGGAGGAAGCAGGCTCCCCGCTGAGCAGAGAGCCTGATGCGGGGCTCGATCCCAGGACCCCGGGAACATGACCTGAGCCGAAGGCAGAGGCTTTAACCCACTGAGCCACCCAGGTGCCCCCCCCCCCCGTTTTTTTTTTAAGATTTTATTTATTTATTTGACAGGCAGAGATCACAGGTAGGCAGAGAGGCAGGCAGAGAGAGAGAGGAGGAAGCAGGCTCCCTGCTAAGCAGAGAGCCCGATGCGGGGCTCGATCCCAGAACCCTGGGATCATGACCCGAGCCGAAAGCAGAGGCTTTAACCCACTGAGCCACCCAGGTGCCCCTGTTTTTTTTTTTTTTTTTTAATTCTGTTAAACTACACGTAATGTAAAACTTTATCTTAAGTACTTTTTTTTTTTTAAAGATTTTGTTTATTTATTTGACAGAGAGATAAGAAGTAGGCAGAGGGGCAGGCAGAGAGAGAGGGGGAAGCAGGCTCCCTGCTGAGCAGAGAGCCCGATGTGGGGCTCCATCCCAGGACCCTGGGATCGTGACCTGCGCTAAAGGCAGAGGCTTTAACCCACTGAGCCACCCAGGTGCCCTGTCTTAAGTATTTTCCAGTGCATTGTTAAGTGGTATTAAGTACATTCACATTGTTATGCTGCTGTCCCCACCGTCTATCCCCAGAACTCTCTGTCTTGTGAATCTGAAACTCTTCTATCAAACACCAACTTCCTGTTCCTCCTCATTCCCCCACCCTGGCCCCTGGTTCCCACCATCTACCTTCTGTCTCCATAGATCTGCCTCCTCTAGGGACCTCATGTAAGTGGAATCATCAGTATTTGGCCTTGGTGTCTGGCTTTCTCCACTGAGCACAGTGTCCTCTAGGTTCCTCTATGTGGTGGCTCGTGTCAGAGTCCCCTTCCTGTTTAAGGCTGAGGAACATTCCATCCTGTGGATGGACCCCATTTTGCTTCTCCATTCATTGGTTGATAGACACTTGGGTGCTTTCCTGTCTTAGCTGCTCTGAATCATGCTACAGTGAACATGGTATACAAACACTTCTTGGAGACCCTGCTTTCAGTTCTTTGGGGTACATACCCAGCTGTGGAGTTGTTGGGTCATAGGGTAATTCTATTTTTAATTTTGTGAGGGACTTCCATTCTATTTTCCACGGCGGCTGCACCATTTTGCACTCCCACCAACACTGCACAGGGTTCTCATTTCTCCATATCCTCACCAACACTGGTTGTTTCATGGTTTTTTTGAGAATAGCCATCCTACTGGATGTGAGGTAGGATCTCATTGTGGTTTTGATCTTAAAGTGGTGTTTTGGTTTGTTTTTTTTTGTCCAGCAGCTGGAGTCTTGTTTCAGTTATATTATAGACTGGGCTACTTGGACTCTATCACATATATGTGTCAGCCTGGAATTTGGACATGGTTCATATGCAGAATTTGGGGCTCCTCTTCAATGGCTCTCTTCTGTTAGAAGTTGTACTTTTTTGTTGTTGTTGTTAAAAATTTTATTTATTTACTTGAGATAGAAAGAAAGGGAGGGGCACCTGGATGGCTCAGTGGGTAAAGCCTCTGCCTTCAGCTCAGGTCATGATCTCAGGGTCCTGGGATCGAGCCCCGCATCAGGCTATCTGCTCAGCAGGGAGCCTGCTTCCTCCTCTCTCTCTCTCTGCCTGCCTCTCTGCCTACTTGTGATCTCTCTCTGTCAAATAAATAAATAAAATCTTTAAAAAAAAAAAAAAAAAAAAAAGAAAGAAAGGGAGAGAGAGCATGAGCAGGGATATAAAAGGAGAGGGAGAAGCAGGCTTCCCTCTGAGGGAGCCTGACATGGGGCTCTGTCTCAGGACCCCGGGATCATGACCTGAGCCAAAGGCAGACACTGAGCCGACTGAACCACCCAGGCGCCCTTAGAAGTTTTACTTCTTGTACAACTGTTCCCATTGCCTCGAACTTTCTTTAAGAACAAAACCGAAAGCCGGGATGTTCTGGCACTGCTCCTTTCTTCCAGGAGCTGACTCCAGTTTGTTTTCTTCCTGCTTTTGGTCTTTATGTCTTCAGGTAGTTGTTTTTTATATTTTTGCCCAGTTAATCTGACATGAGCTGGAATAATTTACCTTAAAAAAATACTGTGTGAGCGAAAGCACGTGCTCTCCTACGTGTTCTGGTGCTAGAAGGCGTCTAGTGCATGTGAAGCTAAACGGGAACTTGGGCTGTTGAGTTTGCTCTTTCTTCCTGTGTCTCCACTGAGGTCTGTGTGGAAACTGCAGGTGCTACAGTCTGGCCCCCATTGCTGCACTTGAGCTTTCTCTGCCTCCGCACTCTTGGCATTTTCAGCCAGGCAATTCGTTGTTGTGGGGGCTGGCCTGTGTGTAACAGGCTTCTTGACCCTTCCTAGTAGACGTCAGTAGCAGCTCCCCAGAGGTAACAATCAGAAAATGTTTCCAGACAGTGCTAAGTGTCCCTGGAGAGCAGAGTCTTCCACAGCTGAGAAGTGCTGCTGTACATGTGTGCGTCTCTCTGCTCTGTACTCTCAGCTTCTCTCGCTGGTGTCCGATGCTGCTGGCGCTGCCTTCTGGGAGGGGTCTCCTTGGTGACCGTCCTAGTGCAGTCTTGGTGAATGTATTCCCAGCTGGAATGGGTGCCTGCCCGTTCCTTTTTCCTAGCTGACCTTTGGGTTTTGGTGCCTTCACTGGGTGTCCCCAAGTAGGGACTAAAGTTATACAGTAAAGCCTCTGATTATCCCATGTAGCCCGAGGGGTCTTCCTAAAACTGCCCCCTTCTGCCCTTAGGCCTCAAGCGGCCAGCAGGGCACATTGCAAGTAGTGCACGTTATGACTCAGCAGTGTTGACCTTGCTAGTTAATCTACAGGAGATAGCTAAATAAAATTTGCCATTACTACAGTACTTCTTGTCATAGCATTTAATTTTGGGCCTGGGCCCAGGGCCTGGGCCAGGAAGGGGTGGACAACAGAGGTTAGCCTGAGCATAAACCAGAACTGACTCGGGCTGTTTTCTCACTTTCTAAGCGCCCTCCCCACCCCACCCCGGGGCCCCAACATCAATCTGGAACTAATGGTGTGCCAGCCTTTGGGAGATCTGGTTATCAACTGTGCTGATTAGTAACCTTGGGTGTGTCACTGAACCCCTCTGCCTGGGAGTCCTCAGCTGTGACCAGAGGAACTTTGTTTTGTGCTCTTCCCTCTTGTCCTTTTACAAAGGCCTGTCTTTGTTGTTGTTTTTAAAGATTTTTTTTTTATTTGAGAGAGAAAGCATGCACAAGGTGGGGGAGAGGCAGAGGGAGAGAGAGAAACAGGCACCTTGCTGAGCAGGGAGCCAGACTCCGGGCTCCATAACAGGAACCGAGACCATGTGCTGAGCCGAAAGCAGACGCTGAACCATCTGAGCCCCAAAGGCACCCCCGAAGGCCTGGCTTTGTGTGAGCTGCCTCAGGCACATGCACCAATGGTGATCTCCCCATTCAACAGTGATTGAGCCAACTGAAGCAAGTGTCCACGGCCACGGTGCTGGGTAGTGGTGGTGGCACGACTCGTGTCTCCATGCCTGTTTTTGTGTTCTTTTGTGTTCTCCCCCTTAAAAATGATCCCTGTTCCTTTCCTTGCAACTTTATCATTTTGTGATTCTCATTTTTGTGAAATTGGATCTGCGTCTGTGACCCAAATGATTATGGAAATATTGTAAATCGTCTCAAAACAAACGACTACCCAAAGTTGTAGCAGTGTCAGCATGCTTGTGTGAGGTTTAAACATAATGTTTCTTTTTATTTGTGTTTTTCTAATATTGTAGTGTTCTAAGAACGGAAGCATCTGGGCTGAATGGAAGTTAGCAACAAAGAAGTCCTCTTTCTGTTCAGAAAGTTGTAAAGTGCATAAAGATGAAGCAGGCACCAGAAATCCTTGGCAATACAAATGGAAAGACTCAGAACTGTGAAGTGAATCGTGAATGTTCTGTGTTCCTCAGCAAAGCCCACCTCTCTACCAGTCTGCAGGAGGGGGTCATGCAAAAGTTTAATGGCCATGATGCACTTCCCTTTATTCCATCTGAGAAGCTGAAAGACCTAACTTCGCGTGTATTTAATGGAGAACCTGGTGCTCATGATGCCAGATTACGTTTTGAGTCCCAGGAAGGGAAAGGACTTGGGACACCGCCTAACACCACCCCTATCAAAAATGGCTCTCCGGAAATTAAGCTGAAGATCACCAAAACATATATGAATGGCAAACCTCTCTTTGAATCTTCAATTTGTGGTGACAGTGCTGCTGCTGTGTCCCAGTCAGAAGAAAATGGACAAAAACCGGAAAATAAGGCAAGAAGGAGCAGGAAGAGAAGCATAAAATATGACTCCTTACTGGAGCAGGGTCTTGTTGAAGCAGCACTGGTGTCCAAGATCTCAAGTCCCTCAGATAAAAAGGTATCCGTGAGGCGCTGTGGCCAGGGTACGGCCAAGTGCAACAGCCTGTTACCCTGAACGTGGGAACCACGGGAGGGTGCTTCTGCATGCGGGGTCGGCTGGAGGGGAGGAGAGGCCACTGTGCATCTGCTCTCCAACTCCCCTGTCTGCACATGGCTGACCATGGCACCTGGGCTGTGCTTGGGTCCCCACTTCGGGACACCCTGACGTTGCCTCCCGTAAGCCTCACAATAGCCTGTTGAGTCCGTTGTGAGGCCTGGGGAAGTTAACTAAGTGTTCAAGATTAAAATGACTAAGGAGAGGTAAAACCAGTTTCTAAACCCGGGTCTGGCCAATTCCATAGCCCTTGACCTTTAGGCTGTGCTGTTTCCATGGATCTTCTCTCCAGAGACATTGTTCAGCCTAATTGCAGAAATGTGTTGGGACCTAGCTTGGGGCTTCTTCAGGTTATACCACCTGAGGAGTGGGAAGCAGAGTTGTGTTGTGCAGGAGTGCTCCTGTCCTTCCATGTGGTTCACTGTCCACTTCTCTCCTCTACCAGGGCATCTGGCACATGGTCTACCTCCTTGGCAGCTAGGGCTGTGTCCTACACTTCCACATTCTAGGTTCCCAGTGCAGAGCCCAGCACTTGAACACATCTGAGCAAGTGTTCACTTATCCAACACTGGGTGGAAACCTCTTGACTTAAAATGAAGGAAGGTAGTGGTTTTTGCCTCTGTATCTTAAAGCGGCACTCAGGATGGCCCGCTACTTAAATCAGTGTTGGCCAGAGAATATAGCCGGAACTTTGGTCTTGGCAGAAGGAGGTAGGGAGGGTGCCAGGGGCTGATAGTCTGTATACAGTCTGTATGAACAGAATCTGGAAGTTGCCTGGTGCCCACTAGTCTTTAGTTGAAGCTCCAGGCTCCCTTGCAGGCGTGGACAAAGGGAACCTGAAACTAGTTCAGGTTGGAATATTTAATCATCATCAAGGTTGGGATATTTAGTTTAAATTTACAGTTGAGGAATTTTATTTACAGTTTTCACATGTAAGAGGGGAAATGGCTACAGTTTCCTTAAAATTGTTAAAATAATGAAGATTTTTAAGGGTTTAAAAAAAGTGCTTTAAGGGGCACCTGGTTGGCTCAGTGGGTTGGGCCTCTGCCTTCGGCTCGGGTCGTGATCTCGGGGTCCTGGGTTTGAGCCCTGCATTGGGCTCTCTGCTCAGCGGGGAGCCTGCTTCCCTCCTCCTCTCTCTGCCTACCTCTGCCTAATTGTGGTCTCTGTCTGTCAAATAAATAAATAAAATCTTTTTTTTAAAAAAAAAGTGCTTTAAGTGCTCAGGAGCTGTTTAGCTGTTGCTAATGTAATTATGACAGTGAATTATTTATTTATTTTTAAAAAAGATTTTATTTATTTGACAGAATGAGAGAGGGAGAGGGAGAGAGAGCACACACAAGCAGGGGGAGTGGCAGGGAGAGGGAGGGGGAGAAGTAGGCTCCCCGCTGAGCAGGGAGCCTGATGTGGGACTCGATCTCAGGACCCTGGGATCATGACCTGAGCTGAAGGCAAGACGCTTCACTGACTGAGCCACCCGGGCGCCCCACCACAGTGAATTTTTTGAAAGATCAATTTAGTGAGCTGGGCTGATGCAATGGATTTTTGAAGTGCCCATGGTTGTGGGGGACCTCACTCTTTCATAGGGGAGGAGCCCGGTGCAAGTGATTCCTAGCTCTGCTGCTTGCTTTTGTGAAAACTTGCGCAAGATACCTGAATTTTGACTCTCCATCTTCAGAGTGGGGGTGATACCACTCATCTTCATGGGGGTGCCATGTGGCATAGATGGCACAGAACGTAAAGCCGGGATGCTGTGGAGGAATCAGCATAACGTGGCCACTCTGTGCCAGCCCTTCCCAGCATGCACGCTGAACTTTTTAACAATTACTGAGATTTCAGAGCTGCTGTTCTTGGTTTACAGATGAGGAAACTGAAGCCCAGACAAGTTCAGCAACTTGCCTACGTATGTAGAACTCTTAGGGGAAAGCTCAGGAGTTCACACTCACAAGGAGGCCAGGAGTCAAGCCAACTCTGCTTGTCTCACTGGAGGGCAGAACTGAGAGGGGTGTGTGGTGGCAGTGGCCCTGGTCAGGTCTCCAGCCTCCTAAGTGAAATGTGTTCTGAGGTGGAGAAACTGAGGCTTAGAGTCCCAGGACTCAAATCACAAATGGAGCCGAGACTTGCTGCCAAGCCCTCCTGATGTCCTTGCTGCTCTGGGTCCTCCCATGTTGGGTGATGCACGTGCTCCAGAGAACTGACAGATGTGTGGCTGGGGAGCGGGTGGGGGTGTGTGTGTCAGAATATGGATTCAATACATGAAAATTCTTCTTTGACCAGGTGAATAAAGTACTGTTAAAGACCATCAGCTAGGCCAAAGAAGTAGATTTACGTAGGGCTCTCCATCGTAATGTTGAGTACCTACTGTGTGTGCCAGGCACTATGCTGATTCTTTAGTTAGGGCAAGGGACAATTTTACTGAAGTAATAGCAGGGGAAGCATGCTCCTTTTTTTTTTTTTTTAATTTTATTTATTTATTTGAGAGAAAGCATGAGCAGGAAGGAGGGGGAGAAGCAGACTCCTCACTGCATAGGGAGCCCCATGTAGGGCTCGATCCCAGGACCTTGGGATCATGACCCGAGCCGAATGCAGATCGGATTAACCAACTGAGCCCCCCCCCCCCACGCTTTTTAAGATGTTATTTATTTATTTATTTGAGGAAAGAGACCAAGAGCATGAGTTGAGAGGAAGGGGCAAAGGGAGAGGGAGAAGAAGGCTCCCTGCTGAGCAGGGAGCCCAATGTGGGGCTCCATTCCAGAACACTGAGATCATGACCTGAGCTGAAGGCAGATGCTTAATCAATTGAGCCACCCAGGTCCCCCGCAAGCATGCTCCTTTTTCCAGTGTGTGTGTGTGTGTGTGTGTGTATTTTAAACCTCTAGCCTGATTAATCTTTGGATAAAAGGCTGGATTTAGGGGTACTCATTGGATGTGGTAGTATGTCTTTTGTTGTTCATTTTCAGATTGCACCTAAGAAAGAGTCCTGTCCAAATACTGGCAGAGACAAAGACCACCTATTGAAATATAATGTCGGTGATTTGGTGTGGTCCAAAGTGTCCGGTTACCCCTGGTGGCCATGCATGGTTTCTGCTGATCCACTCCTTCACAACTATACCAAACTTAAAGGTATTGTGTTTTTGGACTATTTTTTCATCTTTCTCATTCTGTACTTAATCTTTCTAATATCCAAATTGTTTTTCTTACTCTTACATAGCCCTACTATGGTTCTTTGTTTTTTTCTATTTAAAAAAATTGTGTTAAAATACACATAACATAAACTCTACCATCTTGACCATTTTTTAAAAATTTATTTATTTATTTATTTATTTGTTAGAGAGCGAGCGAGCGGTAGGCAGAGGCAGAGGGAGAAGCAGTCTCCCTGTGGGACTCGATCCCAGGACGCTGGGATCATGACCTGAGCCGAAGGCAGCCGCTTAACTAACTGAGCCACCCAGGCGTCCCAATCTTGACCATTTTTAAGTGCACAGCTCAGTGGTACTAAACATGTTCACATTGTTGAATGGCTGTCACCACCATCCATCCCAGGACTCACTCACCTTGTGAATCTGAACCTCAGTGTCCATTCAGTAATAATTCCCTATTCCTGCTCCTCCCAGCACCTGACACCCACTGTTCTATTGTCTGTCTACTTTTTGTAGTTTGGTTTGCAATTCCCTAAGGATTAGTGTTGCTGAGCATCTTTACTTGTGCTTATTGGCCATTTGTGTGTCTCTGAAGAAATGTCTATTCTAGGCCTTTGCTCATATGTGAATCAGATTTTGGTTTTTTTGTTAAATTTACAGTGGTTCATTTTGCAACTTTAAAGTTAATAATTGGTTCAGATGTAACACATTGCCATTTGTTTTTATATCCAACTTGGATATGTACTTTATGTGATTGAATTAATATTAATAGAGGAGTGGTCTTGGCCTTATATTGCTTTTTAGGTTTTATGATAATTTATTACTGTTTAGGTAAACAGTGATTGCTTATTTCAGCGTGATTTTCAGAAATTGTATTTTATATTAAGTTTGAGTTATAAAAAAATGTCCCAGTTTATTTTTTAGGCCTGTGGGAAGAAGGAAAAAACTAGAAATGATCTTCTTTGGCATCATGAAACTTGGGAATATAAATTGGTCCATGGAACAACTGAAGAACACATTAAGAATATAATATGTTATTGATACAGATTAGAGCAGATGCAAACCTAAATATTAATTGGAGAGCTCATAAAACAAAAGCTCGTGTGTTTTTAGAGGAAAAAATGAGTTCAGGTGGTTTAAGATTCTTCTAGAAATTTCTTGCAGAATAAAGTTTGAATTTAGTTTGAGGAAGGTAATAAATTGGTGAGCACAGTGTTGGAGTTGAGCCAGGGTAGTGCCTAACTGACCTGTGCACCCTACAGAACTGTGGTGACTAGACCTTCAGACTGGGCCTGGCGGGCTTCCCGGCTTCTTAGTACTGCTGATCACTCAGCCTTCTATGGCATCTTAGTGGTACGGGAGTGCATGTCCCCTCCTGTTCTTGGCTGGAGGTCTGAGCTCTCACAGGAGCAGCATTGCTGCTCTCACTACAGGTTGGGGTGCTCTTGGCTTGCTGTGTTGAAGCATATGGCTGCTGGAGATGGGGTGTGGGGGTGCCCACCTGGCAAACAGACTTGAGAGGAGGTGGGTTCAGGACGAAGAGGACCACGTTCGAGTCCTGAATGCCTCTGAGTCCCGCCCAGCCTTCTGCCTCGGGGTCGTTGGACTCTGCCTCGAGGCTCAGGAAAGCACAGGACTTGTGGCTAGAAGAGCCTTTGGGTTGGCTTCAGCTCTGACTCCATGGAGCCCTTTGGGCTCCTCAGCTTGCCAGAATTGGGGAGTCCCTCCCACGAGGCTTCAGGGACCCCAGGATGCATCCCAGAGGCATCTAGACTTGGTAGAGTATGAAAAAAGTTACCAGTTGAGACCGGCTGGGCAGGCACACAGGTGTGCACCAGAGGTGTTGCTGGTTCCTTCCCAGCTCTGTAAAACCACACAGCAAAGCAAAGTGGAAGTCACGGGGGGTCGGTTGGGGGTGGCGGAGGGTTTATGACCACATGCCACTGGTCTGCCTAGCACATTGCAAGCAATTTTGAATGTGTAGGGATTTTGACTTTGTTTATATGACGCTCCTGGTATCTCAGACCTATGTGATTGAAGGGGTCTTTTGAATGTCTCTTGGTTCCAGCTCCTGGGATTAATTAATTTTAATTTCTTTTTTTTTTAATTTTAATTTCATTACATCTTTCTCTTGCTTTAGAGCAAAATAATTCCTGTAGTCTATAGCAGCCTGTCCGAATGACGTGCACACACAGCACCATTTTTATTCTGTCTCACTTCCTCCTCCTTTATTCTCCAGCCCTTACTCTTGCTTACAATGTTGGAGCAGAGCATTATGCTCCCAGTGGAGGAATGGGCTCTGGAGTCAGCCTGCCAGGGTCTAGCACAGTTGGTTGGTCTAGTCATGAACTGCTTAACTTTCTTAAGCCCCAATTTCCCTATATCTGAAAAAGGAGGGTAATGATAATAACACTTGTTTGGAAAAGGTCTTTCTGTGGTAAGTAGTGAGCATTCAGATGTTAGCACACGTTACTGTCCTTTTCTTTTTTTACTTTTAAAACCTGAATTTTTATTGTATCTGTCCCTTTTCCCCTGGTCGCCTCTAGGGTTCTTTCCTGAAAGCATTCCAGTTTGACCATTTATTTCCTCTGCAGGATCCTCGTGTTGGGTCATTTAATTTAGCTAATTTTGTACCCATTTTTAGTGTCTTTATATCATCAGACATGCCCCGGCTTTCCCAGCAGTCCTAAGGGTTCATACTTGAGTTCTATCTTATTGCTTGTTTGTTTGCTTTGTGAAAGATTTTATTTATTGTTTGCTTGTTTGTTGTTTATTTAAAAACCTTCCAAGCCCATGCTTCAAAGCCTCACCCCTAGATGTGTCAGCAGGGATCTTCTAAGGTTCCTGCCCAACTCAGCACCCAGACACATGAGGGAAACACTGTCTCATCATCAGGGCTCTTGCTTAGACTTCCCCAGCAATCTTCAGTATTTTCCCTGTGCCTTTTTTTTTTTTTTCACTCTGGGTTGAAAAGGGTGTTTGCATTGCATTTAGCTGTCTGCTGTCTTGTCTTTTTAGGGTCCTCCAGTCTAGACCAGCACTCCTTGCCCCCAGCACTCATTGCTCTCATCTCTTGTGATCAGACTCTGGTCCATAAGACCAGCCAGGAGTACCATGTAGGTGTTCACTGAATACCTCCCTTCTTGCAGTATGTTTCTCTAGGAGTTGTTTGGGGATGCAGAGGAGGGAGTACCTGGTAATCACAAGCAAATCAACTTCAGAGGACTGGTAGTGTGCATTTGAAAAGTAGTTCAGAAGGAAGGGAACCACGATGAGCATACTCCAGCTGACAGGAGATTCCGGCGACCTTCTAAAAGAAAAGGGGTCAGAGGACACTGAGAATGGGGGGGAGAAGGGGTACAGAAGGACACATGTCTTGGTTGAATTTCATCAGGAGCTCTTGGTGTCGGCTGTCCCACTTCCCAGTAGGTGGTGGCCAACAAATCTCCAATGGAAAATACAGACCTTTTTTATTATTAGTGAGTAATCTGTGGCTATGTTTGGAGATTAGTTTCTTAGTTTCCCCTGCCAGTCTTTCCTCATGATTTTAGCACTCCTTTACAGTCTTTTGGCTTATAAAATTCTAAGTGTCCATTTTTATCATCTTTTCGTATTTAACTGGCATTTTTCTGTGAAAATGAGCTTCCTTTAAAAAATTTGGTTATATAGTGGGGAGCCTGGGTGGCTCAGTCGTTAGGCGTTTGCCTTCAGCTCAGGTCATGATCTCAGGGTCCTGGGATTGAGCCCCGCCTGCTTCCCCCTCTCTCTCTGCCTGCCTCTCTGCCTACTTGTGATCTCTGTCTGTCAAATAAATAAATAAATAAATCTTAAAAAAAAAAAAACCCAACAAAACAAAACAAAAATTTAGTTATATAGTATAGTTCTTAGTCTTTTTTTTTTTTTTTAAGGATTTTATATATTTGATTGTGAGAGGGAACACAAGCAGGGGGAGTGGGAGAGGGAGAAGCAGCCTTCCCACTGAGCAAGGAACCCGACGCAGGGCTCCATCCCAGGACCCTGGGATCATGACTGGAGCTGGAGGCAGGTGCCTAATGACTGAGCCATCCACGCACCCCAGTCCTTAATCTTCAAAAAAATTTTTTTAAAATTTGATTTAATTAACGTATAGTGTATTATTAGTTTCAAAGGTAGAATTTAGTGATTCATCAGTTGCATATAACACCCAGTGCTCATTACATCAAGTGCCTTTCTTAATGCCCATCACGCAGTTACCCCATTTCCCTGTCCTTTCTTTTTTTTTTTTTTTTTAAGTTTTCATTTATTTATGAGAGAAGAGAGCATGAGTGGGGTGAGGAGCAGAGGGAGAAGCCGACTCCCCACTGAGCAGGGAGCCCGATGCAGGACTCCATCCCAGGACCCTGGGATCATGACCTGAGCTGAAGGAAGATGCGTAACCAACTGAACCACCCAAGCTTCCCAGTCCTTACTCTTTCTAATGCTCAAATTGTCCCAAATTTAATGAGCAGGAGTCCCACTAAGTCCCTTTCAGCAGTGTCCTTTTGACATGTCTCAGTCAGCCTTTGACCACTTCTTACATGTGGCCCAGTAAGATGCTCATTTTATACTTTGTTTGCCCTTGTCATGGAATCAGCGAGTTTCTTAGAGAAAACTTGGGTCTTTTTAGAAGACAGTGATGTGTAGAAGCCCAGATCTGGGCACCAGTTGTGTTCAGCGCTGTGGGAGACAGAGATTTCACAGGGATGTGTGAGGTAGCACTCCAGACAGCATTGAGACCTGGCTCCAAGTGGAGCTCTGGGTCCGTTTATGATTCCTGAGCACTTGGCAGGCAGCAACTCCATGGTGGGAGTGACATGGTGAGTAATGGGTGTACTTTGGGGGTTTAGACGTCCTTGTTGGGGAAGGACTAAGGACCTGAAGAAGGGGTGGCTTCTGGCATGGAGCTGGCTGAGCTTGCGGGTCTTGTGAAGCAGGTATCTCCCTCATCCTACCCCGTATCTCCACCCCCAATTTTATTTCCTTTATTTTTGTGTATGTGTACTTTTCCCCCCACTTATCATGCTTGGATTTATAGATATGCTTGAATTTAGATCTTAGTAATGCATTCAGATTTTAAGAATTGAAGTATAATATACATGCAGAAGAGAATACAGCTCATAAGCTGCAACTCAATCCAGGCTCTTTTGAGAAATTTCCTTTGAAAAGCTAAGTTAATAAAAGTTTTAGTAGCGTTTTTGTGATATATAGCAGCATAACTTGTCTACTGTTTATAAGGGCATCCAGGTGGATGAGCAGCTTTGAGGCCTGACTCTTTAAGTTGGAAATAGAAGATAAATATATGTTTTAGATATTATACTGTGAGAACGGAATTCTTTTGGACCTGGGAGCTTTGTGATCTTCTTGACACGTCTGTTCTCTTAAGATAACTGGGGTCAGGAGTCAAGTAATTATCTGTTGTGGAAAATTTTGTTGTCACTTTTTCTGTTACGGAAGGGAACCCTCATTGGTTTATTTCTAATTCCGGCATTTTCTAAAAATACTATAGGTTATCTGGCTTTCTCATATCTTGGGTTATTTAATAGTATTATATCACTGATTTTTTTCTTTTTTGCTTGTTCTCTCAGTTACTAAGAGAGGTGTGTTAAAATCATCCACTGTGATAGTGAATGTACGTTTTTTTTCTTTGCAATTTTGTCAGTTTCTGCTTTACCTATTTTGGTGCTCCAGTGCCCCCCAGGGACTAAACCAGGAAATTCAGGCATGGTGATGCTTGTCCTTTATTTCCTGTAGAACTTTGTGCTGTCATGTCCTTGTGATTTGGTCCCTGTGCTCTATTCTTGCCTCTGTGGACCTTGTCTGCATTTTTTATGGCTTCTCTTCCTCCCTAAGCTTCAGCTCCAAAGAAGCCTTGTCTCTTTGTGGAATCCATTTTGCATGCATGGGTGACTGCTGTTAACTCAAAGGATTCTGGAGAGACTCTGGCTCAGTCTGGCCCAGAGGGTCCAGGACCACCTTAAGTCCCCTGGGCCATGATGGGGAGGAAAGGATTGTAATGCAAAATTAGGTACCTGGGCTATTGGTGGTTCTCTTAGCAGGAATTGTAAGTAGGTAGAGTCGATGACAGTTGTTTTCATACCAACCACGATTGATGAACATCAGAAATCGCAGGAAGAAATAATTACTAATAAGTGGTGGGACAACTGGTTAATTATGTGGTAAAATAAAACAGTGAGATATTCACCTCTCAACTTGAACCAAAGAAATTCATATGGATTAAAGAAACCCATAAAAATAGGGGAAAATTAGGTTATATTGTTACCAAATGTCTAGGCAGGAAAGAACTTCAAGACTAAGTACATTTCTTTTACAAACCTGGGATCAGACTATAGTATTCTTCTCTGCTTTTTTTCACCTGATCTGTAAGGAGCATTTTTCTGTGTAGTTAACTATTTATAAAAAGTAATGTAAGTTCATATTATTTCATCATATGCACTATAACAGATTTTCTGCATTACGCAAATGCTGTGACACATGTCTGTAGTCCTTTTCATGACCAAGGAAAGTTCTTTCAAAGTATTAAAGTAATGGAAGGAGTCATAAATCCCTTAACATATTTTTGAATCTCACCTATTATAAAATCAAAGAAGTATACACACTTATAAACAGACCAAATTCTACTGAGAGGCTAGTTATGAAAAATAGTTCACTCTCCTCCTTAGAGCTTATTATTTTTAACTCTTCTAACATTTTCTCCTAGTTTTAAATACTGTCTTTTGATATATCATTTAGATATTTTCTGTTGATTCTCTTTTATGGAAAATGAAGACTGATCTCTTCAATCATTCATTTCTTTTCTTTCCATTCTCTGCATATAATTAACTCAGTGTCCTTTGGTGTTTTTTGTTTGTGTGTTTTAATTTTTAGCCTATTGGCCACTACAGGGGGCAAATTAACTCACTGTTTTTATTACATCAAACATAAATGTTTACATAATTTTGACTATGTAAATATCATTCAGTGCAAAGCAAATTGTGTTCTGTAATTGCATTTTCTTTTTTGTACAACTTTTTGTTTTTCTTGGAGTTAATTATTGCCTTTCTTTCTTTCTTTCTTTTTCTTTAATAGGCTCTTTACCCAATGTGGGGCTTGAACCCACAACCCCGAGATCAAGCATTACATACTCCACTGATGAGCCAGGCAGGCACCCCTGCTTTTTTTTTTTTTTTTTTTTTTTTTAAAGATTTTATTTATTTGCCGGAGAGAGAGAGAGAGAGAACACACAAGCAGGCAGAGAGGCAGGCAGAGGCAGTGAGAGAAGCAGGCTCCCTGCCGAGCAAGGAGCCCGATGCGGGACTCGATCCCAGGACGCTGGGATCACGACCTGAGCCGAAGGCAGCGGCTTAACCAACTGAGCCACCCAGGCGTCCCTTTTTTTTTTTTTTTTTTTTAATCATATACTTTGCTATATAAGGCTATATAGCCTTATTTTTTATTTTTTTGTTTTTCAAATATTCATTTCTCTGTCCCTGAAACTCATCCTATTATACAGTTTCTCCTGTTGGGGGAGAAAGTGAAAACCTGTTTGATTGCTGTTTTCCTTTTCTGCTCCTTGGATCTCACCTTTTTGTTTTTTTTTTTAAAGATTATTTATTTATTTATTTATTTATTTAGAGTGGTGGTGTGTGTGTGCACGAGCAGGGGGAGTGGGGGGGGGAGGGAGAGAGAGAATCTCAAGCAGACCCTGCTGAGCCACTGAGTCCAGAGCACAGAGCTCACTGTGGAGCTTGATCCTAGGACCCCAAGATCATGATCTAAGCTGCAATCAGGAATCAAACACTTAACCAACTGAGCCACCCAGGCACCCCTTGGATCTCATCTTTAACCCTCTTTCCTTGTTGTTCAGATTTTCTTTTGGTATGGAAGAGTTCTTTTATCTTTTCTTTCCCTCCACCTCCTAGAATCTTCCCTTTTCCTGTTTCAATCTGTATTGCTGGCACTCTTAACCTTTTGCATAGTAGTAATCTCAGACCTTTTTAAAGATGCATTCCTGAGTTACATGCATTGTTTTCTGTGGCTTCCCATTGTGCTCACTGTTGGTCAGTTTCCTTTTTTGCTGGAGTGTAATTTTTAAGTTCTAAGAAAGTGTGTATGAGAGATAAATTTGATTCCCTGTCATTCGGAGGATGCTATTTCTGTGTTTTCACACTTGGCTGATGGTTTGGCTTAATGTAGAATTTTATGTTGAAAGTAATTCTTTTCAGGATTTTGAAGGTATTACATCATTTCTTTCTAGCATCCAGGGTTGCTCTTGAAGTACCTTGTTATGCTACTTTTCATTCCATTAACGTGGAAGCTGCCATTGTCCCCTCCCCCAACACCTTAAATGTCAGAAAGATGTGCATTGGTATGGGTATTGGATGAGGCACTTAGGATTGTTTTAGTTCTGAGACATGGTCTTGTGTTAATTCTTAGACAGTGTTCTCTCTTTCTGTCTCTAGAACAGTTTGGGTATGGTACTTCCTGGTTTGATCCTATAGGTTTCTTATGGGAGTAGATGTTTTTCACCTTATATTTCTTCTTTCTGGAAGATTTCTTAACTGACCTTCCAAGATTTCTTGTTTTTGTTTTTTGTTTGTTTCTTTCAAGATTTCAAGGTGGTTTTTTTTTTTTTTTTCATAATTGTATTTTAAAGTTTCCAATAGCTCTTTTTTTTTGTTCTCTTTTCATAGCAAACTAGAGTTTTTCTTTGTCAGGTATCATCTCTTCCTGGTGTTTTGTGTGTGTGGCCTTGCAGAGACTGCTTATTTCTGTGTATCTTGGACTTGTTTATGCTGGGGGCTTCCCTGGGTCCTGGGGGGTCCTTGATGCTAAATTTGTGTTTGAGAGGGTATCACTCAGAGGTCCTGCAACCTGTATGTGGAGAGACTGTTAGCTTATTTTAGAGGGTCCAGCTGGCTATTGGCCACTTAGTTGGGAGGATCTCCAAAACAACTCAATGGAGAGGTTTTTCCTCTGGGGTGTGTTTGTTCTTTAGGAAGTGTTCTTGGATTTCTTGTGACCAGCATTCTCTATGAAGCAGCAGGGGCTGATAGTTCTCCTATGGAGATCCCACATTCTCCCTCCACTTGACACGAAGATGTGACCTCTTATTTTTTTTAAGTTCAATGTGGGACTTGAACTCACAATCCTGAGATCAAGACTTGAGGTGAGATCAAGAGTTGGATGCTTAACTGACTGAGCCACCCAGGCATACCGAAATCTGACCTATTAACCAGCTTGCTTGTTTTCAACCTCATTCTTCCTCAGCCGAGGGTGGCACCTCCTCTCTTGGATTTTGGGGTCAAGTGTCTCTTTCCTCACCCACCTCCTTTCTGGCTGCACTGTAGGATGTGGCTTCCTCCTTTATTCTAAGAGGAGCAGCAGTGGACATCCGAGGGGTTACCCTGTGGCCTCATGGGTGTCCTCAGAGATCCTTGGTGCCCTAATTCCCCCTATAGGCATTGTGAGTGAGTAGCCAGCCCAAGGTTGCCCAACTGTAGGTGGTGGGGTTGGTATTTGAATTCAGGCTGTCTGACACCAGTCTGTATCCCTTCATTGCTGCATAGGCCCCTCTCTGTTGAATGGCCCTTTTGTTCATGTCGTCTCTTGGCCTTCTTTATTTGGTAATCTTTTTAAGTGGATCTTAGAAGGGAAATGTCCACTTTATTTCCTAGTTTAATTTGAATCTTATCTGAGTCCCTCATAAATGCTTTTCCTTTCTCTTTGACATGGAGTATGGTGGGGATAAAAAGAGTAGGACTTTTTTAGAGGTTAACAGACTCAAACAGCACCAAATAAAATGACCTCAAAGCAGCTTCCAACTTCCTATCAGTAATTATTAATAGACTTGCCTAATTTCATCCAAAATTCTAACTTTCAAGTTCTAACATTTTATTTTAAAAACTAGGTCAGAAAAAGAGTGCACGCCAGTATCACGTACAGTTCTTTGGTGATGCCCCAGAAAGAGCTTGGATATTTGAGAAGAGCCTTGTAGCTTTTGAAGGAGAAGGACAGTTTGAAAAATTATGCCAGGAAAGTGCCAAGCAGGCACCCACGAAAGCTGAGAAAATTAAGGTGATAGATGTTCCTTAAGTACAATTTGAGACCAAAACTTTAATTTATATTCTTATTTATTTTGAAATTGTGGTGGCTTGATTTATTATAATGGCTTATGTCTGTCATTGTTTAACTTTGCCCAAGTACACTGTGTTACAAAACAAGACAAGTTTCCTTAGAGATGGTATATTCGTTTTACTCATTTGATGATAGAGCTAATTTTTAAAATAATTTTTATTCTTTTTATATATATAAAAATATGTAGTGTTATATATATATTATATAATCTCTATATTACATTAGTTAAATATGATTGGAATTGGTTTCTAGTTTAAAGAAATAGTAGCTACTATATTGGGGTGAATTCTGTCTAAAACCTTCAAGTTAATTGGTTTTTATAGTTTTTGATTTTTAAATTTATCTGGAATTATTAAAGTGTGCCTTTTTTTAAAGTGTGTTAACTTTTTGTTTGTATAATGAAACTTATAATGTCTTATGTTTTTCCTTTTAGCTGTTGAAACCTATTTCAGGGAAATTGAGGGCCCAGTGGGAAATGGGCATCGTTCAAGCAGAAGAAGCTGCAAGCATGTCAGTAGAGGAGCGGAAAGCTAAGTTCACTTTCCTCTATGTGGGGGACCAGCTTCATCTCAACCCTCACGTAGCTAAGGAGGCAAGCATTGCTGTGGAGTCTGCGGGACAAATGGTAGAATCCTCAGGGGTCACTGAAAAAGCTGCTGATAACCCCAAGTCCCTGAGAGAAGAGAGCATTCCCATCAAGAGAAGGCGGAGAGCCAAGCTGTCTGGTTCTGCCGAAAACCAAGAAAGTGATCCTGGGACGGTAAAGAGTACTCCTCAGAAGATGGCAGAGGTCGACCCCAAGAGAGGAGTAGGGTCTCCTCCTGGAAGGAAAAAGACCACGGCCTCCACTCCACGAAACAGGAAGGGAGATGCGGCGTCCCAGTTTTTGGTCTTCTGTCAGAAGCACAGGGATGAGGTGGGTACTGTGATGGTTTCTGAGGTGTTGTGTATTTATTCGGGGGAGTTCCTGAATTGGAGGAACATCCCTTCAGTGCTGTTCCTCTGTTTTCTCAGCATTATCAGCACAGTCTGTAGTGAGCCTAGCCGAGATTTTAGCTCTAATAAATAAGTATTGTTAGGGAACAGTCATCCTTGGGGCAAAGATGCTTGCCTCTGCACTGTTGGCTATGAAAATGTCTCTCCCACTGTGGACGAGAAGATACCAGGACAGGAATAGATCAACGATGAAAGCGTTTGAACACTTTCCTTAATTGTCGTCATAGAAAACGGCATCTTGTTAGTACATTGTAAAGCTTGATTTTGAAGAACTAAAGGGATTAGGTGCCTGTTTTTTTGTTAGGTTCAATATTATTTGAGGTGAGAGGTCAGTAGGGCTTTTTACAGTAATGTAAAGGTGGTATAATGTGAGAAAATCTGGTATGTGATTCACTGTGTTGCTGATCAAATGATCCTCTCAGTAGATGGGGAAAAGGCATTTGATAAAATTCATTGTTCTTTGATACAGAGTTAGCAAGCCAGAATTAGAAGGTGACTTCCTTAATCTGTTGAAGGTTATTAATCAGAAACTTTCAATAAGCATCATACTTATTAATGAAACTTTAGAAGCATTCTCTTTAAAATTGTGAACAAGGGATGCCTGGGTGGCTCAACCAGTTAAGTGGCTGCCCTCAGCTCAGGTTAGGGTCCTGGGATTGAGTCCCACATCAGCCTCCTTGCTCAGTGGGGAGCCTGCTTCTCCCTCTGCCTGCCGCTCCCACTGCTTGGGCTCACTCTCTCTCTGATTTAAAAATAAATAATAAAATATTAAACAAAATAAAATTGTGAACAAGACTAGATGCCTTTCTTTAACCACTTATGTTAAGTGTTGTAAAGAAAATACTAGCCAGTATGGTAAGATAAGGGAAAGGAAGGAGAAAGACATAATTGTAAAGGAAGAAATAAACCTGCCATTGTTTGCAGAGGTCTGTGTAAAAAACTTAAGAGAATCTACAGAAAATCTTTAGAATTAATGAGTTCACTGGGACTGGTGGTTGTAAGATCAGTATGCAAGAACAGCAACAAAGAGGAAATGTATTAAGACAGATAGAATTTGGGACGCCTGACTGGCTCAGTTGGTGGAGCATGTGATTCTTGATCTGGGGGTTGTAAGTTTGAGTCCCATGTTTGGTGTAGAGATTACTTGAAAATCTTGAAAATAAAATTTTTTTAAGGTTTTATTTATTTATGATAGAGATAGTGAGAGAGGGAATACAGACATGTGGGAGCTGGAGAGGGAGAAGCAGGCTCCCTGCTGAGTAAGCCCGATGCGGGGCTCGATTCCAGGACACTGGGATCATGACCCAAGCCAAAGGCAGATGCTTAACAACTGAGCCACTGAGGCACCCCTGAAAATAAAATCTAAAGGAAAAAAAAAAGATACCATTTATGACTGCAACAAAAATATAAGGTATCAAGAAATAAATAAAATATGTGTAATTTTGGAGAAAAATAACACTTGGTATTTTAGTAGACCTAAATAAACAGATATGTTATAGATTTTTTTAATTTTTTTTTAATTTTTAAAGATTTTTATTTATTTATTTGACAGAGATCACAGGTAGGCAGAGAGGCAGAGAGAGAGGAAGGGAAGCAGGCTCCCCGCAGAGCAGAGAGCCCAATGTGGGGCTCGATCCCAGGACCCTGGGATCACGACCTGAGCCGAAGGCAGAGGCTTTAACCCACTGAGCCACCCAGGTGCCCCAATAAACAGATATGTTAATAGGAAGGTTCAGTATTCTGAAGTTGTAGTTGTCAGTTCTCCTTATTTAAACTATAAATTCTGTATAATCCTAATAAAACTCCCAATAGGAATTTCTTTGCACTTTCTGAGTGGATGATAAATAGCCACACCTGAACATTGGCCCTATTGCACAGGAAGTTCTGTTACTAGACGCAGGGACGTTTGTGCCATGGACGTTCAGAACAGGGGCGTTACCCAGAGTAGAGCCCCGAAGCACTCTTGAGGGTGTGGAAGCAGGTGGGAAAGGGGTGTAGACAGCTGGTCAGAACTCAGTTACTGTGGAACAGCTTTATGCTTTGGGAGAGGGGAGGATTTGTTAAGGCAAACTGACCATAGATTGGTGAGGAGCTGTGAAAGTTTATGTGCCAAGGACACCATGAACTCAGGGAAAGGATGAACTGTGTGTGTAGAGCTCAAACTATTCTGAAGCCTATGAAAATGGCAATTTCTAGAAAAGTGTGGACAGCCAGTGCATCCATGAAGAGATGCTGCCCCTTGCTGGCAGCCAGGGTGCTGCAGGTGATGATTGCATAGGAGTGGAGCTCCCCTGCCCCAGGTGAGCCGCACAGGCCAGGACCTCCGGAATGAGGAACAGCAGTGAGAACCCCCTTCAATTCTTCCACTTGGTTTCAAGAGAAATTTGGCAATATATAGTGGAATTGAAAATGCATGTTTTTATGTATTATAATGTCATGCCCAGGTATTTGCCCCAGAGAAACTGGCCCGTGTACCCAAGGAGATGGCATAGTGTTCAAAACTGGGAGGCTGTGAAAGGAGTGAACAGGTGTGGTGTGCTCCTCCAGCACGATTCTGGGCACGAATGAAGTGAACCCGCTGGAAGTCGGGGGAGGGGGAAAAGCAGTGTGCTGATGGGTGTGCACATCCCATCACATTCTTACGAAGTGTGAGAAGTGTAGCAACCCACCTGTGTACCTGCATCCGCCCACAAAAGTAGATGTGTAGCTGTGAGTGTGTGTCCTCGGTCTCAGAGCTAAGAAGTCTTCCCAGGGAAGGTGGAGGAGCTGTGGCCACTGCTGGGTTTGAAATGGTGCAGAGCACTGAGCAGTGTGAACAGTTAGCACACCGGGCCTGCTGCAGGCCAGGGGCGCCTGTAGCAGACTTGGAATGTGTACCACTGTGTGGACGGTCAGACTCCTCTTGTAGTTGCTGCAGACCTGCATGTTCTGGGACGTGGGAAACAGCCAGCCAGCTGTGTTCCAGCCTGTTGTTCCTAGTCTGTTTCTCCATGGTCTCCACTCATCTGAAATTATGAGAGAAAAGTGTGTGCCTGAGAATTCAAGCCACTTCACAAAGACCATCCTTTTTGCTTTTGGGGACCCAAATTGCTCTCAGATGGCCTTCGCAGTACCAAGAAATGTGCCAAGAACAAACAGAAGCCTGTCGGTCCAGACACTGCTGACAAGCTGGGGCTTGAAGGCTGACACATGAGTGAGTTGCCCTGCCCTCAAGGAGCAGTAGCTCTGCTCTGGAGCTCTCTGGCTCTGAGTGCCCCTCCAGAGCCCATTCTGTGCAGTGTTGCCGTCCGCATCCTATTCTAAGCAGCAACCAGATGGAAGGGTGCACAATTAAAATTCAGTTCTGCATTAGAGACAAGCGCTCTGTCCTGCTCTTCCCTGCTTGGACCTGGTCTCTATAGGGCCGGAGGGTGGTGTGAGGCCCATGGGTCCCTTCCCTCCCAGCTGGGCTCAGGTGCTAGTTGATTTTGTGTTGTCAGAAGAGTGATGATGGCAAGATGCTCTTTAACTGGTTCAATTATGTTGTTGTGATTATAAGTGTGTTTGTTCTGGTTCTGTAATAAGTAATCCTAGATTCCAGTTGAGAATGATCTGGGTCTTTCTAGGTTGTGTTTTCCTTTTGGGAGGTGGTGGTGACTCCAAGGATGGTTTTTGTTTGGTTGTTAATGGATTAATCAATGCCCAACCCTTGAGGAACAGCTTTGGGTGGAGACCTCCCTCTGCTTCCTGGACCCCCCATTTCTAGAGTCACTAGATAGAAGACTGACTGTCAAGGACGTTTGGCTGCCACTTGGCTCTTTTTTTGAGGTCCAGCTTCTTGCAGATGAAGGAAAGTGTTATGCTTTGTGAGATGTATGCAGTTTTCATTAACATGTTTTGCTTGTTCATCTTTGTCCATCAAGCTTGGCTCAGATGTGTAGCTCACAAGTGTGTTCTGTAGTGTTCCTGGAATACAGTTAGAGAGGCTGTAGGCGGGGCAGTGAGTTTGCTGGAAAACAAAGTCCACAGTGGGATATAGGCCCACTGATGAGGACCTGGGTGGGGTAAGGGGTCGGGGAAACTCTGTTTGGAGGCAAGGAGTCAAGAGCAGCTAGGGGAGGCGCAGTGTGATGAAAAGCCACAGTGAGGAAGCCACTGTGAGGAAGAATTTACTGAAGGCTTTAAGCATCAGTTGTGATGTCATTGACTACTGATGTGTGTGGTCTCAGTTTCCCATTTTTATTTTTATTTTTTAAAGATTTTATTTATTTATTTATTTTTAAAGATTTTATTTATTTATTTGGCAGACAGAGATCACAAGTAGGCAGAGAGGCAGGCAGAGAGAGGAGGAAGCAGGCTCCCTGCCGAGCAGAGAGCCCGATGCGGGGCTTGATCCCAGGACCCTGAGACCATGACCTGAGCTGAAGGCAGAGGCCTAACCCACTGAGCCACCCACGCGCCCCTTATTTATTTATTTGACAGACAGAGATCACAAGTAGGCAGAGAGGCAGGCAGAGAGAGAGGGGGAAGCAGGCTACCCGCTGAGCAGAGAGCCCGATGTGGGGCTCGATCCCAGGACCCTGAGATCATGACCTGAGCCGAAGACAGAGGCTTTAACCACTGAGCCACCCAGGCATCCCTCAGTTTCCCATTTTTTAAAGATTTTATTTTTATTTATTTGACAGACAGATCACAAGTAGGCAGAGAGGCAGGCAGAGAGAGAGGAGGAGGCAGGCTACCCACCAAGCAGAGAGCCCGTTGCGGGGCTCGATCCCAGGACCCTGGGATCACGACCCGAGCCGAAGGCAGAGGCTTTAACACACTGAGCCACCCAGGCGCCCCTCAGTTTCCCATTTTTAAAGAATCTTTTTCACCTTCTCTGATCCTAATTTTTACAGACGCGTTAGAGTTGATCCATGCTATGTCTCCATTCTTTGTATATATGTTTGTGTCAGTTATGTAGTGTTGCATGACACATGACCTCAGCACATAGTGGCTTAAAACAACAACACACATGGACTCTTGGACAGTTTCTGTGGGTCAGGAGCTTGGGAGCAGCTTAGCTGGGTGGTTCTGACTCAGAATGTCCCATGAAGTTGTAGTTAAGATGTTGGCTGGGGCTGCATCATCTGAGGGTTTGACTGGGGCTGGAGAATCTTCTTCCAAGGTGCTGTACTGATAGTGCCTGCAGGAGGCCTCACGTGTGGTCGTCTCCATTGGGTGGCTGGGGTGTCCTCATAGCACAGAGGCTGTCTTCTCACGGAGCAGTTGATCCAGGAAAGGGCAGGGTGAGGTCTTACATAAATCTTAGACCTGAGGGGCACCTGGGTGGCTCAGTGGGTTAAAGCCTCTGCCTTCGGCTCGGGTCATGATCTCAGGGTCCTGGGATCGAGCCCCGCATGGGGCTCTCTGCTCAGCGGGGAGCCTGCTTCCCTCTCTTTCTGCCTGCCTCTCTGCCTACTTGTGATCTCTCTCTCTCTGGCAAATAAATAAATAAAATATTAAAAAAAAAAATCTTAGACCTGACAATTTGTATGCCCCTGTTTCTACACTGTGCATTGGCTGCACTGGCCAGTGCTGTTCAATAGGGAGGCAGGAGTACTAGGAGTGGAGGTATGAGGTGTAGGGGACTGTAGCCGCCTCAGAAGTCTAAAAGCCCCACAAGGCTCTGAAAGGATGTGTGAGGTAACAGGTGGGCTGAGAGCAGGGAGTGCGATCTCTGAGGAGCACAGAGAGTCTTTGTACTGGTAACAGTTCAATCAGCACAGTGTGTGAGCTTGTGGGTATTTGGTTTTCCATGTTTTTTTGTGTGTCTGAGATATAGTTTATTAAAACTTGGGGCACCTGGGTGGCTCAGTTGGTTAAGCGTCTACCTTCAGCTTAGGTTGTGATCTCAGGGTCCTGGGATCGAGTCCTGCATAGTCCTGCATAGGGATCGAGTCCTGGGATCGAGTCCTCCTTGCTCAGCAGAGAGTCTGCTTCTCATTCTCCTTCTATGCTCATACTCCCTCTCTCTCTCTTTCTCTTTCCCAAATAAATAAAATCTTAAAAAAAAAAATGGTTGGGGTGCCTGGGTGGCTCAGTCAGTTGAGCATCCAATTACTGGATTTGGCTTGGGTCAGGATCTCAGGGTCCTGAGATGGAGTCCCATGGTGGGGAGTCTGCTTGAGGATTCTCTCCCCTTCTCCCTCTGCCCCTCTCCCTGCTTGCACACATGCTCTCTTTCTGTTTCAAATAAATAAATTTTTTTTTTTTTAAGATTTTATTTATTTGACAGAGAGAGAGAGAGGACACAAGTAGGGGGAGGGACAGAGGGAAAGGTGGAAGCAGGCTCCTCCCCACTGAGCAGGGAGCTGGATGTGGGACTTGATCCCAGGACCCTGGGATCATGACCTAAGCCAAAGGCAGACTCTTCATGGACTGAGCCACCCAGGCACCCCGCAAATAAGTAAATCTTTAAAAAAGTATAGAGGTAGCTACTACTGAGTGCTTACTGTCTGTAAGATACATTGCCTGTATGTTACTGTGAAAAAAGATTATTCAGTTCTTGTAAAAGGCCTTTTGAGGTTGGCGTAAATTATCCCTGTCTTATAGCTAGCTACCCTGAACTCTGAGATGTAAAGTGACTCTCCTGTACTGTGGGAGGACACAGGCAGGAGCAAGGACAGGGACTTGGCCCGAAAAATCACATCTCTGCATGTTTGTGTGTGCACCTGAACGCACAGAACTTGTAGTCTTTGTACTCCCTGCTTCAGCGATGAGGTCCTTAGACTTTGGGGAGAAGCCAGGGCCACATTAACCCGAAATGATGGGGGGCATACTTCTTTGTCCCCGCTGGAGTTCACAGTACTTGACTAGGGATGAAAAATAAGCAGTTGGCCCCCCAGAAGGTGAGCACTGTGGGTAGGATGGTGGCTGCTTTGACCTTTCTATTTCCTGTACCTAGCTCAGAATGTTCCTTGAATGAATGAATGAATGAGTGAATATAACATTGTAGCTAAAATTAAAAGGGTGTGCCAAAGTCAGCCTGGTGGAAGAAAATGTTTCAGGAGAGTGTGGCCTGTGGAGAGGCAGAGCCTGTTGTTGTGCCCCTGAGTGCAGAGCTGTTCAGGGAGTGATGAAAGTCGGGTAAGGATGGGCTCCAGGCTATGGGGGGCTGTGGAAGACATTGCCAAGTGGCAAGGACCCTATCCTACACCGGGTGTGGTCCCTCTGGTTGCAAGGAGGGACCCCTTTTAGGATGGGATTGTCAGTAGGTACTTGGGTAGGAGGACTGAAGGCCAGGAGACTGGTTCCTGAAACCATAGTCATCTAGATAGGGTGGATACGCAAATGTTCATGAGTGGAGCTGGCTAACCTGGCAAGGGATTTAGGTACAAAGGGAAGGGGGCCTCAAGGAGTCAAGTCTTGTTTGATGACACAGCTGTGAACACGGCATGGCTGGGATTCGTCTGATTGAGGACATTGTATTCAGGGCTGGGTGACTGAAGGTGGTGGGTCCATGAATGCATGTGCTGATCATGAGGAATCTGGAAGTGGAGAGTTCCAGAAGGCAGTTGTCCTGTGACTTTGAAGCCCTGTACAGAAACCTTTGCTGCGTGAAGGTCTGAGACCTTTGATGCTTGAAGTGTTGGGGCTGGTGAGCTCACCCTCATGAAGGATGGGCAGGCAGAGCAGAACCCTGCTGGGCTGAGAGGCGAGGGGGCCCCAGGATGAGAGGAGGAAGCAGGTGTATGTGGGGTCGGGACTGCAGGGGCATGGTGGAAACGGTGACAGTTCACAAGGGACACTGGGAACACCCAGTGGAACGCTGGAGCTCAGAGCTGTTCTTTGAGTTGCAGAGGGCGTCCTTGGGATGTGAGGACATGGAAGGGCTGCATGATTGTGTAGGCTGCTGTTGACCCATATCCGAAAATGCATGTGCTCTGAGATGTGAGAGTGGGTGGAAGTTGGCGGTGTGCCAGTGTCCCTCAGGGCCACGGAGGACATGATGAGGTGGCAGGGAGGGGGCACGGAAGGCCATAGGAAGCCGCCTGCGGTGACCATGTTGTGAGTAGGGTTTTGCATTTTGGGGCAGAGGTTACCCATGTTGGTTGGGCCAGGGTGGGTCCAGGTGGTAGTAGTGGTAGTAGTGACCAGCAGCATTAACTTGGTGATTCCTTATCCCTGCCAGGTGAAGAGTTACTGCCCCCACATCACAGAGGGGGAGACCCCTTCACTTGCCCGAGTTCACAAAGCTGCCATGTGGGAGCCACACGCGAACCTGGGGTCTGGCTCCAAGCACGCTGGTCAGTGCTTGGAATCAGGCAGCAAACGTTTTTTGAAAGGGCCTCCTGGGCAGTTGGCCTGTGTCTGTTACTTGGCTCTGCTGTTGTAGCAGGAGGGCTGCCCTGTAGAACAGGTAAAGGGGTGCAAGTGGCTGGTTCCAGGAAAACTTGGTATATGAACGCTGATGCTTGAATTACCTGTCATTTTTATGTGCCAGGACATTTTCTTCTGACTTTTTTTCCCCAACCGTTTAAGAATGCAAAATCAGTTCTTAGTTCGTAGACCGAATAAAAATGGAGTGAGGTAGGTCTGGCTTGCCCGTCATTCGCCCACCTCTGTGCCCCGGCTGTTGGTGGCTCTCAATCTTGGGTGCCCATGAGAGTCCCTGAGAGTCTTGAAAACACTGATGCCAGACCCAGAGAAGGAACTGGCTTTGGGTGGGACCTGAACAGCAGAGGTTTTAAAACTTCTCTGGTTGTTAGTGTACAGTTAAGGCTGTGGGCCCATGACTCATCTGCAGAGTTTAGGAAAATACACAGTCCTGGTTGGCAAGTCTGGGGTGGGGCCTGAGGTCCTCACTTCCAGCATGCTTCCGGGGTGCTGATGCCGGCAGCCCCAACATGGCTAGAAGGCCGTGCAGAGGGTGTGTTTCTGTGTGCTGTCTACCCCCCTTGGCATGCCATCTGTACTATCCAGAGCATGCACCTGAGAGACAGAAGGTGTGTGCTACAGCAAGTGAGAAGGCCAGGCCAAGACTTCACCCTTGTGTTGACAGGTAGTGTTTCCGTGACACTTGTCCTACCACTGATTTTCCAAGGATGCCTAGAAAATTTTAACTTACTATTAACTAATTTAGTGATTTTGGAAAAATGTGCTTTTTCCTCTTACCATTTATCATTTCCTGCCTTGACATAAATACAGTTGAGTTGTTTTCACCAGCACTGTTTTTATTTATGAGCTTTGAATGGGTTATAGCATCAAATAATCACTAATTTTCTTTGAAGCTTTTCTGGGGCATCGTTCCATGATGTGGGAATAAATACACCACACACTGAGTTCCCAAGGGCTGTGCGTTGGATTTTGTGCAAAACAAAACCCCAGTGCGTTGTAGGTGTGAGGCCTTCTGACCCCTCTTCCTGGGTCTGCAGGTGGTTGCCGAGCACCCGGATGCCTCAGGCGAGGAGATTGAGGAGCTGCTGGGATCGCAGTGGGACATGCTCAACGAGAAACAGAAAGCCCGCTATAATACCAAGTTCGCCCTGGTGGCTTCCTGCCAGTCTGAAGAAGACTCTGGTAAACGTAACGCTGTGCTAGTGTGCTCTGCTTGGTTGTGAGATGTGTGTCATGTAGCCTGCTGAGCTCCGCTCGGGGACTGCAGGGACGTGGGGCCACTCTCCCCATCTCTGACCCGTGCGCTTGCGCCAGCAACCAGAGCGCGTGTGGTCACAATAAAGCAATCTCTGCTGTCTGCCTTTTTCCCCTCGTTGTGAGAGCTGCTTAGTGTGATCCTCTCTCTGCAAGCCCCAGTGGAGTGGGTGCTCTAGCCTCCACAACAATGGGGTGGCCAGGGGTACACAGAAGGGAGGGAGCCCAGGCAGTTGCTAGGACTGCAGGCGTGATGCTGCCCTTCCGGCAGGGGCTGGACCTGTACCTCAGGAGAGGCTTGCTTCTTCAGGTGGGGGGCCTTGGACCTGGGAGCAGGGAGGGCATTCCTGGCCCATTTGCTTGAGAGCTCACAGGGTGAGGAAGGTGACTGTGGACTGGCTTTAAGTATGGCCGTCCTCTGGTTCTTCTTAGGCCTTCAGTTTAAAAAACAAAAAATTCTCCTTTGCTTAAGAGAAGGGAGGCTTAACACTGTAAGCTTGGAAAGAACCTGTGACAGTGGTCAGATCTGTCATCTGTACACACATGTCATGGAAAACCAACATTTCTAACGTAAAAAATATCTTTGGTTATCAATTTAAAATATGGACAATTCTGTATTTCTCAAGGTTCATCACTGAAGAGTTTTGGAGTGGTCAAATGTAAAGTGTTTCAAGACTCACCTAAAAGGAGACCAAGACCCAGAAGTCATTGCATTTTGCCTTGTGCACACGAGCACATGCTTCTAGACCAGCATATGCACATCTGACTCTATCCACATGTGCACTACACAGCCTGCCTGTTTTGGTCGCAGATGCTCTTGATTTTAGGGCTTTCTAGATCTCCACATCAGCTATCTCATATATTAATATTGAATTTTGTTGAATTTGTTCAGCGTTTGTTGCAAATAATATAATTTAGAATAGCAAGGATGTTCTGGATTTGTGCATTTTCCTTAAAAGGCAGACATTGACTTGACTCTTCATCAGCACACAAATCTGGAAGGGTGGTCCTTTTCAATGACTGGCTTATTTAAGAATGAGTTAGGTTTTCCTGAAGCCAGATTGAACTACCCTTGAAGAGTAAGTGTGACTATGACTCTGTCACATTTTGTCATTTTGGACTGCTACCGACTACTTAACTGACAGGAGGACAGGGTTGGTTTCCACCTTCAGTGTATGTCAGGTGTGTTCCTGTTCTGGAGGCCCTTGAGCCTCCCTTTTGGGGCCTCCAATGCCAATAACTAAGACGATGGGCTGTGTTGGTGGCATCAGCTGTCCATGGCCTCAGTGTGAGGAATTCAGACAGAGCCCACATTGCTGACTTCTGTACGGAATGCCCGCTGTCTCATTTTGGGCACAGGGGGAAGTTCTTATGTGAAGGACTGTGACACCACCTCACCTGTGTGGAGAGGTGCAGGGTAGCAGTTGCTGCTCGCAGGTCTCTGTAGCTCAGTGACATGCGCTGATGAGCTGGGCAAAACTAGGTTGAGGGTGTTCTGGCAGGTCAGGCCGGCTGTGCCCTGTGCTGGCCGTGCATGGTCAGTGCTGCATAGACCCTGTTGCTCTGCAAGCCTCTTCCCGGTGGGCCTTCATGGCCAGCCCATGTGGCTGCCTGTGGGCCGGCTCACGCTGTCATAGGGCAGGCAGCTGCTGAGGGCTCTAGTGGTATCAGGCCTCCACCTGTGGTGAGGCCCTGGACGAGTGACCAGGGTGTGGCTAGCTGCACCTCCTCCTGAGGCACCATGGGATTCCGCACTCCTCCTGGCTGCGCACCCCTGTCCCTGTGGGTGGTAAGGATGATCCTGCCCTCCCACCAGATGTCTGCCCAACTGTCCAGGGCTACACCCTGAACCTCGGTAAAACAGGCATGCAGATAGAAATACTGGATCTGTGCTTGGAATAAACATTGGTGTGTTCAAGTTAATCACCTCTCTAGAATTTGCACTCTGACCTTACATCTTAGTTTTCTAGGTCAGTACCTTAAATCTTGGATTAGTTGATATTCCTGGAAATACTAATGACTGACATAGTTAAACAACATGTAGAAAACCCTTAATTTGCAGATACCGAAGGAGTGTTGCTGCTTAACATGCTTCTTTCAGGAAATGTATAAAAAGTAGCAAGCTTTGTACTTTTTAAAGTACACTTTAAAGTGTACTTAAGTTAAGTTCCACTTAAGTTCCACTAGTCTTTAAATGTTAGGAAACTAGTGTTTATATATAAATTTAGTGCTATGATACATTAAAATGTAATTATAACAAATACCAATATAATAATCTGTAGATTAGATAAGGATTTTCTAGTATTTGATGGTATAGGAAATGGTCCCTTGCAATTTGCAAAATGCAAAGAGATTTGGTCTATAATACTTAGGGCCTGGAAAGCGACCTGATTACTGGACGCCCATCAGGGGCGGGATTTGCACATGAATGCCCTGGCTGGGCCATCATTGCTTTGGAGGGTGGCTTGTGGAGTGTTTTTTATGTAAGTTTCCCCTATCCCCCATTCCAAGGTAACGTAAATGGGAAAAAAAGAAACCATACAAAGAGGACACAGGACCCTGCTGAAGAGGCTGAAGTTGAAGATGCACCCAGGAAAAGACTCAGGACCGAGAAGCATGGTCTTCGGAAGGTAATTATGCCCCAGGTGTGCCTGGGCTGGAGGAGCGTGTGCTGTGTGAGTCCTTAGTGGCCTATTTCCTGGGCAGAAGCAGATCAGAGGCTGGGTGCCTTCCTCAGTGGGTACTGGTTTAGAGGCAGACAGTCGCTTCTCTCCTGAAACCCTTTTGACAAGGCTGCTGCAGAGGGCCAGTTCCTATCTGCCATGGACTTTACCACAAACTGCTCATACTTGGCTGTCAAAGAAAAACATGCAAACACTTTGAATAATACTTGATGTTTAGATTTAATGGAATTGTATAGACCAAAGATTGCTCTTGTCTATAGGGCTTTTATTCAGTGTGTAAATAATTGGCATGAAAACATCAAAATCAATTAGAGATAAGTTATACTTCAATAAGAAAGTTTTTCAAAATCCATTAAAGGCATTGAAAATAGATTTTATGAATTCATTCAGTTTATTAGTAATTCATGTTATTATTCATCTAATGGGACTACTAAGTAGGCCTGTTTGATGCAACAAGAGTATAGATATGATATGCATAGAATATATGATATACTCTTTCTCTCTCTCTCTATATATATACTTATATACTTATACTCTTCTACCCTTACAAAAGAGTATAGATGTGCATAGATATGAGGGTCCAGCCCCAGGGCCGTCTAGTTCTAGCACAGTCCAGCAGGCATCAAGGGGTGAAGTTTGCCTGGCACCTGGAGGAGGGTGAGCCCGCTTACCCGCGTATGGTGATTGTGTGTGTGGAGAGTGTGCGTTCAGGGTGCTTTATGGCCCTGTGCTGTTGAGTCACGGACTGAGAGTTGAAACAGACTTTGTATCTTATGCTTGAGTTTATTTGGAAGAATGGAAAACCCCATTCCACGTGCTGCTGAAGTGTGACCACGTGGCCACCACATCGGTTATCTTGCTTCTTTAAGGCCATTGTTGCGGGTCAGGGCAACAGGCAGGCCCTGCTCTATTTTTCTGGGCAAGAGAACATTCTTCCAGGGCACCTGTCGGGTGAAGTGGTTAGTGGTCAAGTATCCAGCCCGGAGAGAGGTAAAATGGACCTTGTGTCACTGTAACCAGGCGGCTCACAGCCCCCAGGAGCATCCTCTCTGCCGCCTGCTAGTCAGGCAGTCCCGTGCTGGTGGGCAGACTCACGTCGGCTGCCTTGACTTACTTGTATTTCATATTTACCTTAAAAATGTGTGGCCCTGGACATTTGAAATATCAAAATTCACATTAAGTAGCCAGGTAGAAATGTTTTATTACCTAAGCTTGGGCAGTAGCACATAATAAAAAGAGTAGTGGTGTCTCCCTCTGGTTGAGTTTTTATAAACCGGGTAGGCTGTATCCTGTACACTTCCTGGGCCCCTGTTTACTTGTCCACAGTCTTGTGACTGCTTACACCGGCCCTGGGCAGGCTGGGGAGTGCAGGAAGCACTTGGAGTGCAGGGAGCAGCCCGGCCTGGGGACTGGGAAGGCGCAGGTGGCCGTGTGGCCATGCTGCTTCAGGGCTGTCAGGAGAGGTTCTTTTCTTTTTCCCTTTTTAAAAAAAATTATGTATTTATTTTGAGGGGGAGAGAGAAAGCACAAGCAGGGGGCACAGCAGGCAGAGGGAGGAGAAGCAGGCTCCCTGTCAAGCAGGGAGCCCGATGTGGGGCTCCGTCCCAGGACCCTGGGATCATGACCTGAGCCGAGGGCAGATGCTTCACTAACTGAGCCACACAGGCACCCAGGAGAGGTTATTTTCAACTCCTTCAGATTTTGAGCACTGAACAAAATGTTCCTGATCCCTTCTTGGGTGTGTGTGTGTGGTTTTTCTCAGTTGTGAAATGTGCTTTCTTGATGATCTTTGTGAGGCTTGTCTGGACCTTGTCTCTGAATTGGAAATCCTCTGTGGAGGGAGTCAGGGAGTTAGAGCAGTGATGTTGGCATTGACTTGAGACACCACTTGGGAACTTGGAGGAGCGTAGGAAATGCGGCTCACATGAAGAGTCTGAGCAGCATGGCTTGTTTGGTTCCCCTACCCCCCAAGTCCCTCTATCCCAGCAGATGGCGGGGCAGGCGCCGGGGAGGGCCTTTGAGCTGTGAAAGAGGCGTGAGCCTGGTCCGTGCTCATGGAGTGTGTGGAGCACATTTCAAAGGACATTTTTGTTGCACAACGTTTCAGCAACCTGTGTTAGTTCACATTAGATTTTGTTCCCCTTCCTTTTCTTCTCTTTTTTCTTTTTATGTAATAACAGAGAGAGACGGTCAGTGACAAGACAGCCCGAACAAGCTCTTGCAAGGCCATCGAGGCAGCCTCCTCGCTGAAGAGCCAGGCAGGTAATGTGGTTAGTGCTTCTTCCTTGTCGGCTCTGCCAGGCACCTGGGCTGGGCTGGCAGCGAACAGGAAGCTGGGCCGGGGAAGGGCACGAGATCCCCTCCGAGGGATCTGATGGCTAGTAAGGGGGAAGGAAGGTTCTCGTGTGCCTGAATGTGTAAGTGGTCATAGTGCTCCAGCTACATTTTATTGAAGTTGTTTTTCTATTGGTTTCTACTGGGCTTTATTTTCAGTTTAAAATTACGCTTAAGAAGTTATTTAAGTCAGAAATATCCAGGTTTCTTCCTTGATGGTGCCAGTAGTTGCTATAAATTCACCACTTTTGAGTATCTGATCATCTATTTTCACTAAAAGTAAAAAGTAAGGATTAGTTATTTCTCTTTCACATGTTGAAGAAACTGGCTTCAAGTGTTTATGAAAAGTATCTCAAAGCAATGAAAGAAGTAGGCTCCCTTTCCCTTCTCATTGTCTTTTTGAAGTGTCTGACAGTTTATTAGAGAGAGCTTTCCATCTCCAACTCTTTTTTGTTTTTCGGGTTTTTTCTTAAGAGAGAGGGTGGGGGAGGGCAGAGGGTGAGGGGGAAAGAGAGAACCTCAAGCAGATACCACCCCTGCCCCGCCCCCCTGAGCAAGGAGCCCAACACAGGGCTCGATCTCATGACTCTGAGATCATGACCTGAGCTGAAATCACGCAGATGCCATCTTGCCTCCCTCCTGTCGCCAACTCTTAATTAGAAAGGAGAACAACATTCAGAGGAGAAAGGAGTAAGTGAGAGTTGGAAATGGATTTGCTTTCCTTATTTTTCATGAGGTGCTATATTGGTTTTCAAAAATCAATTAAATGGACTATGAAAAGAAAGACATTTGTGAGCAATGTTGTGCCCAAGTTTTCGCATCCGAGAGACCACCGAGGAGCCAACACTGATGCAATCACACGAGGGTTTATTTAACTACCTTAAGGTTGGGCCCAAGTATACCCGACACAGCGGAGTAGGGACTTGGACCCAAGCTTAAGCTTGTTAAATAAACCCTCGTGTGATTGCATCAGTGTTGGCAGTTTAAACATTGAGTGGACATTTGAGAATATGAAGGGATTGTTACTTTTAAGAATGGCATAGTGGTCTTGTGGTTGTATTTAAAACTTTATGTTTCAGAGACATGTACTAAACTTTTTACAGGTGAAATGATATTTGGAATTTGCTCCAGAAGAATATGGCTTCTGGGGATGTGAAGCTAGGTGTGGATGGAGCCGTGTTGGCCCCAGGTTGTGATGGATTTGGGGGCTGGCCAGGCAGGGAGTTCACTGGACAATTTGCCTTTGTTTCCATTCAGATTTTTTCACAGTAAAAAGTTAAGCCTTTACTATGACAGAGGAGCCCGGAAAATTTATCTTTAGAATTTCATTTATTACAGGGGTAATTTTGAAGCAGTTAAGAGATTGAGGGTTTAAGATTTCAAACTTTACTTTATAAACCAAAATTGTTTTACAGCAACGAAACATCTGTCAGATGCATGCAAACCACTGAAGAAGCGAAATCGGGCATCCACAGCTGCGTCTTCCACTCCTTTTAGCAAAAGTTCGTCTCCTTCTGCATCCTTAACTGAGAATGAGGTAAAATACTAATGATAGTGATGACCGTGGTGTTCATATGAAGGCCATTTAGTTGCCCAAGTTGAAGTGTGAGCAAAAGTGAGACTTAACAAGCATAATACTGGTGTCCTCTCCACAAATGTAGGTGAGTTTCAGATTCTTTCAACTATGTATTAGTCATGGAATGGGAAAAAAATCACTATTTTAGTCTATTTGAGCACCACAGGTATACACACATGCACATAGTGTATGTATAAATGTCTGTGCATATACTTCAGTCTGGATGTAGTTTAACTGTTCTTGAGATCTGTGTTTAAAATGTGTTCTATTTAGCCCCACACTGTAATGAATTTTCCACATCCCAGCAAGTCTGCTCTGGCCCTAACATGACACTGTCACTTGAGCTGACTCTGGTCATTGTGCACTCACCCCAGGCGGAGTGGAGGATGGCTTGCCTGCTGTGTTGGATTCCTAGGCTCATGGAGGCATGTCCTCATGCATTCCATGGTTTGAGTCCTCTAAATCCTGGCATACCCTTAGATGCTTGAGTGTGGAGGTGAATCAGAACCACCATGGTAATACGACTCCTCTATTTTCTGCATTTGCAGAATACGCAGTATATAGCGGAATAATAGCTACCTGAGGCTATACCCCTCGTTGTATCATGACATCTGGACTTCATCACCAGATATAAAGTCTTGGCCGTTCTGAAAACAAAACAAAACAAAAAAAACAGCCTCAGAATGCAAATATGACACTTTTTGGGAGTTTTGGATTCCCAATTTTAGTGACTACCCAAGGAGTTTATAATCAAGTTTTAATTCCTTACTAATTTGTTCCCTGTGATCCTCTTTTTCTCATTGTAGACATGAGTCCTGTTTATTTAGAGTATGAGGAGATGCTAACCTTGGGCTTTTTTGAACAAGACAGTAAGGCAGGGAGTGGATATACCCCTCACCCTATTGGGTAAGAAGGTGGCACTTTTGACCTGGTCTCTGCCACGGTCACTGGTGGGGCCTGGCCATTCTGCCGTCTCAACCTTAGTTACTTCCTCACTCTAGATGAGGGCTGGTCCTTCCTGCATGAGGTATCTTCCAGGGACCTGGGCCATCTGAGGTGGTATAAACATAGAGAGAGCTGCTCTGAGTGGGGTCTTCTTTGGGGGTTCACGCCAGTGGTGGTGGGAAGCTGCTCATGTGTGGGAACTGGGGCTTTCTTATAGTTTGGTGTGTGTAGGTGACTAAACATTTCTTATGTTTGGGCATATTCGAGAAAATGCAGTATGAACTCTTCACTGAACTTCCAGGGGCTTATTGAAACCTGAAAAAGACAAATTCTATACAAATTTTTTTCCTTTTTCCTTTTTTCTTGTCTGAATTATGATTAGTATCCTGAAAAATGAAGATTCTAATTCTAAAGAATACTAAAAGTAAAAAGTTTCAGGTCCACAGACCCTTTTGCTTAAAGTCAGCTTTTTTAAGAAGATTTTTAATGAGTTTTTCTGTCATTGCACTTTGATCCACTTTCTGGTTGAGTTTTTACTTACTCCGTTGTCAGATACAGTTGCAAGAAAAACTCTGAGGATGAAAACAAATCTTTTCTGTCATTCCTGGTCAGAAACCGTGCCAGCCAAAGGTTTGGATTCTGGGCAGCACAGCCCAGGGCGGACACAGCCAGGGTGGGGTTAGAACAGGTGGGTCAGGGTTGGTGGTCTGATGTTCACTGAGACCAGAGTAACTGGGGTCTTCCTGGGTTAGACATTTGTTCTGAACTTGGGAAGACTTCAGTGAAACATTTTATAATCATTAGACTTCATTGATTTTTTAATTTTTTAGAACTTCAGAAGTGGGTAGTTTACTAAATATGTTCATATTATATATTAAACACATTAAAATCATACACTGTTCTGCATTTTGAAGGTGATACATAGATCCCATAGTATGCATTCTATTGCTTATGTAAAAACATTCAAGTTACTAGGCCTTTTCTATCAGGCCACTTTTGAGTGGCTTATATAAATCTTTCATTAGCGTTCATTTTTATAGAATTATACTATTCATTAAACCACTTCAGGTGAGCGAAAAGCCTTGTCTATTCTGTGTTACCACTACTGAACTACAGTCTGCGTTGACAACGTATACCATGCTGAGTGCCTTTTAGCACGGGAGACAGAGTGTAGGGTTCTAAAACAGTGTCCTGTAAACCACTGGTGTCCTGTTCTGGTGGGAGTTGGGTGACCCTGGGAGCTGCTGTTTGGGCTTCAGACTGGCCCCTTACTTAGGTCACATGCCCACTGCATGTTTGTGTGTCCTGCTTTTTATCACCCTTGATTGAAATAAGGAGTTTTCACAGAGTTGGTATTTCAAGACATTTTAGGTCATTTGTGGTTTAAAATCTTCTCAAAAAAAGGTATATATGAGAAATGAAATTGATACTGGAATAAGTATTACATGGTACTACAGCACCCTAATGAAGAGAATAGATTAAAATTACACACTTGCATGACAAAGGCCTGTGAAGGAATTAATGTGATTTAAGTGTTTTGTAACTTCATTTCTTATTCCCTTAGTAGAGCAAATTCTTATTTTTTTCGCCTTCACTGGTAACAGCTTTTATGGGAGCCCACATCAGCCAAGTTGGATTTGAACTCAGCTGCCCTGTACTGCACTTAAAATGATGTAATATTCCAGGATGTCTGCTCCAGGTGGTGTATCGTCGTACACACTAAGGGACATTCCTATCACAGTCATTTTATGGAAGATGTGTGATAATCTGTTTTTACTGGTATTACTAACACATACAATGAAGAAAACAGATAACAAATTTTAAGACCAAGGTAAGATACCTAATCAAGGCCATTTACCTGATCACATTCATCTCATAATAGAAACACACTCATATTGCAATGATCCATGTAGATTTCACGTTGAAGGGACGCCCGTCACCGGGGGCTGCCCTGGGCCTGCGACAAGGACTCCGCGCCGAAGGGGCTGGTCTTGCTAGAGGCCACACTTGTCTCCTAGTTCATGACTTGCCGAGTTTTTATTGAAAAATGCTGGCATCTGCACCTTCAGAAACAGAGAACAAGCAGCACACATTAAAAGGAGTCCTCGTCAGCTAATTCCCATTGCCAATGGAATGTACTCAGTACTGTACATATTAAACTAATTTCCAACATAAAAGGCAGGAGGAGTTTTGATTCTGTCTTTTTTTTACTAAGCAGTTTTACTATGACACTAGTTACAGCAAATTTTTAGGAAAAATATCATTTACAGTATCATTATGAGCCATTTAACTCCACTCTTTTGGTTCAGTGACCGGTGTCTTGGGGGCACCGCGATCAGGTTATTTGCAGTAACCACTTCATCAGTCGCTCTTGTAGGACATCAGCCATCCCATTAAATGTCTAAGTCTTGGGTGACCACCTGGTGTCCTACCCCTGGGTGCCCGCATGTTTGCATGGTGAGACGCAGGCCTCACTTGCCCTTCAGCTCATGGAGGCAGAAGGAGTGCTGTTCACGTTACCATGTTAACAGCACCCGGTTCATTCCCAGCAGACTCTTCAGCTGTGTTCTACCCTTAATGAAAGTTTCTGACTACTACTTGTGTTCTAAACCGTTAAGTAATGTAACGCATGTTAAACACTTAGGGTGCCTGGCGCCTTGCAAGGACTCAGTGGTTCACTGTTGTGACAATAATGGTTATAACAATAAAAATAATAAAATCACCATCATTCCATTTTTATCCAAAAGTATAAATTTTGCTTTGGCATGAAAAGTGATCCTCTCGACTGCATTATGCACGTGGGGGGTAAACTGAACCTAGAAGTGGCAGCACTGGGTTGGTTTGAGTAGCAGTTGAGGGTCTGGCCTGTGCTGAGGGCTAGTTGGGTGGCTCTTCTCGGAGCTGGTGGGATACATGGCCTGCGAGGTGGCCCAAGTCATGCTATTCCTAAAAGACATTGAAAAAGCTCGGGAGTAAATGTAGGGTTCACAGAAAACTAATTTAGAAAACTAAAAATGTGGAAAAAGGTCATGTAAGTGGTCCAGTTCAAGAAACGATCACCCCAAGTAGAGACTTGCCTGAAAGGCTTTTGACAAGAATTCATTTGAAACTCTAGCATGATGAATTTTGAGTGGGTGGCCGGCCAGCTACCAACATGCGTTAGGCGCATTAGAAGTTAGCGAGAGAGCAGGTGCTTTCCTCTGTAGGAAGAACTGTCAAAATGGCTGTATGGTATATCCTCTAGGCAGCCTAAAATTAGCATCAGTGAAGTACATAGGAGGGCATCGGGTAGGGACAAGGATGGGGGAGTATGCAGTGTTTCTCAACTGGGGGAGGCATCCTCCCCTGCTGGGGGATATTGGGAAGGTGGTGAGGTGCAGGTAGTGAGAGGGACAGTTCCACAGGCGGCAGAATTGTCCTACTCCAAATGCCAGCATTGGTCTTGCTGGGGAATGCTGGTGGATGAGCAGATCTCCCGAGAGGGCCCACCCATGGCTTCCTGAAGGTGAGTGGAAAGGGCTCCTATTTGGAAAGAGCTTAGTGACAAGTAAGTTTTGTCTGCCAAGAGCACAAAAATTCATTATGCTACTAATTTAACATGAATTCCCTCATTTCCTAGGGAGGTCAGAATAACACTGATACATTCTAGTCTTGTCCTTTGAACCGCCTGTTGTTGAGGTGACTTTCGCTTAGACATAGAACCACGGTAGCGGTTCCATTTACGTGCTGCAAACTGTCTGCCATACACTGCATTTGTGTCTGTTGAGGGGAGGTAGGTACAAGAAGAACTCTCTAGTATAAAACATGAGGCATTCACAAGGGGGTGAAAACTTGTCCAAGTATACAACAGTCTACATTTCAACTGTTCTAAAACTGAAAATTCCCCACTGTGTTGGGGGCACATTAAGTGCACCTATTGGCAGTCGGGGTCCCGTGCTGTTTACCCACCTGCTGTGGACTTCTGTGTCCCCTGTGGGGCCTTTCTTTGGAGTTGGTACAGAAGTTAAATGTCTGTCTCTGATGGTGTTGAATCTAGGTGTATTAGCATCAGTACTCTCTTTATACAACGTATCTGTTCTATCTCTGTCTTCCAACTGAAAATAACCCGTGTTTTTTAAGAGGTTGCTCCTAAAAACCACCAAGAAATCGAGGCCAATTCTCATGGCACAGAAGCGCAGTTTCATGAACTAAGGCCACGGGTGTGTGCGGTGTGTGCAGAGGGGTCTCGTCTGTCTCACCTCCTCCATGAAAGGTCATCCTGCTACATTGGTGTTCTCTGTGAGGCTCCCCCAGCTCTAAATGGGTCTGAGCCCAAGTGTTTCTCTGGAAGTTCACGCAGAAGCACAGAAAGGTTTAAAATGAGGTGTCTAGGGTTTGAGGAGTGATGATAAGGGCAGTGGCCATTTCAGGAGGTTTCTTTTGTTGGGGATGTTATCTGCTGCTCTCACTAGAGGAGAGGATGCAGGAGACTGCGGAAGCTGAACCGACTTAGCAGCAAGGTCAGCGTTCTGAGGGATTTCTTTGGCCAGAGTTGAGGGCAGAGTGGGGCCAGCATTTGCCCGGGGCAGTGACTTGAGTACCACCAAAGATCTGTCTTAGGAGTGTCCCCAAAAAGGAATGAAAGTAAGATTGTAAATTAGCATCTTCTCGTTCCCCAAACCAAAAATGCACCCACGAATGGGTGTAAAATTAAAGTAATAAAGAAATGCCCTCAAAGAGGGTTCTTGGCCAAAGCCTGATGTGAGTAGATGTGGGGCCCTGCTGTGGCCAATGGCGAGCTGTGATTCTGTGCGTCATTTCAGTGATAGTGTGAGCACACTTCCGTGAAGTCCTCCATTCACTTAGCCTGGCAGAAAGGGGAGGCTTGGCGAGGGCGTCCTTGGTAACTTAGTGGCCCCCTGTGGGGCCGAGCTGGCGAGGAGGCTGGGCTCCTGTCTGAAAGGGCAGACACTTGTACTTCGGCCAGTGGACTGGATTCCTTTCTCGTTTGATTGCTGACCTAATGTTTCTCCATCATGTCTAGCCCTTTAGATGATTAACTCATTTTGAAGGTGGTTCTGGTCCAGGTAGACCTGTGTGTGACCTGGTGACGGCTCTTTATACTTGGTGCTAGGCTGTAGTTCTACAGGCTTTTTACAGTCCATACCATCCTCTCCGGTTTTCGAAAATCTATAAACAGAGTGATTACTGAAGCCTGCTCTTTATCTTGCAGAATATGAATCTGAATGAGACTCTTTTGCTGAAAGAATTGAATCTGGTTAGAAAAGGTTTCACAAAATGCTCCCCAATCTGTTACTGGCTTCTTATTGACTCTTAAAGGTTCTTTTTCCCTTTTTCTCTTCTTTTTTTTTTAAGAAATATACTGACTTCTATGCATTTTGGAATTTTTGGTCAGTGACCTCGATTTTGATCCCTTTAAGTACTGTTTTTGCTGTTTTACCTAGAATTAGAAATTACCACTAATCTATTGCCACTGATGGGTGATCAGCCATCCTCAGCAGGTAGAAGGTGGTGTGTACCATACTCATCATTCTCCTTATACTGCTTGGGGGAGGGGCATGCTCCCTTCCAGGCATTTTCACCAGCAAGGGTCGGTGTCCCACAATGTCAGTTTAAGAACCTGACAGGCATTGTCATCATGTTAGAGACCTTTGTGACTAACATATTAAGTCGACTTTATAACTTTTTCTGGCTTACGTGTAGCTGTTAGAGTTTTGGCATAAAACTCTTTGATATCAATGTTAAAGCGTGCTAACCATTCAGGCATGTTGTACCTTTAAGGAATGACTGAAGAGTGGGGGGGGGGGTGACCCAGCCCAGCGGGTGTGCGGGGTTGGGGTTTGCTCAGCTGTGAGGCAGGGGCTTCCTTCCTGTTTTCACCTGACCACAGGGAGGGCATAACTTGTTGCTTGGAGCAGGCCAGCCCAGGCCCCTCCCCAGCCCACTCTCTATGGGATGGCCACTGCTGAGGGACATAGCTGGGGCAAAGTTGGGTTGATAGGATATTTCAGAGACTCATTTTACCCATGATCAGGGCCAGCCTTGAATCTGGAGCAGCTGCCACATGGCCTGATGCTGCGGCTGTGGCCAGCCACTTGGCTCTCACGGGCACCTTCTGGGGCTATTGGACAACACAGAAGCACCCAGGTTAGAAGGTGAAGCACGAAGACGGTGTGTGAGCTGGAGGTCTGTGTGTTCAATGACACAGACCTAGCCCTAGAATTTAGGGGCAGCTAGGACGGTTGTAGTTGATGTCATCTAGAAGGGTCGCTCTAATAAACGTTATTCTGAACTGTAGTGTTTTAGGTGATGAATGACTGATTTAAAAATTATTTTAATTCCACTCAATATTTCACTGTGATGTTAACTTGGAGGACCTGTCTGAGGTTAGTCTTGATTTTAAGCTCCTTAAATCTGTTGGGCACAGGATATTGATCATGTGTAAATCCAAAATACTGTGTGAAAGTGCTTATAGTTATTTCTTCCTTGACAAAAGCGTAACTTAAACATGAAAATAATGTTGGTTTATAGAAATATTTATTGTTCAAGGTCTGTAATTGTATTTCAAAAATGATGTGGTATTCAACTTGTGAAGGGATTTGTTTTGTCAAAAAATTTTTTACAATCACTGTGTATACCACTGTCCGAGGCTTAGGGCCCTTTTCCCATCACAGCAGAGAGGACTGGGATCCCCATAAGTCACCCTAAATGGCTATATTGTTGCTAGAAGTTGGTTCAAATGTGTTCACTAGGTTACCTTATGTTCATTAATATCATCTTGAAAACTCCCTGTGATACATGTTAAGGAGACAGCAGTCCCTGCCCATAAAGTAATGTATTTGTAAGGCAAATAGGCAATTGGATACTATCACATACTAAGTGGGGAGTAGAGGAAGTATTTTCAGACTCAAGAAAACTTTGAAAAGTCAGGAACTAAGCTGCTTGGAGATCTGTGCTGCCAGCGTGGCTTTGGTGGATTCGGGAAGCGCCGGGAAAGTTCTTGACAGAGTCTGTGTCCGTTCAGTTACTCCATTGTTCTTTTTCCAAATGCATCCTACTGGATATGGAATAGACCGTAGATGTCGTAGACTGAGAGTTGGGACTGTGTTGGGACCATTCGGGTGAATGTGTCGCTTTCACAAACGGCATCTCCGAGTAAGTACTGTCACCTGGTGCACGTGGAGCCTGCAGCTGGAGTGAGGCGTGCCGGTGTGGTGCCCTGCGCACTTTGCTCCTCTTGCGGGTGGTGTGCTGAGCGCAGAGCCGTTGGATCCCTCCGACTGTGTGCTAGTTGTCTGTCCGGTCGCTGGGAAGGGGTTGGGCGGGGCGAAAGTCGCGATCTGCCGCAACCTGTGTCATGGACTGTAATATTGTAAGGTCTGTATTCTGTATGTGTATCTTAGACCCCGAGCAGGAAACAAGCCTCATGTGTGTCTTTAACATTTATATTTCCATTCAAAATATGTATTCAGTGTTGATTTCCTCAAAACAGACTTTGTTAATTTAGGAAATATCTCCAAGTGGAAACGTGCTAACTTTTTCTGTAAATCTTAAATAAAAGGTGCTGTTCCTTTCTTTGACCCAGGACTGGTCTGTGTTTTCTGTCTTTCTCTCCATGCAGTTTTTCTTTTTTTGTTTCTTTTTTTCTTTTAAAGCTTTCAGTTTGTTCCAGCCACATTGAGGGAAGAACATGGGTTGGTGGGTAGGGAACCGGGGCTCTCTCCCCTGAGCCCATGTTGAAGGCTCTTTCTCTGGGCCTCGGTTCCTCCATCAGACGGGTCAGCCATGGGCTGCTCTTTGAGTGGGGCTGGGCCAGGAGGCATGGCTGCTCTTCCTGATGCCCCCAGGCCCCCCCAGTGTCCAGCGGCATCTTGCCTCAGAGCGCTCAGCACCCCTGTCCCCTGCCCGTCTGTGACTCCGAATCTGAGGGACATGTTAATAAGAATTGGGGTTTGAATGCAGTTTTTTTTCCAAGTTACCTTCTTTCTGAATGTTAAATGTTGAAGAAGTAGGGGGTGAGCCGATAGGAGGCGCTCCCTCTGGCCAGCCTGGGGGGCACCTTGCTGTGCGAGGATCCCTATAATGTAGTGTATGTTCACACCGCTATTTCCATCTTCCTGGAAAAGGTGAGGAAATGAAGGTTGAGAGCCTACTTTCTCCAAAGACTCTGTTGTTAAGGGATGTGTCAGGCAAGCAGTGAGGCCGGTGGGCGGAAGCACCAGCTGGCCCGGCTGCAGATGCCGGTCAGAGTCAGCACGACCCGCACACATCTGCACGTTCATACCGGCTCTAAGTCCATGCTGACTGGGTGTTTTCCTTCTCCTGCTCCCCTCACGTCAGGGAGCTAACTCTGGGCAATGTTCATTGATAAGATGACAGAACTGGGTGGATTGGCTGGTGGGGTTTGTTCTGTTTTGTTTTGTTTCAATGTGGCCCAACTTTAGTTTCTAGCTTTGTGTTCATTGGCAAACAACAGGCCTATAACATGATTACTTGTGATTATCAAGGTGTATAGGAAACGTAGTTTATACTTTCGTTGTGTTGAAAAATTCAGTTTTCAACATTCATTTACCTAACATCAAACGAACACTTAATGTGTTTTTAAAAAAAATTTGAATATGGTATATAAGAAATTTTTCTTACTAAAGATTTATTGATTTCTATGTGGAGATTTATTATTGCTGCTCAAATGCGGGCAAAATGTGTGCCCTGAGAAGGGAGAGGGTTAGACTGGGCTGGGTGATTTCTGATGATGAAGGAGATGGGTGAAACACAACCGGGGGGATGGTCCTTTGGTTTGCTCAAAGATTCCACATTTTTCTCCTAGGCCTTTCTCTTAGACTCACCTATTAACAGAGTCGGCAGGTTTTACCTTGCCTTTTCCCCACTTGGAACCCTCTGGGGAGAATAGGCCATGGGGGGGCGGGTGCGAGAGTAGGACAGTCAGTTGTTAGTTACGCATATTCTGGAGCGCTGACCTTGGGTCAGCACTCTGGTGCCCTGATAGGCTTCCAGAATGGCCTCCACCACAGCGGCAGTGAGACCACAAGATGACAGCACAAAGGCTTACACTTTGATGCTGCACTTTGGTCCTTTAAAACACTCATTAGGTCATAATCTGTTTCTCATATTTCAAACTGGTTGGAACTTGAGAGGTTGGGTAAGAAAAGGTCAAGATTCTCAGTTCCATAGCCTACCTTAGGTCACCCACTGGAGCACATTGGGTTTTCATGAGTTCCTTCCTGTGGAACGCAGAGACAAGTGAAATTTTCTGCCTCTTCTACAGAAATTTAACTAAGTGTCAAGGAGGGTAAAGTTCATTTCTGAATTTCTATACAGTTCAGTGGCCAGGTTTTGCCATCACAAGCAACAGCTGACACTACATTTGCAACAAGTACCTGGCAGTTGGGGACGGGTGCCAAGAAGGCCTGTGTGTGAGGTGATGTGGGTGGGCCGTGTGCTGCCACCGCCGCCGCTCTCCGTGACTAGTGAACTGTCGTCCACCTCCTTCATCTCCAGGTCTCCGACGGCCCAGGAGACGAGCCCTTGGAGTCCCCGTACGAGAGCGCAGACGAAACTCAGACCGAAGTGTCCGTCTCATCCAAGAAGTCTGAGCGAGGAGTAACCGCCAAAAAGGAGTACGTGTGTCAGGTGAGGGGAAGGCGGTCTTTTGATTTGTCCCTTGACTTGGTCCCAGGCCACATCTTCACTCTTCCTTGAGCCCCACCCAGCATGACACTGACTTTGGTTTTGAAGGCATGTGGTTGCCAGCAGAGTCCCAGATTAAGTGCCCCCGGGAGTGTCCTGCATCCACACGTAGGCTCTGTGCTTCTGTCACTGAGTTAACAGCCGACCTGTGTAACAGACGCACATTTCTACATGCGTGCTTTTTGAAACGTGTGAAGTTGGGGGTGTCACCGCCAGTACCTTGGCCAGGTCACTTACCTGCTCTGTGAGATGGAGGCTGTGGGGAAGCCCCTGGAGGAGTTTGGTTTATGGTGATGGAAATGTGTGGGAGTTTTCTTGATTCTCACGTCTGATTATAAACCTCTCGAGTGTATCCTGCTGGGCGTGGCCTTATTGCTGTCCCCTTTCTGCCCCACAGCTGTGTGAGAAGACGGGGAGCCTGGTGCTCTGTGAAGGGCCCTGCTGTGGAGCCTTCCACCTTGCCTGCCTTGGACTCTCCCGGAGGCCAGAAGGGAGGTTCACTTGCAGTGAATGTGCTTCAGGCAAGTTCTATTGTAGCCTTTAAACCGCACTTCCCATGACAGGCAGTTCTGGGAGCGTCCGCTCCTGGCCGTGGAGTCTTCCTCCGAGGCTCTTGTGCACAGTGCATTGGGCCGCCGCCCATCCCCAGGTGCGTCCTGATGTGGGACCTGAGAGCCTGGTGGGGGACAGCTGCGTCCCTGCTGGTCTTTGTGCTGTCCCTGTCCTTCCCATGGGTTGGCCTGAGCCTGCTAGTCTGTGAGGTGGCTGGCATGGGGTGCCATGGTACCCGAGGGCCAGCGCTGCTCGTACAGGTAACCCGGTCAGTCACAGAACACGGGCTGCTTTAGAGACACAGTGTGAACCGGAGCTTCAGTTTCAACAGAACGAACGGCTCCAGGCTCTTGCCTGAGCGGCCATCAGGCCTCAGCAGCACAGTCTGGGGCCTGCTGGGAAAATGGGCCACTCTGATGTAGCCCCCTCTGTCTGTGGCCAGACCTGAGGGTGTCCTGGCTCTTGTGGCAGCATGTCCCTGGTTAGGAAGACACCTAGACTCTCCCAGAGAGTTCCTCCAAGGCCGTCAGATACAACAGTACCCCACTTCTGGAGGTCTCTGCCAGCCTGTGAGTCTAAGTGATTCTTCACTATACTTGGTGAGCTGCTCTCAGAAAGGAGAGTAACAGCCTATCTTCAGAGGAGTGCCTCCTTTCAAGCTTCTGGCTAATTAAAGTGGGAGTCCCTACCTAGGCTGCCTCCTCCTCACACTTTCTTGTCCTCCAGGGGAAGCTGGAGCCCAGTTCACAGCAAGGTAATCCTTGATGGCTGGACTTCTTTGAAGCATGCTTGGACTAGTCAGCAAGGTCAGAAAGAGAGCCAGAGGCCTTGGCAGCACGGGCTGCCTCTGACAGAGCTGCTAGAGTTGAGTGGCTTAGGAACGACTATTTAATTCTTGTTCTTTGCACCTCTTTCTCTGCCCCTTTCTTTAACTGTTTGTTAGGGATTCACTCATGTTTTGTGTGTAAGGAGAGCAAGACAGATGTGAAGCGCTGTGTCGTATCGCAGTGTGGGAAGTTTTACCATGAAGCTTGTGTGAGGAAGTACCCTTTAACCGTGTTTGAGAGCCGAGGCTTCCGCTGCCCCCTGCACAGCTGTGTGAGCTGCCACGCTTCCAACCCTTCCAACCCGAGACCGTCAAAAGGTACAGGTACACCCCACAGCGTGGGTGTGGGCTCAGGGTGCTCACGGGGGCGAGGGGTGGGCCTGGTGGCCGGTGCAGTTGTCTTTCTGTCTCTGCCTTGCCCTGCATTTTCCCTTCTTCTTGCCCTAAATGTTATCTTTAAGATTCTTAATTTTAGGAGGGAGAGACCTTTTCAACCATTTTGATAGACTGTATTTGTTCTGGTTTTAGTGCTCTTTCATATGTAAGAAAATTATTTAATTTTTTTAAAGGTTGTATTTACTTATTTGAGAGAGAGCACGAACGGGGGAGGGGCAGAGGGAGAAACAGACTCCCCCAGCTGAGCTGGGAGCCTGATGCGGGACTCCATCCCAGGACCCTGGGATCACGACCTGAGCTGAAGGCAGATGCTTCACCGACTGAGCCCCAGGCATCCCTAAGAAAAAAAAATTTTTTTTTAAGATTTTATTTATTTATTTATTTCACAGACAGAGATTATAAGTAGGCAGAGAGGCAGGCAGAGAGAGGAGGAAGCAGGCTCCCCGCCGAGCAGAGAGCCTGACGCGGGGCTCGATCCCAGGACCCTGGGATCACGACCTGAGCTGAAGGCAGAGGCTTTAACCCACTGAGCCACCCAGGCGCCCCAACTGAGAAAAAGTTTTAAAATCAAGTCATATCTGCCTCACTTCATGTTAGCGTGTAGGTTTGAGGGCGGCAGCTTACCTATACTTCCTGACCCCCTGGATCTTGGGCAAGGCTGACTTGGCCCTTGAGGGACGTTTGGGGGCATCTGGGGCATCTGGTAAGCGGAAGCCAGATGCTGCTGTACTTGCTACAGCGCAAGGGGTAGCTGCCTGTGGACCCATGTGCCAGCAGCGCTCAGCTTCATGAATCCTTAGTTAAGACCTGATTTCAGAATATGGCCTTTTAAGTGCTTGGCTGTTTCCTTAAACATCGTTTCGATGCATCTTTGCCTTGAAGAAATGTGTTTTTATGACACATATTAGATATAATTCCCATCCTGGTTATTTTGTTTTTTTTAATTATTTTTTTGAGAGAGTGCACGTGTGAGCACACGAACAGGGGGAGTGGCAGAGGCAGAGGGAGAAGCAGGCTCCCCGCTGAGCAGGGAGCCCGATGCGGGGCTCGATCCCAGGACCCCGGGGTCGTGACCTGATCCCAAGGCAGACACTTCACCGACTGAGCCCCCCAGGCACCCCATCCGAGTTATTTTTTTCATTAAATACTTCAAGTTTATTTCAGCCTTAATTTTGTTAACCTGTCGGGGCGTGGTCATTTCGAGGGGCCCTGTTCATGGCTACGTCTTCAGTGCGTGTGTCTGCCTTCAGGGAAAATGATGCGGTGTGTGCGCTGCCCAGTCGCCTATCACGGAGGGGACGCTTGCCTGGCAGCTGGCTGCTCGGTGATCGCTTCCAACAGCATCATCTGCACGGGCCACTTCACGGCTCGCAAGGGGAAGAGGCATCACGCTCATGTCAACGTGAGCTGGTGTTTTGTATGCTCCAAAGGTGAGGGCTGTGCTGCCAGCGGCTGGCAGCCTTGCTCTGTGGGCTCAGCATGGATGCCAAGGGCGCTTCTCCTGGCTGCTCAGCACACGGCTCCTGCAGCCAATCCCGGGGGACTGTGTGCGGAGGGGGGTTTCAGTGCTCCTCCACCTCTGGGGGTTACCATTTGTGATGTCTCTGTCATGTGCACTCATATACTGTGATGTTTCTGAATTAACTGTGACCAGTGCACAGACTGAGGGGACGTTATTCGTGGTGGTAATAAAACGTGCTTTAAAAAAAAAAAGATATACTAGAAAGAGAGTGCATGCATGTATGAGTGGGGGAAGGGGCGGGGGGAGAGGGAATCTCAAGCAGACCCCCTCCCAACCCGAGCAGGGGGCCTGACCTGGGGCTTGACCCCAGGACCCTGGGATCCCGAGCTGAGCTGAAATCCAGAGTCAGAGACTTAACCTACTGAGCCAGCCAGACGCCCCTCAAATGTGATTTTGAGTTTGTAGCCAGCCAGCTGCCATGACGCTGCTCTTAGCGTGAGGCGTGGAGCTGCCGTGTGTGGGTGGGGGCGGTCTGAACCAGCTTGCCCTGCCTTGCAGGGGGAAGCCTCCTGTGCTGCGAGTCCTGCCCGGCTGCCTTCCACCCCGACTGCCTGAACATCGACATGCCTGATGGCAGCTGGTTCTGCAATGACTGCCGGGCCGGGAAGAAGCTGCATTTCCAGGACATCATCTGGGTGAAGCTCGGCAACTACAGGTGCGAGAAGTAGAGCCCCATGCTTGCCCGCCTCCTCGTTCACATGTGTTCTTTTCACTTTGCAGGACTGAAAGCACTGAATGATTGTCACTCTGTCTGAAGAGTCTGTGAATCCTCTTTTTAATATTTATAATAGATGGTGGCCGGCAGAAGTTTGCCATCCCAAAAATGTCCCCCCAAATATTCAGAAACTGAAGCACGAGATTGGAGAATTCCCTGTGTTTTTCTTTGGGTCTAAAGATTATTACTGGACGCATCAGGCGCGAGTGTTCCCGTACATGGAGGGGGACCGGGGCAGCCGCTACCAGGGGGTCAGAGGGATCGGAAGAGTCTTCAAAAACGGTACGGACATTTCCAGATGCAGTGAAACCACACTCTGGGGTACCTTTTGCTAATCCTGATTTCTGCTCTTGGAAAGTTTGGTTTCTATAGAAAACACTGGGCTAAGCATTCTAGCTGTACTTTAAGTTAGAAAAGAGTAGGTTTGCAGACTGATTTGTCGAGGCACAGGATAAAATATGCTGCTCAGTAACTTTTATTATGACATTGCTTAGTGATTAATTTTACTAAAATACATTGGAGCTACTATTAAGAAATTAGTTTTAGTAATGATTTACAGAGATTTCTTATAGCTTGCCTTTGCATAAAATGGAGATGTGGAGGACACTTGGCTGCCATCTAGACGGGGTGCCCCCGAAGGGCCAGGTGTGGGCAGGTGGACAGGTGCCCACCCTCTGATTCCACAGCCAAAGTGGGGGACAGGGACAAGAGCAGAGTGTCATTCAGGTGACAGATGGGATGGGAATGAGACCACTTGACTGGAGTGAGTGAGACAGAAGAGAGACAGCTTGCACGCATGGCTGGTCCAGGGAAAGCAGGCCTCTCCCGGCCGATCACACATGGGAGGCTCAGTGGGCTGCCCTGGCAATGGGGGCCATCTCCTCGCCTGCAGATCCTCACACGCCATGGGCACATAGAGGTCTGCTGACAAACGGGGGGCAGGGGGAGGCATTGCAAGTGTATCCATAGTCGCCATGAAACGAGAGATGTTGAAATTGAGAAGCAGCTCAATGTGGCCAGTGTTAGAGGCAGCTGGCGAGTGGTGAAGTCAGGGTCTCACCATCTCCTGACTTGGTGCTGGGGTCCTGTGGGTTGGGGTGGCCGCAGCACACACAGCGATCTCCAGGCAGACCTCAGTGGTTCGTTTCCTCTGTGCTCCCTGAGCCTGGCACTCACTCCTCTGAGCATGTGTGCTCCTTGAGAGGAGCAACATTCCATTTTCTGTCTTCGGACAGTGAGTTCCCAGGATTGATGTCTTGGTGCATCAGGTCCCAGTGGTGGGTGGGGAGCTGGAGCAGCCCAGAGAAGCCTGCCCTGGAGCCTGCCTTGTGGCCAGGTGGCACAAAATAGTACCGCCCAGGGCTCTTGGGCTGGACATGCTCTGAGCGCCTTTTACCCAACGGCATCCGCAGCTTTGGCAGTGCCAGCTTCGAGCAGTCTGCCATAGCCCACAGTCCCATGCCTACTGGACACTGTGCCTGGTAGGGTGGTGGGGGCCACAGTCAGCCGTTGGGATGCAGAGCTGGAAGGGTAAAGGGATGAACTGACTTACCAAACCTCTCACTCACACTCGTGTCTCATTGGCTCTTCAGCACTGCAGGAAGCTGAAGCTCGTTTTCGTGAAATCAAACTTCAAAGGGAAGCCAGAGAGACGCAGGAGAATGAGCGCAAGCCCCCGCCATACAAGCACATCAAGGTAACGTGCAGATGGCTCAGGTGTCACTAAGGGGCCTTCGGGTGCCTGTCAGGCATCAGTCTCGATCCTCTGGCTGTGGTGGCTAAGGGGGTCACCTCAAGCAAGCATCTGTTTCCCTGGCCTGGACGGCTGCCAGAGGAGTCACAGGCAGGAGCAGATGCTGTCATTGCTGAGTGTGTGTCCTTTCATGGGAGGGTGACTGGGTGCAGGGCCGGGGGAACTGGCGTCTCTGCATTGGAAGTTTCACTTTTGCCTTTGTATGAGTCTCAATCTGATAGCCAGCAAGGGCCAGTCCCGGCCAGGCTGCCTGGAGCAGGAGGGGCTGAGGGCAGGTCGACCTCTGGGAGCATGCCATCACCAGGTGTTGGGGACAAGCTCATATGAGAGATGGTCAGCCCGGGCCAGTGCTCAGCTGAGATGGGGCTCAGGCACCTGGAGCCCTGGAGACAACATGACCTTCTGATCTTGGAGGGTATGGACGTCAAGGAAGGATGGTGGGGGCGCTCCTGAAGGTGGACCCTGTGTTGAGTGCAGGGAGCCTGGGCTCTGGAAGAGATCAGGGTGCTCCTCATAGCTGTAGCACTTGGTGAGCCAGTGCCACCGTACCCTGCCACCCTCCTGCAGCGTGTGTGCCGGCTGCCTGCTGGCTGTCCAGGGCCCACAGTCCCTGTGTGTGGAAAGGAAGCGTTCTCTGTAGTGATCTGTGCTTAGTATTTTCTCTGGCGAATTCATAGAAACAGAGCTACTGGGTCAGAGAGCTTGGGACTTTTAGATACTGTTTTTAAATTTAAGATTTATTTATTTATTTGAGAGAGGGCAAGAGAAAGTGTGCTCGCATGTGTGAGCAAGGGATGGGGGAGAGGGAGAAGGAGACTCTCGCACAGAGCCCAACGTGGGGCTTGGTCCCACAGTCCCCAAGACTGTGACCTGAGCCAGAATCCAGAGTCAGAGGCTCGAGCACCAAAGCTGCCCAGGCACCCTGCAGGACTTTTAGGTTCTGAGGTGTGTTTCCAGCTTGCTCTTTGGTGTTGTGCCATTGTCGCCTCATAGCAGTGAGGGGTCTACTACGTTTCCCCTGGAACTGTTAGCTTCTGCTTTAGATTCTCTTCACTTCTCTCTGTGGCTTTTTGTTGGGTTGTTTTTGTCCCATCATGAAAAGCTGTGAGTTCACGAAGCCAGAGACCGTGTCCTCGTGCTCAGTCCCCAGCCTGCGGGTCCTCAGGTTCAGGGTGCTGGAAGGCCAGGTGCCCTGCTTGTCCTTCCTCGTGGCAGCCTGGCTGCAGAAGTGTCTGCTCTCTCTGGCAGAGGAGGAACGTGGAATTGGGGTGGGAGGAGATCTGCATCCAGCCTACCTCCTAGAGGTCCCACGTCAGAGGTTGGCCTGTGCTGCGAGCTGCACCTGTGGGAGACGGGATGTGACCCCTGACATCCCTGCTGGGCCTTGGAAGCTCAGACCTTTGGGAGGCTGGGCAGGTGGGGACAGGAATAGGCCGGGGCATCAGATGCTTGTTCTCTTTCACATATCGGCTCATAAGATGCCAATTTTCTCCCCTCCAGGTGAATAAGCCTTATGGGAAAGTCCAGATCTATACGGCTGATATTTCTGAAATCCCAAAGTGCAACTGTAAGCCTACAGATGAGAATCCCTGTGGCTTTGACTCCGAGTGTTTGAACAGGATGCTGATGTTCGAGTGCCACCCGCAGGTGTGTCCTGCGGGCGAGTACTGCCAGAACCAGTGTTTCACCAAGCGCCAGTATCCCGAGACCAAGATCATCAAAACAGACGGCAAAGGGTGGGGCCTGGTCGCCAAGCGGGACATTAGAAAGGTGAGTGTCAGGTCCCTTTCCCTTGCCTTGAAGAAATTTGGGTTCATTTGGTGGCTTAAACTTTCATTTGCTTATTGTGCTTTTGTACTCATGAAAGAATGATATTTTTAAAAAGGTTTTGAGTTATTGTAATTGAATATTGTAAAATGTTACATGAAAGCTGCCTATCCAAGTAAAAGTCATAAATCCCCTTACAGCATCTCCTGTTGGCATTTTGGTGGGTGCTTTAGGATATGAAAGATTGAGAAGGAGCCCTTCGCTGGATAAGCGGACAGGACACTCAGGGTCACGAATGGGCGGGAGGAGGCCGTGCTGTCTGGGGCAGTGCAGGGCCAGGCCGTCAGTGCCAGAGGCCACGTACAGTCCGCCTGCCTCTGTCCTCAGACCGGGCGACCAGGTGCGTGCTTTAGGTAGGGGACAACTGGAGTTGCTTGTTGTGCTTCTGTCTAGCCAAGCCAGGCTGTGGCCTGGGGGCAACAGCCTCAGGCCCAAGGTTTGGTCTCAGCCTGATCCTGAGCAAAAAAGCCTGCTTTGAAACATACAGAATCCCTGCGGTCTTGTTCTCCTGCCTGCCTTGGTAGCCAGTTCTTTGACTCCTGTTATGTGGATTCTGCCGGGGAAGAGGAGGAACTGCAGCTCGAAGTTCTGTGGAAGCTTGGGGTCCCACTCTAGTGTCCCCAGAGGCAGGTCACTGCAGGAAGCAAGAGTTAGGGTGTTGCTGCTTTGGGAGGGGTGCTTGGATGAATTCTTTTTTGACCGCCTGCATACAACATGTATGAAGTCACTTGCCTTGGCTCAGGTTAACTGGGCCTTTGAGAGGGCCTGCCCCTGACAGCGCAAGGGCGCGTGTGGTGCCCTGCTCTGGTTGCTTCGACGGTGGGCTCCTGCTCTTTGGAACTGAGATCTGGCTCATCTGTTCTTCATCATCACCACGCTCTTCTGGTTTCCAGGGAGAATTTGTGAACGAGTATGTTGGCGAGCTGATTGACGAGGAGGAATGCATGGCAAGAATCAAATACGCACACGAGAACGACATCACCCACTTCTACATGCTCACCATAGACAAGGTAGTGCTGCCTGGACCTTCACAGCTTGCGTTGAAGCGTGCTGAACATGGTTCCCGGCGCTGGCGCCTCTCATGGCCGACCTTGTCTTGTGACAATATCGTTTTGTCAGTGTGTTGCTTTTGTCCAGTGTGTGCACATTTTCTCCTGAAGCGCACAGGCGGAGTGTCAGTGGACAGAGGAGAAAAGCCCAGATTAGGAGAGTTACATATGTTCTGAGTTGCATGGTGGAGCTTCCTGATTGTTGGTTGCTTGTCTAAAGCCCAGATGTGCAAAAACAGTCTGGAACATACGTGTGCTAGAGGGAGGATGGATGAGATGGCTTTTTCCTGAGTGGGGGTGAGTGAGACAAAGTGCAGGTTGGCAGCTGGCACCCGATGGGGACAGGCCCTTTCCAGGGTAGTGACGCAGCAGGCTGGTCTGACCCCAGGGCAGTCTGCTTGGTGCCTGAATGTTGGTTGAGGGGAAGGCAGACACAATGCATTTTTCTGCTGCTGCTTGCCCTTAATATCATAATCTAGCAGGAAGTTGTGGCTATTTTTTAAGAATACTTGAAAACAAGGTAGAAAATGATCACACACCAAATGTGTGTGATCATGGAAGGAAAAAAACTCATGGAAGAACAAAAAACAATATGATGAGGTCTGGAGAGCAGCCTGTTGTAATTTGGGTGGCCCGAGAGACCTCACAGGGTTGTCCCCAGGGAGGCTGTGGCCCCAGCAGCACCGTGTTCTGGTCATTCGCTGCAACTTGACCAGTCATGGCGCCAAGACCCTGCAACAAGGAGTGTGCTTACTGCCGAGACCCTAAATCTTGGGGCGGGGGCACCGGACAGGCTGTCGTGGAGATGGGGAAACCCTGCTGTGGACATGCTGTTGCTCCTGACGTCACGTTTCTCGGGCTGATGGTGAGGTCTGGACAGGCTCCTTGTGAGAAAATTGCGCTGATGTGTTTCGGTTTTAAGCGTCTGAGGTTGGTAACTCGCAGAGGGAAGGAGTGTGAGTGCACATGTATGTCGGTGTAAGCATACACACATCTGTGTAACATGACAGAGCAAGCGTGGGGAAAGATCTATAGTCGGTGTGTCTAAGTGAAGGGTATCCTTGTGGTCACTGTGGTAGTATTCCATTTTTTTTCCTGTAAGTTTAAAATTTCTTAAAAGAATTGTTAGAAAGATGAAGGCCCTGGACTAGAGGGGAGGCCGCTTTTCCTCTCTTGGGCCTGTCAGGAGCCCAGCACTTCCATCCACAAGGCTTCTCTAGGAGGCAGATCTACAGACCCCAGAGGCTGGCAAACAGGAGTTCAGTAGATGAACAGAAAACCAAGAATAACCAGCCGTTGATGAAGGCGGACCATCTGTCCACCCCCCTTGAAGCTCTCCCACTTGTGCAGGACGGCAGGTCAGGGGCAGAGTTTGGCCCTGCCAGAGCCGGATCCGTGGAGGCAAGGGTCCACACACACAGCATCCTGGGGGCCACGAGACATGGAACAGGCAGTGGCTCGAATTTGAACCTTTGTGTGGAGACACCGCCAGAGCCTGCAGCCTTAAGAGTGCTAGGAAAGAAAAAACTTGGCAGTCGCTAGCCCAGAGAGAGAGAAGGCTGCTCTTGGTACACTTCTGTCAGATAAGGTAGACTCTGGAGAGAGCGTCGTGGATAGAGCAGCTGCATGGGCCATGCATGTGACAAAGGACAGCTCCTTAGGCCTCTCCTGCTGTGGCAGGGGAGGGGGCCTCCTGACTGGGTGCGGTTGTAGGGATGCAGGAGGGCCCAGGGAGGCAGCAGTGGGGGCGGGCTTGGAGAGATCATAAAAGCAATTCAATGAAAAAAAATGTGAGAAAGAAGGAGATCCACAGTGCAGCAACATTGTAAGAATCATAAAAGAGCTATACATAGGGTTCTGAGAGGACACGGTGGCTGCTCACTCCCAAGGCAACAACAGAAAGTATATGCGGAGAACATCTTGAGCAGAACTGAGGACAGACAGACCCACCAGCCCAGCAGCGCCTTTGTGAGCAGTGCCTGAGCGGAAGACACCCAGGAACCAGCCCTCAGGAGGACACTGCCGAGGAGGAGCTCCAGGTGGCTTGCCGAGGTGTGGGGAAGCTCTAGTTAAGGGACAGTGTGAGGACAAGGAGCCAAGGGTGCCTAGAATGTCATTCCTGACAGGAACAAAGATGAGACAGGCAAGGGTGGCCAAGGTCATGAACTCTGATGGCCTGGAGTTCGAGCTGATGACTCAGGTGATGGCAGTTGAAGCTTATCTAAGAATGAAGGTGGGCGAGCGGTAAGGTGATGGCACTGAGGCTGGGAGAAGAGGGGAGGGACCAGCTCTGTGCCCGCTGGCCATAGTGGTGGCCCCGTGGATGCCACGGGAACGGAGTAGCTGAAGGGTGCCACACCTGGATATAAATGCCAGGGTGTTTATAAAGCGTGGCCAGAAAAACAAAGTTCTCAACATAACATGAGAGTTAAAATTAAAACCCCATTACTTCATGGTGAAAGCCTGAAAACCTCTGTAAACAGAGCCTATTGATGGGTTAGAATTGTGCCTGGCGTATCGTTCGAAGCAAAGCTAAGCCCTCTGAGCTAAGCCTGATGGGCCCAGCCCAGGACGGACGAGAGGAAGACACGCCTGTGGTAAGTCGCTTAATGGGTGCCAAGGAACTGAGAAAATGTTGACCTGCTCCTGACGACAGCTCAGGAGACAGACAAGAAGTCCTCTTCCTCTTGCTTGATGAAGAGCGAGGCTCAGGAGGGAGACTAGACATTTGCTGCCGCTATGGTTCCTAGACGGGGTGCTGGGAGGCTATGCACATTGGTGTCTGGTCCCCCCCACACCCCACACCCACAAATACTGGGAATGCACATATTCACAGTTTTAAAATCAACGTCAGGGGGCGCCTGGGTGGCTCAGTGGGTTAAAGCCTCTGCTTTCGGCTCAGGTCATGATCCCAGGGTCAGCAGGGAGCCTGCTTCCCCCTTTCTCTCTGCCTACCTGTCTGCCTACTTGTGATCTCTGTCTGTGGGGGAAAAAAAAATCTTTAAAATCAACGTCAGAAACCCTGAGTGCATAAAACAAAAGATTAACAAAAGAGCTGTATAAAACTGGGAAAGTTCTCAGAGAAGGTTCTATGAAGTTAAAAATCGAGTGTTGTCCTAGGAGAAAGACTGTGACATGTGGTTACCAACGGTCTGGTATCCAGGGTACATAGGCACAGAGAACAGAGCGAAGACATGGTGGGTCATCTCCGGGTGCCCACACACACCTAGGATGTGCCCTCAGCTGGTGCTGAAGTGCCCACGGGATCCCCTGGGGCCTGTCGCTCTGGGGAGGACCTTGGGGACAGGGCTGCCCCGCTGCTGGCTGGCATCGCAGACTGTGTTCTGGAAAGGATTTGAGGGATTGCCAGTACAGGTTGTGAGAGAGTAGTCACCAGTGTCGTCCTGGGGGACTGTGGCGGGTAATGGGACATAGCGGTGAGCTAGGCCCCTTATGTGGTGTGAAGGAGCAGGCCACACAGCAAGCCCACATGGCATGGGTGTAGCCGAGGTGGGAGGTGTCAGAGCCAGCCTGGCCCGGACAAGGGGGACCCCATGGGGCAGCGTCACTGGGCAGGGGGACCCAGCACAGGGCTCCTGGGCCTACGGATATGTGTGTGTGTGTGTGTGTGTGTACACGTTTGTGTGCTCTGTTCAGACACAACTTTGCACAAACTCTTGACCATCATATTTGATGTGCCTAATTTTAAGTGCCCTCCTGCCTGGTGATACATTTCTTACCTCGACTGCCCCCTGTGGCCTGGGGACCCCTTGTGCAGCCGGCTGGTGACTGTTAGGCTCCACTCTCCCTGTTGCTGGTAATGAACACATCCTTGTACTCACAGGCATGGGCACACTGCGGGTTTCGCATCAGGGCAGGGCCGCAGTGGGCCCCTGTGCCTTCACTGTTGTCGACTTGCTTTCTCCAAACTGTCCCTGTCGGCCTGGGGCTGGGCCCTGTGTCTTGGCCAAGGGTCCTGTGCAGCTTGAGATCAGGTAGTGGTGGAGTTTGCTCTTCCGTCAGCTGCTTAAGGAAGTGGACACCTTTCTAGATTGCGTCTGTCTGGGTTTGATCTTGGGGCGTTGCTTGTTCATATCCTTTGTCCATTTTGGAACTGGGCTCCTCTTTTTCCTGTCTGTGAATGTGAGTTTCTGTTGTCTGTGGGTGTTGACCTTCACGTGTCTCCCGGCTCCTCCTCTGTCATGTGATGGGTGGTATTGGGGAGCTAGCACTCACTGGGGCTTGGTCCTCTCCATGTGGTCCTGACCTGCCCCCTGTGAGTGAGAGAAACAGGACTGGTTTGGGGGTGTCCTGTCCAAGTGGACATGGGAGACCACGGTTTCCAGCACAACATTGCTGTCCAGCAGGGTTAAGACAGTGAAAGTTGCCTTCAAATGAGGCCACGATGGCTGAGCGCCACGTGCCTGCGTGTTCTAGTGCTGTTGACTCTCCAGTTGTACCTTACAGGACCGCATCATTGACGCTGGCCCCAAAGGAAACTATTCCCGGTTTATGAACCATAGCTGCCAGCCCAACTGCGAGACCCTCAAGTGGACAGTGAACGGTGACACTCGTGTGGGCCTGTTCGCCGTGTGTGACATTCCGGCAGGTACGTCGTGGCCAAGGCGAGGCAGTCCTGGAGCAGCCCTGAGGCTGGCCGGGGATTGGGGTGGCGGGGGCTCTGCAGGTGGCTTTGTTCCCAGCGTCTGTCTCACCGAGCAAACATGGAGAGCTGTGAGGGCACCAGAGTATGTTCTGTGGACCTGGCAGAGGCTTTCGCCTTGACAAAGAGCTCAGTGTTTCCAGTGCTGTGTGTCTCTTGCCATCTAGGGACAGAGCTGACCTTCAACTACAACCTGGATTGTTTGGGTAACGAGAAAACAGTCTGTCGGTGTGGAGCCTCCAACTGCAGCGGGTTCCTTGGGGACAGACCAAAGGTAAAGGCATGGCTCCCATGGTCCCCAGCAGACATCAGCATTTCTGACGTCTGTGAGCACATTCCTCTTAGTGAAAAGTGGCTTCTTCTGAGTTGAGTTTTTGCTCTGACAGGTGGGAGGGGGTCCCCACAGGGTATGGGCACAGATGGCCGTGGGCTGCAGGGAGGCCAAGGGCCTACCAGGGTAGTGTGCCAGGGCTGCAAAGTCCCACAGACTGGGGTGTGAATGGAGCTGCTCGAGGCCAGAAACCTGAAACCAGAGTGTGCACTCCCTCCCAGCGCTCTCCCAGCTTCTGGTGGTTTCCAGCAGCCCTTGGCATTCCTTACCTTTACTGTGTTCTTCACGGGGCCTGTCCCCTGTTCTGGGTCTCTTCTGCTTCCTCTCGGGACCCCCTACCCCAGTATGACCTCACCCTAACTTAGGTACAAGTAAGGTCCCATTCTGAGATTCCAGGAAGGGTCACGATTCCCTGCCTCGTTGTGCCACACAGCACCTGGCCCCTAAGGTATTGGTGACCCCAGGCATGGGGCCCTGAGCTGGGCGTCTGTGTCAGTGTCTGCTGCTTCAACCGGGGAATGATTCCCTCTTACTCATAATGCAGTTACTACTAGAAAGAGCCAAGGATGCACCCCTTTGGGGCAGGAGCAGGTCGGGTTGGCTGCTATGAGGTACCGCAGTGGGAGACTTTCGGCAAAGCTGCTTTTACTTTCTGTGCTCAACTGTATTTCCATTTAGCAAGATGGGTGGCCTTCCCGGGCATGTGTCCTGTCCCCATTTTCTGTCCTTTTGGTGTGAGAGCATCTCCAAAGGCCTCTGGAGCTCCTGCACGTCCACTCCTGCAGTTTGCAGTTCATTCTGGCTCCGTCCATGCAGTTCTTTCAAGGAAACTGCACTTTCTTTTTCTAGACATCAACATCCCTCTCTTCAGAGGAAAAGGGCAAAAAGACCAAGAAAAGAACTAGGAGGCGGAGAACCAGAGGTGAAGGGAAGAAGGAATCCGAGGACGAGTGTTTCCGCTGTGGGGACGGTGGCCAGCTGGTGCTGTGTGACCGCAAGTCCTGCACCAAGGCCTACCACCTGTCGTGCCTGGGCCTGGGCAAGCGGCCCTTCGGTGGGTGAGCGGGTCCCCTGGTGGCCTTCGGGGGTCCCTGTCCACGGCTCTCCTCTCCTGGT